>NW_028227259.1:54502716-55165216 GCF_978045245.1 Mus caroli
GAAAGAGGGAGAGACAGAGAGAGCATTTCTGTGGTCACTCAAAGGCTTTTGGTTTCAACCCAGCTACCTTTCCAGTTAGTGCAAATCTGTTTAGTGAATCCCTTGAGTGTTGGAGTTGAGCAGCAGGCAGTCTCCGGTGACTGTACAAAGACAATAGCAAGCTCTTTCTGTTCACTAGTGTGGCGTAGTTTTTGTTTGTTTTCACTTTCCCAGTTTGCCTACAAGGAACATGATGGCAATCCTCCCTTCCCCTGCATCACAACTTTGAGAGATGTTTATTGAAGCCAAAACCTCTCCTGACGTTTACCAGTTGCTAAATAAGAGTTGTTTTCTCTGCCAAACATCTCCTCTCTTTCGCAGTAGTTATAAATAGAGCATATATAAATAGAATCAGTGAATGCTATTCATCTGATGAATGGGATTAAAATAGATGAACACAAAATTAAGGTTAAACAGGATCCTACTGGAATTTGTGGGAAAGGCATCAGGAGAAATAATGGACCGAATTCTGAACATCAGATATGGGGAGAAAAATTCAACTTCATCTATGACGTTTGCTCTTACCTTCCTCTGCCAAATTAATAGAGGAGTTGCTGTGTAAACTCCAAACAAGGTTGCCAGGTTCAGAGAAGAAAAACAAACATATACACAAATGTATATGTGCCCATATACTCATATGTACAGACCCATGCATACATGCATACAGAATATCCACTTGAATTTAAATGTTAAATATTTTTAAATATTTAATGGAATATACTTGTACTTTCCACTCTTTACCTGAAACCAAAGTTTATGAGTATCACATATATTCAACTTGCAACTTTCTCACTGAACTTTTTAGATTACTCCTAAGGAGACAAGAAGTCATGTCTTGTTGGCAACTTGTGTAAAATAAAGGGTTACCTCTTGAAATGTATCAATGAGGTTAGATGATACTTGCTTGATGCACTCAAAATTTTAGGTCATGGACTTCATTCTGACATAATGAACGACCAGTAATTTAACCATCTGTTCATATCTGACCTGGGTGTGCCTGTGAGATAGCACTTACAGTGGAGCCTAATCACATTCCAAGCCAAAAATGGTTGTAAATGAGACAATCTACTGTAATAGGCTTTGTATCATGAGCTCATGTGGTCCTCCCTTCCCTTTGAGGCTTGAGTGTTGTTGTTTTTGTTGTTGTTGTTGTTATTGTTTAATGCTTAGCTACCTGAAAGGATGGGTCCAGTGTCACCCAGCTAAGTGAAAATGACCAAATGCATATGAAAACTTGGCTTGTTACCCAGGACATACCCTCCTATCTCACTGTTCCTTGGTGTTTGTTTGCTTCTCAGTTTTGAATTTTGCACATATCCCTTGTAAACGACCATGTTAGATCTGGGGACTGATTCGGGTAGAGGGAAAGGAAGAAGATACATGACAAGAGACCTCAGTCATCAAGACAAATACACTGAGGCAGAACAAATGAAAGACACAAAGGCATGTCAAAGCTCTCACAGGATACTAACACATTAGATTTGAGCATCAGATCACTATTGTAAATAATGAGTGGCATTCAGTAAAAACCTTACACACTGCAGGTAGAAGGTAACCATTACAACCTTGATGTCATGAAGGAAGAAATGAGGCAGAGGTGAAGAGATTCTCCAGAAACAAGAAGTTGATATGTACGTCAAACCCATGATCTCAAAGTTCCTCTCCCACACAGCCCCATCTTCTGACCCATTGTGATGCCCTTGTGATGCCTTCACAGGAACGTACTTTGAAAGCATCTCTTTCACACTCACAAGTCCTTCATAGCTTTTACTCTCATCTTAATATACAAGCATGATTTGCCCCCATGAGCCATGGTGGGAGTAACTGTAGCACCTGATACAAACCAATGGATAGAATGCATTCCTCTTGTATAATAGCCTTCATATCTAGAAGAAAAGGACCAATTCAAAGGGAGATATAAAAGGATTTGCTGCCAGAAGGTCAAGAAACATCAATGTGTTTGTTTCCATCCCAGAAACGAGGGAAAGTGCATGCATACATATGAACTTTGAGAGAGGAGAAAGTGAGAGTCCTGTGTTTTTATTTAACTCAAACATTGGATGTGAATGCTATTTGTAGAGAGGAAGACAGAATCCCAAACTCTCTACTGTGCTCTACCCATAGAACTGGAGGCAAAATGATTAGTAAGAATGAGCACACCCCCCTGCCACATCAACAAAGTTTCGGGTCAACCACTATGGATGCATGGAACCAAAGGTTTTTTTGGCAAAGTACACCTAAATATTGTACTTCTTTACAAAGCAGAAATGCAAAGCCATGTGGAAACACATAGGCTAAAAGAAAGATGAGAGTATCAAAACTGCCTCAAGAACAAAAGTTAGCTCAGGGGATCCACGTGGAAGAGCAATGCAATTCCTGATCACCCACCTTCTGCCGTGCCTACTCAGCGCCAAGGACACTCCCTTTCTAGTATCTGGTAGAGAAGCTCAGAATGGTCCAGTCTCAATCTTGAGGCCCGTGTAAATGAACTAAAACCAGGTAGTTTTACCAAATGAATGCAAAAGAAAGACATATGACCAAGAGGAGAAGAGAACATGGAGGAAAGAATGGTAGGAAAGGGAAAGAAAAAGAAAAAGAAAGAAAAAGAAAAAGAAAGAAAAAGAAAAAGAAAACGAAAACAAAAAAGAAAAAAGAAAAGGGAAAAGGAAAAGAAGAAAAAGAAAAAGAAAAAGAAAAAGAAAAAGAAAAAGAAAAAGAAAAAGAAAAAGAAAAAAGAAAGAAAAGAAGACAGTTATATAGGCAGACTAAAACATTAGATGGGGATTTCAATAATGAATTATAGTTCCAGGTTCAGGCCGAGTTGGCTTTTCCAGGGCTCTGAGTCTTATTAACTATATAACTTTGGAAAAGCTACTTAAGCATGTAGTCTCACCTTCCTTGTCTATAGAACAAAATGATAAAACCAAGTGTCTCATTGAGTTGTTGTGGGGATTAAGTTTTATGTAAATGGTTTAGAATTGTGTCCACCACACTGTTACTACTCCATAAATGTGGATCATCTTTCCATCACTGATGTGTGTGTGTGTGTGTGTGTGTGTGTGTGTGTGTGTGTAACTGCCACTGCCCACTATGTTTTGGACAACATGGCCTACCTCTCCTGATGATGGTATTTGGCCTCCACAACAATCTATCCCATTTCAACTGTTAAGTAGGCACATACAGATACTAGATTCTGGGACAGGCACCGAAAAATCACCAAAAATGTCCCTGTCCAAGCTTACAATGTAAGAGAAAAATGTGTAGTGTCTCAGTAAAGTGTGGCTTTTAAAATGTTCAGTTGGACATGTAAAATAAAACCTACAAACAGATGTCCATGAGGCAGAGTCCCTATAAAGTTCTTGGGTTTTACTAGTATCTATCATAAAAATTTACTCTCAAAATGTAAACATCTCAACGTACTTACCCCTCCCTTCTGTAGAGCAGTGTTTATACTACATATGTGTTTAATAAATGTGCACACTAAATGTTTAATGATAAGAGCCAAAACAACCCCTTTTGCTACAGTTATAGAGCAGCTAATAGGCCACTGGTGGATGGCACAGTAAAAAAAGATGTACAGAATTGAGTCAACTGAATCCATGGGTCTCATTATCATGAAAGAGATAAAATATTCCACACCCAAAATGAACCACACATGCTGCCAAGAGTCATGGCCAAATAAATACACAGACCGAACACAAAGAACAGCTGCAGAGAAAATTTTATCCTCCTTATTATAGATCCCCTCTAAGGGCCTAGCTTTAAATTATATCCTTGATTTCTTCCTTTGTCAGCACAGATAGCCTCTGCTGACCACAGGCTCCGGTTGATGAATGCAACTTTTGCTAATAAAATTTATTCACTGAAGTCATATTTGTGATAGAACATAAAGTATATTGACATGCCAATGGTCAAAGTCTACATCTTGTACATGAACTTTTTTTTTTCCTAAGCAGTTGTGACAGAAGGCATTTAGAAGCAAGCAGATGGGCTTCCTAAGACTGCAGAATGCTCTAGGGTGGTAATTTGCTGACTAGAGTTTCTTGAAAGGACTGAAATGGTTAACCACCTTACCCAGCTTTGCCTAGGTTAAAGAGCAAGGCTTGCTATGCAGACTCTAACAACTGTGGGCTGGCTACACTTTAGTCTAACCCAGATGAGGGAAAAGCTAGCACTTATGTAAATGGTCACTTGAACATGGATTGATTTCCCATCAAATCTTCATGGCTTAGGGCATCTCTGATTCATCCCTACCCAAATATATGAATGGCTCTGGTATTAGATGCCACCACAAAGGAAACAACAAACTAGAATGTTTTGATCCTTCAGAAAAGGGCCATCTGATCTACAGTATGAATAGTATCACTTTAGCCATGATCCAGGCTAGAAAGTCCCATTTTCTGCAATATAAAATTCTTGTATATTGGCTGTGTATTTCACCTCATCTACCGGAACCATGTGTGCTGGAATGATAGTCTGAAGCAGAAAATCATGTAGAGTTTTGTTTGTGATGTGAAAATTAAGCATTTTCATAGCTTCAACTGAAGCTTTGGCCTGATTCATAATTTCCAATCTGATGAAGGTCCCCAGCTCATAGGAGCCTTCTAAAGGTCAGGCCTGATGAGATGGGACGAGGGGAGGTGAGCCTCAAGTCTCAGCTCTCCTGCTTTCCTTGTCTACACAGCTTCCTTCTAAAGAGCAGTTGGCACTTTTTACTTGTGACATTATATTTTTAAACTATTGATCAATTTGCACATTTCTACATGTAGGTCTTCATTGTCTATAGATAAAGCAAGATCATATTACAAATGCCTTTATGTCTTTTTTATTTTTTTCATCCTTTTTAGCAATGAGATTTTTTCCAACTAGCATTTTTGCCAAAGTTAAAAACTTACATGACGGAGACATAATTGGCATGGATATGTGCTTATATGGTGAGGTGCTGTATAAGCATATATCAAAATATGTGTGAAAATAAGTATGCATAGACACCCACATACATAACTATAAATGGATAATATCAATTTCCAGTTAGATAAATTTATTTACATTTGATGTCTGGCAGTACACTGACATCTGCAGTAATCTTCTAGCTAAATGGATCCATCAGTTTCTATGTGACAGACACCCACTACCTAATATCTATTAGATAAGTCATCTACCTAGCTAAGAGTCACTCCTGCCTTGTCCTTAATAATAAAGCTGTAATTTTATTTGAAGCACCAAGGTACCCAGTTCAAGCTATATTTCACAGCTCCTCTTGCTGCTAGTGGTGGGCAGATGTTCAGCCAATGGAATGCAAGCAGAGGTCATAGGGATGGCCAAGAAACTACTTTTAAAAATGAAATAAATTGGAGATAACCTCTTTATACAAAAAAAAAACAAAACAAAACAAAAAAAACACTCCCCCCACCATTGGAAAATAATGGCTGCAGATTCTGCAGTTATCTTAACAATAAAAGATGACACACTACAGATCAGAGAGGAAAGAGACAGAAGCAATCTGAGTCCTTGATAAACACTGGAGCTACCACATCAGTATTACCAATATAGAGCTTATTTCTAACTATTATTAATAGAGGTTTTTAAATCATGAAGAAAAAGAAATAGCTCAGTCACTAAGGTGCTTGGCATGCAAATGTGAGGTCCTGAGTTCAGAGCCCCAGCACCTACTGGGTGCTGGGGTATTGTGACATGTGTCTGTTATCCCAGCTCTGAAGACATCCAATGCAGGAGGAGTTTGGGAGCCTATGGCCCAGTCAGACTAGTCAAGTGGTGAGGTTCATGTTCCATGAGAAACCATGTCTCAAAATAAAGTAGAAAGCAATTGAGGAAAGCATAGGATATTTTTCTCTGGCCTTCAGACATGTGTGCACAAACACTCACATAATCCTATGACTACATATATACACAAAAATTCTAAACTTATTTAAGCCAGAATGCATTTGGTCCCTAATGCGGGATGTTTATGGGATCTATAGCAAAAGAAAAATAGCCTGTTAATGGTGAATAAAAAATGAACACAGTTCACTTTGTTTGGTTTCTTTTGTTTTTTGTTTTTTGGGGTTTTTTGGGTGGGTTTTTGGGGTTTTTTGTTGTTGTTGTTGTTTTTGCCTTAATATATGACACCTTTAAAAGCACAGGACTTTTCAGAGGCAATGAATTGGAAGGATGCTGTCTAGCAAACCCATTCCAGCTCAAGGTTAATGAGGTCCACGATGATGAGCTCTGAACTCTAGCTGTTAAGTAAATAACAACATCAGTGGAGACTTAAATCTAACGTGTCTGAAATTTGTAGCAAATTACAATTCGCCCTGTGGGATAGGTAAAATTACCTACATAGGTTTATTGACAGAGAAACTGAGTCATCAGGTCTTTAAGTAGCCTGCGGTCTATTTAGTGAATACCAAGACCAGTTAATCAAGACCTTAGTCAGCTTGCTAAAGCCACCAAAGAAAATTCTATACAGTCAGCACTTAAAATGTACCCCCCCCCACTTCCCACAGTCAACAATCAAAAAGTATGTGCATGTGTTTTTAAAGCAACATACTCTAAGTTTCTTAGCCAGTGACTCCCTAAGATCCAAAGATCCTGCCTTGGGGTCTTTCTACTACTTGCTCCCTTAACCTAGCAGAAGATAGGTCCCTATGACTGCCTCTTGAAGGAGCCACCATTGTCCAGACTCACACTGGGGAGAGTGCTGGTCTGCAGTGGGAGACGGTGGCTACATTCCTGGACATTCTGCTTACCCATAGGGGTACCATTTCTGCAGCTCTTAGCATTTCACTTCCTCCCAAGTAGTCCAGGGAGACAGACACTGAATTCTCAGACCCCCTCCTCCTCTAGATTCAAGCCACCTCCAGAAATCTATCTTCCTTCTTGCTTCATTTTTCAGCACGAACAAGGAAATGGTTTGATGACAGAATAATAATTGATGGTTATGCTATCTGATGTCCTATAAAAGGCTTGAATTCATGGCTGCACGATTCTTTAAAAGTTGAAACCGTTATGATTTCTGTCTTGGCTGCAATGCTTATTTCCGGAGATCTGCACTGCCCACAAAGACTGATGGACAATGTTGAAATTAGTGGACATGGAAATGTCCCCTGTCCCCTCACAGGCTGTGGTTATGAATGAGACCATCTGCCTTCTCTCCTCCCTGCCCCTGCCCTCCAGGCCACTGCAGCCACTTGTCTTCAACCAGGGCACTTTGACAGAGTGTTTGATGAAAGTGGCCCTGAGGCAGAGGGCTGGTTTTATTGAATCAAAACGCCATAGCTTCACTCAAGACCTTTCATCCAACCACTGCTGAAGGCCTTCCAGTCTCTCATTTACAGCAGGTGGATGAAGTGAGCTTCCCACGGTCACTTAGTGAGTCAGAGGGGCAAGAGGGGCATTCCATAATCAAGTCCAATGGCCATGAAACCTCCATTTCTGCCATTTGTCACACACATATGGCTGTTTCTCAAATGGCAGCAGTCAGGAATTTTCCATCCAAAGGAGTTTCTGAGAAAGCAAAATATCCACAGAATGAACCTAAAGGAAGACAAATGAGTTGCCACTCCAAGAGACATGCCCAAGATCTGATCCCAGCTTCTTCCAGTTTAAACCCAGTTTAACAAGTGTTCTTTTCCATTGTCGGCCTATATTAGATGGCACTGTGGTCTTGTATAGGCAAGGGAGAGACCTCTTGGTCAAGACTCAGATAAGGAAAAAGTGTAACTTCATGCAAAAGGCAGAAGCCTTGCCCCTGTGGTGAAAACCCAGGCTTAATGGAACTTTGATCATCTTCTAAAATCATCCTTCCTCAACTTCTTCCTGCCGTTCACAAAGCACCCAGAAATGGCAGCTCCACCGGCTCAGTTAAAACACTATTTAGAAGACTCACTTTATTTCCACTACCAAAGTTATTTTTGAACTAGATGGAGGGGCAGAAACCGGAGTTGAGGTTATTTACAGAAATTAGCTGCAGAGAGAGAAAAAAACTGTGAATCTAAATGGAGAGATTATCAGCATAGAAAGATGTGTCAGAGCCTAATAAGAAAGACAGGACATCAGCAGCAGATCTGAACAGAGCCATTAGCAGCATGAGAGAGAGCCTGTTTTCTGTATTAAAGCTACCTTTGCTGGTTGTATAAAAAACAAAACAAACAACAAAAAAGGGATTGTATTGGGGCCATCACACTCACATCTTTTCAATTACAGAGATAGAACAATCTCAGATTCCAAAGCTAACTACAAATCAAAATTGTGTTATGTTATCTGCTGAGGCACAAATGGAAAATAAATACTGTTAACTGTCACCTTCCATTAGGTAACAGAAATTCAATTACATTTCAAACAAGCCTCCATGTCAACAGAATAAATCTGTTTCATAAATGAGCAGGTAACCATTTTTGATTCCAACTTCCCAACGGGAAAAAAAATCAATTTTAATCACAATTCTTCAATTTTTTTCCCATATGAATGTTTTGGAGTTGAGGACATCATTGGGTCTAATAAACGCTGCTCTACAGAAGAATCGGCTGAAGCCAGTGGGCTTTCCTTTGTGGTGCCTTTTAAGGCAGGGTCTGCACGTCCACATTAACTAACACTGTTCTACTCACATGTTCTCACTTTAAAAACAAGTGCCAGGAGCAGGAAGTGCTGTACAAGGGAGACTTTTCTGCTATGGGGTTAATCTCAATAAGAAATAGACACAGTGAGTCGTCTCCTACTTAGAAGCAGACCTTCAGGAGCAAACCACACCCTGAGTCCCTTGAAGTGTCCAGAGACTGAAAAGAAAGGCTTCTTCTCTAGAAGCCTTGGTCAAACAAAGGACCAGCTCACCATTCAGAACGTCTGTCTGTGGGTATTTGGAAGAAACTTCAATTCCCCTGGTACATGGACCATTTTGGTCCAATGACGCTCCCGCTGTTCATCAGCTTCTGTTTCAAAGGAACAGCCTTGGAAATGGGGGTGGGGAGGTCATGGAGTTGATCTGGATTTTAAGACACACCAAAGAATGGATATTTCTAACAAAGACCACAGTGCTTTGTATAATTTGAGAAGATGGACATGTTACTGCAGTTTTCAGATGCTGGAGTGGAGTACTCCTGATAACTGTCACTCACATCTGTCTAATGGCTCAGAGATTGCTGCATGAATGATGTATCGTCCTTTCGTGTAACCTCACCAGCAGTCCTATAAGGTAAATCACAAGGAAGTTAACTTACACGCTCAAAATACACAGCAGGTATATGGCTGTGCAGGAATTAAAACCCAAAGGTCTGGCTCCAGAGACTATATTTAAAACCATCTCTCTGCCAGGCCCCAAAATTCAAGTCTTCTGTGCTCAGCAACATTTTACTGTATGAACACATAACTTGTTCACCTAATCAGGACATTCCTGGGGACAAAAGTAAGTCTTTCTAATAACTATCCTAAATTAACAAAAGCAAATTTTAACTATCCTTGGAAATGAGAACACAGAGTCCTCTTTATTGTAAAGTGTGTGTGTGTGTGTGTGTGTGTGTGTGTGTGTGTGTGTGTGTTATAATGAGAATTCAAAAAAAGAGGAAAGGGCTAAGAAAAAAGTCATGAGTCATTAGTTCTTAAGAAAGAATAGAAAGTATTGGAAAGCCAGCCCACTTATTTAAGCAAAAGTACTGTGAACCTATTGAGTGTCAAACACTGCACTGTGCATTTAGATTGTGGCTCACAATAAGTAAAGTCCCTGCCCTATTGAAACTTACATCCAAATAAGTTGTGAGGATTGAAATTAATTGCATGAGGCAATATGACCAAGAATAGTTTTTAAGGATACTCTGGCTGGTGTGTGTGTGTCTGTGTCTGTGCCTGTGTCTGTGTCTCTGTGCTTCTGTGTGTACACATATGCACTCTACATGTGCATATAATATATATACATGTATAGATACATACATATACACATATAAAGGAGTAACTGTCCTTTATACCACCTTGAACACTATCCCTGATCCAAACAGTAGATGAGAGAGAGAGAGAAAAGGAGAGAGAGAGAGAGACTGAAAGGGAGAGAGAGAGAGAGATAATCACTTGAAATGACAATGATAGAAAATATCATGATCTTAGAGTGAAATATAGTTGAATTCTAATCTAGCCCTTACTATTCTCTATCTCTATGACTTAGACACATAATAACTACTTAGTATCTACTGTTCAGGCTATAAAACTTAAGTATAATGTCTTGATTGCAGCATGAAAATAAGATGTTCCAGGTTATATGCCTAGTATGATGTTTGCTATTGCTGAAAAGATGTTGGTCATTATCATTTTGGAGGTGTCTGGATCCCCACATCCAAGATGCAACAGGTGTATAGAATTAACAGTGTCATTAGCTACCTGATTTGCACAACTGAAGATAGCCTATAGGAGACAAGCACAATAACAAGGATTTACCCTCGTCCTTTGGAAAAAATCCAAATGGCACTAAATATAGAGTATGTTTGGGTAATGAAAGCCCGTAAGTTAAAAGAACACAACCACTAGTAGTAGATTAGAAAGTGAACAAAATTCGTCTTTTCATTGAGTTTTGACTAGGTTGATGACTTAGCCAAAGCCTTGCAACTAGAGTGAACATTGAGCATACTAGTCTCCTTACCTAAAAGTTTTGAGTGATGATCTAGGCCATAGGCTAGCAAATTTGACAATAAAGAGCTTGTATATAAACATTTAAAGCATTCCAGAAGCTATTTATATTTATATTATCCTTAGAGTCAGAAGCAATCAAAACATTTAAAAATAAACATGGAAGTGTAACAATAAAACTTAATCAACAAAAGCAAGTGATTTGGTCAACATTGCCAACCATTGATTTAGAGCTTGGAAAAGCAATGATTGGAAGGCACCAGGTGAGAAATAATAGCCACAGATGATCCAGAAACCAAAGGTCCTTTCAAAATCTGTAGCTCTTCCCTGCATTTCTAATACAATATCATCTTTGTCAGTAAATATACCATTTTGTCATTGAAGGCATAACGACAGAATGGCTTTCAAAAATACTAGCATCATCACCATGGAGGCAGGAAATATGTCTATATAAGCCTTATGAGAAATCAGCAGAGCTCTAGAGACAAAAAGTGTCTTCAATATAGTCAGATAAAAATAATAAAAACCAACCTACATCCTAATGGTGTCACAATGAGTATGAGACTTTCTCAGACTTCCTGTATCGAGGTAGATCTTTCACTATAATTCTGGATCATTTCTCCTTCCAACACCTCTGCCTCTCCCAGATATCCAACAGGATGGCTATGGACATAAAGTCAGAGTAGGGAAAGGATTTCTGGACTCCCAGTGCAAGTCAATGGCCAGCATAGCCTCTGAAGAGTTATAAGTGATAACTATGGTGATACATATGGCAGAAAATATATCCAAAAGTCTTCTTTTAGGGAATGAAAACTTTGGGAAGAAAGATATAGAAAGAACTCTATGAGTCAGGAAAATAACTGTGGAGAGAATGTCATTAAGAAAGGAAAAAGAACTAGAACTGAAAAATCCAGAAAGACCATGGAAACAACTGCCTCCAATAGACCTTTGGAATGGAACTCCAACTGCTCTTCAGTCTCCTGCAATGAGCATGTATTGCCTTTGCAGAGAGGAGCTGGCTCTCCTAAACATGTGTTAAACTGCAGTGTCAAGAAATTTGAAGCCATTTTAATATTGTGCAATGATTTGAATATGAAATGTCCTCCCATCAGGCTCATGTGTTTGACATTTGGTCCCCAGATTAAGGTTTTGGTGTTATAAAGAATTTGGAACAAGAAGTAGAGTTGACGTCCCCATAGAGACAGAACTTATAAGGCTCTGAGTCTCCATTTCTATTGTAGCTTTTCACTTTCTGTCTGTGGCTGTGCTGTGAGGAGATGGGGAAACCTGTGCACACACTCTTAACAATCCTTCTCTATCATAACAGATGATTTCATGAAACCATGAGCCACAACCAATCTTTTCTGCCTTAACGTGTTTTTCTGGGGTATTGTTAGGAGCCATGAGACAAATAGCTAATATACCTTCCTTGGATTGAAGAAGCTTTTGCTCTCGCCAAAGTTACATAAGGCAAAACAAAAGATGAATGCCGCTGTATTTTTGCTATTGGACATGGTGTAAAAGAATCAGGAAAGCTGAGATTGTGTAAGACTCAAAAGCTATTGTGAATTTTATAAAGGCAGATGCTCTTAGTGGCATGGACATACATGAAGAAAAGGAAGCCTTGATTTAGTCTCTGCAGAGGACCTGGTTCCATAGGGGAAATACCTTTGAGCTATTCATTAACAGCAACCACCATCCCAGCTGACACATGAGCCATTCATTCTTCTATGTTGCCATGGTCCTTCCCACTAGCCTGCCCTCCTTCTTTAATAAATACCCAACACAGAGCTATAGTGTGGCATTCTGTGTCTTGTGTTTACAGAGTGGTAAAGCGCACAGATCCTTGCTCCAGGTCTGTGGTGCCCAAGTTCCTGCTTTGTCCAACTAATGGGGAGAGGGCAAAATGATACCCTTAAAAGATTTTGAAAATAGTGTGGAGATCATTTTTGGAGGTACATTTATATCCTGATAACTTTTATTTACTTTACTGGGTTAAAAGTCACATTTCCTTGTCTTAATTTGTGCAGAAGGACTAGTTATATTTTACCATGGTGAAAAGTACAGAATTTTATTACCTATGTTTCATCGTATCAAAATTGATCATATTATAAAGTTAGAGGCTGCTTGGGCTTAAAAAAAAAAAACTACAATTTCCTGGTTGAATTCTGAAGACCTCAGATCCTGAATATGAATCTCAGGGAGTCAATCAGGAGATTTGCTGGGCAACAGTCTCTTACCTTGCTATCAATGGATCCAGTTGAAGTTCAACACAGGATTTCATTTGAAATGAAAAAGGGAAGTTTTCCTAATGCTTACAATATTGTCAAGAGTTAATTGTTATTTGATTCTTATATTACGCATAGAAAGCAGGACCTCAAGAAGAAAGACGTTTTACCCAACACCATCAGCTAATAAATTACATGACTGGGAAAAATCTCAGAGGAGATTGATATCAATATAGAAAACTCACAGCCCAAAGAAAACCAAAACCACCCACCACCCCCAACATAATGTGTCAGAAGAAAGAGAAGGTTTAGAGTTAAGAGGGTAATATATTAAAGAAATTAGATAACTCAGCATTCCTGCCTCTTTTCAGTTATTTACTCAACACTTACTATTATGTACCTACCACCTAAGAGGTGCCACACCAGCACTGAAGAAACATGACCCAGATGAATCATAATTCTGTATTCATCAAGCTCAGGGTCCAAATTTGGAAGGGGAGATGACAAACCAATAAGTGAGCAAAATAATTACAAATATGATACACACCAGGAGGGAAATCAACAAGGTGATGAGGCAGAGTCATTCTGTAGACTGATTAGAAAAGGTCACTTAAGAAGGGTAGTATTTGAAATCAAGCAGGATGAGAAAGCATCTATGTAAAAGGGCTTAGGAGGAAATTCTAAGTAAAAAGGATGCTAAGTGCAAAACTGCAGGCATGAGAAGGACTGGGAGCTGCTTCAAAAGTAGGAAAGGAACCATGCAACTGGACCCTGGTGGAAAAAGTACCAAAGGTGAGGTTGGAGAGATTGGACAAAAATCAGCAGGCTATATGGACAATGGTAATACATATGATTCACTCGGAAATTCTATTCAGAGAATCGCATACTGTGAGTAGTCGTCGAAGAACACCCTGAGTTGGTACAGTATAAATGATCGAAAAGAATGTGGGGTAGAATTGGATTCATGGAAATTGAGTTACAGATGGTTTTAAGGTACCATATGAATGTTGGGATTTGAACCCATATCCCCTGAAAACCAGCCAGTGCTCTTAGCGTCTGATCCATGTCTCCAGCCTCAAAATTAATTAGTTCTAAGGATGGGATGCATGTAAATCCAACAGGATCTGCAGGTAGGTTGAGGACTAATGAATTCCAGCAATTCCAGAGTGCCTGGAACTGAGGACATGACTTAGTTTGAAGGATTCTTGCCTAGAATGCATAAAACCCTGGGTACTTTGCCTACATGAAATCTTTTCTTGAGACATAAGTAAATAAATAACCCTTCATTCATCATCAGGGAAGATGTTATGCCTCTTGCTGTATAAAGGCAAGGAAGGGCTTTTATCACAGATAAATCAAAATAAACATGTTAGGCATATTACATTTGAGATATCTGTTACATATCCAAACAGAAATAGAGTAGGCCACTGACCACACACTCTCTGCCACAATCAACATCAAATAACAATAATTAACAATCATGGGGGTGGGGAGAGCTGGAGAGACCACTCAGCAGTTAAGAGCACTGACTACTCTTCCAGAGGTCCTGAGTTCAATTCCCAGCAACCACATGGTGGCTCACAACCATCTGTAATGGAATCCAATGCCCTCTTCTGGTGTGTCTGAAGACAGTGACAGTGTATTCACATATATAAAATAAATAAATTCTTTTTTCAAAAAAAAACAACCATTGGTTGTTAATATCTCTCAACATAAATGGAATCAATTACCCAATCAAATGGCACAGGCTAACAGAATGAATGTAGAAGTAGGACCCAACATTCTGCTATACACAAGAAACACACCTCTGCAACAAAGATAGTCTTACCTCAGAGTAAAGGCTAGGGAAAAGTTTTCTATGCAAATGGACCCAAGAAGAAAACTGGAGTAGATATTCCAATATTTAATAAAATAGACTTTCAACCAAAAATAATCAAAAGAGATGGGAAGGACAGTTCACATTCATCAAAAGAAAAATCCACCAACATGGCATCTCAATTCTGAACATCTAAGGCCCAAATGAAAGGGCACCCACATTCGTAAAAGAAACATTATTGAAGTTTAAATCATACATCATACACATTAATAGTGAGAGACATCAATGCCTCACTCTTAACAATGGTCAGTTCATTAAAACAGAAAAACAATGAAACTAACAGACATTATGAATCAAATAGACATAACAGATATCTACAGAACATTTCACCCAAACACAAAAGAACATACCGTCTTCTCAGCATTTTATGAAATCGTCTCCAAAAGGGACCATATACTCAGTCACAAAGCAAGCCTCAACAGAGACACAAAAAATGAAATAACTCCTTGTACCTAATTAGACCACCATGGATTAAAGCTAGATTCAGCAACAACAGAAATAACAGAAAGCCTTTAAAATCATGGAAACGGAACAAAGTGGCTCAAGGAAAAAATAAGAAAGAAATTGAAGACTGTCTAGATTTCAATGAAAATGAAGGCACAACACACCCAAATTTATGAGACACAATAAAAGTAGTGCTAAGAGGAACGTTCATAGCACTAAGTGCCTTCATAATGAAGTTATAGAGTTCTCATACTAGCAATTTTAAAACATACCTGAAAGCTCTAGAAAAAAAAGAAACAAGCACACCCAAGAGGAATAGTTAGCAGAAAATAATCAAACTCTGGAATGAAATCGGTAAATTTGAAACAAAGGGAACAATACAAAGAATCAACAAAACCCAAATCAACAAGATAGAAAAACCCTGAGCCTAACTAACTAAAAGGCAGAGAGACAGCATCCAAATCAAAAGAGAGACAGCATCCAAATCAACAGAGAGACAGCATCCAAACCAACAAAACCGGACATGAAAAGGGACAGAACAACAGACACTAAGGAAATCAAAAAAAAAAAAAATCATTAGCTTTTACTTCAAAAACTGGAAAATCTAAACAAAATGGGATTTTCTTGATAGATACCACTTACCAAGTTAAATCAAGATCAAGAAAACAATTTAAATAGTCATATAACTCCTGAGGAAATAGAAGACATTAAAAGTCCCCCCCCCCAAAAAAAAAAGGCCAGGGCAAGGTGGCTTTAGTACAGAATTCCACAAGTGTTTCAAAGAAGAGCTAATACCAATACTCCTCAAACTATTCCACAAAACAGAAACAGAAAGAACACTGCCAAACTCATTCTATGAGGCCACAGTCACCCTGATGGCTAAACCACACAAAGATGCAACCAAGAAAGATAACTTCAGACCAATTTCCCTTTTGAACATTGATGCAAAAGTATTTAATAAAATAATTAAAAACTGAATCCAAGAACACACCAAAAACATCATCCACCATGATCAAGTAGGCTTCATCCCAGGGATGCAAGAATGACTCACTATACAAAAATTCATGAATGTAATTCACCTTATAAACAAACTGAATGAAAAAAATCACATGATTACCTCACTAGATGCTGATAAAGCCTTTGACAATATCCAGTATTCTTTCATGTTCAAAATCTTGGAGAGATCAGAGATACAAGGCATATACCTAAACACCATAAAGACAGTATACAACAAGTCAATAGCCAATATCAAATTAAATGGTGAGAAACTTAGAACAATTCCACTAACGTCAAGATAAGGTGGTTCACTTTCTCTGTATCTACTCAATATAGTACCTGAATTTCTAACTACAACAATAAGACAACAAAAGGCGATCAAGGGGATACAAATTGGAAAGAAATAAGTCAAAGTATCACTACTTCACAGATGATATGATAGATTACACAAGTGACCCCAAAAATTCTACCACAGAGCTCCTACAGCTGATAAACACCTTCAGCAATAAGAATAGATACAAAGTTAACTCAATAAAACAAAACAAAACAGTAGCCCTTCTATATACAAATAGCAAATGTGCTGAGAAAGAAATTAGAGGAAGAACACCCTGCACTATAGACACAAATAATATTAAAAAGAAATCTTGTTGTAACTCTAATCAAGCAAGTGAAAGACATGTATGACAAGGACTTCAAGACTTTGAAGAAAGAAATTAAAAAATACATCAGAAGATGGAAAGGTCTCCCATACATGTTAATCCCATATTAATTGCCATCTTATCAAAAGCAATCTACAGATTCAATGAAATTCCTATCAAAATTCCAACACAATTATTTGCACACCTTGACAGAACAATTTTCAACTTCATATGGAAAAATACAAAATTCAAGATAACTAAAACAATCCTATACAATAAAAGAATTTCTAGAGGTATTACCATCTCTGATATCAAGTTTACTACATAGCAATAGTAATAAAGAAAAAAAACTTCATGGTATTGGAATAAAAACAGACAATTGATCAATGAAATCAAATCAAAGACCCAAAAATAAACCCACACATTTATGGACACTTGATTTTTAACAAAGAAACCAAAATCATACAGTGAAAAAAAAAGTGAGCATCTTCAACAAGTCGTGCTGGTCCAACTGGATATCTGAATGTAGAAAAATGAAAGTAGATACATATTTATCACCCTGCACAAAGCTCAAGTCCAAGGGGATCAAGAACTTCAACATAAAACCCAATTCACTAAATCTAATAGAAAAGAAAATGGGAAAGAACCTTGAATGCATTGGTACAGAGGACAGCTTCCTTAACAGAAGAACATCAGTGGCTCAGGCTCTAAGATTAAAAAAAAAAAATGATAAATGGGACTTCATGAAACTAAAAGCTTCTGTAAGTCAAAAGAGGACACCATAATAGGACATCCCAGCAGCCTACAGAATGTAAAAACAATCTTCACCAACCCTATATCAGACAAAGGACTAATATCCAAAATATATAAAGAACTCAAGAAATTAAGCATCAACAGACCAAATAACCAAATTTTAAAAATGGGATACAGAAGTCGGCCATCAATGGAAAGAGAGGCCCATTGGACTTGCAAACTTTACATGCCCCAATATAGGGGAATGCCAGGGCCAAAAGAATGGGAATGGGTGGGTAGGGAAGTGGGGGACACTATGGGGGACTTTTGGGATAGCATTGGAAATGTAATTGAGGAAAATATGTAATAAAAATATTAAAAATCAAAAAAACAAAAAAAATGGGATACAGAGCTAAACAGAGAATTCTCAACAGAGGAATCTTGAATGGCTGAGAAGCAGCACTTAAAGAAATGTTCAGCATCCAGAAAATGCAAATCAAAACCACTCTGAGATCCCATCTTACACCTCTCAGAATGGCTAAGATCAAAGACTCAAGTGACGGCACATGCGGGAGAGAATGTGGACAAAGGGGACTGCTCCTTCATTGCCAGTGGGAGTGCAAACTTGTACAACTTTAAAATAAATCTGGAGTTTTCTCAGAAAATTGGGAATAGTTATACCCTAAGTCCATGCTATACCACTCCTGGGCATATACCCAAAAGATGCTCCACCATACCACAAAGACACTTGCTCAACTATGGTTATTGAAGCTTTATTCATAAAAGCCAGAAACTGGAAACAACCCAGATGTCCCTCAATTGAAGAATGGATAAAGAAAATGTGGTACATTTACACATTGGAATACTCCTCAGCTATTAAAAACAAGCACACCCATGAAATTTGTAGGCAAATAGATAGAACTAGAAAATATCATTCTGAGTGAGGTGACCCAGACCCATAAAGACACTCATGGTATTTACTTACTTATAAGTGGATAGTAGCTATAAAGTGCAGAATAACCATGCCACAATCCATAGACTCAAAGAATCTAAATATCAAGGAAGGCCCAAGGGAGGATTCTTGAATCTCATTCAGAAAGGGAAATAAAATAGACTTTGGAAGTAGATAGAGAGAAGGAACTAGGTGGGAGAGAGGATGGAGAGGGAATCAAGGGTGGGGATCAGGTGTGGGGAGAGTGAGGCTGGGAGTGAGAGGGATGAAGAGCAAAGGGAAATGGGAGGCATTTCTGGGACGAGCCAGAGACCTGGGTTGGGAGAGGCTCCTGAAAGGATAAGGGGGTAGCCCTAGCTAAGACTCCTAGCAGCAGGGGATATGGAGCTTGATATAGCCACCACCTGTAGCCAGGCAGGACTTGCAATGAAAGAAGGGGGACACCAACCAACCCAACAAAACTTTCAACCCAAATTTGGCCTTCCTACAGGATGTGCAAGAATAAAGATGAAGAAGACTGGGGAAATGGCCAACCAATGACTGGCCCAACCTGAGACCCATCACATGAGACCTAACCCCTGACACTCAATGATACTCTGCAATGTTTGCAGACAGGAGCCTAGCATAAGTCTTCTGAGAGGCTTCATCCAGCAGCTGATGGAAAGAGATGCAGAGAAGCATAGCCAAACAACAGGTGGAGCTCCAGGAGTCTTGTGGAAGAGTAAGAGGCAGAGAATAAGGGAGCCAGAGGGGTCAAGAACACCACAAGAGACCTACAGAGTCAACTAATCTGGGCACATGGTGACTGAGAAACTGAACCACCAACCAAAGAGTATGCTGGGGCTACACCTACACATATGTAGCTGATGTGCATCTTGGTCTTCATGTGGGTCCCCTAACAATTGTAGTAAAGGCTCTCTCTGACTCTGTTGCAGGCCTTTGGATCCCTTCCCATAGCTGGGCAGACTTGTCTCCCTCAGTAGTAGAATATGTGTTTAGTTCTGTTGTGACTTGATGTATCAGGGTGTGTGGGTACCCATGGGGGGTGGGCTCTTTTTTCCTGAGAAGATGGGAAGGGAAAGAAGGAGAGGGGATATAAGGGTGGGACTGGGAGAAGAGGGGGGAAGTGTTTTGATTGGGCTGTATGTGAATAAATAAACAAATTAATGAAGAAAATAAATATTGTTTTTTAAAAAATGTTCCATGCATGCACACAGATCTTGTATTTTAAACCACAAGCCTGAGCTAGTCTGGCTGAAATCACCCCCATCAGGTTGAGTAACCTGAGGATAACAGCTATAAACTCTGGACAAAATAACACAAACAACTGCATGAAGGCTCTAGAAAGTAAATAAAAGCAGGCAGATTCCAGAAAGAAATCAATACTGGATAAAAGATATTGTCACGGGTGCTTCCCATTTTTATGGCTTTAGCTGATTTAACAAAAGAGTCTATTCTTCGGGACTAGAGAGTCAAGAGGCAGCAAATCCCTGGTGACCCTGCACCGTACTATTGTGGTGCTTTAGATCAGCCAAGGGGGAAACAACAGACCTGAGATTTCAGTTGCCACCCAAAAGATGGATTTTTGTTCTGAGTTCAGTTAAATCCACGAATAAGTAGCTCTTGGAGGAGTGTAACACAGCCCGAATCCCCACATCACAAAATTCCCAATATCTAGAATATAACTTAATATAGTTAACATATTGTTAAACTTGGGGAAAATGGTTTAGAACTGAGAAAAATGTAGCCAGGCAGTGTTTGTTCACATCTTTAATCCCAACTCTTGGGAGGCAGAGGTAGTAAGTTTGAGGCCAACCTGGTCTACAAAGCAAGTTCTGGGATAACCAGGGCTACACAAAGAAACTCTGTCTCAAAACAAACAAACAACAAAACAAACAAAAAGGATAAGAAAAACATAATGACATAGCAGATTTGATTCAGAGAAATTTTTAGAACTATGCTCAGTGAAAGAAAAGAAAATGCTTATTGCTGGGCCTGGTGGCACATGTCAGGAACTCCAGTCTTTCAAAACAGGAGCAGGAAAGTCACAAGTCCTAGATCTTGGACAACACAGTGAGGCCCTATCTGAAAGTGCTAACCTGGCCAGAAGGGAATATCATTGAGATATACTGTGTACACACATGAAGATGTTATAATGTACCCATTGTTATATATAATCAACATATGTTAGTTGTCTTAGTTTGAGTTTTACTGCTACAAATAGACACCATGACCAAGGCAACTCTTATAAAGGCCAACATTTAATTGGGGCTGGCTTACGGGTTCAGAAATTCAGTCCATTATCATCAGGGCAGGAAACACAGCAGTGTCCAGGCAGGCATAGTGCTGGAGGAGCTGAGAGTTCTACATCTTCATCCAAAGGAAGCCAGGAGCAAACTGTCTTCCATGTGGCTAGGAGGAGGGTCTCAAATCCCACCCTTACAGTGATAGACTTCAACAAGGCCACACCTACTCCAGCCAGGCCACACCTCCTAATAGTGTCACTCCCTGGGCCAAGCATATTCAAACTACCACACTAATAAAAACATTTAGAAAGAAAAAAAAATGCATGTAATAAATTACTCTAAAGCATCTATAACAAGGAAAAATAAACCCTAGAGATTGTTTTTAAATAACCAAATAAAATTCTGAAATGGGGCTAGAGGATAAATATAATCAAAATTCATTAAGAAATTCTCAAAGAGCTAATTTTTTAAAGAATCACATTAAATATAAAACAAAGTATCTCTAGCTGTTGTTTTTCCACAAATAACAGACACTATGCAGTATGAATAATAGACACTATATGACTTTGAGAAAACTAGGCAGTGCTTCAGTGTCCTGTAATACAATATCCATTAGTCTGTGCACATCATCTAACCTGTTAGACAAGGTTACCCAGCTGGACAAAAGCAAGCCTCTATCTAAGGATGAATGGAGATACTGTGACACCAAGAAATACAGAAATAAGAACCAACAGGAAAGACAGAGAAGGCTCCCTGGTTTTATTTTTCAGAAAACTGAAGTTGATATTTTGTTATTCCCTTGGCTCAATTCCATGACTTCATCCAGCCCCCAAAAGAAGAGAATCTCATTGAACTATTAAAGGAGGAAGGTGGCTACTCCACCAACTCACTGTCCCAACAGCTCCCTCTACAACTGTTACTCAGATCTCATCAGTAGCACAAAGGGCAACAATGTATTAAAACATCAAAAACATCCAGGTAGGTTGATTTGCTTACTGCTTCATCTACAGTTGAGTAGTATATACTAGTCTTCCTATAATTCTGTCTTGGAAAATGCCACAAACGAAAGAGGTTCCAAATTTTAAAACTATAATCAGCAGCAAGAAATTAAAAATATGGTCCAAAAAAAAAATAGCATCAAAGTTCAAAAGTTTATTGAGACCAAAGAAAAAGGATTTTCAAAGCACTGAAATCCATTCCAGTATGAGGCTTACAGAAAAAAAAAATCAACTTTAGCAGGTGAGATGTAAAGTATAGATTAGAAGGGATTAAAAATGGTGTTTGAAAGCAAACAGCCAATGATAACACAACAAATAATATTAAATTCTTTAAGTATATCAAAAATAAGACGACGGCAAAGAGATCAGTGGGTTGGAGAGACTAGCTGGGCACGGAGGAGATGTTTGGAAGGAAAAGGCAAGTGCAGGGAGACTAAATAATGTATCTGCATCAGTTTCACACTGGAGAATAGAGCAGTAGAGGAAAGAGAAGAAAAACTTTATTATGTGTGAGAGAGAGGCCCAGCTCAAATAGAGACATCAAAGGGAGCCAGGAGTCAATGGGACCGTGAAAGGAGTTATTTGCAGGTTTCAGTCAGAGCAGTGGCTTCACTAGAGACTCAGAATCAGGAGAGCCCAGACTCTCTTATTCCTCCTCTCCTTAGCTCTCTTACCACTTAAAAAGCTTCATACTGGGTCTGCTGGAGGCCAGTTACAATCTTCATGGTTTGAAGATTTCTCTGGTGGAGAGATCTCCAAACTACACAGGCAGTAAGAGGCACATACACACACACACACACACACACACACAGCCTAAAATTCTTCAAAACCTCCACCTGGTCCAGAAAACCTCTACTGACTAGTTGATCAAAAGTCAAACAAGAGAAAGGTTGCTGTAATCCAGCCCACTGGAGAGCGTATGGAACTAGCAATTCTAATCCCAACTAGTAGAAATATAACTTGGGAATTTAACTAGTTGGAGAGAGCATTTATATGCCCTTGTAATACGCTTGTATATATTATTTAATGTCAATTATAAATATTAATATTTAAGCTTTCATTACCTAGTGAAATTTCAAATGTCTATGCCAGATGAAACACCAGTTTCATTGTTTGCTACGCACCCTAGAGAAGTTCCTTAGGGAAGTTACAAAGTTGTTCATTGCAAGATTGTTTTGGAAGCAAAGATAATGAGTAAAGATTTTAAAACTTCGATAAGAAGGAACTATCGCGCATTACACGCTTTCAACTCCTCATCAACTTGGGTTTTAAGGATGTGTAAAAGCTTCAACAACAACAGTTTGAAAGAAAGATGTTTACAAGAAAAACAAACAGCATGTAAAAATGTGTGTAAAAAGATTTTTTTTGAGATCTCATTTTCCTTTACATGTGTGGGTGTTCTGCCTGCATGCTGTCTGTGCACCACTTACATGCAGTGCCCACAGGAAGCCAGAAGAGTACTTTAGATCTTCTAGATTAGTCATTAGCTGCCATGTGGGTGCTAGGAACTGAACCTAAGTCCTCTGAAAGATTAGTCAGTTCTCTTAACCACTGACATCACTCCAGCTCCAAAATGTTTATTAAAAGTTTTTAAATAACCCCCCAAACAATACATTTTTCACAGAGTTATGTATATGTAAATAAAAGTGGAAAAGACACTAGTAAGGTGTATAATACATTCTTTTTTGAAGGCTTATTCAAAAAGGCTCTTTCGTCCCTCATGCCAAGTGAGGGCACTTCTAGACCTCCCCACAGAGGGAACCAGTCCTTTCAGATACCAGGCTCACTGGTACCTACATCTTAGACTTTTTTGAAGGCTTATTATGTATATATGTGGGTGCCAATGGAAGCCAGAAGAGGGCACTAGAATCCCCAGAGCTGAACTTCAGTTGAGGCAGTTATGATCCATCTGACATGGGTACTGATACTTGACCTTGATTCTTCTGGAATCGTAGAGAGCACTCAAAATAACTAAGCCATCTTGTCACCCCAGAGAACTATTAATATGGTATAGCTTTGAAAAGATTGGGAAGAGCAAGAAGGTAGGGAATGGAGGAGTATTTCACGGTACCTGTGGGACTCATGGTACAGTTTAAATGTGCCCCCTCTAGAAAATTTACACGGAAACCTAACCTTGGTGGTGGTGGTACTAAGGGGTGGCCCCCAATTAAGAAGTGTTGAAGTTATAAGGTCCCGCTGTAATCAATGCAAGAACACCTTACACAAGAACTAGAGTAAATTAGCTTATGTCTTTGGGGCTCTTTCGTCCCTCATGCCAAGTGAGGGCACTTCTAGACCTCCCCACAGAGGGAACCAGTCCTTTCAGATACCAGGCTCACTGGTACCTACATCTTAGACTTCCCAGCTTTTATAACTATGAGGAATAGATTGCTGTTGCTTATACTCTACCGAATCTAGCTGCTGATTGAAGAGTATCATCACTGGGGACACAAAAGATTTCACTACACCATGTCTTCCTAACTAACTCTGACCAGACTAAAAAGACTTCACAAGCTAGTGACAATAGAGTAGTGTTTCCCCATCAGGGCCAATTTTGCTCTCCTCTCAAGGAACAGACAGCATCTGCAGACATTACAACTAACACATTTTTGAAAATGCTATTGGCAAAGAGTAGACAGAAACCGGGAATTCTGGTAAATATCTGACAGTTCAATGCACAAGACAAAGCATGCCCTAAATGTCACTGCGTCAGAGCTGGGAAACTCTTCCCTGAGACCAGACAAAGCTTAATGGGCATGGGATGATCTAAAGTTTGAATTTGGGCCTTAAAGAACAGTGCCTTCCCCAAAGCTCCAGTCTGCATAAAGTGCCTCAGGTCAGCATGTTCCCAGTGCCCACCTAGACCAAGTCAAAGGTGAAGCCTTTGAACACAGTTGTTTTCAGTATGACCTCCATGGGCTGAGCCTTCGCTCAGCTTGTCCCTTCTCTTGGATTCCAGAATTGTTTTTGGATCATTAATGTTCCCATCCGTCTTAGTCTAACCGGATGATCACAACCACCTCTGATAGAAGGGACAGCCAAAGTGATGCTGTATTTGTCAAGACCAAATGTGTCTGCCCCAGCAGGTTCTATCTTCAATGCACAAAGACAGCTATACAAGGAAAGATGGATATACGGGCAGAATAGCAAACTGCATCTCGCCAGCTGCTGAGTCAGTAGGGGAATCTTCTCAAGATTCTAAACCAGAACTTCTGACGTCAGTCAGCACAAAGCTCCAATTCTTTACGCACAATGGTTATTTAATTGGCTGGTTGTTTTTAATAACCTGATATTGTATCCCCCTGTGGAAGTAAAAATAAAGAGACCTGGTGTTGCAGTTGTTGTTGCTGTTGTTGTTGCTGCTGCTGCTGCTGCTGCTGGGTCTTTATTACAAACAAACTCTTTCTCAAACATTGATGCAAGAATACTCCTTTTTTAATGCCCTCTCACCAAGGATCAGGGACTAGCATGTTGGAAGGGTTGGAAAGATTTTAAAAGCCAGACAGTGGGAAATATTGAAGTTGTACTGGCTATTGCTGTGTCAACTTGACACAGCTGGAGTTATCACAGAGAAAGGAACTTCAGTTGAGGAAATGCCTCCATGAGATCCAACTGTAAGGCATTTTCTCAATTAGTGATCAAGGGGGAAAGGCCCCTTGTGGGTGGGACCATCTCTGGGCTGGTAGTCTTGGGTTCTATAAGAGAGTAGGCTGAGCAAGCCAGGGGAGGCAAGCCAGTAAAGAACATCCCTCCATGGCCTCTGTATCAGCTCCTGCTCCCTGACCTGTCTGAGTTCCAGTCCTGACTTCCTTTGGTGATGAACAGCAGCATGGAAGTGTAAGCCGAATAAACCCTTTCCTCCCCAACTTGCTTCTTGGTCGTGATGTTTGTGCAGGAATAGAAACCCTGACTAAGACAGAAGTTAAAGTCTCTTCCTGACATGACAGGATGATGCCCTCATGACTCACAGCATTTGGGGTTGCTGCATAAGATAGAGTCAGTCAGGATTCGAGGAGGAGGACATCTTGTTCCCCAGCCCTTACTACAGAACCATGGACAGCTGATGGCTTCTAGGGAAGGGAGAGTCAGGTTCCTCTCAGGGTGTCGTCCAACTTACATGAAACCACACTCCAGTAGCTGGCCCCAAGCCCATGATTTCATTGGCAGCACAAATAGGATTGTGAGTTCCAATTGAGTCAGATGGAGTAGGGGTGAGGTAGATCTGAATAAGGGTAGGGGAAAGAATGGGAGTGAATATAACCAGAATATATTGTATACAAAATTCTCAGTAAACTAATGAAAATATGTTTTAAACCCTCTATACTGGTTCTTGAGAGAGTATCAGTATTGCTTTTCTGATTGCTACAACAAAGTGTGTCTAAACACAATTTCAGGAAGGAAGGATTCATGTTGTCTGAGGGTACCATCCATCATGAAGGGAAGACAGGACGGCACAAGCATGGGGCAGCTGATCATACCGCATCCACTGTCAAGGAGCAGATGTGAGAAGAGCTGCTCAGCTTGGTTTTCAATTCTTACTGTCTAGGACTCCAGCCTACAGAGTGGTACCACCCACTGTCAGGGTGAGTCTTTCTACCTCAAGTAGCCCAGTGTAAAAACGTCCTCCCTAAGAAGACCAGAGGTTTGTTTCTTAGGTGATTGTTGATTCTATGAAGTGGTTAAGCAATATTTAATATCATAGCATCTTTCAAGTCAAAGATCTCAGTATAATCATACAGTGGGAACAAGACCCTGAGCTCATACTGGGTTTTGATACTTATTCATGCAATGTCCTTGTTCTAGGTCCTGTGAGTTTCTATTCCATCGTCTGTAAAATGGGAATGAAAATTCATCAGTAAGAACTTATTCTGAGGAATAACTGAGGCTACATATGAACTGGGCCTGGACTTTGTAAGAACTATGAAAACAGTCCTAATTTTTAAATGAGTATGTTTATTCTGTAACAACTGAATACATGTATACAATGTATCTTGATCATATCCCCTGGAGACCCCTCCCCCAATTGTATCCCTTTTCCGTTTCATGTTCTGTTTTTGTTTTTATAAATCCCTGAGTCCAATTAGTGCTGCTCAAATGTGGGAGTATGAGATGGTCCACTGGAGAATGGACAACATACCAAGGACCACAACCACAACAAAAGAAAATCAACATCCTCTGCCCCAGAAGCCATCAACCGGCAATATCTTCTCAGCTTGGGGTAGGGATTCTCCCATCCATGCAAGATCTTACATAGATCTTGTGCAAGTTGCCATAGCTGCCTTAAATTCACAAGTGCAATAGCCATGTCTGTTTGTAGCCAGAAGGCATCATTTCTTAGCATCCCTGCCCATCCTCTGGCTCACTTGTGTTTTTTCCACACACCCCCTCTTCCATGATTTTTCCCTGCTTTCTGGTTATTGATACAGATGTCCTAAAAACAGTGACTAATCTTTAGTAGTCATCTGAGAAGACAGAGCATGCTGCACAAATATAGCAGTGCCAAAGTTACAAATATACACTCCCTCAGCCCTCCAGCAGGGCCCACGCTTCGTTTCTGCCTTGTATGCAGGTAGAGAGAACATTGCTTCCTTTTGATCTAGAAGTAAAGTAATATCAAACTAGAATTAAAAATCATTCTAGGGAATTTATGGCTTACCCTTCATCACCTCTCTATGAGGTACATAATATTTTCTCCATCATACAGATGAGAAAGATGAGTCCTGGAAGAGTAGCCTGGGCTAAGAATATAGCTCAGTGGGTTACAACACTGGCCAAAAATGCACAAGGCCCTGAATTCAATCCTCAGCATGGCAAAAACAAAAGCATAAAACATACTCATAAAAAGTTTGCATAAAGAAGATGTTCCAACATGTAATAAGGACACATGCTCCACTATTATCATAGCAGCCTTATTTATAATAGCCAGAAGCTGGAAAGAAGACACATGTCCATCAACAGAGGAATGGATACAGAAAGTGTGGTACATTTACACAATGGAGTACTACACAGCTATTGAAAACAATGAATTCATGAAATTCTTAGACAAATGGATGGAACTAGAAAATATCCTGAGTGAGGTAACCCAATCACAAAAAACACACATGGTATGCACCCACTGATAAGTGGGTATTAGCACAGAAGTTCAGAATACCCAAGATACAATTCACAGACTATATGAAGCTCAAGAAGAAGGAAGACCAAAGTGTGGTTACTTCATTCCCTCTTAGAAGGGGGAACAAAAATAGCCATGGAAGGAGTTACAGAGACAAAGTATGGAGCAGAGACTGAAGGAAAGGCCATCCAGAGACTGCCATACCTGGGGATTCATCCCATATACAGTCACCAAACACAGACACTATTAAGGATGCCAACAAGTGCTTGCTGACAGAAGCCTGTATAGCTGTCTCCTGAGAGACAGGCTCTACCAGTGCCTGACAAATACAGAGGTGGATACTCTCAGCCAACCATTGGTCTGAGCACAGGGTCCCCAATGGAGGAGCTAGAGAAAGGACCCAAGAAGCTGAAGGGGTTTGCAGCCGCATAGGAGGAATAACAACCAGTATCCCCAGAGCTTCCAGGGACTAAACCACCAACCAAAGAGTACACATGGAGGAACTCATGGCTCCAGCTGCATATGTAGGAGAGGATGGCCTTGTCAGTCGTCAATGGGAGGAAAGGCCCTTGGTCCTGTGAAAGCTCTATGCCCCAGTGTAGGGGAATGCCAGGGCCAGGAAGTGGGAGTGGGTGGGTGGGTAAGCAGAGGGAGGGGGAAGGGGACATGGGAGTTTCAGAGGGGAACCCAGGAAAGGGGATAACATTTGAAATGTAAATAAAGAAAATATGTAATTAAAATAAATTTTGCATAAGCATCCTACCCATAGTCACTCGGGTACATTCTGCATGGGACCATGGCTACACAACCCTATCTATGATTCTTTTAATATCTTAAAAGTCTCAAATATTGAAGTGACTGGAACAAAGGATGATGTATATATAGCCGGTATGAGGTATATAGTAGTTGGTAGGTCTACTTAGAGGACGAAGGTCCCTGGAAGCACGTTTGAAGCATCTCTTGTGTCGGGCCCTTCCCTGCCTCTTTCTTTGCTTCCTGGCTGCAATGAGATAAGCAGCATCGTCTGCCCTTGTTTCCTGTCATGATCTTCTACCCAAAGCAACAGAGCCAACTGACCACTCGCTAAAGCCATGAGTCCAAATGTATCTTGTCTACTTAAAAGGTTTCAGATAGTTGTCACAATTCCAAAATGTCTGACTAATGCACTGCCCCCCACACTAGCAGATGCCTGGAAAAGTCTGGCTACTCTCAGTAAAAGTCACACATAATAAGAAGTGCCACAGCACACGATCGAAAACTACAGGCACACCCACGAGGCCTAAGGAAGAAGTCGTGTTTGCTCTGTGGGCTGAAGGCGGATTGAGATGAAAGAAAAGAAGGTAACAGAGGGCTTCATCCGAGAAGGTATTTGGGGAGGCCCGGTATTAAGAGCACAGGAGTGAGAAGAAGGCAACCTCCAAAAGTACCAGCGCTAAAAATGACATGGCAAGTTGACTCTGTGGCGTCTCAGAGCCCGACATCAGTTGTTGGCAGGGTTTTTCTTGGCAAAGCTGCTGATGCCTCTTCGCCCCAGCACCAACAGCAGCGCCAGCACCAGCACCAGCGTCAGCACCAGCGCCAATACCAACACCAGCACCAGGCAAGCATCCATCTTGCCTGAGCCTCAAGATAGCAAAACTCCACACAAAAAAAGGCATTTCAAAGCACCTACAGAGACAAACGTGCACTCTGGCCTGGTTTTTTTGTTTGGGAAAATTGTGCGCTAAAAACAGCAGATAAAAAGGAATCTGTGGGCATAGTTTATTTAGACTCTCTAAAGACTGTTGGGAAGGTATCTCTCATAGGTGGCTATTAAAGCCAGGCGGGCTAGTCAGGAACCGTAGGGTAGAAGGTGAACTTCTGTCGTGATTAAAGCCTTCTTAACCGAAAGAAACCGAAGTGCAGGAATAAATAGCCAATTCTCCACATGGGAAGCTAAAAATAATAGGGCCGCTCAAAGATTAGTCCCGAGGCCAATGTTGTGCTATCTATTTTTAATGATTTGTCAAATGAAGTACAGTAAATAGAAAAATGCAAGTAGCTAATGACAGGAGAGCACGTGGTAGGATGAGAAAAAAAGCTCTGGGCTGCTAGGGGTTGGAGAGATTGGCCCGACATAAGCATTGTGTAACATCCTCTGTGCCTCTCTTGTCTCCTGGCTTTAGAATGATGGGAGGATGGGAAATGTTTCTGAGACGCTTCAGATCTTCTGTAAAACCAATTAAAACTCTTGAAATTTGAGGTCCAAGGAATTAACAGCTTCGGAGAGAGGAAGAATCAGTCTTCTCTAGAGGCAAGCCCCTGATAGGTTATCTAATCTCAGATGGTCAGCCCTAGACAAACATACATAAAAGCACCAATAAGCTCTCAACAGGTGATGTGTATGTTTGTGTGTCTATGTGTCTGTCTGTGTCTGTGTATCTCTCTCTCTCTCTCTCTCTCTCTCTCTCTCTCTCTCTCTCTCTCTCTCTCTCTCTCTCTCGGGGGGGGGGGGGTATGGTGTAGTGTGTGTGTAAAACAATAGTAATTTTAAAAGAAGAGGTCATGAATTTCAGAGGGAGTGGGGGGACACAGGAGGTCTGGAGGCGATAGAAATTCTGGGGAAAAATACAAATTAAAAATTAAATACTATGATCTAAAGAGTATCTGGGAAGCCAGTCAAAATGTTTACCCTTATCAGCTCAGAATAAGTGATATTTTTCTGTTTTCAGTGCTTTCCACATGCAGAGTGTGGTTTTTTTTAACACTTTTGGTGATTCCAGACAGACTGGGCATGGATGGCCAACTTTATGAGAGAAAAATATTATTAGACTGTGGCCTAAATCAACCTGCCATGCTACCCTGTCTCTGATGCTATCAGATGGTCTTGACATAAACCTGGAAAGTATGGATGAAGATGAAGGTGTAACTCCGGGACCTCTGCAACCCCACCCTCAAGAACATACAAGAACATGCCATCTGGGCTGGTGAGCTCACAGTACAAAGGAGATGACATGTTCCTGGCTGTGCCAAATTAGTGATCCAGCCAATAAACCCTAAAGCCAAAGTAACGAGGGGATGTCATTACCTGGAGTGACTCTACTCTGTGGACAGAGAGAAACCAATCAAAATAAATCAATAAGTAAAAGGAAGGTACAAGCGGATGGGGAAAGAGAGAGGAGATGGGTTGGAAACAGAAAGGAGGTAAGAAGCTCATGCATGTGAGAAAAAGTGTCCTGCTTCCTGAGATGAGAGTGGACCCACTGTGACGAGCAAAGTGACAAGGAAGAAGGAGGAGCTACGTAATCAACACGTGAAGTTTGGGACTGCACCAGATGGGTGAATTTTGCTACCTTAGACCATAAGGTAAGATCAAGGGAAGTCTTCATGAAATTAGGGAAAGAAAAAATTAATAATGAATGGGTTGAAAGAGTACCTTGAACCAAGCACAGTTAGCCTTGGAGGTAGCTGCTGTGGTTACTCTTTCCCGCAAGCATCTCAGCATACTTTACTTCTTAATAGAATTGTACGTCCCTTCAAGTAACGGCTGTATCTGTAGCTGCGGCTAATGTTATTGATACTCATAACTCTGGGCAGACATTTCAGGTCTGGGAGAAGTGTTTTCCTCCCATTCCATTTCTGCAGAACGCATCGAATGTGCTTCAAGAAGGATGCCTGGCTTTTCTCTAAAGTGCCCTTGTCTGTCCACAGGGACGCTGTTGATTTCACAGTAATTCTTTCTCTTTTTCCGTTCTTTCTTTCTCATGTTTATTGCTATGAAAGCTGGCTCAGTGAAAAGAAAGACAATTGATTTCCAAGAACCCTTGTGGATACCGATGGGTCCTGCTTTATAGAAGGCCGAGTCTCCAGAAAAAGAGCAGCATCAGACAACCAGGGTGACTAGCAGTGACCTGAAGGGTGCGCCGCGGGGTGTGGGGGGGGGAGGCTCCCTTTAGTGGAGTGGTAGAACACCTGTGCAAACATAAGTTTTTTTTTAACACAAAATTTGCTTTATTAAGTTAATTTCTTCTGGTTCCCATAGAAATTTAGGTTTTTATAACTTAGAGAAAAAAATTTAAGAATTGTTAATTAAGGGATTTTAATTTTAATCCTGTTTTAAAATCTTTTTTTAATTTTTAATATTTTTATTACATATTTTCCTCAGTTACATTTCCAATGCTATCCCAAAAGTCCCCCATAGCGCCCCCCACTTCCCTACCCTCCCATTCCCATTCTTTTGGCCCTGGCATTCCCCTGTATTGGGGCATATAAAGTTTGCAAGTCCAATGGGCCTCTCTTTCCAATGATGGCCGACTAGGTCATCTTTCGATACATATGCAGCTAGAGACAAGAGCTCCGGGGTTCTGGTTAGTACATCATGTTGTTCCGACAATAGGGTTGCAGATCCCTTTAGCTCCTTGGGTACTTTCTCTAGCTTCTCCATTGGGAGCCCTGTGATACATCCAATAGCTGACTGTGAACATCCACTCCTGTGTTTGCTAGGCCCCAGCATCGTCTCACAAGAGACAGCTATATTTGGGTCCTTTCAGCAAAATCTTGCTAGTGTATGCAATGGTGTCAGCGTTTAGAAGCTGCTTATGGGAAGGATCCCTGGATACGGCAGTCTCTAAATGGTCCATCCTTTCATCACAGCTACGAACTTGTCTCTGTGACTCCTTCCCTGGGTGTTTTGTTCCCAATTCTAAGAAGGGGCACAGTGTCCACACTTTGGTCTTCATTCTTCTTGAGTTTCATGCGTTTAGTAAATTGTATCTTATATCTTGGGTATCCTAAGTTTTGGGCTAATATCCACTTATCAGTGAATACATATTGTGTGAGTTCTTTTGTGATTGTGTTACTTCACTCAAGATGATGCCCTCCAGGTCCATCCATTTGGCTAGGAATTTCATAAATTCATTCTTTTTAATAGCTGAGTAGTACTCCATTGTGTAAATGTACCATAATTTCTGTATCCATTCCTCTGTTGAGGGACATCTGGGTTCTTTCCAGTTTCTGGCTATTATAAATAGGGCTACTATGAACATAGTGGAGCATGTGTCCTTTTTACCGGTTGGGACATCTTCTGGATATATGTCCAGGAGAGGTATTGCTGGATCCTCCGGTAGTACTATGTCCAATTTTCTGAGGAACCGCCAGACTGATTTCCAGAGTGGTTGTACAAGCTTGCAATCCCACCAACAATGGAGGAGTGTTCCTCTTTCTCCACATCCTCGCCAGCATCTGCTGTCACCTGAATTTTTGATCTTAGCCATTCTGACTGGTGTGAGGTGGAATCTCAGGGTTGTTTTGATTTGCATTTCCCTGATGATTAAGGATGCTGAACATTTTTTCAGGTGCTTCTCTGCCATTCGGTATTCCTCAGGTGAGAATTCTTTGTTCAGTTCTGAGCCCCATTTTTTAATGGGGTTATTTGACTTTCTGGAGTCCACCTTCTTGAGTTCTTTATATATATTGGATATTAGTCCCTTATCTGATTTAGGATAGGTGAAGATCCTTTCCCAATCTGTTGGTGGTTTTTTTGTCTTATTGATGGTGTCTTTAGCCTTGCAGAAGCTTTGCAGTTTCATGAGGTCCCACTTGTCAATTCTCGATCTTACAGCACAAGCCATTACTGTTCTATTCAGGAATTTTTCCCCTGTGCCCATATCTTCAAGGCTTTTCCCCACTTTCTCCTCTATAAGTTTCAGTGTCTCTGGTTTTATGTGAAGTTCCTTGATCCACTTAGACTTGACCTTAGTACAAGGAGATAGGAATGGATCGATTCGCATTCTTCTACATGTTAACAACCAGTTGTGCCAGCACCATTTGTTGAAAATGCTGTCTTTCTTCCACTGGATGTTTTTAGCTCCCTTGTCGAAGATCAAGTGACCGTAGGTGTGTGGGTTCATTTCTGGGTCTTCAATTCTATTCCATTGGTCTATTTGTCTGTCACTATACCAGTACCATGCAGTTTTTATCACAATTGCTCTGTAGTAGAGCTTTAGGTCCGGCATGGTGATTCCACCAGAGGTTCTTTTATCCTTGAGAAGAGTTTTTGCTATCCTAGGTTTTTTGTTATTCATAAGTTTCTAAACAGTGGGGTTTCTGAGAACACTTATGTTTGCTATGAACTACTACCACGATGCCCTTAACCATTCCTGAGGTGCGTTGTTTTCTAGAGGTTTAATAATGTTTTCCTGTCCAGCTGAAGGGAAGAAGAAAAGTTTACATCTCCTTTCCCTTCTAGAATATGCAACATAGCTCCTTCCCAGAATACAAATACTGCAGCATCCATTCTACATCTCAGATTCTATCCTGCTAGGCTTACACTCGCCCCTGGCCAATTCCAGAGGACAGTCAAGAATCCTAGCATTCGATAGGAGTCATGACTTACAATTCCCCTCTGACTCCCTGTTCTCATCGTAAAGCAATGTCTTTGAGATGGAGGCTTGCCTTTCAGTCTTTGACATTTCCCAAATACATGTAAGTATCAAGAACTTGAAAACATTTGGGCAGGTAATGAATGTCTTTGGGGGGGGGGGGGAACCAGCATTCTTCTACAGACAGAGATACAGCTGAGCCAGTACTAGGTATCTCTTCTTGACAGTGCAGTGACACTCTTGGGAATGTGTGCTAAAGCTTTATATAAGAAGACTACCGGACGGTAGAAGGAAGAGCTGGAGAGATGGCTCAGTGGTTAAGAACACTGGCTGCTCTTCTACAAGACCTTGGTTCAATTCCCAGCTTCCCTACCACAGCTCACAAACATCTACAGTTTGATTCCATGGGATCCAATACCGTCTTCTAACCTCTGCAGGTACTGTGTGATCATGGTGCACAGCCATACATGGAAGCAAAACACCTATCCACATAAAATAAACATCAAATTTTAAAAATAAGAGAGAGAGAGAGAGAGATCCTCTTGGTGTGGTGTGCAGACCCTCCATACTGAAGACTAAAGCAAGGGAAAAGGAGACTGGCAGGCTGTGGAAAGATACATGGTAAACTGCTGAATGCCTAGTTATTATTTTGCCAAAATCTGAACTTGTGCAAACAAGGTTAAGAGCCAGAAATGGCCCCCAAGGAAGCTGGCCCTGACCGTCCTCCAAAATGCTAAGCCACTCCAGCCCCTTGCAAAAGTGGGCCTAACATAGCCACAGAGATATCCAGGCTCCCATTTTCTTTCCCAGATGAACTGAGAAGAGAGAGCTTAAGATGTAAAGCCTGCCTCCTCTTTATGCAGACCTGAATTACCTAAGCAAGCTCCTAAGAAGAGGAAATTCATTTCTCTGCTAAGTCATCATGTAGCGCTTCCAGAATAGAGGTGCCCTTAGAATTAAATGCTCCGGTGTCGGCACCCTCATCCTAAAGGATGCATGTAAGAAGGATCCAAGTGATTAAAATGAAGCAAAAGGAAACAGAGGTCACTCAACACCTGGCTTTTAAAACCTTCCTAGTTTTCAGGCCTGGGAGAAAAAAGGGAACTGAGTGTGACGTAACTGTCAAACCAGAAGGCCTCCGAACTTGTGTCCCATTAAAATGCATAGTCCCATAATGATGAAGCTGGCAGTCTCTCTGTCGTTTGACTCATTTCCTTGCTAAATATAACTGAAGACAGGTTTTCCACTAGGGGCTACTGTATTATTTTCTTCCCCAAGTGGGAATCAGAAACTAATTTCAGTATATAAAGAAATCAAGGCAAAGGGAAAAAAACAAACTGATGATGCACAGATTTCTCTAATTCCTTCACAGCCGTATCACAGTGTAGCCACCTCTCCAGATCCCGGAGGGGTACCAGTAGGCATGTTTATGGATGGATGGGGCCACGTCTGTCAAGAGTTGTACTGCCATGATTTAGTCGCGATGGGTGATGACCAGTGTTGGTTTCTATTGTCTAGCTTTGCAAAGGCTGCTTCCAAGGAGGAGAGCAGCCTTTCAGCCAACTGCTATTTCTTACCAGCTCAAAAGAGAAGTGACTTGAGAACTGACAACAACCCAGCAGGATGCCTATTAGAATTCTTTGTAAGGACTCCACTTGCAAACCACAACTCTGGGCATGTCCAGGAAAGACAACCAATCGGCCACTGACCAAGGGGCTCAAATCAAAAATCTCACAGACTGTATGCTATTGGTTTTTTTTCCCTGTAGAATAGATGGTGGATTAATGGGGAACACTGACCTAATAGAAGCATCAACCATTTTTAGAACAGAGCTGCCCCAAGAAGCCTTGCAAGGAACAACTCCAGCCAGGATGCTGGGGAAGTCCTCACCCTCTCAGTTAATCAGCTCAGATCCATTTGCCCCTATGCAGAGCTTTCCTGCTTGCAGCCTCTATTCCTTTTGCCCACATACCAAATCTGAAAACATTTTGTTTTTGTTTTTGTTTAAATTGGTAACTTCCGAAGCTGACTTTACTGGTGGCTAAGATATAAATTTATTTTCTTCTCAATTGGCATGCTTTTCTTTTTTAAAAAAAATTTTTTTTGAAGTATTTGGTGAGAAACGAATTTTGAAGATGGAGCTCGAATTTGTGGCCACACACAACAGGTTGGCAGAAAATCATCAAATCCCGCCGTTTCTCTTGACCACACTGATGGTTCACCTGGTCACATGTTGGTCTTCACTCCCTGCCTGACTGTGTCCATGTGTGACTTGTAAATTCACATTTTTAGAAGAAAAGTCTGCCTAGGGTGTATGTGGATCTGCACGTGTATACAGGAACAATAATAGCAAGATAGGACATACTGCAGACAGGGAAGCCAAAATAGGGGGCGGGAAGGGGTGTTGAAATGGACTTACATCGGCTTCCAGAGAGTCAACTGCCAAATTCATAGGAGTTTTGAAAGCCAGTTGATAGCACATCCCCAGTTTGAAAGTGGCCTGGATGAGTGTAAGTCACATGGCAGAAAACCATGCATAACGAGTCAGTTGTTAAGTAAATATCAACATGCTATGACACCAGCTCCTATCCTGACTGACCGCTGTGTCAACCCGGACAAACTCCTGCAATAACCATTGTGATGCTTGATTGTCATTTTGTGTACCAAATGAGGAATTCTTATGGCTCCTTTTAGATGTACAGATTGAGAAGTGCAGGATCCTATCATTTTAAATGGGCTTTCTTTTCTGTTCTGTTCTCTTCTTTCCTTTCCTTTTCTTTTAGAAAGAGATTGCAGCTCAGGTACTCTGCTGAATACACTCCAGGCAGCTCACTGCTGCTAGATCCCAAACAGATCATTTGGGAAGGAAGAAGCATGCTGGGCCTTAGAGAGGAGCAAAATGACTCAGTGCGCACTGCTGCCTTTGGCCAGGGCAAGCCTCAAGTCATCAGCATGGGGGACAGTTTCCAGTCAAAGGGTTGAGGGATGGGGCCACTTATCTGCTCAAGCACATAGGAAGATAAATGACAGTAAGCCGGGGAAAGCACAGGCAACCCCTCCTTCAAGAAATGGAAATTAACGGGCCCCCAATCCGAACATTAAACACAGCTCCGCCAGCATGTGATTTTGGTAAACAGAGTAATTTGGGCTTTTGGAAGGCATGAAAATTCTGTCAAGATTATAATGTCTTCTACCACAGACCTTAATTTCTTCTGTCATGGAGAATATGATTAAGTTCTGTCCCATTTGATTGTAGGGAATGTCAGTTCCCATTAACAAAAGAAAGGGAGGGGGTCTGGCAGTGTGTTCCGTGGTTTAACCCCTGTGGGTAAGGAGGACTTTTTCCTGTCCAAACTGTTCATTTGAAATCGGCAGGCCTTTCGGGCCAGGCAGCTTGTCTAATTGGTAATTAAAGAGTTAACCCCTTACACTCACCTTTCTGCTCAAGAGCTGCTATTTTTGTTTTCTCAATGTCACAAGAAAAAGTCACGTCCATGTATGCTCTTTGTGTGTTTTGTTCTGTAAGCCAAGGAGATTTTTGTTTCCACACAGCCCACTGCAATCTATAGGAAACTCTGCCCCTTGCATGAAGAGAACTGGTTTTAAGTGGCTTCGTTCTTTGAGGGCAGCAAGGGGGGAAAGCAGCGTCTTTTTTTGGCTGCACTCACTGCCTGACCATTCAGCCCATGAAGTGACACATGAGGTGTTCTTCACAAGCTCAGAGACATTCAAGTTCCAGCCTCTTACCTGCCTGGGTAAACATCACCACCTCGGCCTGGCCACTTCAATTCTGTTGAATCGTCTGCAGTTCAAACAGGGGCGCCTGGGTCAGTATTGCCAGCTTAGCAGGCACTGCTGACCCTGGCTGCCCAGCAAACAGTTTATGTTGGGGAGCAATCGAGAGATTTCCTCTGATAAGGATGCTATTACAGGCTGGCAAATGTGGAGAGAGGCTGAGTGGGCTGCTTTTGTCCAGACTGACCCTGGGTGAACATGCTGGGATTATTGCTGATTGGAGATAAATAGAACCCCGTGATTTATTTGTCCCAGTGAAACCAACCGAGTTCATCCCTCAACACCATCTCCCATTTCTTTAAGCTTTTTTTTCCTTCTTCCTCAGGTAAAAAAGACTTAGTGATTTGGGGATGTCTCCAAATACTACCATTCCGGTGAACCCTGTTACCCTTGGGATTCAATCTCTAGGTCTTAAGGAGGCTCTGTAGTGATAGACTCTGGTTATGGGACCTTCTCCAGCACTGGCCCCTTTCCTGGGATACTGCATTTGACACAAACATGGCTATGCTTCTCTCCAACACCAGCCTTCGCTACCACTCTTTACCTGGCAGCCCCTCCCCCAACCCTTCTTATTCTAGGTCCCATGTCATCTATAGGGACAAGGCTAAGTCTTCTAATGACCTTCTAATGACCCCCAAATATTCATTTTGCACAGCCTTGGCCCAAACACAAACAAGTATCCATTAGTGACTATTGGTTACATTCTTTTACTCCCCATTGGTAAGGCTGTTATATATCTAGCACTGAGCACATTAGCCCACATGTTTCTTGGCTCAAAAGTGTGAATTAAGGAAATGGTATGCAGGAGCCATCGACTGCCCAATGGGACCGAAGCTTTATGTTGCATGTGCACAAGCAAAGGGCTGAGTTTCCTATTGTGTTGCATAAGGATGTCCTGCACCTCACTAGTGCATCAGGGCTGTCCTAGCGATGTCACACCTGACTTCCTCCCTTGCTTGTTGATGTCATCATTGCTGAAGGTGTACTCCATATTCATTGCTAAGTGTTCTATACCAACTGATGGCTTCAGAGATGCAAATCCCTGACATTCTTCCCACTAATTGGTGGGGTCTTTGTCTCATACTTCGAAATGTGAGCTGTCATATGACTGCCTCTTTCCATTTTCCATGTGTGCACACATGCCTGTGGTTGGAAGTCAATGTCAGATATTTTCTTCATTACTCTTTGCCTTATTCACTCAACTTCAGGTTCACCCATTTGGCTAGACTGCTGGCCAGCAACCCCGAAGGATCTTTTCATCTGTCTCCCAGTGCTGAAATTTTAGGCACACACTTATGACCCTGGATTGGGGTGGGGAGAGCACTCGTGTGTGCACCACGAAGCCAAATTCAGATCTACTGAGCCACCTCTCCAGACTCACCTTTCCATTTTCTGCATACAACTGCTCATCTGAAGTAAGTCAGATGTCATGTAAGAAGCCACACAGGATACCCAAACTGGATATAGAGAGAGGTCCCAGGAAAGAGTCTCTGTCAATCCTCCAGACAAGAAGCCATCTGTACATGAAGACACTGAAGCTTCCTCAGCCCTGTCCTACCTTCACCTGACTGTAACATGCTCTCTAAGGGGAGTCCCATACTACAGCATTCATCAGATCCCAGTTGACTCACAAACTGGGAGAATGAACAGCAAATTGATCTTTAAGCTGTTGAATTATGGGGAGGCTTTGAGGGCAGCTATAAATAACCAAAATGCATGGGCAGTCTTATGACCATTTACTTCACAAATAAGAAGATAAGATTCAAGACTTCTAACATCACAGAGAAGGGTAGACTGACTCCAGAGGGCAAATTGTTGGAATATGTGGCACTCGATGTCAATGACTTTATGAAGTGGAAACGGAGGCTACTGTGTCTGTTTCCTCATCTGCATGCTGAGAACAGCTCTGCCTATTTGTAACCCTGGAATGCCCTAAATCCATCTAAGATACAGCAATAGATGAGAAAACACTTTGAAAAGCTTAGTGTGCGATGGTTTGAGCTTACAACTTAATTCTTCATCTTCCCCATTCTGATATCCCAAACCCTTCAGACACCTTTGAAATTGTAAAATGTGTCTTAATGCATTCTTATTATTTCTAAATTTCATGTCAGACCATAACAGGATTTCAATGACTATATGTTCAGTCCAAATGTTCAATCTGAAAAAAAAATTGCTAATGATTTTACAATTTTTTACTGACATTTTTATTCTGTTCTCCCCACTTGAGAGTGAAGTATCCTGTGCATCAGGTCGGGATAAACCTTGTGTTAGGCAGAGGATGGGAGGAAGAGCCAGGGAATTCACTCTGAAGCATCTGAACTGTGGATCCTGGTGTGGAACCATAACCAAGGAGTGAGGGAGAGAGAGACAGAGAGACATAGAGGCAGAGGCAGAGGCAGAGGCAGAGGCAGAGGCAGAGGCAGAGGCAGAGGCAGAAGCAGAGAGCAGAGAGACAGAGGTACAGAGACAAAAACAGAGAGATCCCATGGTCTTAAACTCACAAGATGTCAAATTCCTTAGAGGGCTCTCTTAACACAACTTAAAGGTATAGGGCAGGGAGCAGGATTTATATTTCTGCTAAGTCTCTGTGTAGTGGTGATGCTGATGGCCTGGGATGCAGATTTGAAGAACCAGGGACTCCACTTTCTCCTGGATCAACTTCCTTGATTCTCCCAACAGTCCCTGAGGTAAATATCATTGCACCATCTTACAAGTGAGGAAACTAACCCTACTGAGTAAGCTGTAGCTTGCTGGGTACCCAAATCAATATAGGCTGCAGGAAGTCGGTAGACAATCTGCGGTCTCTTGTTTCCATCTCCCAGGAAACTAGCGCCAGAGATTTCATAAAGATAAAAAGATAAGATGTGAGCCAGGTGATGGTGGCGCATGCCTTTAAGCCCAGTGTCTGGGAGGCAGAGGCAGGCAGATCTCTGAGTCTGGGGCTAGCCTGGTCTACAGGGTGAGTTCCAGGACAGACAGGGTTACACATAAAAACCCTGTTTGTTTTTTTTTAATTAGGTATTTTCTTCACTTACATTTCAAATGCTATCCCAAAAGTCCCCCCAGACCCTCCCCCACTCACTCCCCTACCCACCCACTCCCACTTCCTGGCCCTGGGGTTCCCCTGTACTGAGGCATATAAGGTTTGCAAGACCAAGGGGCTTCTCTTCCCAATGATTGAACAAAAAGAGAGACAGAGACAGAGACAGAGACAGAGAGAGGTGTCTGAGCATAGTCAAAGGCAGACTGAGCCCTAAGAATTTCCTCATCATACACTGAAACATGCTAGAGAAAACTCACATGGAAAGCCTAGCATACTGTTATGTTAAGGTAGCATTTCAGGAAGTCTCACTTGACAAAAATCTAGTGGTTTTTTTTTTCATTTTTTTTCTTATTTGCACAAAAAGAAATTCTTTTGAGCTACCATCTTAATAAAGTACCCCACCATCCAAGTATTACTATGATTTTGGATTTTTTTTTTAATTATTGGGTCTGTTTTCTAATGATTCTTTTTATGTGTTGCAAAGGCTAGAAGGTGTGTGTGTGGGGGGGGTATGCATGCATATATATATATGCATGTGTAGGTCAGAGGACAACCTCATTTGTTTTGCCTCAAGCACCATCCACTTTTTTTGGAGACAGGGTCTTTCATTGGCCTAGAACTTGCCAAGCAGGCTAGGCTGGGTGATCAGTGTGCTCCAGACAACCACCTATGTATGTCTGCCTTCCCGGCACTGGTATCACAAGCACATACCCGAACTGCCCCTTCCCCCCCCACACACACACACCTAATTCCCCACTCCCTGTGGGTTCTAGGAATTGAACTCAAGTCCTCACACTTACAAGGCAAGCACTTTACTGACTGAGCCGCCTCCCCAGCCTACGGCATGAGTCATTAAGAGACTGAACATTCATTCTCCTTTCTGAGATACCTTTCAGCTGGAGAGAAGGCATTCCCCATGATGTGATACATAGTTACACTGGAGAATAATGTAGACTTGTTCTCCTTTTGTGTAAGGTTTTCTGACTCGGCTTTCAGAGGATACAAAGTGTTTTGATTTCTATATTTAGAACCCCAAGTCTTTTTGGTATGCTACAAATCACACGGAGCCAGGACTAATTGGAAGCGCTTGTACTTAAAAATTAGTTTCGAGAATAAAAACCTTCAGAGGTTTCCATATTGTATTCCACTGGAGTATCATTAAGGGAAGCAATTACTTATCAGGAAGTACTCAAAACAACTTTATTGCATTCGGAGGAAATAATGGGAGTTGTCTCTCCAAATTACCAGGCAGGAGCCCTGGAAATCATTTAGCATCCTTGTTGGCATTAGGTAGGCAAGTCAAGGAGTGGAACAAGGATTCACAGGGAAGGAAGGCCACCAAGTACCTGAGAGATGATGGACAGGTGTCATTCATAATGTCCCATGAGTCAGGTCTGACTACTTGCCTTTCCCCGTGAGGAACCTGAGATGCTGAAAAGCTAAGTGGTGCTTTCAAGTGCTTAGATGATGAGTAGAGGTGAGAGACCAGCCTACGCATGCCGATGCCAACAGGACGGGTATCATTAGTCTCAGGAAGTGCATGGTACAAAACAGTGGCACCTCCCTGGAAGATACTTCAGAGGACCCTGTCCTCAGGAATATAGAATGTTTGTGTAATGATAATCACACGCAGTCCATGCCACAAGGCTGAGGCACAGGAAAGACCAACTGCTCCAAGAGGCACGAACTCTTGAGAAGAAAACATTGTCTGGCTTCCAATTTGAATTTTTGGTTTTTTTTAATATTTTTATTACATTTTTCCTCAATTACATTTCTAATGCTATCCCAAAAGTCCCCTATACCCTCCCCCTCACTGCCCTACCCACCCATTCCCATTTTTTTTGGCCCTGGCATTCCCCTGTACTGGGGCATATAAAGTTTGCATGTCCAATGGGCCTCTCTTTCCAGTGATGGCCAACTAGGCCATCTTTTGATACATAAGCAGCTAGAGTCAAGAGCTCCTGGGTACTGGTTAGTTCATAATGTTGTTCCACCCATTGGGTTGCGGATCCCTTCAGCTCCTTGGGTACTTTCTCCAGCTCCTCCATTGGGGGCCCTGTGATCCATCCACTAGCTGACTGTGAACATCCACTTCTGTGTTTGCCAGGCCCCGGCATAGTCTCACAAGAGACAGCTATATCTGGGTCCTTTCAGCAAAATCTTGCTAGTGTATGCAATGGTGTCAGCGTTTGGAAGCTGATTATGGGGTGGATCCCTGGATACGGCAGTCTCTAGATGGTCCATCCTTTCGTCACAGCTCCAAACTTTGTCTCTGTAACTCCTTCCATGGGTGTTCTGTTCCCAATTCTAAGCAGGGGCATAGTGTCCACACTTCAGTCTTCATTTGAATTTAAAAAAAAAAAATGCTTCCTAGAGACAGAAGTCAGGTGGATTCGGCTTTGCCGATTTATTTACTGTTTAGTGTTCCAATTGCTAAATAAATAACAGCAAGGTGCCTGTTGTTTTATTATCCAGAACACAAGGAGGCCTGCAACAACCAAAGGAATCCCATCAAATCTCTCTCTCTCTCTCTCTCTCTCTCTCTCTCTCTCTCTCTCTCTCTCTCTCTCTCTCTCTCTCTCTCTCTCTCTCTCTCTCTCTCTCTCTCCACTCTCCCCCCTCTTCTTCCTCCACCCAACCTCCACCCACTGTCTCTCTCTCTTTTCCTATGCCTCCAGTCCTCTTTCCTGCCAAGTGTTCCTGTTTTCTGTGTCCTTTCTTTCAGCCTATCGCTGCCTCCCTCTGGAGGACCGGAGGAATGGAGGAATGGAAGAAAGGAGGAATGGAGGACTGGTTGCCCCTTGACCTCCAGTGCAGCTTCTACCTCTCTGCTGTTGAGAGCTTTGCCATCAGCCCACAGTTCCACAGCCTCTTTGGCTGCTATGAAGACACATGGTGGAGTGGCTACTTCTGGGGCGAGGGTATTTTCTTCTGAAATGCTTACAGAAAGTTCTGCCCACTAACTGTAATTAGCCTTGTCTAATTACAAAAGGAGGGAGGAAACTAGACTTCGTTGAGGAGGTTTGTTTCCTAGTTATAAAAACTTATTGAAAATACAGAAAACTGAAAAGAACAAGCACCATCCTTAACACATATGAAAGCGATCACTGTCAGATGTGTGTGCTCTTCTGGTAACTTAACAGATGCTATATATTTCCATATGTTTTTTACACATGCATCTCATCCTTGATATTATAATCTGTATTACAATCAGTTTTAATGACTGCATCTTATTCCAGTGTGTGAATATATCTAAATATACTGGTCCATGTTCTCTTAGGAAAATACCTGTCTTTTGTTTGTTTTATTTTATTTTTTAATTTCTTTTAACATTCATTTATTTAACATAGAGAGCATAGGTGCCCTGGTGTTTGTGTGAAGTTTAGTAAACAACTTTCAGAATTCGTTTTCTCTTTCCACCACATGGCTTCCAGGAGTCAAACTCAAGTTGTCAGGTTTGGTGGCCGTCACCTTTATTTCCTGAGTCATCTTCTGGTCCTCAAATGTTTTTTTTTTTCTACTCCATAGTGTTACCATGAACAACTGTACACAGAAAAAGTTCTTTCTGTAATTTTCAATTCTTTCTTTAATAAATAATTTCAGAAACTAGAATAATTGGATTAAAAGTTAGCACTCTTTTAAGTTTCTTTCCATTGATAAAGTATAATCCAAAAGGCTCGTGCTCTCTCCAAGTCCTTTGTCAAGCAAGCAAAGCATCTTGTAACAAATTGCATAAAGAAATTTTAAAAATCTAGTGATCACATCTTGGCTTTCCATCTTTACCCTACCTCTCAGCCCTACCTGTGCACATCACCTACATAGTCACAGGTTTCTGCCTGCTGAGTTTTGCTCTCCCTTTATGCAAGGCAAGTCAAACAAAGCCATTTTCCTATCGGCTCACTCAATCGCTCACTGGACAGTTATTCCCAGGGGGTGAGCCGTGTGCTTGACCAGCACAGTAACCTAAAGGAGCCATGGTGCTGTGGGGAGACAAACACATAAACAAACCACGCTCCTGAGACACAAACGCTATCATGCGTGAGCCTGAGATACACCGTGGGCTCCTTCAAGGACAGGAGATGAGAACAGAGGAGGCAGAGAGACCTTCAGTGGGGATGATGTATGTCCATTCACCCTATGACATGGTGACCCTATGACATTGTGATAGCCTCTCTTTCCTGACATGTGCAATTACAAACCCTGTCTCCATTAGTCTCCCAATGGCTCTACTCATAAGACATTGTTGATCTTTTTTCACAAATAGCCAAACCAAAGTTTAGAGAAGTAAATAATTTGTCCAAAAATCATTAATGAAAACTGATGCTACATGGAGACCCAGTTAGAAACTTAAAACTTCACATCTAGTTTATCCCCCTTCTGCCACCAGGGTTCACAAGGCTGATGACACTCCCACAAGCCGGAGCTGTGACATGGTGCTGGGTGTACCCCTTCCCCGACCCCAAGCTGCCTCCTCTGAGATGACTGCCTGTTTCTGTCCTCCAAGGAGTCTCCTCCTGGCTTTTCTTTCTGGTTGTGCTATGGGGAATTTCTTAATCCCTGAGTTTCATGTCCCAATATATGTCACCTTGACTATCTGTACCAGTTGTCATTATCATGGAGCAAGCGATGGGATTCTAAGAGGATTCGATGACAACTCTCTAGGCCCCCCCAACTCAACTCTAAAACAAGGAGATGAGTTGTGATGATTTGTGAACCTCCTTTTGATTTTTCTGGCTGTCAAATTCTACAAGACAATGAACCACACGCAGCTATTAGAACAACAACAACAACAAAGCAAACATTTGGTTCAAATTGAAAAGTCGGACACTTGTAGCATCTTCCAATGAAGAAGAAAGGAAGAGAAGTATTCTAATGATGTGTTTTAATCATTTCCCTGGAGCACACAAAGAGAACATATTTCCTGGGGAATGGAAAAGAACATCGCATCAATTCAGCACACAAAACCACTCTGAAGACAGAGGAGCTTGTCTCACACTTGCCATTAATTCCAGGCTGCTAACTTACAGCATTAGGCCCTTCTGTCTCATCCAACTCATGTTTTCTAGAAGTACACAAAGAAATCAAAATGACTCTTGCACTGCCAAGAAGTCTTTCAGAGAGAGAAGATGTGTGTCATTTCCCTGCCTCCCCACTTGCAATCTGACTGAACCCTCCCCATCAAAAGTTTCCACCTGCCAACGCTGCTCATGCCTTAACAATACAGGGACCAAATGCCTCTCCCATGTGTTAAATACAGAAATAAGCTTCAGCAAAGTTGTCAACCGACTTCACAGCTGAAGAAAACTGGTGGCTTCATTCCAGGTCCTCCATTCTGCTCACCTCCTCCCACCCATAAGCCCACAGTACCTTCCCATTGTTTGCCGAAATCATATTTTCCCTATTGCAGTAAAATATAAATATCATAAAATTTACCACCTTAATCATTTTAAGTGTGTAGTTCATGGTATTAAGCTCATTGGGACTGATATAGGGATATACTCAGAACATGGCAACAGGACCTATGCTGTACCTATCCAAACGGAACCAACATTTGAGCCTTCCCCCATCTTTTAGAAGTCTAGTATAACTCTGTCATTGTGACTTTTACTTCTAGGGCTTCCATACAAGGGGACTCACTCAGCATCTGGCATTATGTCAGTAATCACAGCATCTTCCAGGCCCATCCATGCCAAGTGTATCTCAGAATAACATTCCTCTTGAAGGCTAAGTAATAGTCCATTGTATTCATGTGCATCGTGAGTTACTCTCCCACACTGTTGACTCATTTTCCTTTCTTCTCTTAAGTTCTCATAAAACACATCTGCAGGCCCCCCTAGCTCAACGATTAGGCAGGAGGGCATCACCTTTGTTCCAGAGATTTCAAGACTTTTTATCTTTTCCCACCTCACACCCTGATTTCTCCATCATAAATCTTGTATGTTCTATGGTCTCCATTACATACTTGTATTGGGACCCAGGAAGATGGTTTGGTGGGTGAAAGTGTTTGGAAAGCAAGCCCAGAGGCCTTAGTGTAATCTCCAGAACCCAAATGAAAGTAGGTAAAGAGGACTGACTTCACAAAGTTGCCCTCTGACCTCCACACATGTACCTCTGTATGCAAACACATACGTGCAAGGGCACACACCAATAGTTTATTTTAAAAATACCTGTTATACCAGACAACTACTGAGCATACTCCAGTTATGCCAACGAGCTATGAAACATGAGTTCTACAGCTCAGCCTCCTGTAAAGCAAGGCATTTCGCTTTGTCAGTTATGTGGATATCCTGTTTTCATATCTTAAATGTAATTATTTTTATTTATGTCTGAGTAAAATTATGTCTAGTGTGTATTGAGCATACATACATAATAAAATAGATTGCATGTGTGATCTCAGTGTGAAACTGTAGTCATGACTAGCCTTTGGGGACACTAAACTATTTCTGATATAAACACTTGAGCAGTCAAGACATATAACTTGGACAAATATCATTTCCTCTTGATTTTTCCTTGCTAGCTATAACCAAAAAGTATACTTAAAATGACACAAATAAGCTGAAAAGGGAACAACTTCTCCTCTATCATTCAAATTGCTTTCTGAAAATTCTGACTGGATATTTCTCTTTAAGATTTGCCATTAGTTCTTATACATCGTTTTTGTGGTTAAATTAGTAATAACAGCACTAAAATCTTAAGAACTGTATAGTACTATATTTAATTATCTCCTCTCATAATTACATTGATTAAACACAGCATAAGAGACCATAAAGACAGATAAAACATTATGGCTACACAACTTTTTTTAATGTCCATAAAATGACTATTAAGCCGTAGGTGACTAAATTAACATCACCCATATGATTTTATGGGGTTTCTGTCCGAGTCCAATAGCATCATTGCTACAGTGGCAGATTTTTTTGCATAGCAGTATTGGAACTTGGGATGGCCACTTTTTCCAAAACACAGCAATACCACAGGTTGGCTCCATCAACTTAACCAGAAAGATGAAGTTTATTTGAGCAATACTTGACACTATTATCAAGTATACACATTTAAACACAAAGACCACACAACTCCCTCCCCAACTCCAGCAGGTAAACAAACGGGTGGCTGGCGTTCCCATATCACCCATTTGCTCTTGTTTCAAAGTGATCACTGGGCACTTGGGTTTCCTCTGATGACATGGAAAATCAAGGAAGAGATTTGCATTTTGCAAGTGAAGAACTGAGCCTCTGCGGCACCAAGGACTTTCATTCTGAGTGACCCATACTATAACAAAGATGAAAGATGGCTCAGAAATCCCAAGGAAAATAGCGCCCTGAAGAGCTAATCATGTAAGGAGGGGGAAAGTCTGCTTGAGAGCTTCACAATGATTAAAACAAGCTCCTTGGGATCACACGTTAGCAATTAAAGCATACATATATACACACAGGTAGAAAATCTTTTGAAAGAGTCTAAACAAACCCACCAATCTAAATGCATTTATTGCCATTAAAACCCTGCCCGTGCCTGTCTGTAATGGTAAAATGAAAATACATGCCAATCTGACGTCAATTATTTTATTCGATCATTTTACATATTCTAAGAACCTGACTGGAAGTGGTTAAGTCCTGTTCATGGCATCTACAATGGTAACATCAACACAGCCTGTGACCTCACAGAGCTGCCAGTGTAGTGGATGAGGCAGGAAATGATGACACAGATAAACCATACTAAATCTTCTGCAATCATAGTGAAGGGCATTTTAAGAAAGGATAATGGTAACAGTTTCACTTAGATTGGGCTTTGGCTCAGAGATCAACAAGGTTCTCTGGATGGAGGAAAACTGAAGATAAAAAAGATAGGACCAAAGCTGACATGGAGAACACATCAAAGCATGGTGTGAGGCAACAGCAAATGGTGTCCTAGAAGGGTTCAAGGGTGCACTGTTCAACACTCCACAAAGAGAAGGGTCGCACACACATCCAGTGCTCATGGCATCTCTGCTGGGTGGCGATTAGATCAGTGGAAGTGGCAAGTGTAGGTGGAGTGTGCTAAGCAAGAAAGGGAGCAGCCAGACCCTGGACAGCCTGGTAGATACCTGAAAAAGCATCTCCGCCATCTCTCGGCAACACTCACCAGCCAGCTGTGTCTTCTTTTATGGCTGAAACTCACAGGTTTCTCATATCTTGTAGCTTTTGTGTTGTTCTGTTCTGTTCTGTTGTTGTCACATATCTCCAGCTGGTCTCAATCTCATTATGTAGCTGAAGATGACCTTGAATTTCTGATCCTCTGCCTCTACTTCTATATGTATGTATATGTATGTGTGTATGTGTATGTATATGTATATATGTGTGTATATATATATGTGTGTATATATGTATATATATATATATATATATATATATATACTGTGTTGTCATATCATATCTTTATACAGCATCCTCAAAGTGTGTCCATCTCTGTGGCCCTTGGCCCTTTTGTGTTCATGGAATAAAAAGACATTTAGCGAGTACTTAACAACAAAGCTCCCACTGTCTGAGTCATTCATATGTTCCTTAAGTACTAGTTCATCCACACTTGAAAAAAACTGCAAATACCTGTACCTGTGCATTAGCATGTGTGTGTCTCTGATGTCACCTGAGAAATTTTTCATAGGGTGTATTTGATATGCCTTCATTGCCATCAAAATATTTGAGGAGACAACTGAAAGGTGGAAAGATTTCTTTGGGCTCATGGATTCAGAGGATTCAATCCTTGGTAGCAGGGAGGCCACAGAGCTGGGCAGTCCTCATAATAGTGGACAAGAAACAGAGATAAATGAAATAAAATAAAATAAAATAAATCAAGAAAAGCCTAAGGCATGATATAGTTCATGAACACTCCCCAGTGAACTAGTTCTTCCAACTTGGCTGTACCTTTTGCCACCTTCCAATAGCATAGTGACTCTCAACCTTTCTAGTACTTTAAGGCAGTTCCTTGTGTTATGGTGACCCATCTGTAAAATTATTTTGTTGTTACTTCATAACTGTAACTTTGCTACAGTTATGAATCATAATATAGAGATCTGTGTTTTCTGATGGTCTTAGGTGACCCCTATGGAAGGGTCATTTGACCCACAGAAAGGTCATAATGCACAGGTTGAAAAGCACTGCAACAATTCCATCCCATTATCGACCCATCGAGGGATTCATTTATTTATCAGGCCAGAGTCCCCATGATAAGTTACCTCTGGCCACACCGCTGTAGACACAGCCACATCATGCTTTACTAGTCCTCTGGGGACTCTCAATAATCAGTTGACACTGAGGATTGACCATTACAAAAGGAACTTTACCAGGGGCATGTAATAATTACCAGTTTTTAGATTTTAGTCTTATATTCTATTCCTATCTATTACACTACCCCACTTCCCTCAACTAATATATAAATGCAGAAACCCCACTGAATTCCCTTCAGAGAAAAACCCAACTCATAGCTGCCACATGCATACTGAAGCCTTTCCTGAGTTATGTACGTTACCAAGACTGAAATGTGTGGTTCTAAGTGTATTTCCGTCTTGAGGAGATGGGAAAATCAAAGTGCTTAAATGTTAGAGCAAAGGGATGGAACAACTGAAAACAAAACTACCTCTGTTCAGTAAACTGATGCTCAACTGATCAGAATTCTTTAACCACCTTGATATTGAGCCTTTGACTTTTCCCCTACATTCTGCCATGGCGTCCAACGTGGCCTGACCCACCGAAGTGTCCTGTTTCCTGGCTGATAGAAAAGGGTAACTGACTTCCTAAAGCTGAGTTAGGGACCAGAAACACAGCCCACTGTAGCTCTCTCATTTTCTGGCATTCTCAGTGAGCTTCAAAGTAAGACCTGTGGGTCAATTATTTTATGGGACTCCTTCAGAGGAGAGAGGGGCAGAGAACCAGAACAGGAAGTTTCAAAATAGTAAAAGCCACCACTAAAACACTACTGCTACGGTTTCCTGATTCAAGCCTAACCAATATTCATAGATGAATTAGTCTATCCCTCTTTCCTAAGCTCCAACCCAATGACACAGCAATAAATCCTGGAAAGTAAGTGCTATGGTTCAAATGCTTGGGTCACTCCACAATTCATGTTGAAATCTGAGCCCCAGAGCAACCGTATTAAGTGAAGAGTGTCTTTTAGATGTGATCGGCCATAAGAAATCTATGTACTCATAGATACAATCATTCTCTTTAAAAAGATACATAAGGGCCAAGGTCATTCTGCCTTCTGTTCTACAGAGTAAGCACAAAGCCTCCATAACAGTGAGAAGTAACTTTCTGTGCTTTATAAATCGCATTGACTGTGGTAGTTTGCTATAGCAGTGGGAACAGACTAAGCTAGTGATTCATACCTAAAATATATCTGGCTTTCTTGATTAAAAATAATACCATGTATGCATGTGCAAGAGATTGGGGCTGAAAGCAAGATTTCTATGCATGCTTCTTTGGAGAAATGTTTTTAGTTGGTACATTCTGATCCCTGCCCCTCAAAAAAAAGTTATGCTGTGTTTAGGCACAGTAACACAAATAGCATCTTTTTAAAATGTCCTCAATGGTAGACTAATTTTAAGTTAAGCCTAAAAAAAGACTATATACATTGAGGGTATATGGGAACAACAAAAACAGGCCATAGCTATTTCCTTTATCCAAATCTATTTCGGATGGAATGTTATCATGTCTCACACCTATGGAATGCGTCCAGTGTCTCAGAAAGCATCTCACTCCCAAGAATACCTTTGACCTTCCTATCAGGCCTGGGAAGATGTTCAGTCACACTGCTCTCCTTTTTACCAAAGGATGCTGAAACTGACAAACCCGGCAATTTGTCAATCACAGGTCTAATAATAGACCAGGACTGACCCTGGGCTCTGATGTTAGAGTCTCCATGATTATCATCAACCAAGCAGAAGATGGAGAAAGAAATGTCAAAACAAAACAAAACAACAACCAAAACACACACACACACAATTTTGAAAATGAAAAAGCAAACTAAAACTGGATGGCGGGGACCAAAAGAAAAAAAAAATCAGTGGAAAAAAAACAAAAACAAAAACAGGAAACAACTCAAAAGTTCTGGGTAGAAGGGAGTGGCTTTGTTGATACCAGACTTTTGACTACAGATATTTTTCTTGAAAACTCAGTTATCAAGAAAAATGTTGTGTGATATTCATCTTCGTAAGACTAGCTTAACTCACTTAGTGATTGTCTCCAGTAGCATCCATTCTCCCAAAAGTGGTGTAACATCATTCCTTATGGATGAAGAGTACTGAATAAATGTTGGTCTATAAGTAAAAATGTTCCCTACACATTAAACGGTCACGTTTACAAACAAGAAATAGTGCCTCCATTCATCAGTGGAACAGATTTGAGGACCCAGGTATAAGATTACTCACCTAAAGCCACTTAATCTTTGAAAAAGATTTCAAAAGATACATATCAAGGACAGAATCTTTAACCAACCAATGGTGTTGTGGAAACTGGATATCTTCACGTAGAAGAGGGAAACTTGATCCTTCTCTCTCAGCCCACACACAAATCAATCCCAAATGGATCAAAAATCTCAATGTTAAAGTCTGAAGCTCTAAAACTTCCAGAAGAGAGAGCAGGAAGCACACGTCGGGATGGAAGTTTGGGTAAGGACTTCCTGAGTAGGATCCTAGGTGCCCAGGAAATAGGATGGACAATAAACAAGCGTGACTTTGTGAAACCCAAAAGCTTCTCTGATGCAAAGGAAATTGCTAATTGACGGAGGAGGCAGCCTAGAGAATGGGAAAAGAAAACCGTTGGCACTATACATTTGACAGAGGTTTAGTGCCTAGAATATACAAATAATTTTTAAAACGAAGCATCAAGAAAACAAGTAACCCCACTAAAAATCAGTGTATGGTTTCCACCCTTGCCAGCTGCAGCATTCAGGAGAGCAGGCTCCACACATTGCCTGGACAACACAATAGAGCTGACCCTGGTGGCAGGAACGCTGATTAGCATGGGAGTGCTGGCCCCACCCTTCACCAGCCATGCCATGGCATGGTCTGGGGAGAGCTGACAGGCAGACCAACTCAGCTACGACCCAGATGCAGGACTTGAGTTAGCTCAATCCAACATCAACCGTATCTATGAACTGCTGGAATGCATGGAGGAGCCGGTCCTGGAGAACTAGAGCTGCAGGCTCTCTATGACACAGGGCAACAACAGACTATCCCAGAGGAATTCCAGTGAGGATCCAGTATTGATCCAGAATTGATCCCAATGGATCAAGCCAGAGGCCTAGAAGCTAACCAATGACTTATTGCAATAGACATTTGCAAGTGACGCTGTTAGGACGAAGGGTATATTGTGTGACACACTGTGGCACACTGAAACTTCCATGCCTAGATGTTTTGTTTGTATATTCATTTTGTTTTGTTTTCTTTAGGGGGAGGTTACAAGGGCAGAGGGAAGATACAAATGGACAGAGGTGAGTGGGATTAGTGTAACACTGTAAAATTCACAAAGAATCGATTTTTTAAAAGTGCTCTACGGAATTGTGCACACAGTCCTTGGAAGAAGAAATACAAATGGCTAAGAAAAAAAAATGTTAAAAGTCCTCACCATCCTCGGCCATCCGGGAAATGCAAATTAAGACTACTTTGAGATTTCATCTTACCCTAGTCTGAACGGCTAAGATGAAAATAACAAAAGACAACAACCACTGGCAAAGGGACAGCAAGTGGGGAGCACTTATTCACTGGTCGGGGGGGCGGGGTGACGGCTGCAGCCACTGTGGAAATCAGAGTGAGAGTTCCAGGTGAAAACTAGAAATAAGTCTACCACATGATCCAGCCATACCACTCCCAATCATACTCTATTTCCTACTACAGAGATGGGTACTCAAGTCACAATACATTGGACATGGAAGCAGCCTAACTATCCACCAACAAGTGACTAGAGAGTGAAAAGGTACCTATATATAATGGATTGCTTTTTACTGTAAAGAAAAAATAAATTAGCAGGTATTTACCTGCTGGGGTCTGAGAACCATAATACTGAGTCAGAGACTCAGAAAGTCTCTAAGTCTGCTATAGAAAACAAAGAAAAGTCAGTTTAGCTTTGTGGTTTCAACACGGATTTGAATTCTTGCTTGTGTGCAGAAAAGCTGCAGAGCTGGGTATGCTATTCCTTGGGTTCCAGCATCATTGCAAAAACCTCAAAGAGAAGCTGAAAACCTGAGGATGTCAATCAAGCAGACCCCACAGGAACTGACTTAGAGTCTGCTCTGTTCCTATTCCAACTCCCAAATGAGGTGTGTTTATAACTACACAGAGCCACTGGGACTGGGGCAGCTATGACCAGGAGAAAAATGGAAACTGACCCAGATACAGGAATCAGCAGGGAGAGAGGGCTTCAAGCCTGAGGGCAAGTGGCACGCTGGGACAAATACACACAGGCATCTGTCTCTGACAGGGGGGCACACGATGGGAGGTGCCAACTCTAATCTAGGTAAGGGTGAAGCTGGAGCAGGAACGGCCAGCACAATTAGGCCAAACCCTCATACTGGGCAGAAGAGAAAGTTCCAGAAGCAGGTACAACTCTTAAGTGAGAGAAGTCATGAGAACAACTGGATAGCTAGCAGCACCCAGTCCCTGGGGGTAAAGATGCCCTGAGGATGCATGGTTTTCCTCATATCCCAGAGGTGGGGTGTACCTGGCTACACGGCTCTGGAATAAGATATCCAAGTCCGGCCGTCTGAGCCAGGTCAAGGGCTGAGGCTTTCTTAGCTGCAGGAGATACACGCATGCTTTGGGCATCCTTCCAAACCAGGGGTTCTCAACCTTCCTAGTGCTGTGACCTTTAAATATAGCTCCTCATGTTGTGGTGAGCCCCAGTTGTAAAATTATGTTGTTCCTACCTCATGACTATAATTTTGCTACTGTTATGAATCATAATGTAAATATCTGAGGTGCAGGATATCTGATATGGAGGTCAAAATCCACACGTTGAGAACCACTATTCCAAACCAACTAGTGAGCAGATTTATACCACCACCAGCCACGCCCAGTCAGGTAATCTCTGAGTTCCCCCACCACTATGAAGCACAAGACTGTCTGTTCACCAAAGCCTCTTGGTGGGGGGGGGGGTGTCTGTCTGTCTTTCTATCTCTCTCTTTGCCTCTTTTTCTCTTTGTCTCGATCTCTCTCTCTCTCTCTGAGTGGGGGGGGGTGTCTGTCTTTCTGTCTCTGTCTCTCTCTGTCTCTCTCTCTGTCTCTCTCTCTCTCTCTCTCTCTCTCTCTCTCTCTCTCTCTCGCTCTGTGTGTGTGTGTGTGTGTGTGTGTGTGTGTGTGTGTGTCCATGTGAAGGTCACATGTATATGTGGATGCATGTGTGTAGAGGCCAGAGGTCAATCTCCAGTGTCACATCTAGAGGGACATTCACTTTATTTTTGTTACGATCTTTATTTTTATTAGTTCTTTGAGAGAATAAACTATACCTTTTTAAGACTGACTTTATTTTACATGTATAAATGTTTTTCCTGCGTGCATGTATGTGCACCACATTCATGTCTAGGACCCATAAAGTCCAAAAGAGCCAGTCACATCTGCAACAACTGGAGCTAGAGATGGTTGTGAGCCAACATGCGGTTGCTGGGTACTGACAGGGATAGGTCCACTGCATGAGAAACAGTTGCTTTTAACCACTGAACCATCTTTCCAGCCCCTCCACTTTGCTTGATGAGACTTACTCTCATGAAATCTTAGACTTGCTGATTAGGCTAAGCAGGATAGCCAGCAAGTCTAGTCCCTGGGTTTATAAATAGCATCACCACACCCAGGGTTGTATGCAGGTACTAGGGTTAGAACTCAGGTCCTCATGCTCACAAGGCAAGCACTCAGGCTCTCCAGGCCCCATTCATGGCTACAATCAACCTCCTCTGTCCTCAGCAAGATCCTAGAGAGCTTGGTATGCTTTCTATGCTGCTCCTCTGTCCACCTGGAGTTAATACTGTGGAGTGCTCTCCCAATAAACACTCCTGCTGCATTCAAAGACGATGCTGTCTCGTGACACTCTAGCGCGGGGCTCTGTTAACCCATAGATGGCCAGCATTCTCTCTGGGTGATGTGTAATGGTAAGTGGCAGGCATATCACCCTACGTGTCAGGGTCACGTTATGTGTGACCCCTTCCCCAAGACCTGAACCTGACTTAGAGGTGGAAAGGTTGCAAAACCAGTCCCAAATGACACTTCGAAATAATCATTTTCCCCCAGATCTTCTCATTTTAAACTCTAACCCAATTCCCTTGCTAACAAACTAAATGCTCATTTTGCAGACTACAGAGCATTGCTGGCCATGGTCAGGAAGCCCAAACCACAGAGGACTTATATGAGGACAGAGATGAACCATTTCCTCTGGGCTCCACCTTCCCACTGGGGGGTTGTGAAACATGCAGACAAAATGTCTTCCACCTTCATCTGTGTTCCAGTGATTGAAGAAACATTAAGGAGAGACTGGGAAGGTTCTATTGGTTTTTGTTTGGAGGGGTTGGGGTTTTTTTTGTCTTGTTTTAAGACAAAACCAGCCCCAGCCTCCTGGGGAATTATAGATATGGACCACCACATTTGGCTCTATTTTATTGGTTTCTATGACAGAAGTGACCAGTAAATGTCCATGTCCCGATGTTTGATAAGAAGTGAGAGCATGAGAAATGAGCATGATTTCTGGGGGTCTGGGCTGTCATCATTTCAATCAACACTTCTGCAAAAAGCCTGGGAAAGATATTAACATCTCAGAACCGGGTTCCTATGTGTAAACTATGATCACCACGTGACAGATGACATCTCAGGTTAACACAGCGAGGACCCAGCAGAGCTGGATACACGAGGAATCCACCTGAACGTTCACTCAGATCTTCTCTATCTCTCCTATCTTCCGACCTCCTAGCCATTTCAGGTGAGGATTCTCTGAAACACTCTGGAGGCCGAGATTTGTTTTAAGATGTTTAACAGCCTACTCTGTTTGCAGCATACAGACCCTGGGCTCAGCAGGAAAGCTGATGTACGGGTTCCCATCATTCCTACCACAGATGACTACAAATGTACGGCTCCAGCCAAAACAAATGCATCTTCTTAGCGTGGTTCAGAAGCCTGACAGGCATCTCACCAGTCTCCAGTCAAGGCCTTGTCAGGACCGAGCTCCTGTCTGGGCCTCTGGGGTGGGGATCATTTACTGCCTGTTAAAGGTTGATGGTAGTTCTATGCACACAGTCCTTTATATCTCAGAATCAGCAGTGGGTGCCATAGCCTTCCTCTCTCTCTCTCTCTCTCTCTCTCTCTCTCTCTCTCTCTCTCTCTCACACACACACACACACACACACACACACACACATACTATGGCTAGGACACAGTCTCCATGATGAAAGACTTGTATAACTGCTCTGAGCCCACCAAAACTCTAAACATCACTTAGTTTTCTTGAATTGTTAAAATTTAAGTTGAACAAGGTATTGTTCAAGAAAAAAAAAAGTCATATGTCATTTAAAACCATCCTTTTCTCTTAACTTGAGCATCTAATATCAAGTGTTTCCTTGCGCAGTGTCAGCTGAAACCAACATGAGAGACGTGTACAGGTAACAGGCGGACAGCCAAGGAAGATCAAGAATGTTTGAGAACCCCGCTCTGACTTCTCTCGCTCGGGAAGCTGAAGTGACTTACCAAAGCTGCGTTTGTCTCGAGCTCGTCGCCGCTTCTATTTCACAAACAGAAACAACTCACTCGTACAGTTCATGACTGATGGGGTAGGAAACCGGAGCCAAACAGATTTTAAAAGCCTTGTCCATCATCCTCTCTATAGCTTATGAAGCATAGCCAACCATCCACCTTATTAGGCAAGGGACATGCTAAGCAACTTGGCCACTGCTCTAAGCAGACACGAGTGCCAAAAGAAAGAGGGAAGGGTAGGAGGGAGAAATGCTACCACAACAAACACAATGAGCTGCCTCTGACTGCAGAAAAGAAGAGCCGGGCCTCCGCCTTCCTCCATTGCAAGCTGACCCTTCAATCCATGCCCTCTCCCCTTCTCCAAATTGGATTTATAATCTCCAGCCTCTTGTATAGAATCCCAGGTGTGGGTCAATGGCTGTCACTGTGAAAAACAAGAAAGAAAAAAAAAAAGGAAAGCTGACTATTTCTTAATGCCTCTCAGGACCAAGCTGCAACAATGGCCTTTGTAGGGTGTTTGGCTTTGTTTCTCAGTGAGTGTCCGATTGGGGTGATGTTAATGTATCTGAGATTTGAGTAGAAAAGAGCATGCCATGGGCCAGGGAGATGGCTCTGTGGGTAAAATGGCTCCCTGAGATGGCAGGAGTGAGATCCCCAGAACCCACAGAGAAAGATGTGATGCTAACCTCTCTACAGGACATGAAAGGCAGAGGAGGAAGAATCACCCGGAAACTCACAAGTACACAGACACAAAAACAAGAGAGGCCTGCCTCAGAGAATATTGAGAGAGCAAGTATAGAGTCCCTGATGTTGTCCTCTAACTTCCACATTTGCCATGGGACACAAATCGCATATCCATGTGTGCGAGCACATGCACAGAGATTAATGGTTAATAAATTAATAAAAAATAGCTAGCTTAAAAAAACTGCATGCACCAATTGGATACACAATGGCACGTGTAATTCTATTTTCATATTATGTAAGAACTCCATTTATACTAAGGCCATCAACTTGAACACACTGGTGAAAGATAAGCCTCCAAACTTCATGCCATCCACCAGGCTGTCTTAATGTGTGATAATGAGGTTCCCAAGCTCATGTGAGTTCTGCAGGGGAAGACGCAGGGATTCATTTTCAGTCAATACTTTCACACAAAGTCACTTCACAGGAAGGCCCAGGGTCTGACCTAAGTTAATAAATGATTATCCTCTGCTACTAAAACCAGGACCCTAATTAACTTGCTAATTGCTGGTCTGTGTTCACAGACATTAACCTGAGTTATCCCACTATAGACACCTGTAAGTAAATTACAGGCTCTCTATTCAGTGTGAACCTACTGTCTGACTGAATAAATGTCCTCAATGTGTCAGACACCCATGATTCTTTAAGGTGGCCAACGGTGTAAGCTGATATTATGGGTTCTCTCCTTTAAGCAAATTAAATGGACACAAACACTAATAACTTACGTCCTGAGCACTGTCTATATTGTTCAGTGGAAGGTACAGTTGCTTTGTTTATGCTGTTCTGTTCTATAGTAACAGCTTTAATTGCTGGCTGGGTACAGACCAAGGAATAGAAGCATAGCTACTGGTCCCTGTTGGCCACCTTCAACCCACTACGCATGGCTCAGTCCATAAAGTGCTCACCATGCACCTTATCAAGAACCTGAGTTTCGTCCCCAGAACCCATATAAAAAACTTGCTGTGGTGACATGTGCTTGTGATGCCAGTTCTGGAGAGCCAGAGAGAGGTGGTTCCCTAGGCTTGGTGGCCAGCCAGCCTAGCATAATCTGCAAGTCCTGGCCCCAGTGAGAGAGCCCATCTCAAAATACAAGGCAAATGGCGAGCCAGAGGAAGAAGGTTCACACACATGAACACACACACACACACACACACACACACACACTGCATAAACTAGAATGTCACTCTTTGCCCAACTACCTTTTGGCTTTAGAAGAGAATCCAAACTCCACCGTTCACAAGCCTGCCTCCTTATTAACCCATCTACTCCATGGACCTCAAAACTCCAATTTCCTTTCCCTTTCCTCTCTACCTCAGTTCACTCTCCCCATCTGGCCAGAAGCTGGGAAAGCTCCTTTGCCTTGCTGCCCACCTAACCTGCCTTCACAGCACTGATCCCCCTCACTGCTTGACCTGTGTTTATTTGTGTGAACCCCACCTCCCTCTTTGGAAGAGAAGCCCCATAAGAGCACACCACCATTTTCAGGCACTCAAAACAATAGCTGGCTCATCAGAGCCTGTCAGGCAGGGCATCTGCTGAAGCAATGAGGTAGCAAGAAAGGACAAATAGCAGGTGTGGTGCCAACAGGGGACAGCCTGGTCCTGCTGAAGTCTCCATCTATCTCCTCATCTCAACAAGGAGAATGAGAGGCACACCTAAGCCATAGGACAATGCCATGCTCTGCATAGTAGAAGGCGTAAGTTGATTTCAATCAGCTATATCTTAAATCAGTCACTATTTCAGGGCAGATGACCCTTGGGGAAAGGGGGAATTGCAGACATAAGAGAGCAGATGAGGAGACAAGATCTCAAATTAGGTCCCAGGCATCAGGATCCCTAGTTGCTGTTAGAGTGAAAAGAAGCATGACAGAGGCCACAGCAAGCCAGTCGAGAGCAGAGACCAGAGACACATATAACAAGGACAGTCCCAAATGTTTCAGAGATAGTGTGGGTAGGATCTCATTTAAAGGAAAATGCCTATCCTAAACAGCATGTATGAAACATGCCAAGTCACAGTGAGTACTGAAACTCTGGAATTCACCTCAGACAGTCCAAGGGCTTAAAGATTCAGTTCCTATAGCAACAGTCAGCAAACAAGGTCTGAAGGAAGAGGGGACTCGGTCTTTCTAAAGCAGTGTTAGGATGAATGTCATATGCTTTACTCCAAAGGACAGTCTCCTCCCCTCCACTGTCTCTCTCTGTCTCTCTCTGTGTGACTGTCTCTGTCTCCCTGTCTCTCTAGCTCTCTGTCTTTTTCTCTGTCTCTCTCCGTCTCTCTCTGTCTCTGTCTCCTCTCTCCTCTCTCCTCTCTCTCTCTCTCTCTCTCTCTCTCTCTCTCTCTCTCTCTCTCTGCATGTGTATGCAAGCACATGTGTATATCTAACAGATATCTCGCTCCACCTTGACTTATTTATCTTTTTATATTGATGGGTGTTGCAGTTTGAATAATGGCCCCCATAGGCTCACATATTTGAATGCTTGGTCCTCATGTAGTGGAACTATTTGTGATGAATTAAGAAATTTGCCTTGTTGGAGGAGGTGTGTCACTGGGGTCAGGCTTTGAAGTTTCCGAGGGCCGACCCCATTTTCAGTTTTATCTTCCTCCTTACCTTGTGCTTGTGGATCACAATGTAAGCTCTCAGCTGCCGTTCCAGTGTCATGTCTGCCCGCTGACACATTCCCTGCCATGGTGACCATGAACTCATGCTCAGGAACCATGAACCCCCAAATCAAATGCTTCATCCTATCAGTCTCCTTGGTCATGACGTCTCTTTACATCCATAAGAAAGTAACAAAGACAATGGGCTATTCATGTAACACCTTGAGTTGGATTATCCCCTGTTGGCCCAAACCAATCTGAATCTTAAAAATCACAGAAAAAAATTCTAGTGTTTTTTTTATGCAAGGCATCATCGTGAAGGCTGAGAAACTAATATTCAGAACCTCAACAAAAGAAAGTCATTGCATTCTAAGTCCACCATCAAGAGCAACTTTCTACTGTGAAGTGGCTGAGGCCACTGGAATCAGCTGAAAAGCTGGGTTCCAACATCCAGAAATCCAGGAAGATGGCAGCCACCAACAGAATCTTTCTCTCAGACCAAAGTCATGGACTGGGTAAATTCCAACATGGAAAATAAAAAAGAAACGGTAAATCACAATCTGTGATATATCTCAGACAAACAGGGATCTCATAGCATGCAAGTGGTTCAACCTCAATGAACGAAGGGAAGCAAAGAGTCTGAAAGGAACAGATAGCCCAATCCTGACTTCTGAGAGAGTTTTCTGTCACAATAAAGTTTTCAGGACAGCCAGAGGACATCCTATTTGGAACTTGAATTCATTCTGTGTTGCAATTGGTCCAGAATTCCTCACAGCCCAGTCCCAGCATCATAAAAAGCTACACTCTTGGGTGTTCTTCTCAGTACCCGCTCTTTCTGAAATGCACTGACCTCAGAGATGGGCTATAGCCAGCTTTAGTCTTAGGAATGGTGCATCTCCTCCCTCTCATTTTGTCACCCCCTCCGCCATCCCAAATCATAAGTTTCAGGCTCCAGCATCATCTTCATCACCCAGCCCTACACCCAAAGCCCAGAAAATGACCAAACGAATAATGAATTCACTAGGAGATCAGAGTTCTGTCCTTGGGGTCAGAGAAAAAAGTAAAGACACTCTACATTCCTTTTGTTTAAAATAAGATGCAGGGAGAGATGAAATGAGTAATGCTCTTTGTTGCATAGTAGAGTCCACAGCCAAGATGTAGCCAAGGATAAGCCTCATTGCCTTAAAGTGGATAAAAGCATTTGCTGGCCCACTCTCCCCACTTTCCGAAAACGACTGAGATCTTGCCTCTAACTTTCCAAGAAACAACTGGAGGTTGTTCATCCAAATGGCCCCACTGGTCTCCATTCGTTGACAGTCAGACACGGTTAATTCAGCTTCCACAGAATCCTGGTTGCACACCACTGTGCCCTTCCCCATTTGTGTTATAAGAACAATCTAGTGCACAATACCCTTCCTTCTAGGAGGTGAAAGAAGGGGTACACACAAGCTCTTTTCAAACACCGTGCCGTGCCTGTGGAGGGTCCCTAGAGCCTACTGAGGATCATCATTAGGGCTTTCCTCAGAAGGCCCTCACAGCCATTAGCAATGAATACTCAGGAGTGGACACTCATATCCTAAGGCCTTCCTCTCATGATATCATTCTCCCCCAGATATCCTGAGAGCTCTTCCCAAACACGGAATTCTTTGCGGAAAACTATGCCCGAAGAGCAGTCCTTTATGTGATTGCCATTGGATACTAGAAAGAGTCAACTTTCAGGTTCTCTCACCATTCCACTTGTGTGACCCAAGAAACACCAAGGCACTTGGCTTTGACCCTAATACATACCCAGAGACCAGGTTTACTTATATGCTGCACCCCAACGCTTGTGTTGGTTCAATATACACATTTGGTGCCAGTCTGAAGTAATTGTGTCGCTAATTGCTATTGAATTATAGTGGGGATCACACAGACACACAACACACAGGCTAGGATGAGGACAGGAGCACGTGACCAATCCAAGCACAGCTTTCAGCTTGGTAATATGCCATAATGATCTGGCTATTATATTAAAGTGTTACTAAATATTCACTTAGCTCCAAAAAAAAAAACAAAACAAAACACAGTGGGTGTGAGGTTTCTTTGTCATGTTTGGAATTTAAGCAGCACTCTCTGTCAGATTTAAGCCCGGTATGAAGCCCCCAACAAGCAGAATCTGCCTCCTAAAGGAATGTTTACAAAGGCACAGAAAATATCCACAGAAGGAATGCATTTATCATAAACAATACAAATATTTACTTGATTATTTAATGGGTGCCCAGCATGTCTGTCCTTAATGTAGCATTAGCTGGCATCAGGAGTGCACCATATGTGCAAATAATTAATTCAAATTATGCTTCTCTTCCAGTGAGTTCTCTTATAAAACACCAGGATTAATGTAGAGGCATATTCTGGAGCAGGGAGTTGGAGGTCCCTCTCTGTGTCTGCCTTCTGAGTACCTGTTTTCTAATGCTTCGTCTCTCCATTGTCATTCTGCTGCCAAGAACTGGTGGCATTTGAATGCTCCTACTGGGTTCCTTATGTAATCAGTAGGATGACTAACGTAGCGATTAAAAAACCTGACTTGGCTAAAGATTTTCTCCAGAGACTGAGCTTTAGATACCCAAGATCTCCCTAATAAGTCCATCCCTTCTTAAAGCATCCACAACTGCAAAATAAATGGTTTGCAAACAGCAATCGTGGGTGAGCCAGCATTCCTGGTTCACAGGGACTGCAAGCAAGGCAGACTGCTTAGAGATTTAAGGGTTCAGGTGTTTGAGGCTTGTTTAAAGACATTCAAATGATAAAAGAGGATTTCTGCATGCAGCTACACTGTCCCCTCTATGCATTAATGAACTGCAAACTGTGTTTTGCATGGCAGGTCTGATAGCCAAAGGAAGGTTCAGACAAGAAGTGTTATAGTAAAAGCTGTTGTTAGGAATGAAAACTTACTCAGCAGCCACTATGGTAGTCAGTACATAAGTTTCTCAAAGATGAAAGAGATCCATGTGGCCCAGCTGGATCACTTCTAGGTATTTGTCCAAAGGATCCTATGTCAGCACATCACAAGGATATTTGCACACCAATGTTTACTGCAGCTTCACTCACAACACTTAAGATATGGAATCAGCCTGTGTCCAGCAACAAGGGAATGGACAGAGAACGTGGTCCATATCCACAATGAAACTGACTCCCATAAAGCACAAGAGTCGTGCCATTTGCAAAGAAATCTATACAAATGCAGATGATCATCCTAAGTGAATTTATTCAGTCTCAGAAGAAGAGTATCATGTAACATATCCCCCATCTGTGGTTCCTATAGATACATAAAATCACATGTATATATTTATATATATATATATATATATGTATGTATATAATTACATACATGTATATATACATACATTATACATTATATATGTACAGTATATATTATATATTATATGTACATATATATGCATGTACATATATATGTATACACACACACACAATATGAACATAGAAGCAAAACTGTCTATGGAACAGACAAGATCAACAGGAGAGGAGATGGGGAAAGGGAAGGACCGAGGGCATGAGGGAAAATAAGTTCAATGTGAAGTTTATACATGCACACTGATAACTAAATGCTAATATTATTTTAAATCTTCAAGGGCACCATGGGTGCATCAGGCTGTGTTCAGGGAGCAAGCCTCAAGCTCTCCCCAACTTCCCATCACAAGAGACCAAGGTCTTGGGCCTCTCTTTCATCAGACTGTCCCTCCACATTCTCGTTGCTCTAGTTAGGTGTAGTCCAGCTTTCTCTTTCTAGGGGGCTGAGGGAAGCTGTACTAGGTTTGAAAGTGGGCCTCATGCTCTGCTTGGCACTTTACCAACTGAGTTACATTCCGTACCTTTTTGCACTTTTTAATCTTGAGACAGGGACTCAGTACCGTACCTAGGCTAGCCTCGAATCAGCCCTTTGTTCCACTACAATCTGGACTTGTGGTCCTGCTGCAGCAGCCTCCACAGTCACTGGCACTCCAGACCTGAGACACCAAGCCTGCCCCTTTGTTCTACAGTGAGAACAGTTGGGAATATAGACATGTAAACATACCTTAGCTGTGCCTCACAGCACTGAAGATATAGAACCTGAAGAGGCCACCTCCTATAGCCAACCCACTCACTAAACTTTGACCCAAAATGTATCCTTTCTATAAGAAATGCAGGAATGGAGGGGTAGAGGAGAGACTGAGAGAATGGCCCACCAATAACCTGTCCAACTAGAGACCCATTCCATGGGCAAGCACCAGTTCTTGACACTATGATACTCTGTTATGCTTGCAGACAGGAGTCTACCATGGCTGTCTTCTGAGAGGCTCCACCAAGCAGGTGACTCAGAGGGATCCAAACACCCACACCCAAACAGTGAATGAAACTTGGGGCTTCTTATGTTAGAGTAAAGGGAAGGATTGTGGCCCCTAAGAGAATAGGAACTCCACAGGAAGACCAACAGAGTTAACTAACCTGGACCCTTGAGGCTCTCAGAGACTGAACCACCAACCAAAGAACATACATGGTCTGGACCTAAACCTTTCCACACTTTTATAGCAGATGTGCAGCTTGGTCTTCATGTGGGTCCCAAACAAGTATATATATATATATATATATATATATATATATATATATATATATATATATATATACATGGAAATGAATAATTATAGAAATGTTATAATCTGCTCTTAGGAGTCAATGTTCTTACCAAGATATGCTTACATTTCTGGTGCAGAGGCTATCTGAAAAACTGTTGCCTGTCTGTGGGCTATGTTCTCTAGCTGGGTTTCCTTGTCAGGCCTCAGTGGGAGAGGATGCATCTAGCACCTCAGAGACTCGATGGGCCAGGATGGAAGGAGAACCAGGGAGACCTCAACTTCTCAAAGGAAGAGGGATGGGGAGAAGGGTAAAAGGATTGTGGGAGGGTTGACTGGGTTGTCAGTGAGCAGGATGTAAAGTGAATAAATAAATAAATAAATAAATAAATAAATAAATAAATAAATAAATACACACATACAAACATAAATAAGAAATGTAAACATATCTTGGTAAGAACATTAGCATAAAACCTAACCACAACCAAGCTCTCAATAAACAAATGCACAAGACTTTCCAGAGTATTGGTGCTGAATACAGGGTGCATTCAGAGACTACACTAGCCCTCATCATAGGCCTCAGAGAAACTGGGGCTCAGAAGTTTTGCGACTTAGAGACATACTTCTGGAAACAGGAAGTCTAGGGTTTGAATCAGAACTCTTAAAGCCCCAAATCCCCAACCCTTTCCCCTATCCTTTGTGACCCTTAAACACTTATGGTAGCACCACAGACAGAATGAACTCTGAAAACTGGACCAATTCACTGATCTAGGCCTTTTAAGCACAAAAAAGCCAAAGGGGTGGGGGTAAGTATCTTCTGAATTGTTTAAAATTATCTCCGCATGATATTTCAGTATTTTACAGCTGACGGTAAAAATCAGCATGTGAAGTCATAAGCTTATTCTCTACCCAGTGACTTTTGCTGTTTCTGATGAATCTGTATTTAAGAGAAAATTTCCAAAATTGAAACGACGGCCGTGATTGAGTCTTTCATAGCTCAGTGAGATATTAGCAATTAATTGAATGCACCCAGCAATGGGAAACCAGTATTCTCCCCTGTATTTGTTTTATTCTATTTCATTTCCTAGAGCTTGTATATTCCCCAAAGCAATTCTTTGAAGTAATTTTACCTTCCATGCACAAATCTAATCATCTCTCTTGTTCTTAAGCATCGCAGGTGCGGCAGCATTATTATATTATTAAAGGTACATCAGATAAATTCCAGTTGTGCGGCAGTCTTCAAAAAGGCCGTTTTCCCACTCACGGATTCTCTATTTTTCATAAGTGAACACTGGGACCTTTATTAGAAATACGTTTTTGTATTCTTTTAACTGTATGCTTTAACTTTTCTTCTGCAGGCTTCCTTGCTAATCACAGGATTTAGTCAATCTCTTTATGCGCATTCACGACTCTGTAATCTTAAAGAGCTATAGGCAGGTGATTGACAGATAACACTTGACAGGTTCAAAATTAGAGAATATACAATGAAAATTTTAGAACAGCCAGCTCACTTGCTATGCTACATTCTTCTAATTTTGGCTTCTCTCATAATCATCAGCTTGAGAGGCAGAGGGGTTGAGGCAGAGGAAGGAGGTAACTAGCCCTTGCTCTCCAAATTACTGGATGAGAACTTTTGAGCCTCAAAGGCTCATCAGTCAGGAACTTCCTAGCCAACAACTGAATCACAATCTCAGATATATTAAGTAGAAAAATGGGATTCCTTGGCATGTGAACCAAAACGCCAGCATCTCTCTACTCTTGAAAGCCAGCCAAAATTCCTTCTTTCACATACTTTATTCAGTTTCATTCACTGGAGAGAGTTATAGTTTACATAGCATGACTCCTTAAATCTTTAATGAGAAAAGAAATCATGCCATGTTTATTCAAATGACTAGGACAGTTTTTATTGACTGCGCAATGTATGTGACAGTGGGTGTTTACCTGAAGCTTCTCTCTTCCAGAAATTGTTTATCAGTGATTTCTTTTTTTTTTTTTTCTGCTCTAATGTGTAATGCAACTTCTAGGATTCTAGCTACAAATGGATATTTATTGTTTTGTCTACTTCTTTTGTTTTCTAAGTCAAGTCTCGCTACCCCACCTCCATCAGTAGGGTGCTTTCCTCTGTTTCAAATAGGGAGACACAAACTGCCACTTACTCAACTAGCATCTTGGAATTTCCAAAGGGCTGGCCCAAAAAGACTTGAGGCCTGATGAAGGCTCTCTTGTCTGTTCTTAAGGTTTAAACCCTTGCACCATTTTTAGGCAACACCCTTCTCATAATAAATTTAAAGCCAATAAAAGCTAATTAGCATGGACAGGCCATTCTCAGAGGCTGGTCAAAAGAAGTGTCCACTGGGATCAGCCATAAGCAAGAGGGTTTGCATCGCAGTACCTTCCAACTCTGATCATGCTCGCAAGATGACAGTGCTGCTGGGATGCCATCCAGAAACATTCTAGGAGGGGAGAAAGCAGTGGCAGAGAGAGTGTTACTTTATGTGGACGCCTGTGAAGAAATGACGAGGCTGTGTGCTCCTGAACCTTTGCTCTCTTCCGCTGTATATGATCAAAATAGATCGTAATGGATAAAATTGTTCGAAATGTGACTTTAGTCCTTTTGAAAGGCAATTGCTGTCAAGAGAAGCATTTGGGCTAATGGCTGGTTATTGCTATTAACAGCCCAAGGGTTAGTGGTCACGGCTATGTAAGGGAAAGTGGACACCTGAGGAAGACATGGGACGTTGTACCAGGAAAATTACCAAAGAGGATTACCCTGCACTTCCATCATAAGAGAAACAAACACTAACCAGGCATAACTGGACCTGAGTGGTCCTAAGACTCAAATTATCTAGTTTGGAATCAAAGATGAATGAATTAACTTGGCAAGGAAAACTCAGACCCTAAAAGTACCTCTTGACTTCAAGGGCACTTACTTAAGTACCCCCAATATAAAAGGCTCAAACACTAGAATTCTGAATAAAATGAAGTTTGCAAGGAGTCCTACTATATAAGTAATCGTCAGGAAAGCCATATACGTCTACGAACAATGCTCACAATTTCCATTTTGGAAGATGAAGACAACCCCAGATAAATTCCAATTAATACACAGTTTAGAAGGGAAGGGGAGACCACGTCAGACATGTCCTCAGTTGCCTAAAATATCTTCCCCTGCTTGCTTTGGAATACAAGTTAATATCTATAAATATTCTTACTGAGTTAGTTCGTGTTAATATTTATACTGTCTTAATGAAGATATTATTGTTGTTTCTTTGTTGTTAGAGAAAAGTGCAAGTCAATCAAGCTGCTTTTAGTCTCCTTTTACGCTTCGAAAGATCGCTGGTGCTGTGGATCCAACACCACGAGAAATGGTAAAATACTCTTGACAAACAGGGACAGCCACAGCAATTGGGGACCATCTCACCTAGCAAAGCTAGAGAATGCAACCTGTATTCAAAGGGAAACACATCATCGCTCCCGCAGATGCCCTGCTTTTATGCGCCTACCGTTCTCCATGGAGAAGAGAGGAAGTCAGAGACACCAAAATTATATAAGTCAGGTTTTTCTAAAAATACCTTCCTATAACTTGCCAAGATGACAGAGAAATCTCTCATTGACTTTCAAGTCACAGCCCCTAAACACTTTGCTGTGTTGAGATGTGAGACATGCTCGCTGTCACCAGCTGGGTCAAACACGCACTGGAAGCTACAGGAAGATGGGATGAGTTCTGAACTCCATTTGCATACTATCTGGGCTCCTCCAGCTCAGATCCTGAAATCTGCTCAAGGGGCAGTTGTGAAGTGCTGATGGGTGATCCCAGAGCGGCCATTCTAAAATAACAGGCAAGGCAGCAAATAAAGACTAACCAGGTCTCTTCAATATGTGAGAAATAGATTTTGTATTCACAGGCAAATTTAGAATTGAAAGAAAAAAATTCCTCTTGACTTTAAATATAATCCTACCCTTTACTATACGCCTATGTGAAGCCAGGTGACCATGATTCCTATAGTAATGAACTGAATGTTGGAGTTTCTCCCTTCAAGCTGTAACTTCATAATCTGAAGGCAGGTCCCCTGACCAAAAGGCTTTTAAAATCTCAATATGTTATTCCATATTTGTTTTATATTATCTATACTACTCAAGATGGGGGTGAAAGATTTAGTGTCCTGTATACAATGGGCTGTCCCAGGAACTGACAAGTATTTTTAATGAATTTCTTAAGCACTGTACAGAAGGGAGGTAGTAGAAACCTAATACATATCAAATCAGAACTTTCCCTAATACTAAACCTACCATGTACTGTGTACACTGGGGACACACAAGGAGCCAGAGAAAAGAAGGGAAAAGGTCATGACCTGTGACTCCATCCCTTTCCTCTGGAAGAATTTACACAAATGCTCCCAATGAAGGAATGCAGACATGTCAGATGACCTTCTCTGCATCCCTTCAGTCTCCCACTAGCAACCCCATCTGCTTGGCCATACACCACAGCAGAGAGGCCCGAGTTTGGACAAGCACCTTGTCTTTACCCCAAGGCCACAGGATTTAAAGATCCATGGTAATTAATAGCAACATTAACACAGGGGTTGGGGGAGGAAAAAACAGGTGGGTACACAGATAATCAAGAGTTCCTTCTCTGGGCTTTTCTTCCATTTCGCCAAGGTTTTCAGTAAGCATGAATATTATTTTTATACAGTCTTGCTTAACCAGTTATTTTTAAACATGGACCAATTAAATTCCAACAGAGTCTCACCCCGTGTTCAAACTCTGAGTGTGGCTGTCCCATCAGGAATAGGAAGCTTGTCTAACAGCTGATCTTCACTGATCAGCGCAAGGATTACAACAGCCCTGCTCGGTGGCATGGGAGTTACAGGTAAATTAATTTGAATGGAGTAATAGCAATACTTTACATCCTAAATGTGCTTGCCAATCACTGTCTCATCCGTCATTATCATAATCCTGCGAAAGCAGCTAAGAGAGACTGAACGGAAGCCAGTTTATACGGGAGCGGACTGAAGCCACGGAGAAAGAAGGAGAATGCACTGGTCACATAGAGAAGAACTAGAGAACACCAGCCTCATTCACTGTTTTAAAGGCATGGTGACTGGGAGCCGTGCCATGCTTCCTTTACACCCCGCAAAGCTGTAGCTATAAATGCAGCAAGAGAGATTTTGGCATATTTGCCATTGCATAATCATTCAAGAAGGCACTACTGCACCATCAACACATTTGACTAAGTCACAATGAAGAGAGGAAGCCAAGGCTTGGGTGCCCGCCACCCTGGCAAGCTAGCAGGGCCCCAGCAAGTCACAATCACACCTTGGGGCTCAGAGAGTGGATGTCTTCAGTGAGCAATGGTTGTGCACAGCACTCACCCTGGGCTTCCACCTGCTTCTGCTCTCTGGGATTCCACCAGAGAGACGATAAGCCTCCTACACACACACACACACACACACACACACACACACACACACACACACACCTCAGAACCCTCTCCTTTTTTTTATTAGGTATTAATTTCATTTACATTTCCAATGCTATCCTAAAAGTCCCCCACATGCTCCCCGACCCACTCCCCCACCCACCCACTCCCACTTCTTGGCCCTGGCATTCCCCTGTACTGAGGCATATAAAGTTTGCACAACCAATGGGCCTCTCTTTTCACTGATGGCCGACTAGGTCATCTTCTGATACATATGCAGCTAGAGACACGAGCTAACAAATTCCATACTATGTCCATACTTCTTAACAAAGGACAACAGGCGTCAGCCCCCAGCCCTCTGACATTTCAGTTCACAGCTTTAGCTATGGGGGAAAGGGTCTTTCAGTTTCTCTTTTCAGCATGAGATAATGATTCTCCATTTAAAATAGTAACATGAAGTTTCTTCTGTGACTATTTCTAAAGGTTAAAAAAAAATAGTGAAATAAGATTACCAGGTCAAAATGTATGAAATCCAAGTCTTCCCCCGCCCCCTTGGTTGGCTGGTTGGTTGTTTTTGGTAGTTTTTTTGTTTGTTGTTATTTCTTTTCTTTTGCTCTTATTTTGTTGAAAAAAAAAATTTTTAAGGGGCCAAAAAACTTGGCACCTGTAGGCCTAGCTCAATGGCTCCATGGATAAAACTCTAGGCATATCATCCAGAGACTGCCCAACCTGGGGATCCATCCCATATACAGTCACCAAACCTGTGGTGGATGCTATTGTGGATGCCGGGAAGTGCTTGCTGATGGAAACCTGATATGGCTTTCCTGAGAGTCTCTGCCAGATCCTGACAAATAGAGACAGATGCTCATAGCCAACCATTGGACTGAGCTTGGGGGTCCCTGATGGAGGAGTTTGAGAAGGGACTAAAGGAGCTGCAGGGGTTTGCAGCCCCATGGAGGGAGCAACAGTGTCAACTGGCCAGACCCCCCGGAGCTCCCGGGGCCTGGACCACCAAAGAGTACACACAGAGGGACCCATGGCTCTAGCCACATATGTGGCAGAGGATGGCCTTGTTGGACATCAGTGGGAGGAGAGGATCTTGGGCCTGAGAGTGTTTGATGCCCCAGTGTAGGGGAATGCCAGAGAAAGAAGACAGGAGTGGGTGAGTGGATCGTAGGTGGGGGTGCACCCTCATAGAGGCAGAGGAAGGGGGATGGGATAGGGGGGTTCCAAAGGGAAAACCTAGAAAGGGGAAAGTATTTGAAATGTAACTAAAGAAAATATCCAATTTTAAAACAAAAAACAAAAACTCTAGGCATACAAGTGTGAGGACCTGAGTTCAAATTCCCAGAACGCAAGTAAAGCCAGATGCCATAGGGCCTACCTGTGACCCCAGGCCTCCTCCTACTGAAATATGGGAGGCTGAAAGAGAGGAGTCCATAGCAGTATATGAGCTTCTAGCTGGTGCATTCAGCTGCCAACAGCAAGAGACCCTACTGTGGTACCAAGGGGATGTGAGGACCTGAGGGCGTCCTCTGACACACTCACCCATTCACATCACATCATGCACAAAAAGATTTGTTAGAAATGACACCTTCATGTCGTTTGTCCTAATGGTTGACTATCTCTGTGAGATCGAGGCCAGTCTGGTCTAGAGAGCGAGTTCCCGGACAGCCAAAGTTACAGAAGGAAACCCTGTCATGGAAAACAAACAACAAACAACAAACAAACAAACAAATCATCACATGGTGACCTGAAGTGAGCCACTTCTTCTCCCTAAGCCTTGGCTTTCTCGCCGATAAAATGGGTTTCTAATATCTATTTCCTGAGCCGTGGTGAGGAGTGAGCATGCACAGAGATTGAGGAAAGACCCTCTCCTACAGCTGAGAGTGAAGGGAACAGGGCTGTCCTGTGTTCTAGAAACAGCTGGACAAAAGCCAGGCTAGACTTCTAGAATCCCTGAGTCTTTAGCTGGGCAGATCTGTGCCAGCCAGGAAGACACTCAGGGCTTCAAGGTTCAGCCTCCTGCCAGTGAGCGGCCACATCCCCCTTGCCGTCAGCTGCTCAGAGGTGATCCAGTTCTGAGCACCCTGGAAGGGAGAAGCTACAAGTGTGAAACTCAGAGAACTGCAGGCCAGGAGATAAGTAGGGTAGCCCTGGACTCCTGCAGCCAAGAGAGCAGGAGAAGAGAGGTACTGGCGATAGCAGAGCAAAGAGGCGTCTGCACAGACAGAAAGGACAGACAAGCAAATAAGATATTTGTTCTTTCCATCTCTGGCTGAATGAATTTCTCAGACCACTGAGAATAAGCCGAAAGGAAACGGCTGTAAGATTTCGGCCACAGAGGAATTTCTCCCCATCTACGCACATGTAGGGCAAAGGGATGAGGCTGGAAGGAAACCTTAAATCCATGTGAATACCGTTTATCTCTAAGTATTGAACAGTGAGTGACTTTTGTTCATACATATACACATATATATGTATGTATATGCATTTGCAGGTTGCAAACCAACAATAAATCAACTAAAATAAGTCTTTTATTGTGGGGCATCGAAAGGAAGAAATGCAGTGTATTGTCTTTGCTTGTAAAGGGGAAGATGGGATGGCTAAGGAGGATGAAGTGCCTGACGGGTGGTGAGGAGGAGGTGTGCACGGGAGTAAGCCATCAAGAGAAACTTGTGTTTTTAAGAACAGATCAAATGAAACTTTGATGGTTACTCACTCAAAGGACCACTTCCTAGAGGGTACTTAGGTCAGATTTTGCTGCTACAAATAGCAAACAAGCCACGGTCTGTGTATTCGCCATTCTTGCCTGTCATGTTGGCACCGACTCTTCCTGCGTTTTGGAAGTTGCTGGGAACTGCTATGTGATCACAAACACAAATAAACCCCAGGGGAACACCCATGCCAATGCTACAGCCAAAGAACCGTGCACCAAGCCCAGACATTCAGAACTTGAAACAAAAGCAAAGATGCAGATTACTCTCCTTCCTAAAACATCAGCCTTCGGGCTTTCTCCCATTCCCTCAGGGGAACTCCTGAGACAGACAGCTCAGTGGGTAAAGGAGCCTGATGCCCTGAGTTTATCCCAGTGGACCACGTGGCAAAAGGAGAGAACTGACTCCCACAAGTTGTCATAGGACTCCATCTGTGCAAGTTAGACACACACACACACACAAATACACACATAAAGTTTAAGTCAAAAAGAAAAAAGTGAATCTTTCTATGGCATGTCATGGATTTCAAAGAAGAAAGGTCAAAAATCCGAGTGAAATTTTCCCAATATATTCAGAATGCTTCCTGTAGTAAAAAACCCAGAGCCCTAATAGTTCTGATGAGGGACATAATATGGGACAGGCTCACTTCCCCTGACCCAAGGCTGGCACAGCTTTTCTCCCTTCTGCCTCTACCCTTGGCATACTGGTATGGCTGAGAATGACCCCCACAGACACTCTGTCCTTCTAGGCCTTTCTCCCATGGTCTTGCTGACAGGAGTCATGCAGAAATACCGTGTCTATCATCTGCCCTGTCAGGTTGAGGAATGCAAAGACATTTTGAGAAAATAGCTGAACATCCAGGATTAAAAGTCCTTGTTGATTTTCACCTCCCAAGACACTTTTAATCTATCCCCTCATGTTAAGTTTTGAAGAAATCAGTATCGTTAAAAAGGAGAATTGGGTTGGGGTGGGTTCAGGTTAGAGTTAAGATTTGTTAAATGTAAGATTCCACACATTTCAATTAAATGGTACATCGATCCGTGTACCAAACTGTACTGAAATCTGCTCAAAGTCCCATTTGTCAAGGTTTATCTGCCACCATTTGGATTCAAGATGACAGACTGAGTTATAAATCCAATTCAAGATGGGACTTGTGCTCTGCGGTGTACCAAATTTTATCAAAATCAGTCAGCTTCTCCAACAGTTAAACAGAGGGTAGGCCCAAAAGACAGCTCAAAAAGGAAAAATGTCATGTCACCTTTCTGAAGGAAGAATCGTGCTTATGTTGAGGATCTCTCTATCAATTAACTGATTAATTTCTTTGCTACATATTTGTTGGTCAGCACCCACCCCAACCCAAGGAGTATCTTAAGAGCTCGTAATCTGAAAAACAGTAACAAAAACAATAAAACTCATTGGGAAAAGAATAACTAAAGAAAATCATTATAAAGTGAGTCTAAAGCAACAACAGACATAGAAAATGTGCTGTGGCTGAGATAGAGAGAGATGGGCCAGTGTATCTGTTAAGTTCTTGTCACTATGACCAAAGGACCTTAGTGGACAGATTAAGTAGAAAAGAACTTTGTCATAGACCAGGGGTGTCAGTAAATCATGGCAGAGGGCAGGGAGGGGCAAAACAGTCATGTCAGGACAGTAAGAGAACAGAAAGGGACTATATGACAGAAACAGGTTAGGACACTATTCTCGGGACATGGTGCGTAATACACAGCCATCACAGTCACAACCTCTAAAGACAGCACATGATTTCACTGGGTCTACACAAGAGTGGACCCATCCACAGTCAGGCGTGGATAGAGAGACCCTATCAATCATTGCTGAACTGTTTCCTGCTGACAGATGCAGGGAGAGTGGAGCCATTGCCTTCAGTTCTTTACCTACGGATGGCCCCACCCAAGGTCTAATGGATCTCACCAATCCATAGGTCCCAAAACAAAACCAGAAGTCATGAATCTAGCAAAAGGACAGGTAGGGAGGAGAGGGTATTGATGGGAATGGGAGATAGGAAAAGGGAGGAACTAAGAAAGTGGGTGCGGGGGGGGGGGGGGGGTAAGATTAGTCCAAATAAATTATACACTAGCATGAGATTGTCAAAGAACTTAAAGATTTTGAAAAAAACATACATACTTCCAGGGATGAGCCCCTGTGACTTACTCCCTCCAGTTAGGGACCACCTTTCACCAGCTCCCAACAATGCTGCCAGACAGAGTATGACTCTGTCATGAGATTAATTTACTCATTATGTCAGAACCCTGATGATCTAATTGTCTCTAGAAATGCCATCGCAGGCGTAATCAGAGGTACACTTTCTGGATCCTCTCAGCATCTCTCAGTTCAATCAAGTTGCCAATAAAGACCAACCATGGGATCTACCCCTTCCTTGAAAGAAGGAATTGATATTGACATGATGTTGAGAGGATGAAAGCCACCACGACCTTAATGTCCAAAGAAAAAGGAGCACAAAAGCCCAAGATCCTAAGTAGGACTTGTATGTTCTCAGTAAGAGGAGCCTGAGGGGACAGAGGCAGAAAAGGCCCATGGTGGCTTGCGGTGCCAAATGATATTATAAAAATCACTGGAACCGTAAAAGTCGACTGCACAAGTAATAGTCCTTAAAGCAGAAAGAACACACTGCTCACTGGCTTCTCCCTCCCCTTTAAGAGCTCTCCAGTCACACGTTAAACACTAACAGCCCATACATTTACTTTCCTTTGGGAAATCATCACTATTAAATATTATCATCGACTCATTAAGGAAATTTTAAGTGTGATGCACATAGTCATGTGTCATTCAACAATAGGATACATTCTCAGAACTACACAGCTAGGGGAATTCGTTAACCTTTGAACACTAACACTGTAGAGTTCTTCTTACACAGCCACTGAGCAATACGCTTTATGTGACCACTGCTGTACGTGTCTCAGTCTCTAGCTGAGATGCCATTCTTTGGTGCATGAGCACAGTTGATTAATGCATGGAGGACACAAAACCATATAAGGTTCCACTGTGACCAATGCAAGATTCCTTCATCAATGGGTGAGGACCAAAAGGAAAGTATTGGCTGCATGGCTCATGGTGCACACACACTTTGGCACTTCAGCCCTGTAGAGAGTAATGAGGATGTACTGCAAAAGGGTCCAGGTCTCTGTGAAAACTTGACACATTTAGGACATACTCCACCCACTCCATAGAGAAGGTTGTCTTTATCTTTGGGTAATTTTCAAAAGATCCCCAACTATGCAAAACACCATCTCATTTCCCAATCACCAAAAACATTATAAAGTTTATGGAAATCCCGTCTTAACATCCTCTTAATCATACTTAAGCCATTCAGAAAATAAAACAGACTTTGAAAGTATCTCCCCTAAGCAGCTCCCTGATCTGTCCCTTGGCACATCAGAATGAAAGACTTCACCATTTGGTTGGTGTTCTTGAAAGATTAATGGGTGACTAGGAGAATACAGTTAGGGCAGCAGTTACTCATCAGATTCCTTGAGAGATGACTTGCCTGCAAGAAGCACACTTGGTCCACTTGAGCTACCAACCTGCTCATTTTCCAGGGAAATGAGCCCATCGACCATGTATGCTGCTTCTGGGTTCTTCTCGTGCTCAATCTAAGGGTGCCACCTCCAAATAAATGACTAAATGTTGGTTATGTTTGAAATGACAGAGGATTTTAATTTTCGGTGAGCAATGGTTGATGGCCAGTCTAAAATGGCCAAATGGCCTAACCTTTTACTAATAAAATTACGTGCAATAAGAAATGCTGGAGGGTACCAGTCACCAAACTTTCATGAACTGGAGAATTACTAGGCCCCATAATGCTGTACTATAAAACCAAATTTGAAGATTTCTTTTTGTACTTGTCAGGGGAAAGCCAGGAAAATAAATAGAAAGACCTTTGGGGTATTGGGCTTCAACCAAGTTCTGTCTGGGACAAGGCATGGGTTTTGTTTAAATGGGTGACACAGAGGGGGAGGAGACTAAGGACAAAGGATAATAACTAAAACTAAGTGAGCAAGAAGCTAATCAAAGTGTCAATGAGATGGCCCAGTGGGTCGTGGCTCTTGCCACCAAGCCTGAGAGTCTGAGTTCACACATCCATTCCCAGAAAACCCAAAAAAGAAGCTACAGCAAAGCCTCCTGATCTTAACTCCACTGTAACTGAGCTTCAATTCTGGCCAAGGAGAATGTGTACTATAAGAAGGTCTGGTGAGGGGCTAGAGAGATGGCTCAGCGGTTAAGAGCACTGACTGCTCTTCCAGAGGACCTAGGTTCAATTCCCAGCTCCCACATGGCAGCTCACAACTGTCTGCAACTCCAAGATCTGACACCTTCTCAGAGGAATACATGTGTTAACCAAACAAAACATCAATGCATATAAATAAAATATTTTTTTAAAAAGGTCTGATGAGCATCTGGATTTGATGAGTTGATATGAGACATAATGAAAGGGATTAACTCAAAATAGGTAGCCTCAGTTTCGGGGGACATCAGCAATATGTAAAAGAAGTTGGAGAGGGGAAAGCCAGAGAAACGTCACAGCCAGTATTTTATTTTGGTATTGGGTATGTGTGCAATGTTTGTGTTTGGTATATGTACACATGAACTGGTACATACACTCAGAGGTCAGAGGAGGACACTGGATATCCTGTTTATCACTGTCTGTCTTATCCTCTTGAGCAAAGTTTCTCACTAAGCCTGGCTGTGTAGCACCGAGCAAGCTCCAACAATCCCTGTATCTCTACCTCTTCACAGTGCTGGGTGCATACTGACACACCTGACTTCTTCAGGTTCTGGGGATTTGAACTCTGATCCCCACTCTTATGCAGTGGACATTCTCACCTGATGATCCATCTCCCCAACACCAATGTGATGCTTTAAAAATAAAAACCATTATTCTTGAATGAAAAATAGTGAAAGCCTTCCAATTTTCACAGGGTACACCTTGAGTTTGGGGACGGTACACTGAGCAGATGGGGTGGTATTTAGAGATGCAGGAAAAAGAAACTCCTCTCCAGGTTCATCAGCCCTCACCCTGTCCCACTCTCTTTCTTTAACCATGCTACAGAAATAAAATGATCTGCTACAATTTACAAATGCTGCAATGTTAAGGCCTATATGGCGCACAATGAAATCTTTTGCTTCCAAATACCAATCTTTGGAGCTGTAATGGTGGGTGTCAGAAAGAACAATTTATACTTATGGCCAATTTTTATTTATCCTCATGTATTTATAAATGTGCTACAACTTCAATAACCATGGTTAGAAACGAATAACGTCATTCCTAACCACTGCCTTTGACTGGAAAAACAATTTCACTGCAATAGATAACACTAAAATACTCTGAGAATAATCTATAAATGAATGCTGGATTACTAGTCTAAAGACGGTGGTTATAAATGATTACATGAAAGAGTTGATGTTACTTTGAAAATCTTAGAGCCTGTCTATGGATTTTTGTATCTTATGTGTAACATTTTTATGAAGTGATTTTGCCTTTACATAATAGCTTTCATCTTCAAAGCACTTCACAAATATGAACTGGTTACATAAAAAGTTATATTGCCGCACGATCAGAATACGGGAAAGCTGGGGTTTCCCTTAGCAACACTCCTAACACACTTTGTGTTTGATTGACAGAAATGGTTATATATTTTAAACATGTATAATTATCAACATTGTGAAAAAAATCTAAAGGGTTAACAAAGTTTTTAATACACCGAGCCGTTGCTGCTTTACAAACAAATCTCTCTTTGACTGACTCAGTAAAAGTTCGAAAAGAATTAAACTTATGATCAATCCTCCTTGTACTCTTCTATCTCATAAAATCTGTTAAATATCAATAAAGGCTATTCAATGAAGCATTAGCATATTGAAATTGGAAAAATTAAGCATGCATCAATGAGGGGTGGTTAAATAAATTATGGTATATCTATATGATATGATATTGTCAAATATAATGCACTCATTAGAAATTATGCTTTTTTAAATACACAGCGAGGCTTTTCCTGAAACATTCCCTCTCTTAAAGTTTAAAAGAGTCTCTACATAAATAGTTACAGAGGTTGGTGCAGTGGCTAGAGTGTTTGCCCAGCATGCATGAAAGCCCCAGATTCAGGTCTTAGCACCACACAAAAGCAATGGTGATGGTTTGCCATCCTAATCACAGCCGTTTCGAGGTGGAGACAGGAGGTCATCCTTAACTGTTTTGTAAATTCAAGACCAGCTTAGGATACATGGGATCATGATAAAATATAAAGTGGGTTTTGATTGCTTTTTGCAGTACTGGGAATTGAATCCAAGGACTTGGGCATCTGTCATAACCTCTCTGTTACTAAACTACCTATTGAGTTCTTTTGTTTGAATGTTGTTTTGGAACAGAATCTTGCTAATTCCTCCAAGCTTGCCTCAAACCTGTGCTTCCAATCCTTCTCCTTCAGCCTCTCCAGCAACTGAGACTAGAGGCTTGGACCAGCCTGCCTGGATGAGAGTGCTTTCCTTTGTTTTCTAAATTGTAGGGCATGAATTTTATTTGCAGGAAAACAGGAGCATGCTTCTTGTCCTCAAGACCTCAGAGCTACATCTTACAAGGGGGCCAAGAGCTTAGTGAGGACAGCACAGGCAAGGCAAAAGAAATACCATTCTAGTCACAGAACCGAGAGATGCGTGGAAACTCAAGGAGAGCCATTGTGGCAGAGCACAGCCAAGATTCTTAGAAGTAAATGGAGACAGTGCATGGCTGGCCACCGAATCTGACTACCTTGCAAGAGTCAACAGCATCCCTTCTAGATGACATGAGGAGGCTTCTGTGGAGGCAGAAAGGTCAGCTCACTAGTGTGAGGGGATTCAACGAGTAATTTTACTCACTCCAGCTAAAGCAAGAGGGCAATTGGAGAAAAGTAAGACTACATCCAAGGATACAAATTAGTGTAGCTCCACAATCTTATCCGAGGCAGAAACAATGGGACAATAAAGAAAAGAGGAGGGTTCAAGGCCAACTCAAAACAGAATAAGTATATCTGGGTTAGATGTTAAAGAACGAGAAACTGGATAATATAATGTCTAGGTTTCTAGACAAGGTAACTGGGTGGAGAGTGTTAGCATTATCTGAGTAAGATCTGAGCAAAGGCAGCATTGGACTTGGGAAGTATAGAACCAAAGAAGATTCTACCTATCCCCATTAAAAAGTAAACAGTAGCCAACAAGAACTGGTATGCAACCCACAGATGCAAAGGGTAGAAAACAGGCTCGAAAACACAGAGCACAAAGCCCTGTGTACATGGGCAGAAGGCAGGGGAAAGTGAGGAGTGTGTATGTAAGGGTGTGAGTGTGTGTATGAGTGTGTGGATGTGTGTGTGTGGATGTGTGTGTAGTGTAGGGATGGATTATTGTAGAATGCAGGGCAAATTGAGGAGTGCAGACCTGGTTACTTCTCCACAATGAGTCAAAGACACAGACTCAGCAAAAGTGACCAAGATGAGAATGCCAAAGTTTGAGACAGTGAGAACTGAGGAGTAGAGATTTTCAGGGAATGAAATGCAGCCAGAGATCAAATGAAACAAAGCCAGAAATGTTTGATAATGCAAATCCTCATTATCCATTACTGGTGCAATTACAGATGTTTTAGATGAAGGGCTGGTTCCAATTTAAGAAAAGTAAGAATAGACCAACTGCTTCTACCAACGTCATGGTGAACTGGGGAAGAAGTCAGCAGCCTTTGCAGTGGACACAGGATATAGGAGAGAGAACACAATCATGTAGTCACAAGACAAGGATATACCCAGACATGCCCAAATGCTTGTTCTTAAAATGTCAGAACCATCTAACACTTATGCTTACAGTCAACTGTTAATTATAACAATCCTGAGATTCAATTTCTAAAGTCTTACCTTAAATATTGATGCTACCAGGTCACTGAAAAAAATGGCTAATATAAAGAATTCAGTTACTGCTATAAATAATTTGGAAGCAAGATTGAATTAGTTTTTCCTAAATCAGGTGCCAAGTAGTGAAGATTAAATTAACTGAATAATTCTTGCAACATTAAGTAGACTTGAAGCTGGTTGGGTAAAAAATCCATTTGTGTAGCATCAATAGTTGAAGAAATTTGGACCAGATTTTTTAAAGTTTCATTTTAGACACAGAAGTATTTGATTTAATGTTAGGAACTTTGGCAGAGGCAAAAGCCCAGTGCAAAAACACGTTCACTGCCTAAAAGAACAAAACCTTAGAAACAACCAAAAAAATCAGCAATGGAAAAAGACAACATAAATTATGGACTTCAGCTTAATGGAATAATGCACACTCATTAAATGCATGAAACAAAGCTGAGTAAGATTGTTTGTTCACTTCGACCGCAATCATATAATTATAAATTATGTATGCAAACCAAAAAATTTCCTAAAGATAAAATAATATGCAAACTCAAAGCAATAAAAAAGAGCTATGTTGCAGGAATAAGAATTATTTTCCTTGCTTTTTTCAAATTTCCCCTCAATGTTCTCACGAGACCATCCAGAATTTAGAAGGAAGAGAGAAGAGAAGGAGGAGAAGGGAAATTTGGAAGAAAGGAAGTTGAGGGTAAATGGGAAGATAATCTAGGGAAGAAATCAATAGGAAGGAAGTTGTCTTAAGTAAGAAAAGAATTCTAAAAAAGAAAAAAAATGTCTCTAAACATGTTTGTAGACTATTTGTAGATGGTGACTCATTCGTAGACTGTGAGCCCTGTTTAGAACTGAGTCAAGGTTAAATGGAGTTACCCACATGCAGGATGACTCACTGAAGCATCATTGCTAGGTACCCTGTTATCTATACGTCGTTGTCTGCAAATAGCTTTCAGTCTTTTTCATCAACTTTTCTGAAAACCAAGATGGCAGACACTTCTAGCATAAACTCTTAGTGTCCTCAACTCTTGACTTGCTTTGGGTCCGTGGTGATTTTATTTTTAAACTATTTTCAACTAAAATTTGAAGATGCTCCAATGAGGAGCCTTAGGTAGACTTAGAAAGAGCATGTTAGCAATGGGCCCTGTTTTAACCTTGGGGGATTCAGGAGAGCGAGGTCTGCATCCCAACATTTTTAAGATACTAAACTTCTTATACCTGACAGTACCGTCTCATCAAACAGATGTTTCCGCTTACTAGTTCAGAGGATTTCAATAGTTACAAGAGGGCTGCAAGTCAGAGGGGCTCAAATCTGAGCTCTGTTATTATTAGCTTGGAGACCCACCGTGAGCTGCAGAGATGATCTGTGCTTCAGATTCCTCATTGGCAAAATAGAGAGTATCCCTCTCTGGAGGTCTTGTAGATATTAAGTGAGATTAATGCATGCAGGGCAATGTGAGATATGTCTGGAACAAAATAAGCACACTGATAATGTTAGCTGCTATTATTATTAGGGACTACAGGGATTCCGGGAGAATCGGAGCTCTGGCCTTGAGAAAGCCTGTTCATATTACAACTAATAATTATAACATAAATAAGAACAACAGCCATGATTATTATACCTTTTGAATGCATACGACTGTCTGAATGTGTGCCCTCATTTGCATACACACCATCATTTGCATACACACTATCATTTGCATCTTATAACTTCAGGGCAGCTCTGAAAAATCAAGTCTTAGACCCATCAGGTAGCTTAGAAAACTGAGGTCCAGAAAAAGAAATCAACTGAAGGCTTCCCCTAAAATAGAGATGTTAGTTATGGGATGAGAGAGGCCCTGTTCCAAAACTACAAATTGCAGACTAGATAGTATCAACTGTCATGACATGATATAGAGGAGAGAAATCTGGTTGGGAGTTGATGATCTGCCTTTTTGTTGACAAAGCCATTTAGATGGGTTTAGGGATTTTAATGGTACTGTAAAAGTGGGGTAATCACTAACCAAGGCATGACTTGTAAGTAACATTTTTCCCCCAGCGAAAAAGACTGAAGTAGCAAGTTGCAGAAAGCTGCAGCAGTCTGTAAGCTTCATTGTAGCAGGCAGATCCAGGGAGCCCTGGGATGTGATTATTTCTCAGACAGGCCTGTGGGTGCAGCTGGGGAATGAGATCTGAATCCCAGGACAGGAAGTTTCCACTTCTTCTCCCTCGAATACAAATTAAAAGATCACTGTTTGAAAAAGACTATGATCACAACAAAAGGGAGGATTTTTTAGCAATTTAAAGAATAAATCCTGACTGCTTTTGCAAATCGCTTTATAGAAGTGTATGCACTTCACCCAGTCTAAAGCTATATATAAAAACCCCCTTGGTATAGAAAATTATGTGGAAAGGTAACAACTCACTCTGATTTCCAGTCACTGACTGGTCTCTATCCTATATTTGCTCCATGTGAATGATTTGTGTTTGGTTTGCTTTGGTTTACGAGACAGGGTTTCTCTGTACAGCCTTGGCTGTCCTGGAAGTCACTTTGTTCACCAGACTGGCCTCGATCGAACTCAGAGATCTTGCCTGCCTCTGCCTCCCAGGTGCTGGGTTTAAAGACATATGCCATCACACCAGGCTGTGTTTGTGTTCTTACATAACTACCTCAAATGAGAACATATATCCCTCCATGTACATCATCGCACCTTGAGCCTTTGTTGTCTTCAAACACAATTCACTCATCAAGGGGATACTAGGTATGCTGATTTATTCTATTCTTTTGCATTTAGCAGTTCATCTGGAGCACAGCTCCTGGTATTAGCTATTGTTGGGATGGTGTTTTCCGTAACCTTTGGGTTTTGGTCACTCCTCTTTAGAGAGAGTAGCCCAGTGGTAGAGTATTAGTGCGCATGTGCTTAGGGTCCTGGGTTCTAGACCCAACACAAGAGACAGACAGAGACACAGAAAGACAGAGAGCCAGAGAAACAGAAAGTCGGGGATGGGGGGGATTTAAGAGCGCCTGTGTTTCAGACATCTCTGACATGCATGATAGGAGATCAAAGAGTCATGACTTCCTAGGGCCTCCAGTTAACACGTGTACAGACGGCTGAAGCAACTTAAGATTGTGATTCATAGTGCCTTGAGAATATTAGGAAAAAGGAGTAATTCCTGCATCTGCATCTTCTAGGCATCTTGGAGTACTTCAAATGTTTGGGTACCAAGACCTATGGTTTATCTGCTGACTCTGAGAGTTCAGTATTACTACAAAGTTCTTAAAAATCTGATTTAACTAGAAGGTTGATACTTTTCTAAAAATACAGTTCTGGGTGAATATTATTCGTAATACTGTGGGAGGTTTTTTTTTTAACTTTTTTAAGATTTATTTTTTTATGGGTGTGAATATTTGCCTGCATGTATATCTGTGTACTGCATGCATGCATAGTGTCTCTGGCCAGAGGAGGACACAGGATCCCTTTGAACTGGAGCTACAGATGGTTGTGAGCTTCCATGGATGAGCAGTCATTCTTAATTATGTGTGTGCATGCGTTCATGTGGTGTGTGTGTGTGTGTGTGTGTGTGCATGTGTGTGTGCGTGTGTGTGCGTGTGTGTGTGTGTGTCTTTGTACGTGAATGCAATTTCACTACAAGGTTGTCATTTTAAAAAAAAATACCGTTTCTGGATGAATATTCTTCATAGTCCCATGAGGTCCAGAATCCAGAAAATGAGTCGGCTCTCCTGGAGCTACAGTTACATACCGGTAACCGTGAGCTGTAGAATGTAGGGCCCAGCAAGCAAACTCAGGCAAACTTTGCAAGAATAGCACACACTCAGTCTCTGAGCCATCTCTCAATTCTCTCATATTCTGAACGCAGTTCTTAGCAGTTTTATTTTACCCACAACCGTGATAAGAGTTTGACTTTGTGCCTCCCCCAAACCAACTCCAACCCTCAACATAAGACACCAACACGTCTAGTTAATCAATAAGACATGTTGATCAATAAGTTATTAAGAAATCTATGTTGTGCTTGTAGACAGAAAGCTAGCATGGCTGTCCTCTGAGAGGCTCTATCAGCATCAGATGCAGACACTCACAGGCAAGCATTGAACAGAAGTCTGGGACCTCTATGGAAGACTTAGGGGAAGGATTGAAGGAGTTAACAGAGATGGCAACACCATAGGAAGACCAACAGTGTCAACTAACCTGGACCCTTGGGAGCTTCCAAAGACTGAGCCACCAACCAAAGACCGTGCATGGGCTGAACTGAGGCTCCTAGCACATATGTAGCAGAGGAATGTCTTATCTGGCCTCAGTGGGAAAGAATGCATCTAATCCTGTAGAGACTTGATGTCCCAGGGAAGGGGGGCTTGTCCAGTTCCAGCAGGGGGCACCCTCTCAGAGACAAAGGGGAAAAGAGAGGGATGGGGAGAACTCTGTTAGGGGGACTGACAGGGGAGCAACATTTGGGATGTAAATAAATAAAATGATTAGTTAATAATATTTTTTTAAAAAGAAATCTATTCCAGTCCTGTGAAATGGCTCAATAGGCAAAAGGCCTGGGCTCACAAGCCTGTTGATCCAAGGTCAATCCCAGAACACGTGAAGGAAAGAAACAGAAGTGCCAGTGTACATCTATAATCCCAGCAAGATGGGGAGGTGAAGACAGGAGACCGGGCTGAAAGCTCACAGGTCATCATACCTGCAGTATTTTGCATATTCAGCAGAAATGATAGAGACCTACCTCCACCCCCACCCCACTCACCCCTACCCCCCCACACACACACACACCTGGAAACAAGGTAGAAGAGAAAAACCAACTCCCAAAGAGTTTCTCTGACCTCCAAACACACACCCACATCCACACCCACACCCACATAGACCGTCACACAATCACACACAATTAATCAATTAACTAATTAATTAATCAAATGAAAAGGACGAAATCTACCATAGCCACACATTCTTTCTTCTCATCTGCTCGTTCCACCCCACCTAGAAAAGACTTAGTTGCGGATCTGACTTTACAGGGTCTGGTTAACAACTGAGTTGTATGCGGAGGGCATGCTGATTTCACAAAGGGAAAAAACTACAATCGTGGTGTGGTCTCCTGAGAATACATTTATTTCTGCAGTATAAAACAAAATTAAATTCTTCAATCTCAAAAACTATTAAAAGGTTGTATTTAAAATGCATGAAGCATTAAAAAGACATCAAAATTAAAATAATCTCATAAATCTCTTCATTTAAAAGACTTATTAGAATACAGATCGAGGCAGAAAACAGCTGCCCCATACTCGGGAGCAGTAAATTATGACTATTTTAACTTTCTTTTATTTTCATACTGAAAATTCTTTTCCAGAATAATTGCATTGCTGTCGAAAGACCAACTGTCCCATATATTTAACATGAAACTGGTAAATCACTTTCAATGGACTCAGAGACAGACTTGCTGTCTGTTCTTTTAAAGATCAGTGGACCACAGGATTGTGACCCGCCATGGGATCCAGAAGGTACCAGCAGAAATTAACTCCTAATGGCAAATTGACCAGATTAATTATCATTCCGATTCAGCTGCGAGAGCACTAGGGGGACCCTAGGAAACTCTGATACTGGGAGAATCATATTATCTACCCCTTCCCGTTGGATCTGTCAGCTAAGACCCAAGGAAACAAGGCAGAAAGGGTAGCGAGATGCACCCACTTGCCATAAATCATTACACCCAGCTCTCCTTCCTTTGTAAGTGATTGACAACTCAGTGCAGATCTTTTCTTTAAAAATAAAGGTTCTCACGCCATAGACCAGCATATGTCAGTGTCAGTCTGGACTGTACGAGAGCAGTCCTTGGAGTACAATTAACCTATCATGATGATAGCACCTCAGGGCCAGCGAATCCTAAAAGGGGGAACGGAAAGCCCTAAAGCGCACCACGAGGCCTCATGCCACAGCCTCCCTCCCCCATCAGATTCTTCAAGAACATACTGTGAGCTGAGCAGAGCTATTTTTGATAGAGAACGGCGCGATCCGCTTTGAAAGTCTCACACGAAGATAAAAGGTGTGTCCCATAAAGCTGCCTCCTATTTTTATCGCCTCCCTTCAGCGGGTGGACTCTGGCATCCGTCCCGGTTGGCAGAGATATGATTCGTAAACAAGGGGGCTTTATGAGGCACTGCTTAAGCACCGTGAGTCCACCTGAACTGATGGGGTAGTTAGTGGTCTGGAATCCTGGTTTTGGCTTTCTCTCCCCCAGGAGACAGCACCGGTGGCAGAAGGAGCGCCTTGGCAAAACAGTATCTGTCTTTGTGATTCCACACACTTGCCATTGCCTGGACTGTGCAGGCTGAGCAGAGCTCCTTATCTGAGACCCGGGAAAGGATAACGGGGCTGCTGGAGTATAAAAACTGCTAGTATTTTATTTATCTCTCTTCTTTTCTGCTTAGATTACCATTATCTTTGGTCACTGGATTTTGTCTTTTGGACTTCAAATGAAGAGTGAAGTCAAGCAGAAGACACCCTCTGAGCCCAATTGAGCACTACTTTCTCAGTGGATATGCACATGGGTACACACAAGAGACAGAGAGAGAGAGAGAGAGAGAGAGAGAGAGAGAGAGAGAGAGAGAGAGAGAGAGAGAGAGGCATGCATTGCATACATCCTCCTGGCCTTTCTTTGTCTTTAACCCCAGGGTTCCTTAACTCATGAGGGGTAGTAGATGACCCAATGACCTTCCTTGCTTAATAGTTACACTGATAAATGATATGAGTTCTATGGACGCCTCCAGAACCATTATTTAAGGTGATACTTAAAAGGGGACTTTAAAAGTCTGTCATCTGCATAAGGGGACTTTGTACAAAATACCTGGTAACTCCATCATTCTTTGTCTTTTCTTACATAGCCAGTCTTTTTTCTCCAGAAGGTCTTAAGAAGACATGGGGATGGGTGAAAAAGCAGTCCCTATCTGTAAGGACCCATTCTTTGACTGCAGTAAGAAAGATAAGAGCTACAGAGCCGTTAAATAACAAGCAACATTGTATGGGCATACAGGATCTGTTTGGCCTAAGAGAATCTCACATATGATATGTGGGGTTCTGATGTTTGTGAGAAGGGTTTGAGCAGCAGAATGGGTAAGCAGAGAGAGAAGAGGGGGGGTTCCTGGATTGGGGGGGGCGGTCACCACCATCTCATGTTCATGGAGTGAGTTTCACATTCATCATTCTTGATACTGCCACATAACATCCGCATTGCCTGGTGCTTAATGGTATTTGTTGTTATCATTGATACTCATGTTGAAATTTCTACTACAAAAGGCAATTCCAAGACACTGTTATAACTGGAAAGCCAGTGTCTCATGGCCTACATATGACAGAACTATAAAGATAAAAGAAGTGAAGATAGGAGGATCCTTGAGCCTCGCCTCTCTCTCTGTTATAAAGGTAGGGGGATATACCTACCCAGCTACTCCACTCATCCCCGATACACCCAGAAGACTCAGCATCAGAACGCAACAGAGAACCTGCAAACCAGTGTTTACTGAGGCAGTAGTTGCTTAAACACAGAATCAGGCTAGGCATCCTCAGTGGATGACGAGATGGAGAAACTATGATCTGTATACATGTGACAAAGTATTTATTATTTGTATTTAGTATTTGACCATTCAGAAGAATAAAATCATTTGTTTGCAAGAAAATAAATGAAAGTGGAGTAAAATAAGTCAAACCCCAGAAGGACAAATGGTATGTTTTCTCTCCCATGCAGAATCCATGTCTAAGAAAAAGACATTGAAGTAGAAGGGGATTATAGAACAGAATGGAAGCTCAAAGGAGAATAGGAGACAAGGGAAGGTGCAACCAAATCTCACAGGGAAATGTCCAGGTTGTAATTCATTCCTCTGCCAATTAATATACACTAAGGAAGAAAAAAAAAAGAGCAAGGAACAAAGAGGAGAAAGGCATGGTAAAAGGATGTTGCAGACTTGACACCATCAAAGCCAAGGCCTGCCTGGGAGGAGAGGAAAGCAAAGATCCAGTTAAGAAACACTTAACCAGGCCTAGCTGGAACAGCAGGAGATGGGATGGAAGAGAGGTTATGCTGCCCCCAGCAGGGCCCTGCCCTGACTTCTCATGTCACACTGTGTTGATGCTTCCCCACACTGCTCATCCTTTCTCTGAGCCAAGTTGTTATTAGTGCTTTTCATCAAGTCGAAGATGTTATCAATTGTGAGCTACACCATTATTTTATGTGCCACTAAGAAAGAAAAATGCTGCCAATTAAATGATGATACACCATCACTTGTTAGAAGCATCCAATTTGAGAGATGCTAAAATGGAGGTGGGGGGTACTCGTCTTGGAATCAATGAGACACATTATTAATCACTATTGCTTTAAAGCAAATAATACAGACCCTGGAAGTTAATTGGTATTCAGAAAACAATGAGCAGGCGTATCTGGTACAATACCCTGCTGAGTGGAACCAAAGCAATAGACTTTCATCTTTTAGAGACAAGGCAGTGTAGAGCTAGGATTCCAACCTGAGCCAGGGCAACCCAGGTTCAAGTCTTGCTCCCATCATTTACTAGCCATGTAAATTGAACGAGTAACAAAATCGCAAGACTTGAGTTGGTTCATCCAACATTGGAAGAGTTTAAGGATACTGAGCATTCCTGAGTAGAGTGCCAGAAGTGGCTTCCAACAGAAGTTATTGCAATTAGAAACTCATGCTGCCAATGGTCATTAGTTACTAACACTGTTTTCCTCTGGTTTTTTTTTTTTTTTATGAGGTCCAAAAATCCAGGATCCCCACTGTCAGAAGCCTTATTGATGCCCACAGCAATCACACAGATATTAAAACGGATCAACAAGAAATAGGGTTGCGTTCTATATGAGATCATTCATTTTGGTTGGTCATTTTACATACAATATCACGTTCAGACTTCTCACAATTTCCTGTCTCAATGTTCTTCCTGAATAACATATCTGTACCTGTGAAAATCTGTACCTGTAAAAGATCCAAAGAAGGATACATGGAGTATTATAGCCCATAGGTTCAGACTTATGGTTCTTTATGGTAAGGAAACAGAATCCCCTTAATATGCAGACTACAACTCTGTAAAGTCTTTCAAACTTCACCACAACCTAAGCCTCATGCCATGCCCAAGAAATATCCCGCATGCCATTGTTCAATACATAGAGGAAGACACCAATTCAGACATATCACAGTAGGACCTACCTGATCCCACGCCACTGGAAGTAATGGCCAGGGAAGAATGCCAGATGGATGCTGGAGACTGCGCCATTCTCAAGGACTCAGTAGGCAATGGTATCACTCTAGAGCATGTTCATAGTGGCAACACTTAGAACGGATGGGGTGATGGTGTAGGCATGGAGACAACTCAACCTGCAGGAAGGTCTAGATTCACTTCCAAAGTTGGAAAGCTAGGGGTGGCAGGTAAGTTTCTACCTCTCTTTGCTAGGTGAAGGTTCCTGTCTAATCATCTCTAAGCAAAAGTCTATCTGTGAGACTCTTTAAGTGCTCAGCCCTAAACAAGACATTCATATCCCATCCTCTAAGGCTCAGAAAACAGCACAGAAGAAGAGGCAGAAAGAACATGAGAACAGGAAGATAGGGAAGGGGGCTATGGAATTCTGTCTTCTAAGATGGCACAGTCAATGTAGCCATGAGCTCAGTGTCTGTCTGCAATGAGCCTGTCAACACTGGGGAAGTGCCTACATGGGCCTGTCACTCCAAGTTGAAATATGGGCTACTGATGGATTCTAGGGAAGACACTCCTTGGGTTGTACACCTACTCATAGATGGTACTGGTTAAACTTCACAGGTCACAAAACAAGAAGAAAGGCATGAATATGGGAAAAGGATTTGCAGGAAATGGGGTGAGTAATAGAGAGTACAGAGAAGCAGGGAGGGGAAGATGACAGTAATCTATGCTTAATACATGCATATTTATTTGGTATATATTGATGAAATTATTGAATAAATTTAACAAGTTTTAAAAGAGCTATAGATGTATTCATTGTTGAAACATAATATATATACTATTTAAAGTCTTATTTCCTTTAAAATGTAATCTAATATTTTGTAATGCTCTAACAGAATTATAGTTTTCAGAGAATATAATATAAATATAGTGATTTTTTTCAGCAAAAATAAAAGAATCATTGGGTCTTGACCTCTAGAGTCAAGCACTAAAGGGCTCTAATGTATGGAGCACTGGGCACACTATGATGCAGACTGAATGAGACTATGTCTACCAAGAGCACACAAGGAAAAAAAAACAGACAAGATGTCTGTCTATGAAGCACTCTCTGTTGGATGAGTGGAATTATTACAGTCTACTCTACTTTGAAACAACAGAGGTAAATTGTTCTGGGTTCTGAACATAGTCTCCCTCTCCCCCTCCTTTTCCCCCTCCCTCTCCTCTTTCCCCTTTCTCTCCATGTCTCTTTCCCCCTCCCTCTTCGTCTCTAGATTCAGATGGCCCTAGCAGTCAGTTCAATGATCAAAGAGTATTACACTGGTTATGACCTATGCTTCAAACACAGGGATATAATACCCTACATGACTACCTTCCTCCCACTTAACTCTTGTTTGGGGGGATCTCTTTCTATAAAGTTCTTCTAATTTCCACAATTAGATCATATAGAAAAAGGCTATGAACTCAAACATAGGACTTGTGAAACTCCAATCCCCTCACAGTAAGATATGAAAATCTCTTCTCTACTTGTCAATTATATAATGTCCCTGTCACTCATTCCCACATTTCCAAAAGAAGAAGACTCCATTAAGAAGGGCTAGACGTACTGTCCCACATTCCTTGAGTAACAAATAAATGCATAATCTAACAATAGAAAACATTTATATAATGGCGAGCCTTGCTTCTATTCTATTTCTATACATTGGGATGCTTATTATAAAGAAAGTAAATGTTAGCATCCAAAATTATACCTGTATGGAATATTTTGCCTTGTGGAAACACACTTATAAAATTTTCATATGAATTGCACAAAAATAACCAACACTGCTCACTCTGAGTGTTACTGATAAATTTTGTTCAAATTTCTAACAAAGAACACAGTTCACATTTGATTTCACCAATTTCATTTTCATTTCATTTGCTCCTTTTCCAAATCTTCCTAGTTTCTTTGAAAGACTTTTGGGTCCACATATATGTTGTAAGTCTGTTTCTTTGTTCTTATCTCCAGGTCTCTAGTTCCACTGTACATTTTAAATCTGCTTTCCTCAAGCTCCCTACTGCTTTTCTGTGCCGTTGTAACTCTGAGGTGTAGCCTATCACATACTTACGGGTCTTGTTCTGCCGTTGTTGTTTCCCTTGACTCAAGTGTCTGGCAAGGAGGTTCCTTGTGTGTTTGCAATTGTGGATTCTGAACTGATCTAGGTGATTCTAGATCCTACCAAGTTGACATTATTTACAATGATGATGAGGCTCCTGACAGTGATAGACAGTGGCCTTTAAATGCAGTTGTGGAAAATGTGAGGTTCACAGGCCAAGTGGCTAAATATAAAAGCCAGTGCAGAACACATGAAGCCTTTGTTGTCTGAAGCTACTCATCACACATGGAGCATCGGGAATTGCATCAGACATAAGTAGGCACCCAACACACACTCTATCCTCACAAGCAATATTAGTGTTAGTACTGAAGAACGATAGTGTGCATTAGAATGGCAAAATTCGTGGAGATCAGGTTTCAAGCTTCCAGCATGAGGTCAAGGTACACTGCATGCTGAACCAAAAGTCTATGAAGGATTCTGTAGATCTACTGTTCAAAAAGAGAAAGCTACCCCACCTTCAGAGGTTCACACAGTTAATATTTTCTGAGCATGGAGAATATGCCAATCTTGGTGCTCACCCTTTCCTTGTTTGCCCCTCCTATCTTTAAGGACCCCCCCCCCAAAAAAAAAGGAGGATCACAGTAGTGTAGTTGAGGTTAGTGACTTCTGGGATCAGTGTACCTGCTCTGAAGACCGGTTCTGTTACCGACCTTGAGCAAAACTATCCTACTTTCTTGGTGTCCTAACCTACTGGTAAGCATAATGACAGGGGCTAGCATGGGGGTGAAGCAGAAGAAGGGTTAATAAATTAGAAGATTCTGGAACAGTTGAGACAGAGCTTAACTATTACTATCCTACTGCCAGAAAGAGGAACAGAATGCGATATAAAACGTCTGACTCTCCATGCTGGAGAGATGGCTCAGAGATTAAGAGGACCTAAGTGCTATTATCAGCACTATTAGGGAGCTAAAAACTCCCTGAAATTCCAGCTCCAGGGAGATCCCATACCTCTGGCCTCTTCAGGCATCTGCACTCACGTGCACATACTCACACAGAGACATGTACACATGTGCATAGTTAAAAATAATAAAAACAAAACTTCCTCTTTTAAAGAAGTCAGATTAGACTACTAATATTTTAGAGACAGAGCTGGGAAATGAACACAGCCACTCTACTTCAGGCCCTGACTGAATGAGGCAGGGGGATACACAGCACTTTCCCCACACTCTCAGAGTGCTGTCCTAAAGTCCACATCTAGTCACACACTGTGGTCAAGGACACGGCTATATAGAAACAAGTAAAGTCCTGACCTCTGGGCCTGGTCAACCTTTGACCTGCCTCAGCCCAGCATAGTTTCTAACTAGAGGGCATAGGTGACTGGTTGGAGGCAGAGAGAGATGCTCAAGCCCAGCTCCTGCCATTGACTTCCATGTCCCAGCCATAAGGTGACTAATACTGAGAAAGATGGGGATCACATCTTCCCTGGCAACCCGGGCACTGTTTGAGAGTCCATGAACACCACCCCACTGATCAAGCCTATTTCTGCAGTCTAGGATCTTCACAACATGACTCTCATGAGGAGCTGCTGAGGCAAAAGACCAGCTGGCGTCTATAGATCAGGAATCTGTCCAATTTTCTGAGGAACCGCCAGACTGATTTCCAGAGTGGTTGTACAAGCTTGCAGTCCCACCAACAATGGAGAAGTGTTCCTCTTTCTCCACATCCTCGCCAGCATCTGCTGTCACCTGAATTTTTGATCTTAGCCATTCTGACTGGTGTGAGGTGGAATCTCAGGGTTGTTTTGATTTGCATTTCCCTGATGATTAAGGATGTTGAACATTTTTTCAGGTGCTTCTCTGCCATTCGGTATTCCTCAGGTGAGAATTCTTTGTTCAGTTCTGAGCCCCATTTTTTAATGGGGTTATTTGACTTTCTGGAGTCCACCTTCTTGAGTTCTTTATATATATTGGATATTAGTCCCTTGTCTGATTTAGGATAGGTGAAGATCCTTTACTGAAGTGGTCAGGCCTACTCTCCAAGAATGTACAGTTAAATAGCAGAGTTGGGACTCAACTCAGAACTGGGTCATAGTCCTTCTACTGTGTTGTCCTAAAACATCAGCCAGAGATGATCAGAGAAGTAAAATAGAATAAGCCCAAGCTCCCATGGTAGCCAAAGACTTCGGAGACAGAGCCCGAGCTTGAACTTGGCCCCTGTCTCTTGTCTGCATTCACCATGGCTCCACTTCTAGCATCCTCATATTAAGGGACTGTTATGCCATCAGTGTTGTGCTTGCTCTAGACTCCCATGAGGATGCAATGGGAGCCTGATTGGCTTCCTACTGTATGTCTGAACAAGACAAGTTCCCAGTTCCTTTCACATCTCCAAACTAGGATGAGTTCCTGGTTCTCGAACGAATATTTCTAGAATGAGTGAGTCATGAGTAAATAAGCAAAAGGAAATCTGCAGCTCACTCCTCACAGTGACTCTGTGAAGTAGAATTTGAATCCTATGCATGCTGGCAAAGCAATTAGATCCCCTATCAAAGGTCACTCAAGTTAATGAATGGTGCGGGTGAAATTCAAAAGCAGCATATCTGATTCCCAAATCGTATCTCCTATTCCCAAAGGAGACAATGTCACTCCCCTACTCGGGCTACTGTGAGGATGGAGAGAGAGAAGGAGCTTTAATGTGTTGTGCAAACTCTGCACTTTGAAAAGCTGGTAGCTGATTTCTTAACACAGAATCAAAGCCTAAAGCCAAAACAGCACAACTTAAGTGGAATTTTAAGTACTGAAGAGAGAGAAGTGTATTGAGGGGCAAGCAGGGCATTGAGGAGAGCCATCAGTAACTTTGAAATCAAATCATGCTGCTCCAGGGGTCCACCTTCTCAGCGTATGGATGGAGAACAGCATCCTCAGTTTCCAATCACAGTCCTGCAAGATTATGCAAGGGGTGCAGAGGCAAGCCCTTGCTCAGTGTGGGACCCTCGGCAGACTGTCGAAGCAACCCTAACTGCTGGGGAGTAACAGCGTTCGTAGCATAAGGAAGACAGCCCGTGATCCCTGCTCAGAAAGTCCCTTGAACTTCAGTGCTGTTTTTAGACTCCTAGGTGATCTGTCTAGCCTAAAATTCCCATAGCTAAATCAAATGATTCAATTAAGCTTGCGCAGCAAATTAGAATTTAGCAACACCTTGCATCTAAGGAGTGTTCAGTGCCATGCTCATCTCTCTGTTTCTTGTAATAGACCATATCCTCATTTCCCTTCTAAGCAGAGCCTAGATACAGCCCAGGGATTTACCTACAAGACCAGGAAATTAAAGCCCAGGTGCAAATGTGGGCACTGGATAAACTTCCACATTCTCTTCATCCCCCCAAAGATGCCTTAAACCAGATGAGGAAACAGATAGCAATTATATCTGTTAATAGCCATGCATGCTTGCTCAAGAACACAGATGGAGCAGCAGCCTACAGTGGTTGGAGTACCAGCCTACAGTGCTTCATAGAGTAAACAACATCTTTCTCAGATCTCCAAATCCTGGGTCATCGTGGGAACCCATGAGGGGTTTTTGTTGTTGTTGTTGTTGTTGTTGTTGTTGTTGTTGTTTTGGGTTTTTGAGACAGGATTTCTCTGTGTAGCCCTGGCTGTCCTTGAACTCACTCTGTAGACCAGGCTGGCCTCGAACTCAGAAATCCGCCTGCCTCTGCCTCCCAAGTGTTGGGATTAAAAGCGTGCGCCACCACCTCCTGGCCCCCATGAGGGTTTTAATCTTCGGAGTTTTAGATGTTTTTTTAAGATGGTAAATTAAAGCATGGAAAAACTGAGAGGTTATTGTAAAAGTCCTTTAAGATGGTGCTCTGAATAAAGCCCTCATAATACCAGTCTTCTCCAAGATTAAGAGAGGAAAGAGCTTCCATGGGTGACTTCAGGGGCTCAAGGATGAGGGAGCAAAAACCAATGGCCCTTCAGTCTTAATATAGTCTCAGAGTTGCCATAGATTGTAAACTTTCTCTAGAGAAGCCAAATGCCTCTTTATTGGGAAAAGTAGAAAGTAGAGATTTCTGACTCCTAAATGATGTCCAATTAAAAGGTTTAGACAAACAACCACAAACTGACAGTTTGCAGCATAGCCTTTCCCCTGTGGAATGACATTATAGGACCTATCACACAATAAACTCACACTAGGTAATAAGGACCCCATTGTCGCCCCTTGGGCTGCCAGTTACCCACCTTTCCCAATGGCCTTTAAATCCCTCCTCTGGGTTTCATTTTCTTCATCGGCAAAATAAACCTGAGGATGCCTGCCTTGCTCTTTTCATCCAATTTTTGCATAAATCCAATAGAATAAGCACTTCAAAAGCAAGGAACGGTCACTTTCTTTATATTCCGGGTGCCAGTGCTCTATCAAAAGAAAAGGAAACAAAACTAAACCAAACTAAAAAATCCCTTGAACTGAAAAAGATGCCGAATGTTGTAAAATGGGTACTGGATGGGAAATGTCACCCAAAATGGAAGTCCTCCAATTTTTTTCAGTTATATAGAAAGTATGCAGGTGGCCAATGTATTTCCTCTCCAAAAGAGTGAACTCAACAGAAATAATTGAAAGTATATGTTTAGTACAAGGAAGTGAGAGAGAGAGAGAGAGAGAGAGAGAGAGAGAGAGAGAGAAACAGAGACAGGAAGAAGGAGGAGGAAGAGGGAGAAGAGAGTGCTTCGATGCAAATTTTATTTCCCTATAATAACTAAAACTATTCTGCTAGAAGGAATTATCTCTATAGGCTGGCAGCTGTGGTAGGCAGTGAATTAAAAATGGCTCTAGATATGGGAAAATCTGTTCTATAATCGGTGCTATTCTTGGAGAGGACATCAATCCAGCCCAGTTCCCATGATGCCTAGCTGTGTGAATGACATACAAGAGTGAGATAGAAACTCCTGCTACCTCACCCATTGGGATGGTACCCCCACCTGAGACACCACACTGTTCTCCTAAGTTGAAAGTGGAAGCATTGATGGCTTCTAATTGGCCATAGGAGAAGAATCTCTTCCCTGGATACTAGATAGACAAACAGGTCTACAGTGCTTCATCCAATTCAACATTCATAGATTTCCCAGACCTAGTTCAATACAAGATTTTGTATGTCTTCTCTTCTCATCTCATTCCACTCCTCCTCCACCTCTGCCTCCTCTTCTTCCTCTACTCCTCCCGTTCTATTCTTCCTTCTTCTTTGATCCTTTTCCTTTGCTTTCTTCCTTTTCTGCTCTGTCATGCTGATACAAAATAAAAACTACAACTCAAACCAAAAAAATACATGATGGCTCTTGGTGGGAAAAGCATATGCTGTCGAAACAGAGCATAGCAGTGAGCAGTCATTGCCACTCTACACCTAAAGGGTCATTACATTTTTAAAAATTTTTTACTTTGTGTGTGCTGGTGTTTTGCCTGCATATATATCTGTAAAGATTCCAGATTCCCTGGAATTGGAGCTACAGAGTTGTGAGCTGCCAGGTGGGTGCTGGAAATTGAACCTGGGTCCTCTAGAAGAGTAGCCAGGACTCTTAACAGCTGTGCTATCTCTCCAGCCCCATGTCATTACATTCTTAATGGGGCAACTAATTGGCCAGTAGAAATGCCTTCACCCTTAGTGGCCAACATGCTCAAGTTAAATCAGGTTCCAGTGTGGCAGCTACAACCAGGACCTCACACAAGAAAGTCAGGATTTACCTATGTAAGTAGTCATGATATTTCCAAGTAAATCCTAGCTCCTCATTAGACCAAAAATTTTCTTATGAACACATGTCCCTGTTATATCTAAGGTACTGATCATCTTTCCCTGAGTCACAGGCACAATCTTTGTGTCTGCTATAGTAATGAATTGAACTCCCTCCATATCCTTTAAAGCAACTACAAGATGATATTAGAAATGCCAAGAGATTGGCAGAACTAGTCATCTTGCCCTTTCAAACATTAGTCAACATCCAACGTCCATGATCCTGGAGAGTAACCAAGCTACCCACGTTCAAACCCACAGGGAGAATCAGGATTCCAAAACAGTCCTCCTCTGAGGACAGAAGTAGCTTTATTCTAGCATGGCAGTCAGGAAACATCTCAAGATGGCAGGGAACAAGCCCACAAGGTAGAGAGAACATGACTATTTGATTCTACATTAAGACAATCTAAACAGCTCTACAGAAATGCAGGAGAGGCTGCTGTAATTCAGCTATGTTTCTGGGAGGACAGGAATTTCTGCTGATACCAGACATCAGCACTTAAGCAGGGGAGCCAGTCTATGTGTTTCTGTGTTCTCCCTGGGTTGGCTACCTTCCAGCCTTCTCTTTCTCAGCCCTGGCAGCCAACAATGCATAGCAGGCACCGTGAGGCATGCACACATTTGTTAGCCCTGCTCACTCTCACGTTGAAGCTCCAGAAAGCTCCAAAGTCCTTAAGACAGGCACAAAAGCTGGCTGCATTCTCACTCCGGTAGGGAAGCAGTACAGGGTGACACAGCAGGGTTCCTTTAAGAGACAGCTGCGTCCATTTTGCTCATTACTCTTCATGTATAAACTGCAAATTGCATTTGCAAATATTTTCTTTAAAATAAAATTGTCATTTCCGAGCTTCCTGCAGGCACCCTGTGCCTGGGTAAAACAAATAGCCATCATGTAAACCACTGGGGCAGCATCCTACATCCTTTACAGAGGGAATGGCCCCACCCTGCTGACCCCATCACACAGTGTAAACACAGAAGGAAGGGGATATTCATGTGAAATACATCATAGTCCTACTCAGGGAAGCCGTAGCACAATTTGCTCATAGCCTCTGGATCTGGTCCAGAGACCCTCAGTTTTTTAAAAGACAGTAAATACATTTGTAAAATTCTCATTTCTTCCCCATACCAACCTAGTGTTCTTTCTCCTGGACCAAGGTTGGTTTTTCCTAGAAATCCTGAAAATAGAACTAACCCACCTAGGGGACAAAATAAATTAAATAGAAGACACCCACCACCTAAAGGCTTGGGACAGAGGGTCTGTGTCTCGATTACTACCTCTGTAAAATGGGGACACTCAAATGTCTCCTCTTCTGGGTTATTGATGTAAAATAAATCAAGTAATAAACCTAAAGAGATGCCCAGCACCTGGTTAGCACACAGCAAATGCAGAGACGTACCAATGTAGACCCATCCCGGACACGTGACATTTCAGCTTGCAAACCGCGAGGCAAGTACTTCAAAGCTTCCTTTTTAAATGCTCAATTGGAGCCCAAAGCCCAGGATCCAACACTGGAACCCAAAAATCAATTTCACTAGTGCCGGAGAGGGGAAAACTGATTCTGTACCTCCTGGAGTGACGCTGTAAGAGCTATACACCCCAGCGCCCACCAAATGTTTCTACCAAATGCTTGGACCCGAATGTGGTCAAGCTTTGAGATCCAGAGGTCAATCTGCAAACGTGGGATGAGGCAGACAGAGGATTCGAGCAGGAACACCAACCCCAGAAAATGAAACAGATGAACCACTCTGCTTCTTAACAAATGACTGCAGATGAAGGAGGAAGGAGAGAGACCTCTTAGGATAAAAGAAACGGGGATATCACATCTACCAAATACAATGTACAGACCTCTATTTGCTCCTCCATTGAAGGAAAGCACTGTTCAAATCAGGTCAGTTTTAACAGTCACTGACTAGTTGTGATAGTAATTATTCCTATTTGTTTAGCTCTTCTTTCTATTGAGAGAGTCTAACTCCTATACGTTGAGTCTCAGGCAGTCTTAGTGATTGGCTTCTTCAGTGGAAACAACTGAAAGTTTATAACTCAAAACTAGGTCATTGGAGTCTTCAGCGTCTATGCGTGTATCTCTAAACCCTCGATTCTGGGATCTGAGGCCTGAGAAGTCAGCAAGGATGCTTGGAGGAAAGACACAGGTGAGCATCTCTAAGAAGGTGATAGCCAACTGAGCATCAGATGAGCAAGGAAGTGATCCAGAGACCTACGCTCACACATCCCCAGAAGCTGCCACTCAATGGGAAACTGATGGCAGTTACACTGAACTCTAAATGAAGTCAGTCAGGCTCAGAACCATGAGGGATAACCGTAAGCTGGCACTCAAGCCACAAGGCTGGAAGGTGATCCCATATGCAGCAAAATACTTAGAAAACTGCATCTGATGGAGAGGCAGTCTTAGATGCTAGTAGGAAAAAGAAACAGTGTCTATTTGAGCTCTTCAAATCCATCCAGCTAATAGTTAAAATAAGCTTAGCCATGAGTGATTTTGTTTAAATGAGGAAAGGCATCAGGAGGGGATAGACGCCTCTCCTCCCTTCTTGGATATTTTTAAAATGGTTTCTAGTGGGTTGTTCTTTGTTAGAGCCCTAGATTTAGCAGGACACAGTCTGAGGTACACAGGAAACAGAAATATTAGTGGCTGTCAGATGATTCTACCCGGATAAAGAACCAGAGATGTTAATTAAGGGACCAGTCTTTGTGCATTCATAATTACCTGTCCATGTGTGGACGTCCACCTCTGAGCAGGCAGCAGAGAAAAAGAATCTAGAGAAAGCGGCGATCTACAAGCCCCCACTTCACCTCAAGCTGGAAGTCCTTGGCCACATTCTCCATTCTCTCTGGGCTTTGCTGGTTCATTGGAAAGAGTCTTTTTGTCCTGAGGGTACTGCCATTGCTCAAAGGGACATTAGATACTGTGAAGTACCATAAACATAAACTGTGGTGAGCTGTAACATAAAAAAAGGTATCGGATCGACTTCCAAGGTCCTTGCCTGGAGATGCTTCCATATGCTTACTGGTGCAAAGGAAGCAAAATTCTTGTTCTAAAACACACATCACACCCAGGAAATCTGCAGAATGGAATTCCCTTGGGAGGATGTTTTGGAAAGCTCCGTGAAAATCAAGCCAGATGAGGTGTGTAATGTTCATCTGGGGTCATGGGGCATCTCGAGGACACATGTACTCTTCATTCAGGGCCTTCTGAAATGGGATTTCTCACAAAAGAATGTGATGGTCAGTTCAGTTCAGGAACATCTCCTCCTTAGACCGGAAAGCCGTGTGTGCTCACAAGGAGAGGTCAGCCCAAGTTCTTCTCACTGACGGTAACTCCATGACAGAGCCTGCTGACTGACCTGATCCAAAATTTATCATTAATGTTCAGATAATTAATTGTTCTCACAAACACCACCAAATAGGCTAGCAAGCCATTAACTTCACTAATAAACTAAATTAATCTATTAGCATGTGCTGTGATATCAAGAAATCTATTTCTATGTGTATCTCTTTATGCACTGGTTTGGGGAAAGGAAAAAAAACAAACTGTGACACACATTCTATTAACCTGCCTTTCCCCTGTACATTTGGGTGTACATATGCATCTGTGGGTGTATACATGAGTGGGCACGGGTGCCCATGTATGTGCATGCAGAGACCAGAGGTCAATGATGAGTATCTTTCTCAATCATTTCTCCTTAGGAAAGAGCTCTCTTTGAAACTGGAGCTCATGGATTGGCTAGTCTGGCTGGCTATCAAGCTCTAGGGATCCTCCCACTTCAATCTTCCCAGCAATAGTCCCCACCCTACATTTTTTGCAGGTGCTGGGAATCTTAACTCGGGTCTTTATACTTGTCTGGCAAACCCTTTACTGACTGAGCCAGCCCTCTAGCCCCTGCCTTTCTATATTAATAATCTGTTATTGGGGGGCACGGGGCACTAAGCCAATTGTATTTAAGAAGTCGGTGTAAATTCATACATTTGCTAATGGCTGATAATTTTCTAATAAAGCATAACAATGTGTTAGGTAACATCAAATAGTAGAACGGATATCACCAGTGGAAGACATTATCGCTTCTCTGCTTTCCATCAAGCTAGCTTTAGCACGCAGCTATTTTTCTGTGGCATTAATTGAAACGCCTTAGCTAGCATTGTCCGAAGAGTGACACAGACCCCAGGACACCTCATTTCAATGGCGTTATACTTGTCAGCTAACTTTGAAGTTGTGCGTATGAGTGGGAGACGTGGGGTTAAACAACCTTAATGAGATTTTTGCATTTGGCGACAGTTGTTTTTAATGGCAAGTCTCCTCAGTAACATTACTGTGTATGTTGTGAATCTCTAAAAGGTACCCAGACATGTTTTATTCAAGAGATATTTCTCTGGATTCTTGTTTCTGAGAACACCCAGGGGAAAGAAGAGACAGTAACTAACAATCTAGCTACTTCCTGTTCAGGAATTGTCTTACAAACTAACCCTGCGGTGCACGGCTGTTATCCCAGCACTTGGGAGGTAAAAACAAGTCTATCAGGAGTTCAAAGCCTTCGGTGCCCATATAGTAAGTTCTAAGCCAACCTGGGCTAGGCAAGATCCTGTCTCAAAACATACAAACCAACAAAACTAACCCATCATATCCACTCAACAAAAATGAGTTAAGTTGAACAGATATTATAATTAATGGGCTTTTTTCATTAATTAAAACTTTATTATAAATAACTTGAAAAATGCAGCAAAATTAACCAGATCAAAGTCTATGCATCTCAGTGAACTTCTGTGTAGTAAGAATAGCCAGCACAAAATTTTGGTACTTCATGTTGAAGTTTACATACATACATTATTGATACATACTTGAGACAGGATCTCATTATGTACTCTTGGCTGGCCACCTCAGTGCTGGGATTAATAGTGTGAAACACTTGGACCTTTCCTCTTGTTAAACTTCTTTGAGTCTGTGGATTGTATCATGGGTATCTGTACTTTTTGTCCAATATACACTTATCAGTGAGTACATACCACATATCCTTTTGGGTCTGAGTTACCTCACTCAGGCTAAAAGAGCTGGTCCAAGGCCCCTGGCTCATTTATAGCAGAGGACTGCCTTGTCTGGCCTCAGTGGGAGAGGATGCACCTTATCCTGTAAAGACTAGATGCCCCAGGGAAGGGGATGGGGAGTGGGATGAAGGGAACATTGGGAGAGGAGGTAGGAAAGGGAGTTAGGAGAAGTGGGAGCACCCTGTTAGAGGCAAAGGGGAAGGGGAAGAAGGGGAAGAACTCTTGGGAAAGGAGTAGCATTTACAATGTAAATAAATAAAACAATTAAAAAATAGAGAAACTACATTGACAAAAAAAGTGTGAACCACTACTCTTAGTTCCAATATATTTATGCACTTATACATCCCTTAAAAAATGAAAAATTAATGTAGAGCAGAGTTAAAAGCAGAGAAACAATTAACCTTGTGTCGTCTTTCATGACCGCAGTGCTCACAGTTCCGTTCAGTCCTTCCTTATCACCCATCCTTGTTATCCTTGTAACACGTAGATATCTCCAGCAGAACATTTAGATAGTCTTTGTTTTTTAACTTTTAGATTATCTTATGATTTTCTGTGTGTGTGAATAAATGTTTGCCTGCATAAATTTATGTGCACCACATGCATGCCTGGTGTCTGAAGAGGTCAAATGAACAAATCAGTCCCCTTAAAACTGGAGTTACAGATGGTTATGAGCAGATATGTGTGTGCTGGGTAAACAAACCCAGGTCCTCTGAAATAGCAAAAGGTGTTCTAAACTGCTGAGCCATCTCCCTGGGCTGGTTGGTTGGTTGGTTGGTCAGTTGGTTGGTTTTGGTTTGATTTTTCAAGACAGGGTTTCTCTGTGTAGACTGGGCCACCCCGAAACTTGCTCTGTAGACCAGGCTGGCCTTGAACTCACAGAAATCTTCCAATCTCTGCCTTACAAGTGCTGGGACTAAAGGCATGCACTCTGTGGAGATCTACCATATCTCCCCATCCCCACGTATGTGTAGCCTCCTTTCCTGTGACCGTGCCCCACCAGAATGAGTGGACCCTGTATTCCATAGGGCTCCCATTGGTGCTGCTGTGGTATAACACACACACATAGAACAGTTTCTGTGGCTTAAGTCACCTGTGCTCCATCTTACTTCTCCCCCACCCTATGGCCTGGTACCCACCAACTGTGCCTCTACCTTCATGTTCTTCTTTGTCTAAGATGTTAGGAAGTTGATATCATACAATAAATAGGTTTGTCACACAGGCTTGCGTCCCTGGCTACTGTACCTTAGGGTTTCCACCAGGGTTTTTCATGGCTTAATAGTTGGTTTCTTTTTAGCACTGAATAACATTCCACTGTATGGTATCACTACAGTTCATTTCTCTGTTTACTTATTAAAGGACATTTATTTCAGTTGCCTCCAAACTTGGGAAATTATGGATAAAAGTATCACAAATAGCTGCATGTAGATTTTGGGATAGATAATAAGTTTTCATCCTTGGGTAGAGTATGACTGCTGAACCAGATGGTTGGTGGGATTGCAGGGGGAGTGATTTTGTGAGAAATTGTCAGGCTCTCTTCCAAATGGGCTATTCCATTTTACATTCCCATCAAGCACTAAATGAAAGTCCACCCTGTCAATAAACAGGATTACTCCATAGTCTGGCATGGAACTCTGTGGTACTGGAGGGAGCAGAGGGAGGGTATTGCTTCTTTGCTTGTTTTCAAGACAGACTCTCAATGCTGACCTAGCTCAGGCTGATCTAGAACTCACTATGTAGACTGAGATAACCTCAAATTTGTGGCAATCCCCCTGCTTCTGCCTTCTGTGTGTTGCATTTCACTAGGTTAGGGAATCAGCAGCTGTAGCCCAGAGGTCAATTCCCACCCAAGATGTCCTACAACCTAGAGATAAGAATGACGTATACATCTTTTTCTTGGGGGTGGGGCATACACAAACATGTGTGTGTGCTCACATATAAAGGTACATGTGTGTATACATGTGCACATTTGAGTGTGTGCATGTGCTTGTGTATGTGTCTGTGTATGTCTGTCTGTCTGTCTCTGTGTGTGTGTGTGTTTGTGTGTGTGTGTGTGTGAGAGAGAGAGAGAGAGGGAGGGAGGGAGAGAGAGAGAGAGAGAGAGAGAGAGAGAGAGCGCACATGTGAAGACCAGAGGGCCACTTCTGATGCCATTACCATTGACCTTTGGGACAAGTCTCTCTTTAGCCTAGAGCTCACCAGTTAGACCAAAGCAGCTGTCCAGTGAGACCCAGGGAGCCTCCTGTCTGCCTCCTCCGCACTGAAAGAACAGATACATGCCACCATCCCTGACATTTCTAGGTGTATTCTGGGAACCAAGCCTAAATTCTTGTGATTATGAGACAAGCACTTTACCAACCAAGCCATCTCCCCTGCCCCGCATATACCTATTGAAAAACAAGTTTAAAAAAACAGACTTATTAACATGTGAAAATTATAGGAATTCAAATGTCAGTGTCCACAAATAAAGTTTTACTGACAACACAGTCACGCCCACCACTTACTGACTGTCTGTAGCCAGTTTTGCACCAATCAGCTAAGGGACAGACATTTGCCAAATAGGTAGTGTGGCCTGCAAGGCCTATAGGAGCCTTTTGCTGGGCAGGCCCCAAATGCAATTAGAAGCATCACACCTGTGAGACAAAGGCAGGCTTTGTAGCCATCCTCCAGGACACCCAAGCAAGCCAATTGAGAAGCACTTTTCATCCCTCCCTGGAGCTGTCTTACTTTCCTACACATCTTCGAATTGTCTAGGCAGGATGCTACAAGTAGAAAGTATTGAATTTTGACTCTGCCAGCGGGACCTAGTGCCGTCTCTAAGATTTAGCCAGTGTTTCCCCTTCAAGGAAGCTAAACAGTGCACTGTCTGGCTCCCCCCACCCCTTTGCCTTAAGGTTTATTTACACTCAGCAAGAGGAAAGGTAAGGAGATAAAAGCAAAACAGAAGGAATAAAGGAAGACAAGATTCCAGCAAAACTCAGAGCAGGCAAGATTAGAGGAACAAGCCCTGGGGATGAGAGTGTACAAGTTAGCAAGACAGCGAAGGAACGGGAGATTACTCCAGCAACAAGGTGGCTAGTGGCCAAGAGGAGGGTGGGTAGGGAGACAGAATGGCCACAGGCGAAGGTGACTGCAAAGGAATAAATCTCCCAAGGTGTCTGGTGACTCAGTGAAATTGTTGATTTCATTCTGTCTATTAAGTAGGTCCTCCACCTAGCTGAAACTCTTGCTAGTGATCAGAAAGGAGAGGAACCAGGGGAAATGGAGGCATTTAAGAGAAAGGATGCGACCCAGGGTCGCAGAAAAGGAGATCTCTGTCACTGAAGATCTTTGAAAAGAAAAGATGTCCTTATTTGGTGATCTTAGGAGCAATAATGGCTGAATACCCATTGCAACAACAGCTTAAGCTTTCGTCCTTGTTTTTCTCCTGTGTGTGTGTGTGTGTGTGTGTGTGTGAACACGCGCGCGCGCACGGACACACACACACAAGAGCTCAGATGAATGGGCAGATGTGCATGTTCCGTAGCCCACATGGGAGGTCAACTCTCTGGACCTGGTTCCCTTTTTCCACCATGTGGTTTCTGGGATGAAACTTGGCTTATCTGACCTGGAGACAAGCTCCCTTACCCACTGAGCCATCCTGGCTGTCTATTTTAGTTCCGTGTAAACACCCCAGGGGCCAGGCATATTTTTCAGTGCAAAAGATTTAGAAAAGATAAATGACCATGCTAGCAAGGAGCAAGGGAGGAAGCGGAGCTGGGATTTGAACCTATGCTGGTCCATCTCAAAGTCCATACTTGGAGGCAAGGGCTGCCATCCTCCTGTTAGCATTAGTTAAGATAAGGCACTAAGTTAATCCACCAGGATCTGAGTGAAGCCAAACTAGTGCCCTTCTGGGTGATACAGCTAATCTACTATTCTAGATATATCCCTCAAGTACTTGCATCTTACAAAATGATTTCCTCTCGCTTAGCACATGCTGCCCAGAGCCTGGGTGGGGAGAGAGCAGAGTGCTGTGTGCTCAGCTAATATCTTTTCTCCCATTCTCTCTCTTTCCAGGATAGAGGAAGATTAAAGCTATGTGTCTAGCCACTGTAGAGAGTTGGGGGCAAGGTGAGGTATAATTCTGCTCACTGACCCTCTGAGTTCACCTGGGATAAGCTCAGCTTATATCATGTGTCACAAGCTCAGGTTACTCATTTGTCCCTTCTCCCTCTCGAGGGAGGGTCCTGATTTGAAATGAATAAGCACATACTCACCCTCATGGTCCTCAGCCTTGATTGTATCAGCAAATCATCTGGGGCGTTTTATCAAAATTCTGATTCTGAGATGGGCAATGGTGATTATGCCTTTAATCCTGGCACTTGGGAAGCAGAGGCAGGCAGATCTCTATGAGTTTGAGACCAGCCTGGTCTACAGAGTAAGTTTCAGGACAGCCAAGGCTACACAGAGAAACCCTGTCTCATAAATAAATGAATAAATGAATGAATGAATGAATGAATGAATGAATGAATAAACAAACAAACTGACTCTATATCCCAGCCACACACATTCTGATTTAACTTATTTGCATTGGGGCTAAGGATAGATATTTTTAAAGCCCCTGTATATTTTGATTATGTTGTTGGGACCAGGCACTGAGTCATCACTAAACTAAAGCTGTTGGGTAGAATTTGTAAGGAAAACATTTTTGTGTTCTTATTATTAAGAAAAATACACATGAGTTCATGTAGCCATGTTGGCCTGTGGGGCCACCTTGTATATGAACAATGTGTGTGTGTGTGTGTGTGTGTGTGTGTGTGTGTGTGTGTGTATCCAAGGGCAAAAATAGTAAAAAAATAAAATAAAAAATAAAAATAAAAAAATAGTAAGAGCTGAGGTCACAATTTCCTAGGAACTCTGGGTTGTCTTCAGACTATTACAAGAAAGAAAATAAATCTTTTCATTCCCAAGTCACCATCTCAAATGTCTGGGACCAACAGCCAAACGCAATTTTTAAGTAACACGGTAGTCATCACTTTGTCACAAGTAACAAAAGCTGCTCAGGATTACGTAGTTTCTAGGTAGCAGAGGCCAACTGTTTCTGACTTGTTTGGCTCTGGTCTTGTGACCTTTCCACTAGGAATGGGGCAGAGTGTATTTTAAGGACAGAGAAAAGGGTTCCCGCTTACAAAAGCAGAACTCTCCAGACCCTTCCACTGGCCTTCTGAGCAGCTGCTTTTGAATCCCATTCACACGTGTTGCCAGGGCATGTTGCAAGGAGAAGGCCCAGGAAGAAAACTGCTCTTCCAAACACAGGTGAGAAGGGTGTGCTGCGCAAGACGGAGCCCTTAGCGTTTGCTTGATAGTGTGGTCACGTGTCCGACAAACACTGAGATAAAGTATCTTAAATCCCCCAATCATTTATCTGCGAAAACAGTTGTCTCTGAGAACGTGCAGTAGGGGTAAGACCTGAGTCAAGAGAGAGACGGAGGCTGACCTGAGAGGAGAAGAATTCAGATTCCTACCCACATGGAGATTAAAGTCTGAAATGGGGCCTAAGCCACAAAGCAATCTAGCCACAGTAGATGTTTCAGGTCACTGGCAAATAGATGTGGTTAAGCAAGAGGGACCCAGTCACTTTTGGCTTCAGAAACCAAGCAAGGCTTCCTGGAAGAGGTCGCATTTGTGCTTTAAGATCCTAAAAGGCAGAAGCAGGCCTTGTCCCAGCTGGGAGACAATCGTGAGCAAAGAGTGTAGAAAGGAGCTCAGATGGGCTGAACTATGACGGACACATTAGAGAAATGGGACCGAGAAGGTTGTAGCTGAGAGGCAGAGCCCTTGTCCAGCATAATCAGGAGACTGGTTTAGACTCTTAACTCTGAAAAAGAGGGTAGCCAAGGCCAGGAGGTACCTTGAGGTCAAATTACCGAGAGTCTTGAAGGGAACAGTCCAGTGACCTATCTGGGAAGATAAGTTTGCCAAGCCTGTGCAAGATACCTTGGCCATGGCAGGGAGGCAATGGGACCATATGGGGCCACCACAACCACCCAGGCAAAAGGTGACATGAGTAAGAACTGGGGGAGAGGTGTGCCTAGAGGCAAGGGCACGATGCCAAACACGCAGAGCTCTCCGGATAGACTTGGCAAGGGTTGAGAGATAACAGTGTAACAAGCAATGAACCAGATGAGTAAAAATCCTAGCCCATGGAGAGCAGTGTCTCCCATTAGAAGCTTCCAGAATGTGAATGCCCAGCATTTGGTAGACAGTAGAATACTCAGGAGCACTGGGGTTCCAGAGTTATCATTCCATGACAGATGAAACCATTCAAACAGGGAGGGAGTCACAAGAAGAGGAATGTGAAGACAGGAAGTGAAGAAGTATTAATAACTGTTGGGTAGGGAGGAAATGAAAGGGAAGAGGTCACAAAGCCAGGAAGGAAACTGAGAAGACAGCATGTTAGAGAAGAAAAGCAAGAGAGGGAGCCATGGTCTGAGTCCCACTGGCAGGGCTAATGGCTTCACTGGATTGGCCTGTTTTGGACTTGGCTTCCTTTCCAGGCATAGCTTTGCTCTGCTCCTGAAGGACTCCCAGAAGTCTCCCTGAGGCACAATGGTCACTGCCACCAGATAGATTCTGTGACCTACACTGGTGAGGCCAAAAGAGGTGCTCGGTGACCAGCTTCTGCCTCTCGGCTAACCTCCCTAATCACCTGCTCGGGTTCCACGTGGGTCAAGGCCAACTAAAGATACTTAGTATTGACATATGTTTCTCTTGCAGTTCAAGTCTGGAAACAACCCAAATGGCCAAGAATTGGGGCTGGTTAAATAAATTACGATATATTCACCTGGTAGATCACTCTGCAGTCCTTAAAAATTACGACATGGTAATAATTTACTGACACATAAAATGTGTGCAATCTATTGCTCTTCAAAAGCAAATTACAAAGCATGATCTCTCTTTAAAATCACATAAGCACAATAATATATACATATATTGTTTGTGTGTGTGTATATATATACACACACACACATATATATATATATATTATGATGTACATCTCTAACTCAACAAAAATGGTGACTTATCTTATTTCCGTCTGCTCTTCTATAATTGTTCACTTTTCTAGAATGAACATTTGTTGTAACTAAAACTTTTTATTTATTTTCACAATTTCACATGCATTCATATACACTTACACATACGCAGCATTTTGATCATATTCTCCCCTCTTATCCGCTCTCCCTGGATTCCCCTTCTTCCCAGCTCCTCCCTGCTTTCACGTCTTCTTTTGTTAACATGGATATTTTCACGTGAAATAGAGTCTATATGTCTCTCATTTCTCACGTCCCCTCCAAATTACGCTAATTATCTAGATATTTTTTTTTTAGGAATGTGGATCACATCAATCTTTTAAAATGTGGCTATTATTCCTTATATGTAAGTTTTGAATTTTTAAGAGTTAGCATTCTCCATGGAACGTCATTAACCCACCCTTTAACCCAAATCAGGCAACCTGGACTCTAGCAGCCAAGGCTCTAGAAGGTTCTTAGTCTTCGTGCTTCACGTTGTAATTCAGTGATACTGGCCACCCCAGTGAGCTCAAGACTGAGGATGGGTTGACCGAAATCAAATCAGTCCCAACTTGGAAAGAGACACACATCTCTGAAGCTATTCCAGTCTTCTACACATCAGAGCAGACAGAGCTGTTTGTTTCAACACCGTGGGATAACCCAGCTCCCTGGTAGTTTTATCTGTGGGTTGAACAAATGTGTACTGAAGTCCGACTATGAACAAGCCGGTCTCTACAGCAACCCAGGGGCTCCAATGAGAAGCAGTGTTGACTGTCTCTACCTTCAAGTCCCCTTACCAAGGCATTTCACAAACAATGACACACGTGGGTCACAACCCAACAGGTATAGTTCTCTATGGAGCTTTGAAGCCATTAGAGCCCAAGCCAGGGGCTGACTCAAGACCACAGCCATGTCTTTACATGCCAAATAATAATAGCCATTTCACAAACTCAGGCTACACAGTACTGTCTGACACATAGTAGGATCTCAACAGGCACAGCCATTGCTATTTCTACTCTGGCTCCTATTATTTGTGGGAAAACTCTTAAGCAGTTTTTCCTAGTGTTATTTTGATAGGAAATTTCATTTCACCAGACACTTTTCAATGTTGATCAATAGCACAGCTTTCACCAATTAGGCCAAATCTACTGATTCCCTGTCCAAATTGCTAAAAATTGACAATTCTTGTATTTTGAGAGCAAATTCTTTTTCCTCTTTTTTTAATGTTTGATACTCTTACTAGAATCTCCTTTGAGGCAGGAATGAGGCTTTTAGGTTTCAGATATTCCACTTCTGTTTGTAAAAGAGAAAGTAGAAAGCACTCTTCTGGAAGATAATATATTTTTCTCAGTGGTTAGAAACAGAGGAAACAACTGGAAGGAGAAGGCTGGCACACAGAGAGATGCTGTGACATTTCCCAGCTTCCAGAACTCTGCCGTCGCTGTGAAGAGAACATTTCCAGTACATAAACACCAAAGAAAAAGGTAGGGTCAGGAGACCATCTGTCGTCCAGCTGGAGCAAAGACTACAGCTCAGAACCCACTTCCCACTTCAACTAGCACGGAGCCCAACAGATCCTCAACGTTCACAAGTGCGCACACCACGGCACGGATGGGAAGCTTCACATCCTAACCAAATAAGCTTCGCTGCTTGCAGCAGCCTTGACACATGGAACATGCAGCAAGCTCCAAAGAGCCATGCAATCCAGGGAGGTCAGAGACACACAGGCTGTCCTTTTCCCAACTTGAGCCTTGGAGTACTTCCTTAATGGCACAGCCGAACTATGTAACTGTGACCACACTTCCTTGTGGCTGCAGTGCCACCTAGTGGCCAGGTGAGCTAGGCGTGCACCAGTTCTCCTCGGTCTGAAAAGGCAACTTCCATCAGCTGACTCTTCAGTTCTTCCCGAGGAGGAGCAGGAGTGGCTGGTGCACGTGACAGCCGGAATTAGGAATCATCAGGGTCCTAGCACATTCAAGCTATTTCCTGATTATAATCGCGCCCAAATCAACCAGGAGAGACAAAAGAGGAGAGAAAAGATCCTGCCAACTTTAGGTTTTCATGTCCAAATGCATCCTCATGCGAGCTCACGACTGCACAGTTACTTACAGCTAAATCCAAGCAACCCTGAGCCCTTTCAAATTTCTCAGGCCTGCAATTACATAAATAAAATTATTTTCAAGTCTAAAGGTTCTAAAGGCCTGTAATGAGATTCCTCTTTTCTCTTTTCCATAAATGTTTTTGTCAGTCCCTGGTATTTCTGATGGCATCAGACAATCACAACAGAATCGAAGCTTCACCCTGCAGAGGACAACTGAAAACATGTACATACCTTGTCGAGATGACAATTTAAATAATGTGATTTGTTTGGGGCTTAACCTGAGGGTACACAACCTAATGCAGTTCGTTTTTTAAAACCCAAATTATGCTGGTTAATAGCTTGCTGGAGCTCAGAACAGAATGTGCGCATCGCCGCTAAATATTCCATATTAAAAATAGTTTGTGATGGGATATGCTTTTTTTAATTAAAAGTTTAATGTACATTAACATTTTTAGATGAAAAACTGACAATCCGAGAACAGCTCTAAATTCTCCTTTGATTGTTTTTCCAGGGCACTGGAGGCCATGATGGAGCTACATAAATAGGCAAACACCAAGTCGATTCAAAGACTCATTTCTGTCCTGCCACGTCGCCTCCCTCTTAACCCTCCGGTGGTTTCCTTGCACAGAACCTGGTCGTGCACAGACTTCTGGCTGAGATGCCAAGTCAGGGCATCTGCCTTTATTTCTGACCCAAGCTTTCCAAGAAAGATCAGTGTGTCCGTCCTCTCGAGAGACCCTCTGTGGGCTCTATCCTGTAAATAGATGATGCTTCCGTGCCTACTGTCTGCACGCACCAGTGTGCCAACCCTCCTCCACCCACTAACTAGCCTTTACTGTTGCCAGGTGTCTCAGGCTATTTAGGTTCCTATAACAAAACCTTAGACTGGACAGCATACAGACACCAGGATCACATCTCATAGTTCTAAGTCTAGAAAGCCAATAATCACGGTAGAATAGACAGGTGTCTACTCAGACCTGCTTCCTGCTTCACAGACGGCATCATCAAACTGTGTGTATCTAGATGTACCAGGTAAACCGGACTAGCTTCTTCCAGCCTAGTTAGGAAAGCCCTAATTTCCCTCACGAGGATAGAATGGCATCCAAAGCCTCTCCTTCTGACACTATTGGAATTGTAAATGTGGGTTTCTACATATGAATGCCTACGCCCCACCATGAAACACACATTTTGAGACTACAGCACCAGACCCAGCAAAAAGAAAAATCAGACACCAATTAAGTTCAACTTTCAGATTTAAAAAACAAATGTTTTTTGGGTTTTTGTTGTTGTTGTTGTTGTTTTAGTAGAAGCATGCTCCGATATAATTAATATTAGGGGTATATTTATACTAAAACATGATCGTTGGTCTGTGTAGTGGCTATTCCTGGTTATCAACTTGACTCTATCTGGAGTAAACTACAATGCAGAATTGGAGGGCTCACTTGTGATCCAGATATTGAGGCTGGAAGACATAAGTTTCTGACCTGGATCTTGGCATGGAGACCTTGAGGTATAGTGGTCATGAAAGCTTAAGCCTAGGCAAGGTAGTACATGCCTTTTAATCCCAGGAGACTAAGGCAAGAACATCTCTGAGTTCAAGGTCAGCCTGGGACAAAGCAAGTCCGAGATTTAGGCGTGGTGGTGCACACCTTTAACCTTGGCCACACCTTCTCCTGGAAGCCTACACAAGGACACTGGAAGAAGGAAGATTCACTCTTCTTCAACTGCTAGCACTTACTTGCCAGCACATCTGTTGGAACCCACTTCTTCAGGATTCAAGTTTATACAAAGACCAGATTAAACAGCTAGCCTGTGGGACTGATCTCGGACTTCCAATCCACAACTGCCCATTGTTAGGTTATTGGACTACAGAGTGTAAGTCATCACAATAAGTTCCCTTAGTATCGAGAGACATTCCATAAGTTCTGTTGACTCTAGAGAACCCTGACTAATGCAATCTGGAATTCAAGTTTAATGCATATTCTATTCTCGATCCAAACCCCAAGCCAGAACCCCTCTTCGCTGTTATATTATGACCCGCTCTTTCATAGAGCAAGCCATTCCCTGCTCCAGCCCTTTCTCATCCAGCCTCCAGGATGGTACCTGCTTCACTACATCCTTCTGAGATGTTCAAGAGACAATCATCTATTCTGAGTGACTGATTTTAAATGATCTTATTATGAGAAAATGAAGAGGAAGAGGCAAACAAAGTGGAAGATGTGGGGGAGGAGGAGAAGGGGAAGGTATAACAGCTCATGGCCAGATTGCTTTGTCTTCATTGCTGTTATCTTGCAGTAACTCTATCTTAGCAACGCAAAATACCACTTTTCTATAATGGTGACCTAGAGTCCCTTATAAAATGAACATGTAGAACAAATCAAGTCAATAAATAAGAAGGGGCTGAGTGAGTCGTTGTGCAGACATTGCTCAGGTTAAGGAACGTCCAAGCAGGAGTGCCAAAGGATGAAAGCAATGTCCTTGGGTGGCAGTTAGCAAACTGTTGTCCTGTCTTCAAAGCAGACTCACCCTCTGTTTTTTGCAAATAAAACTTTATTTGGGCCATATCCACAACATCCTTCTTTGTACTACCTCTGGCTGTGTTCAGACAGAGTAGAAGAAAGAACACATAGAGCACAACGTGGCAGACAAAGCCCAGTACAGGAACTGTCTGGACTCTTCCACAAACTAAGAACAAAAGGGGAAGAAAAAGAGAGAAAGAAGCTTGCTGACCTTTCCCCTAAAACAGATATCCAGCCAGATAGTCAAACTAACAGAGGGAACGTTGAGAGTCTCCATGATGAAGACTTCGTGGGGACATAGTGGCCATGTGACATAATGGCATGTGGTGTTCACAGGGCCTTCCTTGTCCACTTCATATTCCTTTTATGAACATCCCTCGCATACTTCTTCTTAGGCTTCTTCGTGAGCATCCCACCTGTTGTTCTCATGCTTGAAGATTCAGAATAAAACCCACTTCTTCTCGTATGCTCACCCTTATTAACTCCTGCCAATGCACACCCTAAACTATACAGCAGTAAGAAGGTATCTACATGCCTTTTATTTTGCTCCCCTTAAAAAATGAAAAAAGAAATCTTTTCTTATAGAAAACTATAGCCATGTAAGGCAAATTGATTATAAGAACTTCACTTTTTTTTTTTTTAGTGTGGAACGTGTTAAAGGTTGCATAAATAGGTAACACGGTAGCTTCCATAATCATGCGAAAATTACTTCTGAAACAATGGGTCGGCTAGGGGAAGAACACCTTAATCAATTACAAATGCCCAAGTAAGCATAATTGCACACCACTAGTTAAGGATCCTTAAGCATGATAGCTTTGGAATCCAACAAGTCAGCGATACTGTAGCTGCTTACTCCAGTTCACGCAGATAAGGACACATAGGCAACCAAGGTTTAAAGAAAAATGAAACTGCAGCCCTATTGCCCTAGTGGAAATATTAAATAGTTCCAGAAACTCTCCTAAACTTTAGGAAACACCCTACACCTATTGAATTTCAGCTCCGATTCACCATAAGTCTCATTACTCCTTACCACTCGTCTGGAGCTCTCTACATAGTGGTAATGCCAGCACCTTCGACTTGCCATCACCACACATCTCGTGACAAGACAAAGGGCCCACGGGTACTTCACTTTCACCAATGTGTATGAAAAGGTCATGGGGAAGGTTGGCCAATGTCTCGGTCCATTCATTTCTATTAAAATTGTTCCAAACGAGTCCCAAAGAGAAGCTGAATACATGCTCTATTAACCTAGGAAGACAAAACAGAGCTGAGTAAATATTCCTCACTAATCAAGGGAGCCTCTACTTGCAATCAAGCGTTGTTGACTGCTGAAGTAAAGGTAGTAAATTGTGCTGGGTGGCTTGGGGGGAGTCAATGCCTTCTTAGTGTTTCCCTTTCCTTTGCTTTCCCTTCCTGTCAAGCTCTTAGTATCTATTAATCCCACGGCTTCTGTCTCAGGAAATATGCCAGCAGTTTCGCATGTGTGTGAATGATGCAGTCACTGGACACAGCCTTGGTTCTAATAGTCACTATTAAATGGTGACTGTAAAGGCATCATCCCAAATTAAACAGACTAACACACACAGCAGGCCAGAGAAAGGCAAAAAAATCTTCCCACTCTGCCAACTGGAGGAGCAAGACACTCACCTAGTATAGACAGAGAAATGCAAAAATGTGGCCATGATTGTGGTACTCCGGCTTTGTACAGTGATTCTTTCTAGAACTTCTCAGAGCCAGTGACATCTCTGTTTGTTCAAGAACATAATATATTATCTGAAGCTACCAGGCATGTATGTAAAACTAAAAGTCTAGAGAATAATGAAAACTTTAAGGACTTTTTTTTTACTGTAGTCATAAGAAAAATAGAAAGCTTATTTTAAAAAAAAAACAATTTTGCTTTGTGTGTGATATTTTCAGCCTTTACAGATTAGAGATGGTTTGATCTTTGTTTGACAGTGTTTGGGGAGCCTCATCAGTTGTACCAAATGGGAAAGGATGGGGGGACTACTAGGAAAAAGCAATCCTAGGCAAACTTCTCAAGTAGTCAACTGGAAGAGAAGTGAAGAGACGTGCACATGCTCAAGATTAGGGTTCCATCTCTACCCCAGTTCAAATGCCACCATCCCAAGGGAGATGTGCTATGAAGAGCATAATTTAAGGATCATATCTCATCACTCAATATAGTTTTTCAACCCTCTCAAAATTACATTGAAAAATCTATATAATGTGTGCTTAGATTAATGAACTGTTTGAATCTGGATCAATAAGCGCTCGAGGCTCTTTGCCATTGACACCTGCTGGGAACATCCAGAGGAACACTTCATGGAGGGCAGAAGCAGCCAGCATTTTGTAACTACAGGGGATCTACTTAATAAACAAGCAATCTAATATATGACCTCTGCAGATTAATTTCCTGAGAGCAAGTAAATAATCTACATTCAAATTTTCCCTGATTATGCATATAATTACAGTATCGCTTGCCAATTAACACATTGGTTTAAACCTTCTTGGGATTATGCATTTAAGAGTATAAAAGATCATACTGTTATCATCCAAACCTCGATGGCCCTCTAGGATGGCAAAGAATCACAAAAGATGCAACTTGTCACCCACCTGATTTCTCTTCTTAAATAAAAACTGTTATGACCACAGATTGTAGACGAAATCATAAAATATCGCAAGCCACAATTACTGCCTCAATAACTGGGACACAGTGACTCGTAGTAGCAAAGGTTTGGATGTGATATAATAACAAAGTCTTGGGCAAACTTCATTCTCTCCTTAAATATTTCCATAGAACTGTAGATTTATAAAACAGCTCCCCTAGCTTGGATTATTATTATTTTTTAATTTACTGCAGCAACTAGAGTATAATTTATCCAACATTAGACAGTTACATAAATAGACAAAGATATATGGCGTAGATTCTTCTCTACTTTCGACAAGTATAATAATTAATGCTAGTTGTTCCTTATTCCTACATAAAATCTCCCATTAAAAATGTTAATATGCTCTTGCAAAAGTCCACGTAGCGATGGAAAAGAAAAGATACGGGAGAAATGGCTGCAAGGCATGCATACATATGTAAAAGGAGTTAGAAATAATAAATCAACAAGGCAAATATAATGAAGGCTGCTGTCCAACAGTAAAAGCTGTCAGACGGAGGTTTCATTATGAAGACCCTTTGGCTGAATAAAACCGCTCTCATCACTGTGCATTTTCATGGAGAAAATTCCTATCTTGGATCAAGTGCCATAATGCCTCAATCCGGGTCTCCCCTCCCTGCGTATTAATATCACTTTCTGAATAGATATTCAAATCTCCACAGAAAATAAAGGTTGACTGGAGCTAAACAAGATAAAATGAGTTCTTACAGGAAGAAAAAGAAGAAGAAGAAGAAGAAGAAGAAGAAGAAGAAGAAGAAGAAGAAGAAGAAGAAGAAGAAGAAGAAGAAGAAGAAGAAGAAGAAGAAGAAGAAGAAGAAGAAAGAGAGAGAGAGAGAGAGAAAGGAAGGAAGGAAGGAAGGAAGGAAGGAAGGAAGGAAGGAAGGAAGGAAGGAAGGAAGGAAGAAAGAGGCCCCATGGTGTTTTTATTTGACAGTAAATATTTCAAAAAGAATTGCTTTCATGTTTGAAAATCTAAGGCCTTACTGATTCACACCCCAGCCTTCCCATAGTCTCAGGAGCCTGTGCGTCATAATCATACAATAATCTACAATTACAAGGCAAGGAAATGCTCACAGAGGATTAACTCAAGGTCCATCCTTAGGTCACCTCTTAGAAAGGTGAACTCCCAGTGAGATGCTTCCTAATTCTGCAATATATATCCCTGACCCTGGTATTCCCTTGAGCCTTATTACTAATTATTCAACAACAACAACAACAAAAACAAAACAACCCACAGGTAAGAAAACCAGCAAATCCAACTCTTCAATCTCAGTTTCCCATTTAAATGGGTCTGGAAAACTCAGCTTCTCAGGGTTCAAAATCACAAGTGCCATTTAAATATTAAAGGAACACTTCAAGTCCTCAACAGCCTCCTCGACAGTATGCACAAAGCGGCAGCTGTACACAACTCCTCCCCAAAACAGCATGCAGAGAGTGACCAAGACTCTTAGCTACTGTAATCCAACCTCCGAGAGCCTGGGTGTCAGCAGCTACTCAATAAAAAAAAAAAAAGGAAAACTGAAAATAGGACCAAAATGGCTCCTAATAGCAATAATGTATAGTTCTGTGGTCATTACCAGCCAGATAATAACCGGTAGTGACCTTAAAACCCTGCATTACGAGTAAGTATGGCCTAGCAAGCCCTGCAGATGTAGGACTTCCACACAGCCAACGGGATCCTGCCATAAGTGCTCAAAACACACCACGTCTGGCTCACACACATGGATTTCTCTCCCTCTAGTGTTATCACACCAGGCATCTTATAATGTTTGGAAAAATATGTACCTTAGGGTAATAGATCTATCCTGAAAAGATAAAGACCCAGACAATGTGGTCGAAAGCATACACAGAAGGCAGACTGCACTATGGCAAACAGACCCTGAGGAACGTCTTGTCCTTTTTAAGCCTCAGACGCTCAGAATGCTGCAAAAACCTTAGTTAATATGTTCTTCACCTTTGGGAAATGATACATCAATATTCCTATTTTCCAGGTCAAGCCAGAAAAGCATGCATGTACCAAACTGCCTGCTAGAAAGGAAGCAAGGTGATGTTACGAAGAATTCACCATCTTGTGAGTACAATCTCGAAGTTTCAAGGGAAGCCTTTTTTTTTTTAACAAATGATGGATATTTAAGAAAATAAATATGGTCAACCCGACAGGAACAGGATGGGAAGAAGAGCCATGACACGCTGTCTTCTGGACAGGCTGTATCCATGAACCTGTGGCAGCTGTGGTAAGCTTCACAAAGTTCTGACACAGATGGAAGAGATGATCTCTAGGCCCCAATCCTAACAGAGGAGCTATTTACAGTAGACAGTTCAAGAGGGAAGAAGAAACATTTCTTTTTTGAGGATGAGGTTTCCATGCTACACGCATGTAGAGGCAGCAGTAACTAGACTTGGTGGGTTATCAAAAAAAAAAAAAAAGAAAAGAAAAGATATGAAATTGGAGGAGTATGTGGGGAGCAGAAGGGGAAAGGGGTGCATACAATCATATTTTATTTTATGCATCTGTGAAATTCTCAAAAATAAAAAATTAGAAAGATGTAAAATTATAAAGCAGGATTTGGTGGTTTGGCTGAGAGGTACCCAATGGTCTCAGATATATAAATACTTGGTCTCCAGTTGGTGGCACTGTTTGGGAAGGGTTAGGAGGTGTGGTCTTGTTGGAGGAGGCGTGTCACTGGAAGCTGGCTTGAGAGTTTAGTGACTCATGGTATTATATCCAGTGCATTATCTCTCTGCCTCCTGCTTGTGCTTCAAGTCATAAGCTCTCAGCGGGCTGCTTCACCTACCATGCTTGCCACTCCCCTACGATGGTGACAAATCCATATCACTCTAGAACCATAAACCCTTCCTACTGTTAGTTGCCTTGATCGTGTGTTATCATAACAATAGAAAAGTAAGCAATATAGAGGACCACAGAAAAAGGGAATAAATAAAGTAAATGACACATATGTATTAAAATGTCATAATGAAGCTGATTGCTCGATGAATAGACTCTAAAAAAAATAGGACAAATTTAAAAAAATACTGCAAATGGTACCCCATGAAGATGCTTAATTTTCATGTGTCAATTAAAAGCATAATTATTTTAAACTATTTATCAAATGTAGCAATAAAAAAAAAGTTGCATACGTTTTCTTCTTTGAAATTCTGCTGAACAGATAGGAATACCATTTTTTAAATAAAATAATTCTTGCAAGCAAGTCTGAATAAGATTTTTTTAAAAGCTTGCAGTCCAGAAGCAGTGCTTGATGGGAAATTTTATTGGACAGTTTAAAGCTTGAGAAAAAGAGCTATTGGATGCGTCAATCATTACCAGGACTCAGAGTAAGACCACTAGTTGTCTCTTGACAAAGCAATAGAGGGAGAATACAGAAAACTGGGCACTTCTAAGAAGATAAATAAAATCTTGTGATTGCAAGGATGTTTGGCGAGTAAATCACAAAAGTAGACCAAGGTTGGCACCAATCTCCCTCTATTTATGCCTATGAATTCATTACCCAGAACATTCCTGCCCTGGTATTCTTTGAGCCCAATCAAAGCCACATCCTAAGCTGGCAGCAGCTGCAAATAAGCTTGGGTTTTGCCACTGGAGGTTTTGTTTGATTATTTGGATGTGTGGGTAGGTCAGGTAGTTTTAATTTTTTTTTTTAAGAAAGGGCCTATATTAGTTACTTATCTGTTGCTGCAACAAAACACCATGGGAGAGACAACTTACAGGAGAAAGACTTTATTTCAGCTTATGATTTTAGAGTCCATAATGGCAGAGCAGAGACCTGGTAGATGGAATAGAGTTAAGAGCTTAGGTCTCAAGCCATAAACACAGAACAGAATGAGGGTAAGCACTGGGAATGGCACAAGGATTTGAAACCTGAGCGCCAGACTCCAGGAGCATCCTTCCTCCACTCCAGCATGGCCACACCTCCCAGGCCTCCCCAAGGATGAGGGGGGGCTTTTCTCATTCAAACCACTGAGGAACCTCATGTATCAGAGGTTGGTCTCAAACCCCATTATATAGCCAAAGATAACGTTGAATTCATCATCCACCTGCCTCTAGCTCCTGGCACTAGGGTCACAGGTACACATGCCCAGGCAGTTGCCAGTTTTCTTAATACCAGAGTTCTCATTGTCTTTTTGCCTATCTGAGAATTAATGTCATTTATCTGGGGTTGGTAGGGTCTTCAGCCGAAGAAACTAGAAGACCATATTTTTCAGATCTGCTGTTTGGGTAGTGGTCCACCTGACACTATTTGCTCTCCTCCACAGCTTTGGTGTGCTCTGTCTGAAACAGTGCTACTCTAGCGTGATTTTTATCTCCAGGAGACACTGAGCAATGACATTTGGAGTACCTAACATTAGTCACAACTAATAGAATGTGACAGAGGTAGTTACTAGTATTAAGGGGAATGCATGGAACAGCCCCCTGTGACAAAGAGTCATCAGACCTCAAAAGTCAAAGGTGTCTGTGCAATGCTGACAAAATTACCCAGAATGACCCTGTTCCCCTTCACTCCTTGCTCCCACTGTCTTCCACCTCTTGATTTTGCCACTCCCCATTTCCCCACCCCATCCATCGGCTTCTGGTTTCTAGAAAACTTTCTCTTTTCCTTGAAATGTCACATTTGGAGTATGTCCAAGGTCCAAAGCTGTTTAATCTATGTGATTGTGAACACTCCTACAAGGACCATAGCCTGTCCTTTACTCTCAGAAAACAAAACCTAAGGTCATAGATAGAAGTATCTTATTAAAGCCACCAACTTCTAAAGTGGCTCAGATGAAACGGTGTGTGCCCATTCAAGAACCAAGTGATCCTTGACAGTGAAGGATGCCTTGGATGTTTGGTCTCTCGGCAAGGAGGTAGCAGACATGTTCTGAAACACATTCAAAGATACCCATAAAAAGTTAAGCTATGTTGGTCATCTACTCCCCTGTCTCTCCTAGAATGGTTGTAAGTCACATCCCTTCAGAAAGCAAAGAAAATATGTCTTCCTCATCCTTAGGTATACAAATACCTTATTCTAACAGACTGGGGCCATGGTATAATCAGCCCCCAGATTTATGAAGACATGGACCCAATGCCACAATACACTGCCCTCCATAAGTGATGAGAGACCTAAGACAAGGAGAGAGACAGGTGTCACACTGATGCTGTCACCTGACAAAATGCTTGCACAGTTTCGCTGAAGTCTGCATCTCATTAGCTTGAGACTGAATTCCAGCCTCATGCTCAGTATCTGTCCTGAGATATAGAGAACAAGGTAATAAATATCACAAGGCACCCAAAGAACTCAATGTCAGTAGGGTACGTAAATACATTTATCGCTGCCATGACAATAATGCACACCTCCCTATATCACACATGTTCTTATGTGTGTGTAAGTATGTGTGAGCACACCCATACACACACATGCATACAAGCACAATTTCCAATGTTTCCAAAATTCTATATCTCAATTCCAAAGGTACAAAGATAAATTGACTTCACATTCCAATCTCTGCATGGCCTAATGAGAGAAGAAAAAAAAGGCCTATCAAGGTATTTCACTTCCAATAAGGCCAACAGTGATGGAAGATGAGATGCCTGTGCACACACAAGAAGGAAAAAATAGAGATAACCCTGCCCAGGGAGAAGGCCAGGGAGTGAACACTGAAGCTGTGATGGGGACATAAAGAATTTGCCTACAGAAGAGAAATCCAGCCCAGAGGAGAGGACAAAGTCACAGAGAGAGAGAGAGAGCATCCAGACATGCATGGGGACAGGAAGAGTCCATGTGCATGTGACCTGAGAAGAGTTTTCTTACAGTAAAGGGGAATGTAGAACCCTAAAGAGGTCAATGACAATCGCAGAACTGACACATGTCTAAGATGCCCCATGAAGGAGTCCATTGGGAGGCTTTCCAGATGCCACCTCCCAACCTCCTGCTTTGACACATGTGTCTATAACAGAAACTAAAGGTGCATAAAGCAGCCCTTCCCCCTTCCTATGTGAAACTCACCTGAATGATGTCTATCTCACATTTCAGAATGCGGTAAGTCACAGTTCAGCATTCTCATAAAAAAATATTCTCACAAGCCACCATTCAGTGTATATCCTACAGTTCTACACATGATATTATGGGCTACAAAGAGGCAAGGGAGTCTTATAAAATTGAGCAGTGACAGACATGGGGAGATATCTCAGTGGTTAAAGTGTTTGCCGTACAAGTGTGAGGAGCAGAATGCAGAGGCACTGAACTCATACAATTGTCAAATGAGTATGGCAGCACAACTGTAACTTCAGCCTCAGAAAATGAAGACAGGGGATGCCGAGAACAGGCTGAAAGGTGAGATTAGCCATGTCAGTGAGCTCTAAAGCAAACATACAATCAAGGCAATCAAGGATGATTTCCAACATCAACATCAACCTCATCTTTCACACATATGCACACATGTGCATCTGTATCCACACATACATATGGAAGGAAAATGGGGGAAGTGGGAAATTACAAAATCAGGTTTTCATGGGCTTGGGGTACCAAGGAGGCATGGAGTAGAGAGACCCATAGTTAGGGAAGCAGCTAGAGGCCAAAAATCTGTTCAAGGCAGGAGTCTAATCGGAGGAATAAATCCTGAAACTAAAGGAAATAAAAAGGCCAAGTTCTAGGGGCCTTTAAGGTGCAGAATCAACTGCCCTTAAAACTGTTGGAGTACAGATGGGGGTCAAGTTCCATATCAAGAGACTGCTGTCAGTAACCATGGCAATGAACACAGATGAAAAGTAGACTTGGGTGATAGGAAGTTGCCCCCTCTAAACTTGGCAAACTTGAGGACATTCCAATGGATGTGTCCAGTAAGTGAATGGAAGGAAAGAATCAAGTTTAGTAAATACAGCTAGAATGAAATTCCAGGAGCATAAGTAGTGAGCCAGCTTTCTTAGAGGACCTGTGACAAAGAATAATGAAGAACAAGATGGAGGAATATCCAGAGATATTGTCAAAGGCATTGGAAAAGGCAGTGGTGTCCAGCCATGGAAGGTGCTTTTTTGGCCACATCATTAATTAACATCATCTTTCTCCTCATTTCTGTAGTATTCATTGCCTGCTTCTTCAGTAGAATACATTATACAACTGTGTCTCCAGATGTGTCTCTAGGGCGTTCCCCCTGGCACTTAGTATGAAGCAATAAATATGAAGTAAATGAAGAAACAAAGCAATGCCAGTGGAGGAAAGGCTTTCAGAATAGAGGAGTTGTTTTAAAGAATCGGGAAAGAAGAAAGATTGAAAATAGGTCATTAAATTTGAAAATTAGGTCACCAGTAAGCTTAGCCAGAGACATTGCAATATGTTGGTAGAAAAGCTAAATCACTATGGCTTTGAAGAAAGTGGGTAGGACGCTGGATCAAGGGACTAGAAGATTAATTTCGGGGATGATAGATGGAAGCAACCTGAGATCAAATTGTAGATTTCAGCAAATCAGCCAGAAAATGAAAGTTGAGCCAGAAGTGAAGGACAAGAATTGGGTGAAAGAGACACATAGCCTAGAGGAAGACTGCGAAGTTGACCTTACGGTGTTTGGGAGATCAGCTCTCCCGGTAAAGAGCAAATGTTTAGGTACATGGGAAGGAAATGAAGCTGTCCTCAAATGATATAACCCCAGTCCTCTCTTTGGAAGATGAGGGTGATGGAACCTCCTTTTGAGTAGCTCTAATGAGAACCCAAAGGAGGGTAACCAAAGAGGCTGAGCTGGAAAGCAAGGCCTTCCGTGGTATCAGCTGGCACCATCACCCTTGAACAAGGCACAGAGTGAGCCCCGGAGAGTAGAGCAAGAAATCAGAGCTTGGCAGTGAAGATTGCTCTGAGTTAGAAAGCCCAGTCTTTGTTTGTTTGTTTGTTTGTTTGTTTTTTCTCTGCTGCTCAGAACAATGAACCTTAGTCCCACCTACATAGGTAGGATGCTATGGTCTTGAGATGCTACCATTCTTCTGCAAAGTTATCTATAATCATGAGTTATGATATGTCTCTAAATGGTGAGGCTAGGGCTCAGTGGTAGAGTACTTGCCTAGCATGTAAGAGGACCGGCATTACATTCCAAAGAGAAAGAGAGAGAGAGTGAGATGGAGAGAGAGAGAGAGAGAGAGAGAGAGAGAGAGAGAGAGAGAAAGAGAGGTGTGTGTGTGTGTGTGTGCGCGTGTGTGTGTTCTGGTCTCACTAGTGCAGACAAGATGGTTATTTTGACAGCTCCTGCACCCTGTTCACGTTGCTGCTTCGGTGACTCCCCATGGTACAGTATCTCCTCCACCATCTTTCATAATACGGTTCCCTGAGCACACACAGAGCATCTGCATGGCACATGCCATCTCCTCTCTCCAGTGGTTTCCAGCCCTGGGATTCACAATTTTGACCTATAAAATAAGAAAATTTTACAGCAACCCTAAACTCGTTCCCTGTCTATTTAAATTACTTCTCCGTGAAGAGAAGTCCCGCCAACTCGATACCTTGGAGATGGCACTGGAGAGAGAGAAATTTGCTTTTGTTAGCAGACTCCATAATTACATGGCGATATGTCCACCTGGGTAATAACTAATGGGATTTTTTAAGTTTTTTATATAAATATTTCAGTTTCTTCGCTTGCCAGATTGACTTTTTCCTCGGTGTTAATTGCCTCCATGGTCTTCATCTGTGACAACATTTCTAACCAGTGTCTCTGCACATTTTTATTTCTTTCTCAGGAGCCTGCTCCTGGATGGCTTCATTTAAAAACGTTAATACTATGAATAAATATTAACTTACTTTGCTGGGAGGGGGAGGGGGCAGTTGACTCTCTGGGGGGTGATTGGCCAACCCTGCAGCCATTTACTTCATACAATGGGTCACCGGGTTTTAGTTTGGCCTATACATTTCATAAACTAGGAAAAAAATCTATGTCTCCTTTAACATTCTCCTTTAGGATTATTTGCTGAGCAGTCCTGGGAATCCTCACCCCCTACTCCCTCCCCTCTATAGAGGCTTTGGGTGGCAAATGGGTCACTTACTCCAAGGCACACTTGGCAGGTGTTTACCAATGCGCCCATTCACTGATCCCCAGTATACTTGGGATACTAAACACACCGTAGTAACTCCCTTTTGCACCCTGTCCTTTTCGTCCACTTCTTTGTTTCAGTAGTTTTGAGTCAGGCTCTCACTCTGTTGCCCTGGCAACTCCACAACTCAGGCAATCCTTATGCCTCGCCCTCTGAAATGTTGGGATTAACAGGTTTACATCTGCCACCAATCCGACCGGTTCTGCTTTCCTCTTTTTTGTTGTTGTTGGTTTTCTTTGTTTGGTTGTTTTGTTTTGTTTTGTTTTGTTTTCATTCCCTATCCTTGGAGTAAGAGTTCAGCTTCATGATCTATCTCTCCCCTCTGTCAATCACAGACCACAGGCAATGGGGTAACCTGGGATACAAAGCTGCAGCCAAGAGCTATACCTTTTGCATCCTTGCTAATGGTACTGAGACCTATGATCTGTCTTTCTACAGATGTAAGGATTCTCATATCCCTGCCCACTTCTCTTTCACCAGTCCACAGACTGCATGTCACACAAGTGATCCACCACTGGACCACCTCCTGCCCCTCCACCCCTCCCCTTTTTGTCAACCGAGCCCTAGCTCTTCGACCGACCTTTCCTGAGCACACACTCTGGCCCCCATTTTCACCGCAGAAACTCAAGAAGCTTGAAGTGTCCTCAGCCTGGCAGGGGCCCAGGGCCAGATGGTGCACTCCTGCTTCTCATAAAGCCTTGACTCACAAATGGCTCCAAGCTCACTGGCCTCTAAAATAGCTGCTTCTCCCCCCATCCTCCAAAGCTGTGGATGGCAGGACAACTTGTTGATTGGCTCTCTTGCCATCACTGTCAACACCTTGTGACCTCTGAGTGGTACACAGATCTTCACTTGTGTCCCCCATGATTCCTGGAAGGTGGCTGGTAAGAAGGACCTCCTCTCCCTGAAGGAAAGAAGGAACTCGGGCTGAGAGACATTAACAACAGGCGACAGAGGAGTTTCTGCTGTGAACCCGCCACCTCTCAGATGGGACTTTTCGCAGCTTGGCGGTGACGAGCCCCCTCAGGAAAGCTGGAACTGTTAATTGCCAAGCCGGCATCATGGGGTTTGGCTGGTGGATTGGCTCTCGATCTGATATAGCTTTCTTCCTGAGCTGATGGGGCATGCCACACATGGCCCTCCGTGTTACAGCACTCTCGGGGTGACCGGAGAGCAGAGGGACTTCATGGAACATAGGATTTCTCACCTCTCCATCACTGGCTCAGATGCGAGAGCTGAGACCTTCTGGTGGCTTCAATATAAGTGTCTAGGCTGTATCAGCTGCACAAATGCCATTTACGTGACCAACAGTCACCGCAACACTTCATGGCAGGGTTTAGAAGCACACACTTTCTCAGGTCACACCATGAGGCTAAAGAACAGAATCAGTGGCCCTTCTCCACCTGTCCTGTTGACCTCCAGGGGAAATGGCGCTGCCAACATCAAACATTGCAGAAATGCCAATTTCCTTTTTGCTGCATTGAGATTACATTTACAGTTCAACAGTTGTGTTCTTCCTGGCTCTTAATTTTCATCCATTCCTGACAGAACAATGGAAACACACTACCAGTTACCAGTTAAAATCTTTATGGTAACCCCTAGCTCACCTGCCTCATGGGCAAATGGATCCCGTCCACGAGAGCTGCCTGTACCTTCTAGTTCACAAATATGCACACCCTAGGGAATTCTCCCCAACTCTGGAGCTCCCTCCCCAGCTTGGGACCTTTTCTTGCCAAACACCTGAGTGATTTCTGGAAAAGAACTTTTGCTTCCCAAGAAAAATGGCAGGTGTCACAGAATCGTCCCTTCTCGTTTACTCCCTGTTCATCATAAGGTTGTCTTTTCCGAGTTAGCCCTTTTCCCTCCTTCTTCACTCCATGGGGTTTCTCTCGTCTCTTTCTGGAAACTTCTCATGTAGCCCCATCCCCCAGAACTCACCTCTTAGAGTTGAAAGCTTAGTCAGCCAGGGAAGCCTCTAGAATTCATGCTCATATCTCCCAGGGCCCAGCACAGAGGCTCGTGATGGGAAACTGGATTCACAAATGAACATCCTGTGCTCCTTTTTTTTTTTTAAATCTCATCTCTGCCCTTCTTTGCCTGGAGGCCCTTCCTACCTGCTGTGACCACCTGGGATCCTAGCTTCCCCAAGGAGATCCTCCCCTGCTTCTCACAACACAGGAACTTCCGGTGAGCACATGGGACCAAAAACCACATAGAATGACCCAGAAAGATTTCCATTGCCCCTTCTACCCGAGGGTTCCAGGAGGTGGGGAGTGAGGACAACTTTTTTCTTATCACCCTCTCACCTCTGAATCCCCAGATCACATGAAAAACCTGCACACCATGGGCACTCTGTAGACAGGCCTGGGATGAGCCAAGTGTCTCATTAATGTTCCCCACAACCCAACCCAGATGCTCTCTTAACTCTCCATTTGACCAATAGAGACTTGAGGGCTCCAGGAGGGTACAGCCTTGCCTTAGACTGGGCAGCAAGATGGGAAAATCAAAACCTGAGCCTGAAGCCCCAAGACCCCCCAAACTCTGCTCTTTCCATTGTGTCAAAATCTGCTCCTGGACCTCAGCCAAATATTGGATGATTTGTGTGTGCGTGTGTGTGTGTGTGTGTGTGTGTGTGTGTGTGTGTGTGTGTGTATACATATATATATACATATACATACACATACACACACACACACACACACACACACATGCATACACACACACACACACACACATACACACACATACACATACACATACACACACAGCTGTCCTCAGCTCTGATCTGTGCTCCTTGTGTCAGCCTCAGGGGGTAGGAAACTGGGTTGTACCCATACTGCCACGACCTGTGACAGTCATCAACCATTCCCCTCAGTTAAAATCTCTCTGGATCCCGAGATGCCCGCATATCCAGGTCAACGTGGTTCTGAGACACAGTGGAGTAGGTGAGGCACTTGTCTTGGATTCCAAATGTAAAGGCACCAGAATTTCACTAAGCAAAAAAGTGACTCTACGCAGTGTTTAAAAACTGGCGTGCAGAGCTGGGGAGACAGCTTGCCCAGTGAAGTGCTTGCTATGTGAACACGGAGACCGGGGTTTGTATCCCCAGCACGCATATCAAAAGCTGGGTGCAGCAGCACCCATTCGTGATCCAACCACCAAGGAGACAGAGACAGGCTGAAACTCTTTTGGCAGCCGGCATAGCCATGTTGGTGAGCTCCAGGTATAGTAACAGAGCCTGTCTCAAAAAACTAAGGGAGTAAAGAAATCGAGGAAGACATCCTGTGTTGACTTCTCTCCTCCAACTGCACATGCACACATGTGCATACACACACTTGAACATATTTGTGTACATGCATACTGTATACATGCAAACACACAGACACAACAACAACAAAAATGGCATCAGTAGCTAGAGACATAGCTCAGTGATGTATCAAGGATTTCATTAAGGAGTCAGAGAGAGGGAGCTACGGAGATGGCTCAGTGGTTAAGAGCCCTTGGTGTTATTACAGAGGACCCAGCTTCATTTTCCAGCACCAACCAATTTGACAGTTCACAACCATCTGTAACTCCAGTCCCTGGGTACCAGTTCCAAGGTATCACATGCCCTCTTCTGACCTCTATGGACATCAGAGTTGTGCACAGTATACAAATGTATGTGTAAGTAAAATATTCATATACATAAAATAAATCTTTTTTTAAGTGGGAAGAAGGATCGAGGAAAAGAAAGAAAAAAGTTTGATAATAAGCAACATGTCTACATTTTTGCAGAGAGGCAGAGTGGGCAAACTGATCTTTGCACAGCCTTGGGCTCCAAGGTGGCCGCATGAGGCTCTGCTCTGAGTTTTGTCGCTCTCAGAGGTAAGCAGAGGTGGCAGACAGCTTGACATCTATCTGACACCTCAGCCCAGACCCATGGCAGGTTAGGAACATCTGTCTGGCCTGCTCCGTGAAAAGCCCAGAGGAGCATCCAGAGATGTGAGCATTTCATTTGTGGTGTGTGATGATGCCTGTCCTCATTAGAAGTAGAGCTGTAAGCCTGAAAGTCACAAATGATGGAAGACTGCTTCCTGGAAGTTTCAAGGGCATCTGGACCACCCTATTTTCTAGGAGAAACACTACCCCTGGAGGCCCAGAAGCCACAGCTCTAGGTAGATGGGCAACAGGATTAAAAGCCCCCAGGGGCTAATTTAGCAATGATAGGTGCTCCTATGAAAAGGGGCTAAAGCTGTAGCCTTGAAGGATGGACACAAATTAACTCTAAGCTGAGGGGACAAGAGAATCCTGTGGTTGGCTTAGGCTGGTGTCCAAAGTGCAATAGTGACTGAGGAAGAAAGGTGCATGGGAAGAAGTCCCATGGGTTTGAAGAGCAGTCACTGAGTCTGGGGCTGATTTTATAAGAAAGATGCAGCCACAGACAGGTTATAGCTTATCCAGGGACCACATAGTAGTAATACACGCTCAGTCTATTGACGGCTCAGCTGGAGGGGAACACACGGGATAGAATAGGACAGTGGGAGGCATCACAGTGGTCCCCACCAAGTGCGGTGAGGAAGGAGTGACTGACTCCAGACACAGTCCAGGGGTGAAGCAGCTCAGCTTCTCGAGAGGCTCGATGTGGAGAAACAGAGAAAGGGAGGCTGACCCTGGGGTCTTGTAGCAGGGTGGAATTGGAGAGGTGATGAATGACTTAAAGCACAGGAGATGTGAGATTCAGGTTGGAGTGAGGGGTTGTCATCACAGTCTCTGACCAAGGTCTGATACTGGAGAACATGATGCACACCCTACTGCAATGCCCTGACCCCCAGCTGAAAACAGTCACCCCAGACAGCCATCTCCGTCAGCCCCTCCCACTTGTGTCTCACTCACAGCAATGAAGTTTATTCCCAATCATACTGCTGTGATTATTTATTCACCATCCTTGTGTTTCAGAATTACCATAGCTGTGAAATTTATATTCAACAGCATTATTACAATTTTCAGCTACTAATGAAATTATTGTTTCTGTTTGTGATGTGTTTGGGAGCTATAATGATAAACATTTCCTTTCAAAAATACCACTGCAATGTTTATGTCCTCAAAACCTGCCATAAATGACAAATTGCCAAGGGCCCCTAAGCAGTTAAACTCTCTTCTTGGGAAGGCTGAGCTTCTCGCTTCTGCCATGGTGGGAATTGGATCCTGGAGTAGATAGGATTTGCGATACCAAAGGCTGACATTTATAATCTAGGACTGTGTGGTCTCCAGATAATTTTGATACTATAGCTCATCAACTAAAAAAAAAAAAAGATTTAAGTTTGGTACATACCCCTAAAATATGCTGCTGTTCGATTTATTGTAGAACATAATGCAATTTAGCTGTGATTATTTTCCACTGAGCTAATTAATATACAATGCATACGATGAGCCATATAGCAGAAAGGACTTGAGGAAGTGAAGTAAGCAGAGTCACACAGACCTGCTGCCTCCATCCCTCTCCCCACTGTGGGGAACTTGCCTGGGGAGTCTCTCTGTGATATGGAGAGCCCTGGCCTAGAACATTGTCTTCCCATATTCTCCATTTTTTTCTCATCCTTTAAGAGTAGAACTGATGCAATATTGAATTCCCAAGCTCCAGGGCTAAACACAGAACCCTGGAAGGAGGCCTGGTGGGGAGACGGAAGCACCGTTTTCATCTGTTTTAAATTTGAGGGTTTTGAGTGAGAAATTTCTGCTGAGCACTGGGCTTTGTAGTTAATAAGATCAGGTCTAAAAATCCACAGCTCTCCAGAGCCGTGCCGGCTCCTGATGCATGCTGGGAAGAAGTTGCCTGCTCGCTCCCTTCCATACTTTGCTATACCCCCTTGCTATACTTTGACCCTGGGCTATTCTTTCGGTCCAAGGCAGTCCCCGTGTCTCCTTACAATGTATAACTGGTAGTGGGCAGACTTATACCCAGGGGCAATACAGCCACCATCTGGGTTCCACTAGCAACTGCTTTTACCTTAAAACATGTTTTGTTTTGTTTTTTAATTGGTGCCACTCTAACTAGCATACATGAGAACCCTGAAGTGGTGTGGAGTGACTTTGTCATAACTATTCTTATCCCTGGACATCAAAGGTTCAAGAGTCAACTAATAAAGTGACCGGTGGACGGTTACACGCAGCAAGACCTGAGGTCCTATCTTTCCTTGCTGTTACTTCCTGTGTATGCCTCTGCAAGTCCCTTACCTTGGAGCATCTTCTCAAAGAGAAGCTACCCAAGCCCCTCACTCTGAACTCCCTCCTCTTTATCCTCTCTATCTTGGATACTATGCCTGCTCCTTTGGTTCATGGAAATCCTTCAGCCTGTGAAGCCCAAAGAGAGGTCTCCCTCCTTCCTTGGAGTTTCTGTAACAAGGTCATCTATGACATTCACTTGCCACTGGATCCTGAGAGGCCTATAACATAGTATTTCAGTCTAATGGTGGGAACATTTGCAGAGACCCCTCCATCACTCTGAGGCTGACCAGAAGTATCTACAGAACAGAAGCCCTTGTACATTTTCCTGCACACAGTAGGTATCGGGGGACATTTGTTGAATTCAGAGTCTCTTCCAAGGTGCTCCTCAATTTCTTCCTTTAGGTCCTATCAGGGGGAATAGCAATCCCAGCCTAGGAGTGAGGCTAGACCCAGAAGGGAGAAAAATAGATCATGGATGATGTTCAGTAACTCAAGCCTCACATATTAAACCAAGTCATAACCTGTGGCCCTGGACGTGTTTATGCACACTTCCCCCCAACAGACTTATTTGGTAATGCTCACATTCTTGTGTTTTTATTTGGTTGTCAACATTTAAAAGCCAGCAGACCCAGAACACAAGCAAACACATAGGTGAAAACTGGAATATCCACATATGATATAAAAAAACCAAACCTGCAGGGCAATGAGGGACTAAGAAAGGTTGCCTCCCCTCCAGATGTGGAGGCTCCTTTTGGTTTACAAGGCCCTCAGGTTGCCAAGAAATCTAGAGCAACATGAAGCTAAGATTTGAGATCATGTTAACTTCACAGTTCCTTTGAACAGTTGTCACTTCCTGGCCAGAAACTGTGGGACAGTTGCAACTGTATGTAGCAAAGGACAAACACAGACTCCATAGTCCTGGGAGGGTTTCACCTGCACTGTTTGCTTAGCACAGGTTCCCTGACCCACTTCCCCTATCCTGACACTGTTTGATTTATTCTCGCTATAATTACCTAATTTCTTCTGTGTCCTTTCACTTCCTTTTCCGATTAGTATTCCCCTGCCCTGCTCCTGCTGTGGGATCCTGTTGGTAGGACATCCGAACCAGACCTTACCTCATTCTCAGAGTCTAGGCTACTGCAGCCTTGCTTCCAAAGCAAGTCAATGAGCAGGGGCAGGACCACAAGGCGGGGCCATGGGCCGGGCCAAGGGCAGGGCCAGCAGCAGCAAACTTCATTCTTAAGGCTGGCTAAGCCTGGGAGAATGGGGCAACTCAGTCTCGGGCCCTGGAGGCACAAGAGATAGGAGGAAGGACCAATGCCCAGAGAGAGCAGCTTGCTGGTGCAGGCCAAGGCCAGCCTCACATCTGTCATCCCCTCTGACCAGGCTATTTGCCAAGAGAGGAAACTGAAATACAGAGGAAGAGGTAGAAAGTGGGGCTGGGCGGGGAGGGGGGGTGAAAGGGGGGGAGCAGGATAAGAAGAGCAGTGACAAAGGGGAAGGTTGGGAGGAAAAGGAGAGGAGAGGAGATTGAAGGAGAAGCCCCGAGATCCAGCAGGCTCCTCACAGAATGCATTCCTACCCAGAAGCACCACCTGATTTAAGCAACGCAAAAAATGTGAAGTACGATTTGTCCTTAAAATTCAACAGCGCAAGAATGAAAAGAAAAGGCTCCGCGGAGTTGTGACATTTAAGTGGTCATGCATTTTTCAACATATCGGCTATGCAAAGATGTTTATATTCATCTCCTCCGCAGTCATGTTTCATTTAAATAGGGTGAAAAATGCCTTCAAAAAGTTTAATTAAATAAAATAGAAACATGGAAATCAAAGTTAACTGCAAAAGACTTTAAAGGTATTCTCCTTTAAAAGGGGGGGGGAGAAGTATAAATTCCATAAATAAAAAGAGGCAAATAAAAAGCCAAGGAGTAAACTAATAAATATTCTTGTTATCTCTACTCCTTGCCATTTCAAATCCAAGTGTATTTTTATCTTGTATTATATTTCTAAAAATCCAGAGGGAAAAATGTCAGGAGATGACAACGTGTAGAGGTTCACGGATGCTGAGTTAATCTAAAGCCTTTAGTAAGAAAGAAGAAAAAAATCATCATTTAGCAGTTTCTAAAAACAAAAAAACAAAAAAACAAAAAAACAAAAAAACAAAAAACGGAAGGGTTGCATGGTTAGATTTAATTCATCATCTTGCATGCATGCTCAATGAAGTTCACAAAGGTCTCATAGCAGCCCCAGCTAGATTCTGGCCCATCCATCTCGGCCCTATGTTCATACACGCCAGCTTTAATATGCACCATAATGACAGCAACAATAATGACCTTAACTTGGGTAATCCATTTGTTGACAGCAGGTGATAATTCGGCCATCCTGATAGTAATCTGTTTTTTTGGCAAACGGGAGAGAAGGCTATTTGCCACGTACATTTATTTTTATGGGGGTGACATGTTTTATAAAGCTGGATGCGGGACTGTACAGGTGTGGAATTAATTGTCCAAGTTGCAAAATATGTTCGTGATGGTATGTTAAATCTATGGCACACAGTGGCCCTGACACGATTAAACACTCGCTTCCATTAAGTAACCACAAGCCTGGCTTTCCAGTCATGGCGCTGATTTTTTTGCTGAGTGGATAGCTTGGGGCTTCCTTGTGCTGCTAGTTTATGATCTGAGCTCTTTAATTTCCCCAGTTCAACTCTTAGGGCCACAAAGACAAGCCGCCTGACTTTTAAATAATATATTCCCTCTTTTAAATTTCTGCCTCCTACCATATCCTAGGAGTACCATTTCCTGTCACGATAATTACAATAATTTGTATGTAGTTCCTGGGATCACATTCCTAATTGAGTCCTAAATTGGTTAGCCCCATGAAGTTATTAATATGCTTTTTTAACCTGCACAAAATATCTATTTTTTTTCTGGCTGGGCAAACAATCTTCTTTGTTTCATATATTCTTTACTTCTGTTCCCTTTGTTTTAATATCACTATTTTAGTTTTTAAAAATTGAAACTTTTTCAAACAGAAGCATTAGTACTGAAGGGGCGGATTTGGTCAGAGAGACCTTTGAGAATCAAGACTCAGTGGCCTGAGACCTTTGTCACACAACACCAAAAAATAACTCCTGATCACTCCGGCACTAGGGAAGGAACATGTGAAGCGATAAAGCGATACCACAAAGCTTGCATGTGGCCAAGCAACCAGGTCAGAGTCCAGGTTGACCTAGAACTTTCTAGGTAGCCCAGGCTACGCTGGTGGTCACCATACTCTTGCCTTAGCCCCTGAGTGCTGGAATTACAGATGTGGAGTCACTCTGCCCACCTCTTTTTAAAAAGGGGATTATCACAGCCAGACTTCTGTTTTAGAAACATTGATTTTTAGGCAGTTCAAATTAATAGTCTATAGAACTTGTCTAACTATGCTAAAAATACATAAACGCAAACACATAAACTAGAGTTAGAGCAAAGAGGAAAGAATGGGGTTGGAGAATTTTCACCTGCAGGGAAGTACCTATTCAACTGGAAGATGAAACTAATTCAATAAAACAGAACAGCTGGGCATGATGGTGCACACCTATAATCTCAGCACTCAGGACTCTGAGCATGAGGCTTTTGAGTTCAAAACTACCCTGAGCTACACAGAGATGCCTTGTCTAGATGAATAAGTAATAGAGAATATTACAAAGTTGCAATGGTCTGAAACCAGTTATCCTTCAAACACACACACATATGAAACTGTAATCCCCATTATAAAATATTAAGAGGCAGGGAATGAAGACTTTGCCTTAGGAAATGGACTCATCCATCTATAGAGGAAGTGCATCAATGGTAAATGGGACCTCTCATGAGTGTCACCCGATGCCCCAGCACTACTGTGGGACTCTACAGCAAGAAGGTTGTCACAAAACACGGCATCTTGACTGTGAGCCAGAACCATGGGCTAGCCTCGTGCCTTACCAGGAAACTGGAGAACAAAGGATGGGTCTTTGGATAACCTCAGCCCAGACCTGGCAGGACAGCCCTGCTTCAGACTGCAAGGCCTGAAGTCAGCTCAAGGAATCTTCCACTGAAACCTTCTCCCAGTGTTAGGCCACCGGAAAGTCAGGACTACCGCAAACACACATCCGTGTTCGATCATTACATCAGCCAGAATCCAGACTCTACGGTCAGTGGCGCCCACAGGTGTGACCATTGAATAAGATCTCAAGATGGATCGCCTTGCTCTATTGAAGGCACATAATCCCTGACTGCTTTTTCATTTAAGCATTTTCTAAATCATGTGTCTGTGAGGCTGTGTTGAGACAAAAATCAATACGCTGACAATTCCTCTTTGTCTCTTGTGACGACAAACCAGGCTGTCAGTGCCGTACCCTGCAACTTCACACAGGCACCTTTCAAAGTGCCAGGGATGGAGTTTACTGTAATTATACAATAGTAATGATTTCACGTGCGGAGGACGAATTGTGGGATTTGCTCGGCTTTGGGTTTAAAGCATCTCAGTGGTCCAGAGCACACGATCCTTAACACATTGGAAGTTCTCAGGACTGAGTAGGGCAGGAGAGATGTGTGAAAATAATCTGAAGGATTGCCCTATAAGACATGTCCATGTTTATTGGGCAAATGCATGCATTCTGGGAGTGCAGAAGACATTTCTGGGAAATAGCTGTTCGTTCAACACCACTGGAATGGACTTCTAATTCCCAACAGCACCTTGCTACAGCACCTTGTTCTAGATCCTGGCATGCATCAAAGCCAGAACCAGAAAGCAGACAGTGCACTTTCTCCACCTTCCTCACCAACAGATACTGCTTCTGTTTCTCAGGTTTAATGATTTTTATATAGTTTTTATATAATTATTTTATATAATATATTGTTTTTATATATCACACAGAGGTGTGGTGATTTCAAAGTGTGGTTCTGATTGGCATTTTTTTTAAGGTAGTACACAGAGTAGCGAGTCTCATCATGGCATCTTCATGTGCGTGTCCTTATACTTTATCCTCCTTTGTTTCCCCCCCCCATCTTCCCGTGTCTCATGCCCTTCCAGCGGGTTCTCCAGCTAGCCCCCACCCTGCCTTTTACTTTCTTTTCACAGAAGTCTCACTGTGTTTTCTGGTTCCACCTCCTGAAAGATCTCTTCCTTCAGAGCTGGAGAGGTGGCTCTGTGGTTAAAAGCGCATCCTTCTCTTGCAGAGGACCCGAGTTTGATTCCCAGCACCCACACAGAACAGCCCACAATGACCTGTAACTCCCGCTCCAGGGGGATCTGACTGCCTTGGCCTCTGTGAGATGGCGCACATATGCTCACTGCCACATACAAGTACACATACATAAAAGTAATAAAACAAATCCTTTTTTTAAAAAAAAAATCTCTGCTTCTCTCATGATCCCATTTCTAGCTTCAAGTTGTACAAACTCACACACACACACACACACAGTATCTAAGCTCCACATAGCACAGAAAACATGTGGTATTTGGTTTTTTTCTGAGTCTGATTTAACCGATTTGGATTTACACTATCGAGTGTAGAAACTCTTCACATATTTTAATCCATCAAGAAATGGAAAGAGACACAGACTCTGTCTGTGCAATAATGTGGAAGATGCTGGAGAAAGATCTGGTTCTCACAGCGAGAGAGTGTGGGGAAACGAATATTCTAGAGAATTGTCTCACATCCTTGCCTCCTCTTGCAAATGTGTCTGCAAACTGCACATACATGTATACACACACACACATACACACACATTCTCTCTCTCTCTCTCTCTCTCTCTCTCTCTCTCTCTCTCTCTCTCTCTCTCTCTCTCTCTCTCTCTCTCCTTTCTGGTAATGTCCTTGTGCCCTGCCAGGCTCTCTCATCCATCTGACTGCTGCCCCTTCTCCCCTGTGCACCTCCACACCTCTCTTAGAGAGGCAGCGCAATTCTCCCCAGGCCAGGTCAGATGGAGAACACCAGCATTCTGGAGCCTATTCCAAGAGTGACCAGAAGTGCTCTCTGTCCTCCGTGTCCTGCAACATGGTGGCCAGGCTTTTGAGAATCGGAAGACGGTTCTTCATCAGACAGTAGCTCGCGTCCAGTATCATGTCCCCAGCTCCACTGATATGCTGCCCAACCGGAGGGCCCCAGGCTCCTTTAACTAAAGAGGATGAGGCCTGAGAGTCCAAAGGCTGACCACAAAACACTAACTGCCCTCTTTAAAACTGGGACAGGTGAAGCAGAGATGAGCAGTGGAGTGCTCCAAAGAGATGGCTCTGATCCTGAGACAGAGAGGGTGTGGGATCAGAACATGCCGGCAGCCCTTTGCTGACTCAAGCCCAGGTGAGTCACAACAGAACCGGGCTCTAAGAAAATCCTGGCCTTCTGTCACAGGAAACACAGCTTCACTTCACTCTCGACCATGGACTGCAAGGTATGCCAGACTCCTCCCAGGGTATCTGCTATGCTATTGATTCCTACAAACCAAAGAGCCATGCAAAACAAAGACTAAAACCAGGTCCCAGGTTCTACTGTGTCCCTGCTCCACTCCTCCCTCTCTGGCATATATAGTTAACCTATTTCTGCCCCATTTAAGTTCCCCTCAACATTAGAAAGAAAAAAAATTGGCTTAAAACAGTCCCAAGAGACATTCTTTTCTACGGGACAATGGCAGCCTATGACTCACGTCTCCCAGAAATGTCTTTCTGGCTCATTCCTTTCAACTGGGCAGCTCTTCTGCTCCCTAACCAACAGAACAGCTGGCTGCTTTTTTTAAATATCCAAAACATTCCAGTGTTTTTTTAAAAATGCTACAGAGTGCCGAGAACCTGTCTCCATCCTCATCAGCCATGGAATCCCAAGTCATGGAAGAGGAGAATCAGGGACACCTGCCCTTAGCTTCTGCCACGAGAAATTCCCTAGTCTCTCCCTCAAATGAAGATGGTTTCCTTACATACATACGCAGCTGGGACATTCTCAGAACTTTACAGTAACCCAGCTGCCTGAGCCAGAGGCTCAGCACACCTTGGAAGTGGGAGGTTTGTCTGCTATCCAGTGCCTGAGGGACTGACTTCACATTCCTCTGCTCTTCTTACCAAGTGTGCCCATCAGCCTGGCATGCTGCTGGCAAGCAGAAGCAGCTGCACCAATGCTTTTTGGTTTAAATTAGTGTCTTAGCTTTTTCTCCTGTTGTTGTGATAAAAAAAAAAAAGACCCTAATGAAAGCAATTCAAGGAAGGAGGAGTTTATCTGGCTTGCCATCCCAGGTAACGGGGAAGTAAGCTGGCGGCAGCAGGCCCTCGAGGGAGCTGGTCACCATGCCTCCACACTCAAAAAGCAGAGAGCTGGAAAGGCTTGCTTTCATGTATTCTGCTTGCTTTCTCGATTTTGACAATCCAGGGTGGCAGCCAGGGAATGGTACCGCCCACAGTGGGCACGTCTTCCCACCTTAAATAATGCAATCAAGATAATCCTCCCCAGGCATTCCCAGAGATTATTCCCATGTTAGTCTAGACTCTATGGGGTTGACAATTAATGCCACGCACCATAGTTAGCAATTCCCTTCTTTAATCCCCACCAGAGCCACCTCTCACCTGCCTCACATGAGAGCCTCCAAGTGACCTCACTCTTACCCTTTCCCTGTTACAGAGCCAGACTTCAGAAAGCATCAGTCAGGCCTAGTCCTTCCTCTGCTGGAAGCAGCCTCAGTGGTTTCCAATGTCATTGAAATTAATTCTAGATTCCTCATGTGACCTGCAGTCCAGCACAACCTGGGTTATGTGACCCCTGACCTCATCTCTGTCCACACCCTCTCTGTTCCCCAACCACGGTTTGCAGAGTGGAGAATGCTTCCCCTTGAGCCTGCCCTGAGGGAAGCCTCAACAAAGACCTCCCCAGGAAGGGGACAACCTCCAGCCTGGACACTTCACATCTCATGCAGCGTGACCCATTCTTGTCACTGGTTACTCTCTGTCCAGTCATGTGGCCCGTTTTTATGATGGTCACAGACATTTCAGATAGTATTGTGTGGGTTGATGCTACTCTGTCCAGTTTTCTTGGGCTGATTATTTTGTTCTTGCTCTCTGTGCCCAAGTCCTCAAATTGTGCCTGCCCTGCCATAGGCATTATTCCATTATTCGGAAGGACAGCCTCCTAGCTTGTGCTCAAAAGAATGGGTATTTTTGAGACACTTTTGTTCATAAGACATTCCCCCATTTCTAAGCCCAGAGTACTAATTTCCACCTTGATATTACTTTCTCCCCCAATAATAGAAATAATAGCCACCATTTGGCTTTGAAATACCACTCTATATTAAATACCTAGACAATCTGCATTTATTATAGGTCAACCAAAAAAGAACTGGATATTACCTGTCTTCTATAATTGGATTGTATTTTCTGAAGAATCATGTTATTCTAGAGTTTTGCCTTCTAATTTTCTTTGGTATTATATGTTTTTATTCCTTGCAAATAAATGGGCAAATTGTTCCATTTTTGCATGCAGAAATCAGGAGGGAAATATTAAAATCTTAATCAGACTACAAACCTCCTAGAAATGACCTGATGTGTGTATATTTGAGCATAAGGCTTCTGAATAAAGCAATAAACAAGTGAATTCTTAGAAATACTGTGCTGAAACTGGACTCACCATCATCATGATCTCTGGGATTAAATCCAGCGTGGGTTAGCTGAACCAAATAGACTATGGTTTCTCAAAACGGTCTCTTGTATATCTAATGAAGATCATTTAATATACCATCTCTCTGTCTCTTTCATTCTTAATGTTTTATTAATATATGTAAATTATACATAATAATGGGTCATTATGACATTTTTATACATGTACATAATGTATTCTATCATATTCCCTCCTTATCCTCTCTGGTCCTTATCCCTATCCCATTAACCTTCTTCTTCCTCCCAACTGGTCTGTCTTTTGTTTCCACTCATGATGTACGCATGCGTGTGCGTGCGTGAGCGTGCGTGCGTGCGTGTGTGTGTGTGTGTGTGTGTGTGTGTGTGTTTTGGTGTGTGTCCCATTTGGGTTTCATCAGGGTTGTTTGTAGTAGTTTGTTTCAGAGAGTTTGTTTACAGGAGAACATCTGCCTTACTGGTGACTATACCACTGAAGAAAATGTCCCATCATCCCCCACCAACTGTTATCTGCAAATAACTGGAAGGGTAGAACCCCAAAAGCTCTTTCCCTCCGTTGACAGGGTGCTGACAGGCCCAATCTTCTACAGAGCTTGTGCAGGGTCTCACAGCTTCTCTGACTTCAAGGGTACCACAGCCATGCCATCCCCTCTGTCAACATTGCACACTGCTCCTTCTCCTCCGGGTCTTACATTCTTTTTGTCCCTTCTTCCATACTGTTCTCTGAGCCTTGGAGTTTGGGCGGGGGGAGGAGGGGTGATACAGATGTCCCACTTATGTCTGAGCGTGCAACAGTCGATTATTCTCTATACTTTGACCAGTCTGTCTCTCAGTATAAAACTGACATCACCACTTTCTCCATACATGCCAAATGTGTTCCTAAGCTCATTGAGCCTATAATCTCATTTTACTCCTAAAATGGGAAAGTAGATGTTGAAGTTCCATTTCACAGATCAGAAGACAGGGATAGTGATGTGCAAAACCAACTGTGAGGCATGAAACCTTCACTGTCACAACCAGTCACACCCCCTCTGGTACTTTCCTGTGGGAGGATTCCACATTGGGGAGGCTACAACATTATCACAAGGCAGAATTCTAGCAGAGCCTACCTAGGAAGATAGAAATGTTTCCAGGAGTCTTCCTGGTAAAAGTGAAGGGATGACACTCACTAGGAAAAATGATGGCAGCATTAATAACAGCCTTGTTGAATTTATCACTACAAGTAACCTTTCTCTTGCGCCTTGATTTTATAAACACTGCATATTAAATCTGGGCCAGGTGCCTACAGTCATCTTGGAAGAGAATATTTCATCATCTAAATATCTGGCCATTTGAAGAAAAGGAAATAGTTCGTCTCAAGTTCTCCCAGTGTTTTCACGACCCTGTGATGATGCAGGGACCCACCCGCCCCTCCCTGCCTCATGAATGGCCACCCACAGACACTACTTTTGCTATGAAAGGATTTTTCTCAGAAACTGAAAACTGTCTAAGAAAACAGTGGTTTCTTCTCTGAACTTGGCATCTGCTCAACACCAGGAAGCATTATACTTTTGATGAGAGCCACAGACAGAGTAGACACTGAAGGTGGGTTGGGTGGACGGGGAGGGCAAGAGAACACAGGCTGTCAGCACTTGAGCCTGCCCTCCCAATCAAATACCATCATGATTTTCACTGTTTTACCACCCCAAGCACACGCCATAAACTTTGATTTCATGTTTGCATAAAAAATGAATTCTGTTTCTATATTTCTGTTGTATCTTATTGACCAGAATTTAATTAACCCTCAAATAAGAATATTAAAGTTTCCTTAAATATTCAGGCCCTTTCTATCTTCAACAGTAGTTACCCTAAATCCTATGGCTATCTTTAAACTACTGAGTATGCTTTTAAACATTGACTGATATATAACTCGGGCAGTATCCTAATGATGTCTTCAAGGCCATTCACTTCTACCCACAGATACAAATCAATGGCTAAATTATGTTTATATACTCTTGCCTACAATATGACCACTACATTCTCTGTCGTGGGTCATCAAACATGGGCTGTGTGGTACAGTTTACTGTGCATGTCCACTGACTGGGCCACAATGCCCAAAGATTTGACCAGATATTATTCTAAATGTTTTGGTGGCAGTGTTTAAATTGGATGATCAACATTTAAATGAATGGATTGGAGCAAAGCAGGTTACCGTCTCTGGGGTAGGTAAACCTCATCCAGTCTGATGATGGCTGAGGGACATTTCCTTGTAAGTTAAGCTGTGGCTCTCCCCTGCATCTCAAGCCTGACAGCTTACTCTGCAGATTTTGGACTTAGCAGGTCTCTAGAGCAGCATGAGCCAATTAATTACAGACAGATCCAGTAGATGAGAGATTTATAGATAGAAAGAGAGAGAGAAAGAAAGAGAGAAAGATGATAAATGATAGATAAGTAGATAGATAAACAGACAGATGATAAATGATAGATAGATAGATAGATAGATAGATAGATAGATAGATAGATAGATAGATAGATAGATAGATAAATTGATTGATAGATTGATAGGTAGTTGCTCTTGTCTGTTTCTCTAGAGAATTCTGAATAATACAGACTGATTCAGACAATTTTAACATCATTGTCATTGGCAAGGTGTCTCGTTTCTTTAGTTAACAGAACATGTGCTATTATTACAGCAGGTCTGGTAAGTCCCACTCTGCCAATCTTCTATCATTCTGTACTGGTCAGAATCCTGTTGCGAATGACTGAAGACCAGAATCTTGTCACTTCCATGTTGATGGTCAGCCTAAAAGCATAGGATCTACCTTCACTGCTCTTCTTTACCTTATAAAATCTTTAGATCATCACATCTCTGGCAGACAATGTCCTCATAGTAGGTAATTTTACTTCTTTTTCTAGAAGTAGAAAAAAATGTGCAGTTTTTGTTCAAGGTAGTCACTATGTATCAAGGGACCTACTCTTCCATGACTTAGAAGACATTAAGGCAAATATCTTACCTTCAAAGAGTTAGAGTCTAGAATAGCAGATAAAAATGATGGTAACACTTGACATTGACAAAGGACCAGAGATCTCAGCCCCATCCCTGGAACACATTGTTCTATGTGTGTGCACATTCACATTCCGTGTATGTGATTGCAGGCACATGCACACACTGGTATGTGTATGGGGGTCAGAAGACAACCTCAAATATTACCCTTCTAGGTTATTTAACGCAGAATCTCTTATTAGCATCTAGGTACACCTGGGTAGCTGTCCAAGAGCTTCAGGAGACTGGCCTGCCTCTGCCTCCCTTCACCTCACAAGAGGGTAGAGTTTACAGACATATGCGACCAGGTCCAGTTTTATGTAGGTGCCTACTGATCCATCTCCTCAACCCACACTGGAGTGAAACTGAAAAACAGCTGATAGGAAGTTAAACTAACAGTGTTACTTTGGTTAAGTTCAGGATATGTTTGGGATGGAAGAAAGGGTCCTTGCAGGTATGGGAGAAAATTAAAATGTCCCCTAATCTAACATGGCCAGTAGTCTTATAAGAAGAAGAAACATGGGCAGAGGTGCATAGAGCAGCTGTGTTCTACGAGACACAGGGAGGAGGTGGCCACCTTCAGGTTAAGAATCCAAACTGCCAGTATAGCAGATTCCAAGCCTGCACATTACAATCTGATAAACATCAGTGGATCAGGACATCCAGTTTCCCATACTTCGCTACACTGGCCTTAGAAAACTAATGCAGATGTCAAGTGTGAGAAACATGTTGGGCATCAGTTGAAGATGTAGACAAGTGAGAGAGCCACCATCGAGACAATATTATCTTGACCTAATGACTGGCCTTAGGTAAAAGAACACATGGTGTGGGTCAGGTAGGGTTACAGATGCAGTAAGCTAAGGGGTGGCTACGTGCTTTGCCACACATGCATGAAACTTCTTTATGGTAAGTCTTTAAAGACTCTCTGATGGCTGGGCAGTGGTGGTGCATGCCTTTAATTCCAGAGCTTGGGAGGCAGAGGCAGGCGGATTTCTGAGTTTGAGGACAGCCTAGTCTACAGAGTGAGTTTCAGGACAGCCAAGGCTACACAGAGAAACCCTGTCTTGAAAAAATAATTATAATAAAAAGAAATAAAGCAAGGAAGGAAGGAAGGAAGGCTCTCTGAAAGATAAACTCTCCAATCAAGAATTAACGTCCCTTCCTCTTCTCCCTGAATATAGGCTCCCTGGGATTTGCCTGGGATTTGACCAATAGAATGATCTAGAAGTGATCTCTTGTGAGCTCCAATCCAGGCCCCCTGAGACCTCACTCTTCTTGTTCTTCCTAGGAATCCTATGACCAGTACCAGATTACATTTACAGCTAACTTCGGAATGATGGGTACCTGGACTCACAGCTCAGTTAGCCCACTCCCCTGTCAGTAACCAGTCATCTGCTACCATAGGCAAAATTACCCAGCTGCTGGCTGGCTGCAGACACAAGTGATCCAACAACGGACTCCAGCAGAACCACCTAGCTGACCTTGACACATATCCTTGATGTATATTATACACTTCCTCATGGATGCTGTTTTAGACCAAAGTCTTGGGGTGACCTCTAGTATACTGCAAAAAAGCAACAGCATATATATACATACACACACACACACACACACACACACACACACACACACACATATATATATATATATATATATATATATATATATAGAGAGAGAGAGAGAGAGAGAGAGAGAGAGAGTATTTTTGCCTTCTACCCAGATAAGTAATTCAAAAGCAAAGCAATCTGGATGGAAATTCTTTCTTCAACATTCTGTTACAAATGTCTATGAGACTGTTGAGTATCTTGCTGGTTACATAATCCTGAAACACACAGGAGAGAGGGCTTATCTGAAATACAAATCTTAAGCACAGTGAGGTGGCTGATTTCCATGCATGGGGAAGTTCCTCTAAAATATATATATATATATATATATATATATGGACAGAATGAAGAGGGAATCGATTCATAGTGAAACCTCAGAATCAACATTTAAGGTTAGACAAAACGAGAGTCAAGAAGGGAGAGGAGACAAGATGGCAGATAATAGAAATACCACAGAAGAAAAGGGGCAGTTCTCAGCAGAGTCAGATCATTGAGGGGGGAGGGAGGGAGAGAGAGAGAGAGAGAGAGAGAGAGAGAGAGAGAGAGAGAGAGAGAGAGAGAGAGAGAGAGGATGGACACACACACATGGCTGAACCAGGCATGGTGCCTTTTACTTTTTATCCTACCACTAGAGAGTCAAAAACAGGCAGAGCTCTGTGAGTTCCAGGCTACACAGTGCGACCCTGTCTTGAGAAGAAAAAAAAAAAAGACTGGTAAAATTCCAACACTGGTGATATTATGAGGAGGTGGCTCAGTAGATAAAAGAGTGTGCTACAGAAGCCTGATAACCTGATTTTAGATCCTTGGACCAGACATTAAAACAACAACAAAAGCCAAAGACAGTACCTGTACATCTGTCACTCCATTCATCTTAGAGTGAGATGGGGAATAAGGGCACTCCAGGGACAGCTATCCTAGATCCTAGATGGACACACAGTGCAACAGCAGACACAGAAAGACTGTCCCCTGACCTCCACATGCATGCCAAAGCACATGTATGCTCTCTGTCTGTCTGTCTGTCTGTCTGTCTGTCTGTCTGTCTGTCTGATGTGTCTCTGTGTGTGTCTGTCGTCTGTTTGTCTGTCTTTGTCTCTCCTTCTCTCTATCTCTGTCTCTCTCTCACACACACACACACATACACACACACACACCTTGTTCTAAGATTTAAGAAAAAAAAGAGTTCCAACATTTATGAATTAAGACATGAATTGCCATAAGACTAGAAAAGGGTTGAGGGCCAAATTCATATTAGAAGTTACAAAAAAAGGAGGAGGAGGAAGAATAGGATTTAAAATCATAATTGAATATAATTCTTTTTCTAAGTGTAGCACAAACTTATCACTCTGCCTTAATATTATCAGCCTCTTGCTCTAAAAACCTGTGACCTACAGAAGACAGTCAACCTCAGGCATACAGACTAATGTCTTTAAAACGTATGGTCTCCAGTATAAGCTGAGCCTTTCACATCACACAATAAAAGGAAGGAAGACAGCCCTCCCGTGGAAGTGAAAGGCTCCCAGAGGGATTTCTTCAAATAAGAGATTTGGGGGCGGGGCTAGCAAACACATAAGTGGATGCTCACAGTAAGCTATTGGATGGATCACAGGGCCCCCAATAGAGGAGCTAGAGAAAGTATCTAAGAAGCTAAAGAGATCTGCAACCCTGTAGGTGCAACATTATGAACTAACCAGTACCCCAGAGCTCTTGACTCTAGCTGCATACGTATCAAAAGATGGCCTAGTCGGCCATCACTGGAAAGAGAGGCCCATTGGACACGCAAACTTTATATGCCCCAGTACAGGGGAACGCCAGGGCCAAAAAGTGGGAGTGGGTGGGTAAGGGAGTGGGTGGGATGGTATGGGGGACTTTTGGGATAGCATTGGAAATGTAAATGAGGAAAATACCTAATAAAAAGTAAAAAAAAAAAAAAAAAAAAAGAAAAAAGAAAAAAAAAAAAGAGATTTGGGTACACTCTTTCCAAACTTTATTGAATCATTAAGTCATACATTAGATCAAAGTCTAGAAGAAGGAAAGAGATATGTCTACAGCATTGTTGGGAAGGAAAGCCACAATGGTGAGTTGGTGATAAAAGGCCAGAAAACTTGGTTGACCAGGAATCCTTATCGGGAAGGAGCCCAGTGATGGCCAAGGGAGTCAAGAGGAACAGTGTTAAAGGTTACAGATAGAGACAGTGAATGGTACAGAGGTGGAGGACAGCAAATTCTCAATGTTATTCTTTAGAATAACTGGTCTTTATCTAACCCCATAGCTTCTACAATGAAGCAAACAGGATGGTTGGACTGATTGAAGACTGGTTTTTTGTGTGGACAGATATAGGAGGGTAAGAGATTGTGATCTTTGCATCTTGGGCAAGATAGCAGTTTAAGCAGTGGATCCTGAGATTCATCACTCATTACCGGGGAATAGGGACAGTGGGCATTTGAAGATTAGAAAGAAGGGAGAACAAAATAAATGCTCAAGGAAGTACATGGAAATGCTGGGAGGCTGTCATCCGGTTTGGTTCCAGAAGCAGAGGCATTTGGAAGGATGGGGCTAGGGTAGCGTGACTGTGCTGCCTGAAGTGTTGCAACTGTGAGTCTAGGTTACCAGACAGTCCTGCACAGAAGGATGCTAAAGACCACCACCAAGGTGGAAGCTGAGGTAACAGAGGAAACAAGACAAGCAAGTAGCTGAGCTCTCAGGAGCAGGGGAAGCATCCAGAGATGAGAAACTAGCTGGGAAGAGAGTAAGATGTGGCATGTGTATGAGGGTAGCCATACAACTTTCTGTCCTGGAATCTGTGTACACAGATCCTCTAGGCTAGTGGTTCTCAGCCTGTGGGTTGTGATCCCTTTGGGGTCACATATCAGATATCTTGCATATCAGATCTTTATGTTACTACTCCTAACAGTAGCAAAATGGCAGTTATCAAGCAGCAAAAACAATAATGTTATTTATGATTGGGGGTCACCACAACATGAGGAACTGTACTAAAGGGATGAAGCACTGGGAAAGTTGAGAAGCACTGCTCTAGGCCTAAAGAGTGTGAATAAATGAGCAGTCCCTGTCCCCTCCCACTCTGTCCTTTCTTAAGGAAGAATCAGATTGTAGCAAAGGACAGATGTGGAGAAGAGGAGTTAGCTTTGAAAGGACAAGATCCAACAAAGCTGGCAGTGTCAACTGATGACAGAAGAGGAACATGCTGGACAGCAAGCACCAAGACTGTGTCTGCACCACGTGGACACACTTCATTTTGTTTAAAAATTTTATTTTCACAGAAGTATTTATGGTTTGCCATGGTTGGGTCTAGTCCACAGTGGAAACATGATGCATTCCTATATTCTACCAGGGTGGTCTTAGACTTTCCTGGGAATGGCATAAGAACTTGACTGGGAGCCCAGGCCAACTTCTTGATCCCAGTGTAGGAAGCTCAATGACTAGAAAGACATTGTATGTCTCCGCAGGAACTAAGCTGGTAAGTGTGTCAGAGGTAAGGAATGGAGAAGCTCAAGGACCCGCCTGATAACCAGGGTCAAAACTCCACACCACTGGCTTGAATGCCATACCACATGTTTTGGTCCAATAGCTGAGTTTGCAGAATCTATGGCGGAGAAAGATCTTTTTCTGGAATGGATGTGACCCATGGATGGATACAGCAACTGAAAAGGGTTTTGTGCTTGAGTTTTCAATAGATGGAGAATATTCTGGAAAAAGAGAGTGCATTTTAAACCAGCCACCATTTGGTACCCTGGCACAATGCCGCCAGTGGTGAGCTGATTCCTCTTCATGGAGAGACAGCGATCACAAAGTCTTCACACTTTGTATGCTCTTTATCCAAGGCTTTCTACTACTGTGCATAGTCCTAAAGAAGGAATTACGATGTGCATCATCTAGTATTAATTCATGACACCTAAATACCTAATGGTACAGGGAGATTAAGCAAATGGTACTATAATTATGCAATAGAGTATCTAGCAGGCACATATGACACAGAGGGATATGAAGCAGCATATGGAAAATGGGCTTAAAAATCAAGTTATAAAAACATTTACAGGTAATGCCTAGAGAAAAAGTTTGGGTTGATGAAATAAGTTGTCCTCTGTCAGCCATACACACACTATAGTACGTGTACCCACACACTTATACACAACACATAAATAAATAACAACTGGAAATATATGCATTGAAATGTGGACTGTAATTCTCTTTAAGTGTTCAATTAAAAAGTAGTTTTGATTTTCTTTTTTTTTTCTGATTTTTTTCTAAGAAAAATCCAAAACAAAAAAGTTGTCATGAGATACATATCTATAAAGAAAAAAATGTCTTTAATCATTTCTCCAGATATTGTTTTCAACAACGGTACTTGGGAAAACAAAGTTTAAATATATGTTTAGGTTAGCCAGTAAAATAGAGAGACATATTCTCTATAAATTAGAATGCAGATTGAGAGAGAGACAGAGACAGAGACAGACAGAGAGAGAGACAGACAGACAGACAGAGAGACAGAGACGGACAGAGAGACAGACAGACAGACAGACACAGAGAGAGAGAGCTCCTAGATCCAAGAGAAAAAAATCCCACTCTTCAAATAATGTCCTTATGTGGAGGTACTTAAAAGAATCTTCTAGGTACCTTGCCCTTGTAGCTCTTGGTCTTCTTAATTCATAATTGTGTGACCACGAGATGATCATGTCTCTAGGTTGATAGAGTGAGTTCCAAGTTACTTCTCTCATAAATGACCAGTAGAATATTAGTATGCCTTTCGCTGTATTTAATGTTGCAAATGATATGCAATGTCAAAGTGGAGACATACCAAAATACACATGCATGCACACACACATACACACACACACACATCAATATAAAAAAGTTAAGACACATAAATCAATTGACAAAAATCTGTAGCTATTTTTACTCTAAGTATAAAGGACATAAACAAACTAGTAACAACTCACATTCAAACAATGCTTAATATTTATACACTGTTGGGATTTTTATTGCATTTTTTTTGAGATAGGGTCTTTCTGAGAAGCCCTAGCTGGCCAGGAACTTGCTATTAGATCAGGTAGGGACCTTCAAACTTGTAGTGATCCTCCTGCCTCATCTTCCCAACTCCTGGGATTACAAGTTTGATCGCAACTTTCTTAAATATGGTCTATTCTTACATACAAGATAAAAAAAAATTCTCAAAACTCTCTAGAAAGGGAATATTTGAATATTTTCAACCAATCTCACATTACAGAGCAATCTCTAATTACTTTATTTAAGCAACTAAGCGATGCTTGGGGAAGACTCTTTAGCCCGTGATGACCTCAATAAAAGCTACAGGAGGGGATACTTAGAGATGTTGGAACTGATTATACAGACAATGAAGAAACTTAATAAGGCTGACTCCCAGGCCCCACATGACTCCCAGGCCTCACAATGCAAGTGTTAAAATGTCACTGTAAACAGGCACTCTAGCATAACTCCCTGAATAAGTAGCCAGTGTGGTTCTTTAACACATCTTCTGTCTCTGGGTCTGGACTCAAAGCTAACACACCTCTTTTCACAGGCATACCCTTCTTCTATCATGAGAATGACCATGAGAGAGCCAATTACATTTCACAAAAGTGCCCCAAGCAATCTTCATACTGGATTATACTGGTATAGCGAAAGGATAAACAAGACCAAGTTTTTTTGAAAAATAAATATTTATTTGTAATACATGTAAATAATGTTCTTTAGGACCAGTTAAATCGATGGGAATAATCTTTAAATTATTTTTAATGCAGCTATTACTATCAGGGTCAGAAAAATCAATTAGCAATGTAGTCTTACTCCTTAACCCTATAAGGCTTCGGCAAGCATCGCAGAGATGACTCCATTCCTGTTTATGATGTTTTGGACTCCTTTCTTCAAAGCCCTGTAACCCTTTTAGGTTGACATCATGCAAAGCAAGGCGTCAAAGATTTCATTAGCACGGCTGCACGGACCTCAGAGTGTGTCCCCGACTTCTGATACTATTTCACTCTCTAGCTTGGGTGACTAATTTTAATCTCATAAAAAAAAAAAAAAGTTTAGCAACCCATTGAAGTGCAGTGAAACCTCAGAATAAAACTTTACATTTGACTTACTAATTAAACTGTTCTTTTGACGTTGTCAACCAAGCAGATTTCAATGATGCAAAGATCTTAAGTTTCACCCAAGTTTGAAAGCTTGTTTGCTTGCTGACTGGCTGGTGTGAGAAAGGACAATGTGTAAAAGAACTCCCCAGTCTGGCTCACAAGATCCCAACTGTGCCATGTCCTTCCCTTTGCTAAGGAAGAGTGCGTACGACAGGGGTCTACTGATAAATAACTCAATCAACCCAAAGAAGGCTCAAGTTCACACTGAAGAGTGCCTCCCTGTCCATTTCCGTTTAAAAGTTCATGATGACCAGATGAAATAATTAGACCATAGATCCTTATATAGATAGGTAGATATGTGACAGACAGATGACAGCCGGGTGTATACATATATGTGAATAAATGATAAACAAAAGACAACTCAATGCATATATTATTATATGCTTTATATATAGACATGTGTAATGCAGATGGCACTTACCTACCTATGTCTCTATCTCATGTATACATACTATAGGCAAATGAGTGTGTGTGTGTGTGTGTGTGTGTGTGTGTGTGTGTGTGTACATCCTACTAAATTATATATCCTGATAAACAGATGTAACACAAGTACAAGGAAAGTGTGAGATACATTTTATCAGATAAAAAATTTGCCAAGTAACCACCCACTCTGAGACACATCCCTCTTGTGCTTTCCTTCTGACTGGAATGCCCCCTTGTGTCCTGTTTGCACACCTATCCTCTTTGCCCGTATCTTCTATCCTTCAAAGCCCATGGCCTATCGCATGATCTTCTGAATCTTCCAGCAAGAGGGCAGGTACCTCTCTCCTCCATATTGCCGTAGTGACGGTCCTTTCTTTGAACTGGTGGTAGCCTTCATGAGAGTTCAAACATTAACTTGAAAAAGAAGCATGCTTAGCTACAAAGTGGCCCTCCCACTTGTCAACTGGGTGATTTTGGTTTAGGCCACTTCCCTTCTCTGTTCCTCGGCTATTTCGTTTATAATATACAATACTGGTAATAGTGGCCACCCCATAAGACTGTTTTGAAGGGTTGATTGTGGAAATCACTTTAATGGGTTCCCATCCAATATATGGAGCTTGCTGTGACAGGCCAGCATAATTTACTGAGAATCTACTGTGTCCTAAACTCTCCCCTTGTAGGTATATCATAGAAAACTGAATGGCTGAAGTCCTATCTTAACCACACCCTAAGGAGTCCTCAACACACATCTTCCAGGTCTATAGTCTCTCTGAACCTTCACCAACTATGCTGAGGCCCTATGCCCTGCCCTGAGTGAGCCGCCTCCCTGCATTCACCTCACAAGCCCTCCAACTCCCAGAGACTTGTTTCCCATTCCCTCCTGCAGCTCCCTCGGCTTCACACGAGGCATCTTTCTTTCCCAGCATCTGCTCACTCCCGTCATTAGATACACTCTTGTGTGTGTATAATGCACCACTGATTTGTTTCAGACTAAATCGGGGGAATCTAAAAATAAAGAGATGTTGAACATATTTCTTTGCATATTAACTTTAAAGAAATGGATTAATCTTTTAGAAATAATCAAAAATGAATGATCCACTCAGTGTGTAGCAGTTGCCAAAGAGCATGGAGATGTAATCCTCCCCTGACTCTCACTTATCCCCTTACACTCTCTGAGTGTATTAAGCATAGTCTTTACACTTTTTCATTTTAGAAATTAAGAAGTACAAGTGAGCCTATGGGAACCCAACCATGCCCTTCCCTGGGGACAAGTTAATAGAAACACAACTCGTTTGTTCTCCAAGTCACATTCCCATTTTCAAAGATGACATCGCAGAATTGACTCCATCTTCCCAAGCAATGGAACACAGAGATGGAAAGCAACACACATAAGGTGGGTGGGGGATTGTTTTCTTATATCTCAGCCATGTCTCTAGCACACGGATGCTGTCTGCTGCAGGCCAGGCATGGTAAGGGACCAGGAACATGGAGAGCCACGGCTTTCGCTCCAAAGAAGCTCTCTTGGTGGAACGTGCAATGACAGGGACACATAAGGAGTTACAATCAAGAGAGAAAAAGTTAAAGGTGGAAGTGGAAGAGCAGAGAAAGTCAAATCAGAACATGATTGACCTTTGTGACAGGTCGCGTCAAAGGGTCTTCCTTCATTCTGTGATCATCCACACCCATCTTCATTGGGACCACCTCCTCCCTCCCATGCTGCAACCTGAAAATGCCCCAGTCACCAGCTAGCCCTTCGATAGTCATCTGTCACCAAAGCTTGGTGACACGATTCATTGTTTTCCTTCCTGAATGAAAGTAAAAGGAAGTATATATTCGGGGTGTACCATGAAATAATGAGGCACAAAGCAGCTTATGAAACGCAGTCATCCCCTGCCAGTTCCGACTCAGCAGAGGGAGCACTACAGCCAACTGGGTGGGAACAATTACCAAATTGTCAATGGAATTCAATAAACGTTGTTTTAAAAAAGCTAATTATTTGTTACAATAACCAGCTACTCGCGCCACTTTGTATTTGGAGGTTTGTAAACTACTTCCATTTGAAACGTAATTGATTCCATTTTTATCATTTGTTCAAGTTTATGTGGTTGTTCTCCTCCTAAGAGATGATAACATCTATTTTCAGCAAATTATACATTATAATTCCTCATTCAAAAGCTGTAACGGAAAACAAAATGCTAATTTATGCTGTAAACGAAACTACGGAATCATAATCACTCATTGTTAACATTAGGGACAAGCCGCTACTGGAAATAATAAATTGGAATAAGATGTGGTTAAGGTTGTTGCTGGGTCTCCTTCCTTTTCCTTCCTGACTTTTCCCGGCCCGTCCGGTTCCTAACGCTATTCCCCCCCGTCCCCAGAGAGATTTCTTGGGTGTCTTGTCTTCTTCTGGTATAGACCAGACATTGCCTTTATCTTTAGCTATTACCTGCAGCTCGATTTCAAAAGTACAGGAAGGCGAGCTCACAAAGCAATCAGAAGTGCGCTCTACAGAGGGAAGCATATTAGAGCCACACACCTGCTTCTCCACATTTCATTAAGTCTCTGTTCCTACATCTCCCTACACATCAGCCATCTTCCCCCACCTCACCCCAGGCCCCTCTAAAGTCCCTTCTGGCCAAGGGGAGCCTTCTCTCAATGCAAGCTCCCCTTCTGCTTAAGTAAACAACACCAAAGAAATAAACAGTTGCACACAAGCCCAGTTACATTCCATAAATCACATTGATTCTTATTAACCAAAAAAAAAAAAAGAGGGAATGGGGGAGCGATATGGCACCACGTTCTGGAAAAGCACTGGGCTTTGTTTAAATAAGCATCTTTAGGAGAAAAGGTTGTAACATAGGGTAACTGCATTTTCCTCTTTTTTTCCCGTTTTTAAAACATATTATAGTGCAAACAAAATGGGAAGATTTAAATACAAGTATTATATCAAAATAATGTGAATTCTTTGAAGGAACCAAAAAGTCACACCGTCTCGGAGAGTGAGTCACGTTTCTGCTGCCCTTTGATTTAATGCCATCTGCTGCACACGTTTACCTCTTTGCTGGCAAGGTGTGATCATTGATTTCCTATGGTCTCTTGGAAGGAAGTTCTGCTTCCTTGATGATGACTACAAAGGGGAGGTGACCCCATTCTCATTCCCGATGCAAGCCCTGCACTTTCATATTTCCGCTAGGGCCACAGGAACAGTGAAGCCAGCGAGAAACAACCTCTCCGTATTGCTGCTGACATCAAATGTCGTTCCTCCCCTTCCCACAACTACAGTGTGGAAGGACAGGATATAAGGGCCCAACTATGAAAAGGCATGAAAGGTTCATGAGGGACAGGAATATTAGGTGCCCAGCTCCTTACAGAAGACTCCTGGTAAAACAGGGGGTGATGAGAAAAGCAAGTCTCAGCCTGAATGGAAAACACAACCAAACTGATATAAATTCATGTCTAAAAGGGACATGAATGCATACCTAAATGTGTATGCATACAGTGTGTGTGTGTGTGTGTGTGTGTGTGTGAGAGAGAGAGAGAGAGAGAGATTTAATGTATTTGAGTAATTGTAAAATTATTCTATTTGGTTCAGGAATTTGACCAATCTAAAGACTCTCTCTCTGTTTCTCTGACCAGATCAACTATCCAAACCAAATAGAGTAATAAACTCAAGTATCTAGCAAGGCCCATCACCAAGAGGGAAAAAGCATCAGGTGGTTACAGTTGGCTCCACCAAAACAGACAGACAGCTTCACCCCCAAGAATTCTATGTACAATATAAAAGAAAGAAAAGGACGTGGGGGGGGGGGGGTGGGCAGCCAGTAATGTCAATGACCAGTATCCTCAGTACCCATATAAAAGTCTCCAAACTGGGAGGCAGAACCAGGAGGAGGGATCACTGGGGCTTGCTGGCCAGGCAGTCTAGCTGAACTGTGAGCTACAGGTTCAGTGAGTGACCCTGACTCAAAAAAAATAAGGGGAGAGCAGCTGAAGAAAACCTTTGGCATCAACCTCGGGCATCCCACACACATGTGTGCATACCTGCACATACATTTGGGTAAACACACATGAACATGTACATGTGCATACCACACACAAAAAAAAAGTGAAAAGAAAGAGAGGGGGTGAAGATTTGGGCAAGCAAAGGAGAGGTTCACTATTTGTAAAGGCAAACAGACGGCATCCTCAGAGACTTGCAAGGGATGGGTGTGTAGCCTCACACTGCTTTTGTGTTGGAGAGAGGAATGGAGTGGAGACAGTAAGAGGAAGCTGGCCTCTGGCTGCCCAACCAGTCCCCACTACTTGCTCCTAACTAGCACTTAATTCTGTCTTGTTTGCATTCTCTGTAAAATGGGAATAACAAGACAAGGCTCTACCCCATGTTGTTATGGAGACTAAAAGAGCCATACAGGTGTAAAGTGTTTGAAACAGCATTTAAAAAAAAAAAAATAGTAGCCGCAATCAAAATCCTGTGATCTCGTGTTTATAGAAATTTATAAAAGGTGCAGTATATTTTCAAACCAAAGCTACCAGGAGGAAGCTCATCTTACCGGAAGACCACAGCAAACCTATGTATGTCCTAACAAGTCTTTCTTTTTGTTACTGTGCATTGTGTCATGTATGTGTAAACAGACATACATCATACATGGGTGAGTATGCTCACGTGTGCATGCAGAAGCTAAAAGACAGCCTCGGGTATCACGCTCACCAGCACCATCATCACCACTGTCAACACTGTCCCAGAGTTCACTCACTAAGCTGAACTGGCTGTGCTGTGAGCCTCAGGCAGCTTCCTGTCTCTACTTCCACAGTATGCCACCATGCCTGTGATGTTTACGTGGGTGCTGGAAATGGAAGTAGATTCCTCCCAGTTGCAAGCCTTAGGTGCATCTCTATGGATCTAAACACTGTCATCCCTTTAAGAGTTGTGGAATAGTCAGAAAGAAAGCATACATATATTCAATTCTACCTGGTGTTTCCTGCTTTGTCTATTTCTATTCCCAGAACTAATGCCAAGCTTCTCCTACTCCTACCAACAACAAAAAGATAGACAGACGTGTTCAACAACTTACCTACCTATCTCCTGTAATGAGCCTGTATTAAAACTTCTACCTTGCTAGACAAGATGGAGTGCAAAGAGCCCCAAGCACTGAATAACAAAAACTATAGAGCCGAATTCAACAGGAACCCTGCCTGCTCTGCAAAGATGCATCCGGGTTGTTCTTCCAGGGAGGCCATTTTCTATTGAAAGAGGTTGGCGGTGCAGGAGGCAAAAGAAAGTTAAAATGCATAGTCACACCAGATAGTGATGCATCTTCCACAAACTTGGGGGTTAAGCTACCAGGGAATGAAGGAACTGTCCGATCAGGTGAGGAAAGTCAGATGTCAGGCCTCTCTGGGACACCCACGCAATCAGCTAATTGGCTTCATTTTTCACTTTCCACTGATTGATTCTGTATCATACAGACCTGGCCTGCTTCGATCTGGGCTGACATAGTGGCAGCTAATAAGGTGACCCAGGTCCTAAATGCAAGCAGGGAATGGCCAAGGCTGCAGAGGATGGAGCCTGACCGCTTAAACAACTCCAGGGGAGAAGCCCAGGCTGAAAGGCAAAACATAAAAAGAGAAAGCTGAGGGCTGGAAGCTTGCTCTGCTGCCATCCCTAGGCGTGAAACTGTAAATTAAAGCACGGGGCTGCCGTCTGCTGCACTGAGCCAAAGCAGACAGATCTCACAGATACACTTTAATTGGGGGTTTCATTCTAACTGAAACAGGTTCCTCCTCAGCAGATGCTCCCCCCCACACACACACACACTCCACTCCTGCCCACACACACACACACACACACACTTGTGGTTTGTTTTGCACATTGGAAAGCCAATGCAAAAATACCTGCAGCATGGTCTCAAAACAGGATGGAATCTCCCAGTTTCTAAATGGTAACAGATGTAGTTTCGGCTCTAATACACATTAGACTGACTCTCTCTCTCTCTCTCTCTCTCTCTCTCTCTCATTCTCTCTCTCTCTCAAAAAAAAAATCAACAAGCCACCCCCTCCAGCTTCAATAAATGTCACAAAATAACTAAATTCTTTCCCTTCCACGATCCATAGCTGGAGTATTTTTAATGTCTGTTTCTCTGCTTGTTTTTGTTTGCCTGGTTTTTATAAGTGAATAAATGACTTGCTACTTTCCAGATTTTCCATCTCGTCCTATTTTTCAAGCCCGTGTTTATAATGAACGGTGTCATAATCGTGCTTCTTGTGAAAACGAAAGAAATCAAACAGCCTCAGGATTCCAGGAAAGGGGGTTCTTCGTAGACATGCCTGCCTGCTATTGATGTTGTAAAAAGGTTCCTTTTACATGGTATTAGATGTTGAGAGCACATCATATTGATCTAGAAATAAAAAGCTTGATTTTTTTTTAGTACAGCCAACCCTTGCCTTCATAAGCACTTTATAACACTAAGAAGTGGGTTTTATTTTTAATTGAGGTAAACAAATTACACTTGAAGAACGTTGCTATTTTTAGGGAATGAAGGGTTTGTACGCTTTTTTGGCAGCAATTCAGGTAAAATCATGAATAAGTCTCACTCTTTCAAATTTTGGCCCAGGCCTCTCTCCCCAAGTCAACGCTGCCTGAATCCTGGGATAAAATTTGAAACTATTGCCTTTGTTTTCTCCTTGTCCTCCGTAGGAACAGTTGCAAGCAGTTTTCGTAGTCATTTGCCCATGCTCAGATGCTGAAAGGGCAACCTGGAGCTCAGCAAGGCCTAATGCACACGCTGTATAATTCTCCTTCCTTGAAAATGGTGACGGTGGCTGAGCCGGAAACCGCAAGTCTCGGTAAGGCAATGCTCGCCAGCACTTCCCACCGGACAAGCAGAGCTAGGGTAGTGACCGCCCTTTCCTCTAACAATGCTCGTCTTTCGTTTGTTTCTGCACTTTATCTTAAAGTTCATACCGTACCACTGGTGGAAGAAATCAATACTTCAAATCATCTGCTCTCCCCGCCATCCAATTTCTCTGCACTCAGGTTAGCTCGCTCCCAGTACCAGTCTATGAGCTAATCACCCTCCACAGAGCAGCACTAGCTGCTTTTTCAGACATTCTTGCCATTTTCTTAGCAACTCGAGTGCCCCTTTCTAGAAGAAAGATGTTGTCTTTGAGGGAGATGCTTTTTCCTAATCAACTTAAACTAACTTTACCCAAAGAGAAGCCAATAGTTTGCCTCTTTCGAATTGGATCCCTCTTCAAGGTTCTCATCTTTTCCAGGTTTCCCAACCTGACCCTACGAACCTGCCTGGCACCTCTGCCCCGACCCTGACGCCCACCAACTCGGGCTGCCAAGGAGTTTGCACGTGACTGCCTATCTTGCGAAACAAGGCCCTGCCCTCGTCTCTTCCAAGCTCTTCGACTCCTTTCCTGTCTCCTTAAAGATGCTGCGAAGCCTCCCGTGGCTCTAGAGCGGCGTTGCTGAGCGCCTGGCGACACCCACCGGGTCTCCCTTCTCTCTTCTTCCAGACGATTAGCGAGCAGTCGAGTTTCTGCTCCCTGCGGTGTTGGTCGGAGCCACTTGCCCGGAAACTTAGCCTAAAACATTCAGGTCCAGGACTGGGAGGCGCGGCGCTGCCGAGGAATCCCCTACAGCCCCCAGGGCTGGTGGCGGGTGTGTGCTTCAAGCCTCAGGTCCGCGCCTCCGTCCTCAAAGGCGAGCTGGGGTTGGTTTCTGACTCATCGACAGCCACACGCGCGTCATACACCACACACACACACACACACACACACACACACACACACACAGAGGCGCGCTCACGCAGGCTCCTGGAGACTGGAGTTTGCCAAGCCCGAGGGGTCCGTGGCTTTCGGCAAGGACAGGCGTGGAGAGAGTACCCGGAACCTGCCGTGCGGGGTGGGGTAGATGGTAGAAAAGCCTCGGGGCTCTCACAACCTGCAGTCAGTGCGCCCCCTTGACCCCAGCCGTGTCTCTCCAGGGTCCCCAACTCCACCAGCAGCGCAACCACCTCGGCAGCTCCCCGCAAGTTTCCGGTCGCAGGCGGGCCTGCTCTCTCCCGCCGCTCTGCGCCCCGCGACCTGCCGGCTGATCTGGGGGCGGCCCGGCGCCCCATCGCAGCAGCGGCCGGCCGGCTGGCGGGATCTTGTAGCCCCGCTCCCGGGCGGTTGAGGCGGCAGGAGCCTTTTGGATCTCCCGAGCGGTTTATGTATTATTCACTCTGGCGGCCGCGGCGGGATCCGGAGAGCCCAAGCCGAGGAGGCGAGGTCGTCACCTGGCCACTACTACTTTGGCTATTTGTGCCTGGGAGACGTGGGGGGTGACGAGGGAGTAACGAAGTACATTTTTTTCGGTTGTTTAGCTTTAGGGCTTCGGTTTGTTTGTTTATTTATTTTTATTTTTTTCCCCTATACGCGAGCTCACAGGAGCGCGCTGAGATCTGGGCCCCGGAGGGAGCGCGCCAGCGCGGGCAAGCGCGGCGGGCAGCCCCGAGAGCGGCCAGAGGCTGGCGGGCGGGCTCTGGGAGAGAGACGCCGCAGCAGCCTGGAGAGCCGTGCGGGACTGAGCAGTTCCCTTCGGCACCCTCAGCTTCGCGGGCCCGCGCCTTCGGGTGCGCGCTCCACGGGGCCCAAGAACTCCCGGAGCCCTGGCCGGTCCACCGAGTTGGTGCCGCTTTCACCAATGCTCTTCCACCTAGCTTCTGGCCCCAACTTTCCCAAGCCGTACACACACGAGCGCGCGCAGACACACACACACACACACACACACACACACACACAATCTCTCTCTTCCTCCCATCCCTAGACCCCAGCTCCACTTCCCCGTGTAGTTTGAAGATGACAGATGTCTGTAGACTTTCACCAAACAAGCGGTGGGGGCAGCAGACTACAACAGTTATTTAATTAAAAGGAATTTTTTTCCCTCTAATTCTCGCTCCTGGAATAGCTTTGGCACCCCCCCTTCCAGAACCTGAGCACAAGCCTGTCTCTCTCCAGGTAATCAGTGGCCGGAGGACACAGATCTCTTTCCACGCCCCCACTTCCCTCATCCACCTCCAGCTTCCCCTGGCCCCTCAAGCCACACCGATCCACACACCTACAGGCCGGCAGCGGGGAACGTGCAGGACACGATGCAGCCGGACTGCATTGCACAGTCATCAAAGTTAAGTGTGTGTTTGTGGGGTGCTCGTGCGCGCCCGGGGAGGTGCGGGGTCGGGAGGAGTGGAGCCTCCACTCTGCTTACCACCACCCCCATTCCCGCGGGTCAGGGGACGCATCTACTTGAGGTTGCAGCCATTTTAGGGAAAGAGGTGGCTCCGGGCCCCAAGGGAGTGGAGGGAGGGACAACGCGTCGCGGGGGGTCTCACAGCTAGACAGCCCCGGGGCTCAACTGGAGGGCGGGCGAACGCCCGGCGCACAGGGGCGCGGCGCCCGCGGCGACTTGGTGAAGGTTGCGCTCGAGTTCCCTGCTTTTGCCTGGAGTTGTCCGGGGTAACGCGCCAGCTCCTGCCTCTTTCTCGGGTTCCCTTTGGGCTGGGAGGTTTGGGGGTGAGATAGGTGTCCATAGCAAAATGGGCACTGGAGGGACGCGACAGCCCCTGGAGCTGGCGCTATGTATGAGGGGTATAGAGAAGGGGGAACACCTCTGTCGCCGGTTGGCGCTGACCCAGACAGTGCGACCCACTTGGCCCCCCATCCTCCCCACCCCCTCCCGAGAGTCTGTCTACCCGCCTGGTGCCAAGTGAGCGAGCAGCGGGGGGCATGGGGAGACGCCGCCCGGCACTGAGCCACCCCTTACCTGGTTGGAAGGGGTTTCCCAGGAGGAGCCGTAGTTGTAAAAGAAGGAGGAGAGGAAGGTGTCTTCCGACAGCCCGCAGCCCGCCATGCTCTGGATGCAAATAAAACGAGGAAAGAAAAAAAAAACAGGACACACACACACACACAAAGCAACCAAAAATGTTTCCAAATCAAACGAAACCAATAAGGCAGCTGAAATTCTCTCGCAAATAAAGAAAAGGAGGGGGGGAAGGGAATGGCCGAGGGGACGGGAACTCTCGGCGATGCTCCCTCTCCGGCTGAGCAGGGATGCTCGGGCTGCCGCCGCCGCCGCCGCTGCCGCTGCCGCCGCCGCCGCCGCCGCCGCTGCTGCCGCCTTCTCAAGACAGTACCTAGAGAGGTTCGTCCTGACTCCGGCAGCCGCCGCCGCCGCCGCCGCCGCCGCCGCCTGTGCCGGCTGCGTGTATGCGCGCGTGTGTGTGCGTGTGCGTGTGTGCGGTGTGTGCGCGCAGAGCGAGAGACCGCAGGGGAGGCGAGAGGGCGAGAGAACGAGCGAGCCGGGATGCAGGGCGCAGAGGCAGAGCAGGCGGGCGGGCGTGTGCGCGCGAGGCTGGGTGCGTGCGTGCGTGTGTGAGTGTATGTGTGTGAGCGCGCGCCCCCGTGTGCGCGCGCGCCTGGGTGTGCGTCTGTTTGGGGAGCTCACCGGAGAGCCGGGGCCATCACGTGGGCTCCCCGACTCCGCCGGCTGCCGGGGACAGCCTGTACTACAGCCCTGGCCACTAAATCAGCCCGCGCCACCAGACCTTTGCAGCCCCTGCGGCCGGACCAGACCTCCTGGTCCTCCCCTCCTGGATGTGCGCCCCCGAAACGGCAGGGGGCGCAGGTGCTGTCACGGGCAGGTGGGTGGATGAGGAGAGGACCCGGCCAGGGGAGAGAGTATGCCTCGGAGACACACAACACCCTGTTACAACCTGAGCCTTCCTCCCACTCTGCTGGAAGATCTTTTTCATCTTAATTGCTAAAATTGTCTTCCCATGCAGGGACTCTTCTCCCAGCCACGGGAAAATTGTGTTCACACAGTTGCTACGTCTCGATTTTCTTCCTGTCCGGAGCCACTAGTCCACCCCAACCCCAGCTGTGAGCACAGACAGTCACACACACACATTCACGCGCGCTCACGCTCGCTCGCGCGCGCGCACACACACACACACACACACACACACCGGTGGCTGCCTTCTCAACCATTCCAAATGCAAATCCACTTATTTGCCAGTTGCTGTAGTAGACAGGCGAAGTCAGTGCTACATCAAACTAGGCTAGGCAGAGAGGGCTGGAAAGTGGATTTAGGGGACAATACTGCCCCAGCAGGAAGAAAGGCTCTGGTCTGGTGTTCTGTTGATTTAACCGTTCAAAACGGAAAACGATTTTGTAGCTTCTGCCCTAAGAGTCAGGCTGCTCCGTCACAATTCTTTAAAGAGATATAGCTTCTCAAGTCCATTATATGTAATAAAAATGTAAATGGATGTAATTTCCTCCCCTCCCCTAGCCAAGGTATTTCAAGACCAAATCTTTGTGTCCCAATAATTGAATAGCTGAAACTTTTTTTTCCCACTGCAAGATATTCTTTCCTTACTTGACTCTTTATATAGATATTTATAGAAAGTAAAATTCCAAAAAAAAAAAAAAGGGAGGCATATCTGTGTATGATGTTCTTCCAAGTACTTGATTCCTCTCAGGGAAACTTGCAAACCACCTCCTAGCGGTTCATATTGTTTTCTTTCTGAATCTCCTCTTTCTCAGACCAATTTTGTTTTTCCAAGAGTTCGCACTTCCTCTTCTAAATTCCCCACGTGAGGCCCAACACCTCTGTGGAATAAACATTTCCACAGCAACCCAGTGATGTCACGAACCTTCTGCTCATGGTTGCAGAAGAGAAATAAAGCAGGAAGAAGAGCTCTGTCTAGAAAGACGACTCTCTTTTTATTTGCAAACAGAATGGCTCACCAGTTTCTGAGTTTGTATACTACGTGTCTGGCTAAATGCCTGTTTTCTTTTCTTTCTTCTCTCTCTCTCTCTCTCTCTCTCTCTCTCTCTCTCTCTCTCTCTCTCTCTCTCTCTCGATTGACTTATTACAAGATTGACTTTCTGAGCTATGTCTAATGACATTTTTAAAAAGAAAAAAAAAAATAGGTCAACATCCTATCTTCTGGGTCCATGAAGAATGACATTTCAAATCACTTTTCCCTAGATGTACTGACCATTTAAATTTTTAATAGGGAAGAAAAGGATTTTGTTTGTGTTTTTCAAAAACAACAATCAAAACAGATGTTGGAAAGAGCATTATGAGATGAAATTTAACGTAGTAACTTCAGAACCAAGTAATGCTAACTGACCGAGCTTCGAAAATGCAACTATATTCTTTAAAGTACTGGGCCTATGGGAGTTCTATTCAGCTCTCCAAGACTGATCTCATCCATGGTGACTAGAGGGCCTTCTCTAACTCCTGGGTATCCTGGCTGAGATGAAGACAGGACTCTTCATCCTGCTCCTGTTTCAATCTCAATGACGAGGTGCCACCCTACACACATTAGATACAAAGGGAGTAGAGAATACAGTTGGGCACAAAAGCCTTGACTTAATTTGGGTCCCTTACTTCCTCTTGCCCTTCCAGGCCAACGGGAGCTACTTCAGTGTCTGTTATCAGCTCGCCTACTTATTGACTAGAGATGGATGTATTCATCCCAAAATCTCTGGAAGACTTTATCTCCATTACACATATGGAGAAACTGACTCAGTGATGTCCTGGGCCATGCAGCTAGGACGTGTAAGGAGTGGGATGCAAGGCTGGTTAACGCATCTGCCTCCCCCATGCAGGTGCAGCTGTGGGCATCTCTGCACCAGCTACATCACACGTGTATATTCACAAATGGAAATCCCATCCTCCCCTTTGTCCCCAGTTGATAACAAGTAGGCATTCGTCCTGGGCTGGGGCAAGGGTTGCTTGGTTTGAGCTTTGTAATGCAGAATCTTACTCTGTATCCCCAGACCTGGAACTCACTATGCGGTGAGTACGCAACTCACAGTAATCCTCCTGCCTCAGCTTCGAGTGCTGGAATTTAACATGTGAGCCACCATACCTGTATTTAATTCTGTTTCATAGATGAATAAACTAAGACTCAGTGGGAAATTCTTGCCTCCCCTCCTACCTACACACCTAGATCTTGACAAAAGCCTTTTCAGCTCAATACTTCTCTTTCTCTGAAAGCTGGGCTCTCCCATTACTAAACCCACAGGAAAATACATATATGCAACCAGCAAACATGCCTAGGGCCTGCAGAGGCATCCAGAGAGAAGCAGAGAGGCCCAAGTGACAAGAACTTCCTTGGCACACTCGGGAACATCCGAACACATGACGGTTGGTCTCTCGTCATCAACATTTGGCTCCCCTCAAATCTCTAGCACTTAACTTTTTAATAGGGACACCCAAAAAGAAGACCACCGGGAGTCAGTTTCTCATAAACTGTCTCCTTTCTCTGTCCCACATGGTCCTCTCCTGGGGCAGCCCTGCCACCCTAAAGAATTCCTCCTTCCTCAGTAGGTTTCTCAACTGGCACAAGCACAATAATGTGGAGGTTCCGTTGCTAGTTCTCAACAACATGAAAACAAACCACCCCCTCCACACACACACTCTCTCAACCCCCCAGGGCCAAAACAGATGGAGCTGGGCCTCTTGGGAAACCCTGGGAGCAAGCAGCAAACTCATTGAGAAAGGAGAGCTCCAGTCACCTTGCCAACTCTTCACTGTGCAAGAGACAGACGTCTGAAGACGACAACCCACAGCAGCAAGCTTCTGGCTTCCAGATCCACTGTGGCTGATTCTCCCAAGACAAACCACACACGTCTTCAGCGTGCTTTCCTTTATCATAATGCCAAGTCACAACTTGTCACACTGAAAAATGCATGCTGTGTTGACAGTCTGCGGTCCGGCTAATGAACCATCCTCCTTCATTCACAAACACTTCCCACCCCCACCGCCAAAGATGTAAGGTTAGCAATAACTTTGGAAATTGGGTAATAGTCCAGATGATGTCAGGGTGGGTTCCTTGTTTATAAATGAGTTGCATTAACACTCTCATTCCACTAGGGTGTCATTTAGTGACTGGCTGCTCAGCTCTGCAGATACAAGAGGCCAGATTCTTATAGATGTGGATATTAAAAAAACATAGTTTGGGCTAAAACTGCAGATGGGAAGCAGATGCCATGCATAGACAAAGTGGATCTCTTTTCTCAGTTTCTCTCTCTTGCTGAAATCAAAGTCTTCTGGCTTGTCTTCCATTTCTCCTCCTCCTCCTCTTCCTCCTCCAGCAGCCTGAATACAGCTGGGTCTGAACTAAAGAGTTGTAGCTTACCATGGTAACTTCTAGCAAAGCAAAAGCCAATATCTTGGTCCTATCTCCAAGAAGTTTTACAGTGTCAGCTGAAGTTTGGATTACTGTTTGTCTGTTTGCATGTTTGCATGTTTGTTTGTTTGCTTGCTTGTTTTGAAAAGAGATCTAAGGAAACTAATAGAGAAAATCTGGAGAAGCTGTCCAGCACCTCTAGGCCAGGAGGACTCAGTCCCACTTGGACCCTCTAGGGGCAGTGTAGAATATGTCTCATTGATATCCTACACCAAGGGTGAGGTGGCTGGGATACTGATGCCCGATGATTCCCTGATAGAAAGCTACTGGCAGGTGTTGTCATCTCACTGGCACACACTGCTTGTGGCCAGGACAGGTGTGGTAGGATCCAGCAGCAGAGAGAATGTCTTCAGTCCATCAATTGAAGGTGCAGTGTACCTGGGATGCTAAGGGCTGTGAATGAGGCTGAGTAGCAACAACATCTGGCCCAAGTGTGAATTTATGTTATCTTATACAAACCTGATGAAGTGGGAATGGCCACATCCTCAGGTTCCCCAGAAGGATACAATGGAGCAGTGTACAGTGGACCAGCGAGTCCCTACTCTCCCTTCAAGAACTTCTTCCTTTAAGTCTCCATCACGGGCCCTAATCGCCTCCCTTCATGGGTATACAAAGAACCCAATCTGACCCTACAAACCTCTGCAATGGGTTATACAGAGGCCACTGGGAAAGGGCCTTTACTTCTGCCAAGAGACCAGAGGGAGGCTGGAGCTCCTCTGGACTGTATTAGTGTCATGAGAGCAGATAATTGCCAGAGTTTAGGGCAGTTGGATCCAGCCCAACCTGAGGCTGGATACTCCCCTAGAATTTCCAGGTGCATAAGCCAAATTTTTTTCTAATTATAAACCAACTTAAGCTCAATTTCTAGAATTAAGCACATCTTGTCTGGGGGATATTTATGGACACTTTGTGTCTTAGTCGGGATCTTTGCCTGCAAGTAACAAAATATCAACACCTATGCTAGAACGATAAATATATAAGTAAATAAGTAAACAAATAGTTTCAAGGGACCTTTGTTGGCTCACCTAACTGAAGAAGCTAAGTACTGTGTTATTTTTCAAGGTGTTTTGTTTTGCTTTGCTTTGCTTTGCTTTGTTTTGTTTTGCTTGTTTTGGTTTTGCCTTTGTCAGGCAAATATCAACAATGTCTGGCCCCACCTCCTCTTTTCTATCAGTGGTCCCCAGTAGAAACTTTCTCCTCCCTCCCCACCTCCCCTCCAGAGGAATGGATACAGAAAATGTGGTACATTTACACAATGGAGTACTACTCAGCTATTAAAACAATGAATTTATGAAATTCTTAGGTAAATGGATGGATCTGGAGGATATCATCTTGTGTGAGGTAACCCAATCACAAAAGAACACACATGATATGCACTCACTGATAAGTGGATATTAGCTCAGAAACTTAGAATACCCAAGATACAATTTGCAAAACACATGAAACTAAAGAAGAAGGAAGACAAAAGTGTGGATTCTTCACTCCTTCTTAGAATAGGGAACAAAATACCCACAGAAGGAGTTACAGAGACAAAGTTTGGAGCTAAGACGGAGGGAAAGACCATCCAGAGACTGCCCTCCCCGGTATCCATTACATAAACAACCATCAAACCCAGACACTATTGCATATGCCAGCAAGATTTTGCTGAAGGGACCCTGATATAGCTGCATCCTGTGAGGCTATGCCAGTGCCTGGCAAATACAGAAGTGGATGCTCACAGTCATCTATTGGATGGAACACAAGGTCCCCAATGGAGGAGCTAGAGAAAGTACCCAAGGAGCTAGAGGGGTCTGCAGCCCTATAGGAGGAACAACAATATGAACTAACCAGTACCCCCAGAGCTCGTGGCTCTAGCTGCATATGTAGCAGAGGATGGCCTAATTGGCCATCAATGGGAGGAGAGGCCCTTGGTCTTGTGAAGATTCTATGCACCAGTACAGGGGAATGCCAGGGCCAGCAAGTGGGAGTGCATGGGTAGGGGAGCAGGGCGGGAGGAGAGTATAGGGGACTTTCGGAGAGAAAAATAGGAAAGGGGATAGCATTTGAAATGTAAATGAAGAAAATATCTAATAAAATGTAAACAAAACACAAAACAAAACAAATAAATGAGAGAAAATAAAACAGGCATGGTGGCTATGATGGCATGCCCCTGTAGTTGCAGCACTAGAAAGGTAAAAGATATGAGTATTGCTGGGGCCTGGGGCTTACTAGTCAGCCAGCCTAGACAAATTGAGGAATTCTGGGCCAATAAACCTTGTCTCGAAAAAACAAGGCAGACATCTTGTGAAGAATAAAACTGGAGGTGGCCTACACACACACACACACACACACACACACACACACACACACCACATGCCTACATGCATGCACATCTACATACATATATGCCCTTACACACGAATAGCAGCTATCTACAGAATATCCATTATTCATCTACACAGTGGTTGAGATTACCACAGACACATGACCCCTTTCCTGTCTTTAAGAAGTTCAGACTAGTTTTAGAGAAAAGCACCATTGCATGTGCAGACAAAGGAATTGTGTAATAATAAAGAATGAAGCTACAACTCGAGTATAAGCGGCAGGTTCTTAACTAGCCGGCAACAGAACTGGTGTTGAGTACATCAGGAAGAAAATCTTGGGGAAGCCGTGTGCTTTCTGAAAGGCGCAGCGAAATATGGGTTTGAATGATGCAAATGGGAACAAAGTGGTGAGAGATAAAGATTGTGTGGCACTAGGGATCAGACAATGGCACCCCTGCCATCCTCTGCCCTGGAAAGGAGGGAGACCTAGCCATTTTGTCTGCTAGAAGATTAGATCTTTCTGAACTTAGCCAAGAGCTTCTACCTATATTTCTAGAGACAGTAAGTTTCTTTTTTTCCCTTTTTTTTATTAGATGTTTTCTTCATTTACATTTCCAATGCTATCCCCTTTCCTAGTTTCCTCTCTGAAAGTCCCCTATACCCTTCTCCCTCCCCCTGCACCCCAACCCACCCACTCCCACTTCCTGGCCCTGGCATTCCCCTATACTGGGGCATAGAATCTTCGCAAGACCAAGGGCCTCTCCTCCCATTGATGGCCGACTAGGCCATCTTCTGCTACATATGCAGCTAGAGCCATGAGCTCATATTGTTGTTCCTCCTATAGGGCTGCAGACCCCTCTAGCTCCTTGGGTACTTCCAATGGATGACTGTGAGCATCCACTTCTGTATTTGCCAGGCACTAGCATAGCCTCACAGGAGGCAGCTATATCAGGGTCTGAGACAGCAGGTTTCTTGAGAGTACCTTGATTTCATGGTTGACTTTGATCCTCAACTTCACACATCCTGGAGTCACCTGGGAAAGGAGTCTCAATGGAGGGACTGCCCAGATCAGACTGGCTTGTGTCTGTCTGTGTCTGTGGGGCGTTGTTTTGATATATGGGAAGGTTCTGATCCCTGGGCGGCTAGTCTTGGGCTATGAAATAAAGCCAATTAAGCAGGAGCCAGCCAGCTAGCAACTACCATCCAGCTAACAACCAAACTCCTCTGTGGTTCCTGCTGTATCTTAGTTATGAATGGATTCCCTGGATGGAGGTGATGCTGGGTGAACTGGTGAGCTGTCCTGCCTTCAGGTTCTTGCCTCACCTTCGCTCAGTGATGAACTGTGAGTTTGGAAGCATAAGATGAAACAAACCCTTTCCTCCCCTAAGCTGCTTTTGGTCATGGGATTTATCAGAGCAATGGAATGAAACCAGAACCCTTGCTCACATGGTCTAACCTTAAAGACATCTGAGAAGTAGAATTTTAGCTTTCTGGCCTTATTATGACTTGGAGTTAACTGCGAGAGTGCTGGAGTGGAGAGGAGAAAGTTAGACTTGCAGTATTTATTGTAAAGTAGGTTGCTGGCATCCATTACAGAGAAGATGCTGGCTGGGCCTAACATTGGGTTCTCAGTCACGCTGACAGCCTGACTTCAGCCAACCTTTGCTATGTGAGAGGACCTGAATGCCAGATGACAGAAATGGTCATAGAAGCCTTTGTGGGTCAAACCCTAGAAGTCTTGGAAGTCATATGAAGAGAAAGGACATCAGCAGTGTGGACCAGGTTGATTCTGACCTCTCAAAATCTATATCCAAGATCCCTTCCTACTTAGCTACCTAGAGCAGCCCTGGCCCCTGCCAGCGATGTCACCTTCGTTTTACAGTAGAAGTCTAGCAGGTCTTTTCCATACACACTTGCCCTCTACCATGCATGCTTCACCGTGTAAAGGGGCCTATCTTTCTCAGGCATGTGTGGCGTCCCAGCCTCCCTTTAATGACTTTCATTGATCTTTGGATCAAAATCTTTATCTGAAAAGTGACACCAATTCCTTCAGTTTAGCTGCCTGTCCCCTCTCTCATACTTGGCATGATTTCCCACAACCCTACATTTCCTTTAAGGAACTGAAGTCCTCAGGGTGGGACTCCTACAACTTGCCTCTTGGATCTCAAGAACCCTTTCCCCTTGTCTCCCAAACCTCATGTGGTGTGAGGACAGCCAGCACACTGAAATTCTCAGTGACAATGGTCTCTAGGAGATGACACCACACTTAGATTTGCTCTGTCCAGAACACCCTTCCTTCCCTATCCTGACAGGCTAACAAAGCCCTTCGCAAGCTCTAGCTCTGAGGCTGGGGACAAGCTCTTCGTGGGGACAGCCCTCTATACTGGTCTCAGAGGCTATAACCCTTGTGTCTCACTTCTCCCCATGAATACTGTTTCCTGCAAGCTGAGCTGCACACCTTGGGTTTCTGCATTTAGCTCAGGACCTGCTCAATACAAGTTGACTGGAAAAGACTGTATAGACCTTTAAAAGAACAAGAAGAAGAAGAAGAAAAAAAAGCAATCCCCTACACAGAGAGCCGCAATAAAGAAAATGTGTTCTACTACCACCTTGGGACCTCAATTAATGTGCTTCTCTTCTCGTGAGTCCTCGCTTCAAACAAACAGAATCTGACAGGCCGAATTAAATCATTTATCTTTCTAGTTCTCCGCCTTGGCTCTAACGCTAGTGTAAAAGCCCTGATATTTCATAAGAAAGTGGCAAAAACAAGAGCTGAGGCCTGGGCCCTCGACTTTTATCTGCTTGTGTGGTCCATAAATACAGATAATATGGGAGAAAGGGTTTGCTCCCGATGCAGCTGTTACCCAGGCAGAATTAAATACCAAGTTACCAAGGGTTTGTTTCATCTTAGTGTGTGTGTGTGTGTGTGTGTGTGTCAGTGTGAGCAGCAAGAGACAAGAGATCAACATCCAGTGTCGGTCCTCGAGAGATGGCTACCTTTTTTAAAGATGCGGTTGCTCAGTATTCTGAAACTTCCCAAGTAGGGTTGGCTGGCCAGTCAGCAAGCCCCAGGAGCCTGCTGTCTCTGCCTCAACATTAGAATTACAAGTGTGTGCCACCAAGCCCAGCTTCTCACTACATGGGACCTGGAAATCGAACTCAGATCCTTACTCTAGCAAGGCAACTACTTTACCAACTGAACTATCTTCCCAGCTCTCATAAAAACCCTTTGGTTTTTTATAAATGCCTAAGGGGAGACAGACAGACAGACAGACAGACAGAGACTGTACATCTGTGTATGTGTGTGAATCTGAGTGTATGTATATATGTATGTATGTGTCTGTGCATCTGTGTGTATGTATATATGTGTGTATGTATGTGTCTGTATGTGTGCATCTCTGGGTGTGTGTGCATCCGTGTGTGTATCTGTGTTTTTACATGTGTATACACAAACATGCTATCCAATTCTACCTTTTTGTTGCTGCTGTTGTTGTTGATTACAACTCCAGGAGCTCTAGCAACAAAGGAAACTGCCAGAAACACAGTGCCCTTCTGCTAAGTGTTCTGTTGCACACTTTAATGCCTTTCATGTGTGACCAAGCCTGGGCCGCCGCCGAGACACCATTTACACACAGCCCTGCATAGCTTAATACCTAGATCAAGCTTTCTCCGGTTTTGTTTTCTGAGGCAAACCAGGTTTGTTTGCCTTCCATCACTGTGTGTGACTAACCACATCAGGAGGATTTCCCTTGCTCTCTATCGCTAGGCCCCTAAACCAGGGCCCTCCGAACTGCCCTGAAACAGATCATAGAGACGTCGGGTTTGGAAGCCTGCAGTATTTACTTTTCCCCTAAATAACAAAAATATCCTAAATACCTATTTACGGCCCACTATTTGGAAAGGGATCGCAGGGATAGAACCACTCAGTAGATAATCCCAGGCAGATCTATGGATTCAAACTGTTTTTTCCCCATCAAATCTTTGTCTGGAAGCTGCAGATCAGTCCAAATGCTGCAACTCACCTTTGCTGAGCTCTGGAGATTGAGACATCAGAGTGATGATGTCAGGGTCCCTCGGGGAGAAGTCAGGCAGTGGGGACTTGATACTGAGGAAGGAGCATCGAGGGAGGTACCGAAGGCAGGCTGCAGAGTCCAGGGCTTCTTAAGCACGGCTGGGCACACAAACTACCAGGGATCCCTGGGAGACAGATGCTGGCCCGGCTGGGCTAGGATGGGGCTTACGTACTTGTATTTTCTAGAAAGCTCCTGGCGTTGCTTGGCCTGCCTCAGCCTGAAGCTCACGATTCCAGGAAGTTTTAGGCTTGGAGATTTGAATCGCACAGGAGAGGCTGGGAGTCACTGTCTTAGAAGCTGGCACTCCTGGCCAAGGTATCAGATGCACCTGATCTGGAGACTTTACTGTGTGGTGATGTTAGGATCTGTGATCCAGGTCTACCCAGAGGATTAAATTGTCATATTTATATTTATCCTATATGAGTGCACACCACAACTCACACTCAAGAATGCTTGCCCGAGGGTTGGAGAGATGGCTTACTGGTTAAGAGCTCTGGCTGCTCTTCAGGAGGTCCTGAGTTCAATTCCTAGTAACCACATGGTGGCTCACAACCATCTGTAATGGGATCCAATGGCCTCTTCTGTTGTGTCTGAAGACAGCGATTGTGTACTCATATACATAAATAAATAAATCTTAAAAAATAAAAAAGAATACTTGCCCTCAAAGAGACACCAAATAGCTGCTATGCACAGGAGATTTGTAGGTCTCAGTGAAGACTGGAAGACCAATACAGTTCTCCTGTTGTGGACCTCGGGGTTTAATGGGTTGAGAGACACATAAGTAGGACATCAACAAACAAGGTATTTGAGATGTGGATATAGAGAGAGACGCCATCATCCTTGATATGATAGATATTACAATGACATCTCAGAAAACTAGGGGGTGGAGTAAGTTCCGAGTCCTATTTGAATGTCAGGGAGGAGGTGACGCCGAGTAAGCTAGAGTCACATTTATTTAAATCTCCACATAGAACATAGCAGCTCGAGGGAACGGTGATCAGCAGCTCTTGCCTAACACAGCCTTATAAAGATGGGGCAGAGAGCAAGCAGCCAGGGTCTGGAGTAAGAGGCCGGTAGGGTGATCCTGACTTGACACCAGCATCCTTTGACCTTCTCTGCAAGACAGGCAGGGACACCTGCCTGTAGGAAATGAAATGGGCACCCAGCCCACAGGGGACCTTGAATGATTTCTTCTGTCCCTGTGATCACCGAGTGCTGGGTTCTAGACGTGTTTGAGTGTGTGCGCCCCCCCCCCCCCAGTTGTATGGCCTTGAGGCAGTCACAAAAGAAGCGATAGGGTGTTTAGGACAGACAGACCTACCGAAGTGTTCAAGTGATGGCAGGTAAGCTCTCTGAAGGGACTGGTGGAGCTCTCCTGAGACCTTGGTTAACTGAATGAGTGAATCTGAGCCTCAGTGTAACCTTGTGGTGGAGCCCTGGTCCAAGGCTAGCAGCTAGTCCGGAAGCCGAGACAGGCCCTGAGTCCCCTACGCATGCTCACTTAGCTCTGCGTCTGCCATAGGGTCTCTCTCACAGGCAAAGTGGGAGGAGCTAGCTAGAAGTTAAGCAGTGCCTGGGGATCTTGGGGCTCATGAGTGCCCGCCTGCCATGTTGAAGGCTTGCTTCTAGCCTGATCTCCATTTTCATGTCTATGGAAGGTGTGGAACTTTTGGGGGAAAGGTCTTCCTGTTATTGGGACATGTGTTTTAAATAGATTGTGGGAGTCTCATCTGATGTCAATTTTGTCAGATTGGTGAGATTCAAAACCATTATGGTAACATACGTACGGGTGTGTCTATGAGGGTGTTTCTAGGAAAGTTCAATTGAGCTGATGTCTCACAATAACTTCCATTGCTAAGAAGAAACACCAAGACCAAGGTGACTTTCAAAAGAAAATGTTTACTGGGACTCACAGCTCCAGAAGGTTAGAATCTTTAAGTATCATGGATGGCAACATGGCAGCAGACAGGAAGGCTTGGTGCTGGAGCAGTACCTGAGAACTTACATCTCATTCACAAGCATCAGAAAGCTAACTGAATAGTGTGGGCTTTAAAACCTCAAAGCCCACCCCCCCAGTGACACACTGACTCCCAACAAGGCCACCCCCTAATCCTTTCCAACGAGTCCTACCCAGTGGGAACCACACGTTCAAATACAGCAGCCTACAGGGGCCATTCCCATTTAAACCACTACAGTTGGGAAAACGCACTCTGAACTCTTGGTTGTTGTTCAGTCTGGACCCCTAGCTGGTGGATCCATGCTACCAATATTCAAATGCACAGTGTTCGGCTCTCTCTGCTTCCTGACTGTGGGCTCAGTGTGTCCAGCCACTCTCACATTCCCTATGTCTGTCCGTGACAGACATGTCCCCTCCGATTGTAAGCTTCCACAGGCTCTTTTTTCCTACCTTGCTTTTTGTCAGGTATTTGGTCATAACTAGAAGTGTAATTGATGCCTTTGGTCTCTTCATTTCTTTCTCCTCCCAGACGTAAGGTGAGCAGTTGTCTTCACCATGAAATGCTGCCATCATCCCAAAGCAAAACCAAGAGCCAGGATACACCTTACCCTCGTCACAAGTTGGTCATCTCGGGTATTAGCAACACCAATGGATGTCTCGATGTGGAAAGGTGATTGCCGCCAAGTCTGAAGTTTGAGTCTGAGACCCACATCATGAGAAACCCAAGAGAGACCCAATTTCTGCAGGTTGGAGGAAGGAACCACTCTAAAGTAGAAGGTCACCCCCTCCCAAACTCTCTAACACAAAAACTCCCTCTCCCTCCCTTCCTCCTCCCTCCCTCCTCCTTCTTCTTCTTCTTCTTCTTCTTCTTCTTCTTCTTCTTCTTCTTCTTCTTCTTCTTCTTCTTCTTCTTCTTCTTTTCTCTCTCTCTCTCTCTCTCTCACACACACACACACACCGCTTCCAATGCACTCAGACTCCCTTTCCAGTTTGGCTGCTCTGAGCAGCTGCTAACAGCTGGAAACAGGCAGCAGTCAAGGGCCTGCAGGAAAGTGCAGAGGAGCCTCAGCAGCCCAGCTCTCCCTCCCTGGGGCTTCTGCCTAGCCTGACCTCCAGGGAAAGAGTAAAGACTGGGATCGCCCATGCACAGAATGTCCCAGTATTTGGAACTTGCTCCACCACTTCCTGGGGGGCCTCCCATCCTAGGCTGGGCCATTGGTTTCCTGTGAATGTTCTACCAGGGTGCTCCTTGTGTCTTCAGTGGAGAATCAATGCAGCCAGACGGCCTGTCTCCAGTCCCTCCCTCTACCCTGTAGGACCAAACCAACCTGACATCTTTTTTTTTTCCTCTTGAATTTAAGAGCCCTGCAGACGCAAGGATCCTTTTAGCTTTTAACATATTTAATAATTTATTATTTATCTGATATTTTTGTAAATGTATTCCTCAGATCAGGACTTTGCCTCTGCAGCTTCCAATTTGCACCTATCTGACATCGTTTATCTTCCAGTCCCTTGATGCTCTGGAGGGCGGGTTTCCTCTTTAACACTTCCTTAGAGTCCTAATGAACTTCCGTGTTTCAGTCACTCAGGGAGCTGGCACACACACACACACACACACACACACCCTTTTGCAATTTTCCTCCTCTCAGGCATACAAATCATACGTGCCACTAATACAGTGTTGATTTCTCCCTAGGTTGCTTCTTTTTTTTTTAAAAGATGTTTGCCCTTCAGCCTGCTATTAACCAGTTTCTTTCTACTTTGAAAAACTCACTCTTTTAAATTTCATCATACCAGTATTTCCCCGGGGATTTTACCGTTTATTAAGTAGTCAAAACCAATTTTGGAGCAATCATATATACCAAATAGTCTCATGAATCTTTTGTATTCTCCACAGCTCCTGCACACAGGTGGGCACCCTGCAGGAACATCAGAAATACTCACTGGCTAATCCACGTAGCCAACAGGTCGCTTCCTGAGAGGCGAGCTGGAGTGCTGCTTAAGTACGTGGCAGTTCGGGTTTAAGCGATGGCATCCTCTCAGGTTAGCTGTGTGACCTTAAGCAACTGGCTCAGTCACTCTGTGCTTCCACTCATGCTGTGAAATGAAAATCCTTCCTACCATCTTGGGGTGAGGGTTAAGTATTGAAGCCTTTTGACCTGGCTGAGGAAGTTCTCCATAAACAGTAACTTTTGTCCTGGAGATGTAGCTCGGTTGCAGAGCATTTTGTCTGATGTGTGCAAGGCTCTGGGTTCAATCTCCAGCATGATAAATAAACGAGTAAGTAACTTATATTCTTTTAGTCTTTGGGAAGAATTTAGGTATTAGAGATGTCGTTGACATCTTGGCCCAGGTTGTCCATGCCCACGCTGGTGTTCAGGTGTATGGAGATCACCCATCCATCCTAGTACCATCAAGTCACTTCTGTGTGACCTCAAAGTCACCGTCTGTAATATAAGGGGTGGAGCTCATAATCCCAGCTCTCAAACCTCTCACCTTCTTCGAAATAATTTCTTGCCTTTTAAATCTCAGACAACTGTCTACACACCAGTAGGGGACAGCAATCAAGAAGTGTGTTCTCTCTAAGGACGCCTCCGCTCAGGTGGCAGCGGCAGAAATGCCCACTAGGGGGCGCGTGCGCTCTCTCCTCAGGCCGGGCTGGGGAGGGAAGGCGAGCTGGGAACCTTCGGGGCCCATCTGTGTATATCAGCACAGGCAGACCTGCCACTGCCCAGCTCAAGGCTGAATTTTGTTCACATTAAACCTGACAAATCTGAGGTTAGGGGAATTAGTTAACTCACCCAGGATCTCAGAGCTAAGAGGAACCATGGTGCCTCTCTTGGCAGTCTTTAGGACCAGGGAAGGACACCCCTGGATTTTGCCTGCAATGTGGGTACCCCCAAATAGGCACGGGTGTGGGGCTGTTACCCAGTTTGCCCCCGAGAATATGAATGCCGGGCGGTGGTGCTCTGTGAGGTTTGGGACATGGCAGTAGCCAGCTTCTCTGAAACAAAATGCATAGTCCTAAAAAAGGTCTGTACGAGTCGGGCGTGGTGGCGCACGCCTTTAATCCCAGCACTTGGGAGGCAGAGGCAGGCGGATTTCTGAGTTCGAGGCCAGCCTGGTTTACAGAGTGAGTTCCAGGACAGCCAGGGCTACACTGGGAAACCCTGTCTCGAAAAAAACCAAACCAAAACAAAACAAAAAAAAGAAGCGGATGTGCTTGACTGTGCTGAAGCTGCTCAGCATCAGCTGGACCTGCTAGACACCCTGACTGTTAAAGACACATGAGATGTGCAAACGATCAGTCTGACTTATGCTTTGGCAGAGTAAGGGATGCACTGAAAATAAGGAAGTGGGGCATCTTGTGTTTGAATGACAGCCTGACATCACTGTTTCAGAAACAAGAGTTTCACTACGTAGCCTTTGCTGGCCTGGGAGTCACGATGTAGCCCAAGGTAGTCTCAAACTTGTAATAGTCCTCCTGCCTCTAGCACCTAAGAGGTAAGGTTACAGCTGTGTACCACCACACCAGGCTAAAATTTACACTGCTACTTTTGAGGTGATTTGTTAAACAGCAAAGATAACTCAAGCATCATTTAACTGAACTGATACTGCGTGGAAGACACCAAAGTAGGTACTGTGTGTTTTCTCTTCCAGTCCCCGTTTTTGAAGAAGGGTCTCCCATATCCTAGGTGGCTTCAAACCTACTGAGTACTTGAGGATGTCCTTGAAAAACTCAGTGCAGCACCGTGCCTGGTTTTCAAACCCTGACGTCTCAATAATCTTGCGCTGCACATTCATTGAGAACGACAACTCAGATTAACAGCGGACACGTTGAGAGATGCAATCAATGGGGGCACTGAGACATGGCTCAGCAGTTAGAAGGACTTGCTACTCTTAACAGAGGATCTGAGTTCAGTTTCCAGCACCCACATGGCCAATCACTGTTTAAAACTCCACCTCTAAGGGATATAATGCCCTTTTCTGGTCTCCAGCACTCCATGCACATACATACATACATACATACATACATACAACACTCATATGCATAATATAAAAATAAATCTTAAATCATATTCAAAGCCACATAAGGAAACCTACTCTTCATCACCAAAGCCTTTATTGATAAGGAAAGTAGGAACCTACAGACTTGTGCTAAAGACCAAACGGGTAGTGGAAGATTGGCTGGTGGCCTTGAGTGGTGTACAATAATAAAAACAAAAGAAGAGCTACGGACAATGGAAAATGTCCCTGAGAATATGCTGTCCCTTGGGCTTCAGTCTTGCCACAGCTATGAGACTGGAAGGGAAATGCTTTCATAGTAACACCTTTACACGGCAGTGAGCAAGGCTCGAGCGCCAGTTTCCTCCGACCCCACCCCCACCCACCCGCCACCTTAGCCTTTCCTAATAGCATCCAAGGATAGGGCACCTACTGTGTGTCTGGCAGAGTGTCAGGTAGTCCATCTGTCAGGTAAGTGTTTCTCGTATCCACGAGGGTTTGAGTTTACAAACCTGGCACACCCATGTGTTCCCTTTCCTCCGTCACAGGCCCTTTTCCTGGGGAGCGATGGAACCAAGTCAATCAACAAACAATCGACTATATGTCAGGCTCCACCTATGTACCTGGGACATCATGATCCTCCTTGCCTCCCCCTCTGCTTGCCTACCTTCTTATTGCCTTCTCTGATGACGTTTTTCACATGTTGCCCTATCTTGAGTCTCCAAACTCTTGCAGACAAAGGATCCAAGTATGACACAAGGCAGAACAGTCGAGGGATAGGTGAACCAAGGAATGAATGAGAGGACGGGGTGCGTATATACATGTGACTTCCCCAGAGACACATAAAAAACCAACCCATGTATTCACTCCAGAGAGGACACACCGACACACCAAAGGAAGGACTCTTCAGTTCAAGTCCAGTGTGGTCAACCAGTGGGTTTACTGGGGTTACTTAAAAGCAATACAAGCAGCAACATCACCAGAAAGCCCTCTGGGCAAACTACACTACCCTATGTCCAATGTCCAATCTCGGTCGGCTGTTCACCTCTTACATAATCTCAGGATGGAGAAGGCTCAGGAGTCTTGAGTCTTCCCACTCTCTCCGCAAAGGAATGCTCTCGAGTGGCTCATGTGCGGGATTTCATCTTCTCCTATCCAGGACGTCAATAGTAATGTCCAGATCGGAGGAAACAGCTAATACTACAGTGAGTACATGGGCAAATGGGTGGGTAGCTGTGTGTGTGTGTTGTGTGTGTGTGTTTGGGAGTAGGTAAATTAAAGGGTGGATGAATTGGTTTTCACTCAGTCCTCTGAATGGAACATCAAATCTAGACACCCAGCACAAGCCTCCGCACCACCTATCTGAGTCCTTTGATCTAGCCAAATTCAAATATAAAACTAGCCATCTACCCTGACATGCAATTTGGGGGAAAGAGAGCCTAGCAACAAGTGTAGCAGAGGTGAAAATCCCCAGGGAAACAGATACACTGAACTCCCCTCAGGAGAAGGTGCTCTCAGTGACGCTGGAGACACAATCGCAGAAAACCATGCAAAAGGGCCAAGGACTCTTCCTGATGTAGTCTACTTTAAGAGGCTTTTGGTCCATCTGAGGCCATTTACTTTCGAGAAATGTGAGAATATTTGAACAGAACCAGAATGGAGCCAAGGCAACTAAAGGGCATCACAGGAAAGCTGGCCACTTAGCCATCGCCCCACCGTGGCAGTGCCTTCTTTGCAGAAGCTATAGAGAGCCGAGATACCTGGGATAGGAACCTGGAATTTTCTAAACCACAATTCTCAATCCAGTTGTGAGATGAGAGACACACTGGGTACTTCACACCACACAGAGAGCACAGTAGTCTTTGAAACGTGGGTTCTGTTTTCTAGATCTACTTGTGCATGACTGTACCGTGGGCAGCCAGGGGTAAAATGTACTTCCGTTGTTCATCATCGTCAGAAAGCTTGGCAGCCACTGGGATGGGCATACCCCGTCTCAGCCAGAATCTACTGAAGTAAGTGCATTCCTGACGAACTAGCAGCTAGGAATAGCTAACCAAATGGGATGAAATTACAGAGCAGTTTCTTTTGCCCAGTGGGGTGGGGAGTAGGGGAAGTCTCTCTCATTCTGGGACATTTTGCAGCCCGAGTATTAGTTGGGTTGCGGGCATTGGGAGTTGACGGATCTGCAAGCTCACTCAGCTGAGGAACTAGGACACACAGCGGACAATCACAGCAGCACACAACCCTGTCTCACAGACACAGCTATGTGGCTAGCTGTCGTTTGCTACTCGGTGGGTTCTTCGTTTACCCTTCTCCATCTTTCCGCTTCCACCCTTTCAGCCCTCTAACACTAGATAAGAGAAAGGACAGAGATCCCTAAGTCAGAGACTGGACGACTTCCTGCTGGTTAATGGTGGCCAGTGTGTTCTTCGCCGTCAGGTTATCTCATTCGTTCTTGTTTCTTCTTTGCACTTGACTAGTTAACAACCCACCCCACCTCTGGGGGCCCTAAAATTTATATATCCTTTGAGGAGTCCCCAGAATTCCAATTGTCACACAATCGCAGAAACTATCTGCAGCTGGCAAAACTGACAGCCCCTCCCCAACAAGAGCATGAGGCAAATCAGAGTCAGCTGATGTGGACAATCTGAAGCAGCCCCATGTCCCACGCCTGGGATTAAAATGAAAATGTATTCTTATAGTATTGTTTTTGTTTTTCTGGTCTTTTGTTTGTTTTGTTTTTTTTGTTTGTTTTTGTTTTTTAAAGAAACCAAAATTCCACACAGCTAGTGTTGCTTTCATTATCTGGTTTATTTTACTACCTCTGAGGAGACAGTCAAAGCAACAGAGTTTACTCTAGATGCAGAAAAACTGAACTCAACAGGTTTATGTAAGGAATTTGCTCAGTAGCTTCAGGATACTGGTGCAGCAAAAGAAGTGGAAAAGGACCCGACAGGATGCAAACCTTGGAGCTTCTATCACAACAGTCGTGCTCAGGGGCTGTGTGTGGTGTGCCCAGCACTGGGGGCAGGCAGGCAGGGTAGGAAACTTTAGTGCTGACCCCTTAGGGAAGCCAAGTACAGTGGATCACACAAAGTTGTGGAAAATGTTGGTGCAATGAACAGCTGCTATCAGAAAAAAAAAAAAAAAAAAAGAAAGTACTTCTAGAACGTATCACCATTTTTCCTGCCTACAAACACAATGAGCTAGTTTGAAAGTTTCAGTGTCTGTGAATTCTACCAAATGCCACGGGTTCTACCAGTATCTATTACCCAAGTTCAAGGCAACCTCATCCCCAGAGACCGACCAGTCTCAGAACTGGCTTCATATACTGGCTGAATGAGTTGCTGTTGTTTCTTTCCCTGTTTGAGCAACAGGGTCAAAAGTAGCCCAAGCTTCAAGCTTGAAGTCTCAGCTCACACCTCTGCAGTGCCTGGGTGCCTCCACCTCACTGTAGGTAGTGCTGGGAATCGAATCCAGGGCCCCTCTCTTGTAAGCTGGGCTAACACTCCAGCCACTACATCATCTAGCCAGTACCCCATCTACCAGCACTCGACCATCCACCAGCTCCCAGGGAAATGGGTAGAAAGAATCCTGTTGTGATGTGGAAATTCTTGAGACAGGGTCTCACTATCCAGCCCTGACCTAGAACTTGCTGTATAGACCAGGTTGGCCTCAAACACTGAGAAAGACGCACCAGTTGGTATTAAAGGTGGGCACCACCGTGCTCAGCTATTACTGTACTTTAATCATTGTTTCTCAACACTCTGTTGCTCATGAGGAGTGCACTTCATACTTAGAATCGAATCCCTTCCACAGTCTTCGCAGGGTAAGGACAATTTGCCAGGCACTGGACACAGAGGGATAATCAACAACACTGGGCCTGCCTTCAATGAACCCCTATCTAGAACTGCATCTCCTCCGGGTGGTACCCACTTCCACTCCCACCTGTTGCTCTCTGTGAAGCTATGAGGGCCGAGAGCCTATGTCTCATGCACAGTGACTGCAGGAAGTACGGTCCTTCCCACCTGCTGGAGCAGATACACTACCTCTCACCTTGTCCTTTTCTGTCCTTCAGTGCCTTACAACAGGAACAAGGCAGCTGATTCGGGGCCCTTCCCCTGCCTCTGTAAACATAATGCGGTAGGTTTTTTGTTTTGTTTTTCCCCAACTAGGCAGCTCATTTATTACCCATGGACCATTTGAGGATGCCCACAGCTGGCGACATGCTGGAAGCTCCACTTGACTATGCCCCCAGATGGCCACCTAGTGAGTTTCCTGCTTAGGAAAGCTGTCAAGGCTGGTTTACTCCATCCTACAGAAGACACCTGAACCCTATGAGGTGGAAACAAATTCCAATTCTGAAAACACGCTGATACACAACAAGATAGAAGAGGCCTGTCTACAAGAAGCATTAATTCTACTTCTTCGATTTTACAGTTGCATTACATATTATGAAACCTATTTAAAAACAAGTGTGAAAAGCAGTCCGTGTTCCTATAAAAACCGAGAGGAACGTCCTGGCATGCCTGGAGAGACGGAGGTTGCTTAAAAGAACATGCTGTAGGCTTTGGCATGGGCCAGAAAAACAAAGCGTTGGAGGTTAAAGATTCTTGGATTAGCTCTGCAAGTATGTTTAACTTCCTCTTGCAGGACACAGTTGGTGAATCACTTAAGGGTGTGGCTTACACAGGACAGAGCACGTTAACCAGCACACCTAGAAGACAAATAGAAACTTAGGCCAGCAAGGAGCCTGGCTTGCATGTACTCGGGACGAGCAGACACAAGAGTAGCCACTGAGCCAGGGCATCCCTCCAGTCTATCCGAATGAGGGCTTGCTTCCTGTCATCTTCAGATACGCATTTCAAGTTACAGAATGGATGGAATGGAGCATTATGAAAGAACTTCTACAATATGTGAAAGATTTACTGAGCTTACTATAGTAAAAGCAAATGGTCGAGTTCTGGAACACTTAAAAGAGGATTAGGACCTGGAGAAGACTAGAGAAGTAGTTCACCCCTTCTATCACTTGAAGACACAGCAACTTCACATGATGACATGTGTAAACAAGGCAACAGCCCCACCAGACACTGAGTGCCTTGATCTTAGGGTTCTCACGTCTGGAACTGTGGGAACAACACTGCTGTTTTTAAACTATCCAGTTGATGGTTATGTTACTAGAGACACACATCTGTGGTGGGTACTGTACTTTCTCTTCCCAGTGCTCATGTGAGCAATCAGGTATTGTGAGATACCTGGAAGGTAGCCAATCAGAGGGCCTTACAAACTGGAGCATCAGGCGGCTGAGGACACTGGGTAACTCAGCTAAAGGAGAGCCTTTGGCTGCTTCTTTCCTTACTGGCTCAAGGCTGTTCCTTGAGCCATTAACTTCAGGCAACCCTGACTATCCAGGAATAGCCTAAGGCAGGGGCTGCACTATCAGATTTAAAAGGTCATAAAGTCACTAGTTACCGGTCAGCCTTTGCACAGATGCCAGAGAGTCAGGATTTCTAACCCAACCACATCAAAAAGCACGTCAAGTCCCTTGTCTGGGAAACCAGGGTTCAGAAAAAAATCCATTTTCAGGAGCCAGCTACCACATCACCACTGAGATTGGTTTTGGCTTACATGGGCAAGGCAGGGAACTGGTTAACCTAACAGCTCCCACTGAGCTCCAGTTTCTCTGTTAACCTCAGGTGGTGAATTAAGATCCAACCTTACTGGGCAGCATGGCTTAGGGAAGCCCTGGGGGGACCTACTGGGAACCCGTTCCCCTTTGCTCCTAGCCAGCAATAGCAGCTTAAATCCCTGTAACTGTGGTTTTATAAAGCTGCTGGCCCAGCCCAGGGCACTTTTTTTTTTTTTTTTTTTGGTCATATATTGTATCAAATGAACGCCAAGGTGTTGCTGAGAATCTACAGTGTTTGAAGAAGCCCACAATTGAAGCAGTATCATCTTTATAGTGAAAGACTTTAGGGGTTAAAGTATATGAACTATACTGTAAGGACATGGGTGAAGTGGGAACATCACTTAGGAAGCCCTTAAGTGGGAAGATCCTTACGAGCACGCTGCTTCCTTCCTTCCCTCTTTCAATGATGACTTGATGGGTCCTCGCTCTGTGCTAGGGAAAAGTGAGTTGTGCTAAGCCCCTTCTCACATGGAAATCAAAACAGAAGCTTTTTGGGGCTGGAGAGATGGCTCAGCAGGTAAAGGCACTTTGCTGTCAAGTCTGATGACTGAGTTCAATTCCTGTAACCCACTTTCATAGGTTGTCCTCTGACTGCCACATGCACACTTTGGAATACACACACACACACACACACACACACACGATGAATGAATGAATAAAGATTTAAGTTGCACAGTAAAGGACACTCTTAAAGTAATCCCAGGTTATGTTATGTGGCCAGTGAGCAACAGAATAGAAAATGAAGGAGCATGCTATATGCTGTAGTGGTGCAGGATTTGAAGCAGACCTCTGAGCACGTGCATCCCAGGCTCAAGTGATGGAGCTAGGAAGGAAGCCACGTGGTTATGAGAGATTGGCATCTCAGGGAGAGGAAACTAGCTGGGGCTGTCACAGTGACCAACCACTTCTACAGAAGCATGTCATGCATTTGTGTAGTCTCCTATTGCTGCAGACAGATCAAGCACACGCTTATTACTGGAGGTCCTGACAGACTGTCGGTGGACCTGCATTCCTTCAGCAAGCTTTAGGAGATAGCGCTTCCTTCCCCTCTCTGGTTTCTAGGCTACAGGCATTCTTCCCTCTGTCTGTCTGTCTATGGGAAAGACCTAGAAGTAGACCCAACAAAGCTATGTATGGCCATCTAATTCCTGACAACGGCAACAAAATACCAGCAGAAAAACTGGTAGCCTAGTCAGCAAACTGGCATGTCCATATTGACATCTGTGGAAGATTCAAATTAGAAAGTTATTGCTCACCTTGTACAAAAAATGCCAGCACTTCAGAAGCAGAGGTTGGATCTCCAGGTTTGAGGTCTATATACTATCTCTGAGCCTTGGCTATAAACTAAGTTCCAGAATAAACAGGGTTATGTATTCATTCTGCCTCAAAAACCCCAAACCTGAACAAAAACCAAAATCCTCACCATGGAAACCTCCCCCTCTACCATACACCTCTCTGACTTGTATCTCTTTAAGAACCACCTGCATAATGCAGCCCTCAGGGCCACCTAAATTACAAGGTAACAACAAACCACACCCTGGTATGGATGGTTCTCACCAGCTCAGTCCATCAGATGCATATGTCCATACTGGGTGGCCTGGAAGATCTGCTCTCCGGTGCCTTGCTCTGCAGCAGGGAGCTTGAATCCTTTTCCACTTCCCTCTAGAATCATCCCCAGATCATTCTTAGTTGTATTGGCCTAGACTAGTCTTTAAATCAAAGATACCAGAAGAGCAAAGCATGCCACAGGGATAATTTACACAACATCTGTCATACAATAATCCCCACAGGATAAATTCAAAACTGAATTAGGTGTCAGCAAATATGGATTCAATCAGAAAACCCAAAGAAACAGTTCTGAGCAACTCTGCCCGCTACTTTGAACATCCTAGCCAAAGGCTGCAGACTCTTCAAGGCTGGCCCACCTCTTCATTTTCCCCTTATGGGCCTGTTTTCCAGGTTTCTGTTATATGCATGCATCTGAACAAAAGCCAACATATCACTCCTCAAATGGGGGGGGGGAGGAGAATCTAGTGTCTATCTCTACCACCACACTCTTGGGGAGCCAAGTCTGGATGAGATGGGAATTTGTTTTCTATTTTACAATGGAGAGAACACTCCAGGCAGTTATCTGTGCCAAAGGCTGTAAGGCCAGACAGACAGACTAGAACACTACCCCCCAAACCCAAGCTGGTCCCTGACCCAGTGCTTCAGCCACTTCTTCAGTGGAGAATATGAAACAGGAAGCTGAGAATCGTTCAGTTTTCTGATCGGAAAGCCTGACCACAGATGGGTGTCAGTTACCAGAGGTATGAAAATAAAGAGGTGGTTATCACTCCCACAGAACTCAAGTGAGACTTGCCAAAGAACTGAAAACCAGTTGGCCCAAGTATGTCACTTATGTCAGGGAAAGTTTACCAAACTTTCACTCACAAAAACACATCAATATTCATCTGTCCTAACCTGTACAAACATTCATTAGACAGCAGAGGGCTGAGACCTCAATCCTTCCTCTTGATTTAAAGATGAGGCAGTAATGGTCACCAATTTAGAAGACAACTGAAAAAGGCAGCTGGCACCAGAACACCTGGAGCTGCAACGTCTTTAAAAGCACAGTGAGGTTGCCTGGTGACTGAAATTTCTAACAGTAAGGGTGTGACCGGTGTGTTCTGACATCTGCCAATGAGCAGACAGAAATAGGAAGGGAAGAAGCCACAGAAGTGTGGTACAAAGAGCACAAGGCTAAAACACTGGTCTGACTGCACTGTGGGTGTCGGGCACAGGGCACAGCATGATGCAGAGATCGCGGCAGTGATGGGCACTGTGAAGACTTAGGAAAGAGTACTACTATACCATGGGGCTGGTAGTATAGTGTTCTCTAACTTTGGCTGGACCATAACCAAGAGCAGGAAGCAGTGCTTAGGATAGTGCCCACACTACACTACGTGTTCAAATAGTGGGAATACAACCAAACTGGAAAACCTGCTTCCATAGATCAAACTTTATCTTAAGATAATCACTATACGGCTATGCTATTATCTACCTGCAAATTAAAGAAAATTTCATCTCTAGTTGTAAAGAACCAAGACGTCATAGTCTTATCAGAATCTAATCACATAATTAGAAAATGACCAAAGGCTTATATTATTCTCCACAGTTGAGTCATTAAAATGAAGAATATTGTTTTAAATGATCACATTTTACATCTTTTACCTGCATGCCCTTTGCAGTTTAAATTCTTTTCCTCTCAGGCTGGCCTTTAACTCATTGAAAGACACAGGCCTCTGCTGGGAGTGTATCATTTTAAAGACTTGCACTATCACCCTCAGCTCGAAAATAAGTTTTATGGGCTGGAGAGCTAGCTCAGCAGTAGTAAGAACACTTGTTGGTCTTGTAGAGGACCTGAATTCAATTCCCATCCTTCACAGGGTGGTTCACAACTACCATATCTGTAGTTCCAGGGGCTTCAGTGTCCTCCTCCTTCAGCCTCTGCAGGCACCAAGCATACAAAATGCACGTGCAAGTGAAACACACATAAAATAAAGAATCTTAAAAAAAAAAAAACAAATTCACAATCTGAATGACCTGGAACACAACTTTTATCTCTAAGGAGTTGATTTTTAAGACAAAATGAGGGTCTGAAGTCAACAACCCTTAGCTCCTTCAATTCTAGGACATTTCTCCTTTCTGGTTCTAGGACAGTTATTCCAATTGCAAAGAAGTTCCCACCCATGTGGCCCTCCTGTTCCACAGAAAGAAAACACAGTATTATTTTCAAAGTCAGAGAGCCACAGGACTGCAGAGGATAAAAACTCTTTCAAATAGCGGAAAGGTTTACACAAAAAGATAAAACTCAACCGTGGTAAAACCCAAATGGATTTTTAACTCAGTAGAAAATCTAGGTTGACAAAGCATGCAAAACTTAGTTCAAATAGCTGCAGCCTTTCTCCAAGCACCTTGGAAAACCTTTAGTGCACTGTCTGAGTGTTTGCCGTCTGTCAGAAGGAGCAGTAAGGAGGGCTGGGAACGCTTAGAAGCAGAACCTTCAGTCACTAGGGAAAGTCTTCAAGAAGTAGTAACAGATTAAAAACCCTGTACATTCATAACATGAATTGCCTGACGGCTTTAACAATATTAGGAGTCATTTCAGAATAAACTACAACCGTATTTTCATGTCTCCAACCTTTTATAGTTACTGGATTTTGCTACAATTCTAAGTTTAAACTTCCTAGGAATGGATACAGTGAGACATTTTCCAAATAACTTTTCATGTAAAGTGAAACTTATGGAAAAAAAAATCACTTAGGAAATCATATCTTAAATAATAAAAATACTCTTAACTATAGCATTCACACATCTGACTGTGGATTCAAGTTTATCTGAACAAAACCATGCAATTAAACTGCCTTCACTCAAATGGTGTCGGAAGGCAACTACCATACTTACTACCCACTGAGAAGTTATGACAGCATATTTTATAACCTGTCATCCTATTTCGTTTAGCCCCTACCACCATCCCCAAGCTTTCCTCAATGCCAATGCCCCTGCAGGGTACCGAATCAAATACCCACTGAAGACTGACAAGGACGGTTAGAACAAGTAGACCCTTTCCCTGCAAACCTAACAGTACTCTCTAAAGTCCCTTTGTAGACACGCACACTTGGGCCATTTACTTGCAGACAGTCAAACTAACTGCAACTGAATCTAAGACGAGCATGATCATAACACAAGTCAGTAATGAAATGTGGCTTCTCCGTGGATGGCAAACTTATGGTTCTTCCTCACACTCAGTGAAACCCTCTATTGAGAAGGTGCCGGCCGTCCCCAGCTCCATGTGGATGCTCTGCACAAGACTTCACCTAAAAATCTGTGGAGTTGGGGATTACTGTGATCTCTCACGTATCACAGGGAATGTTTCAAAGTCTAAGTGACTTCAATTGCACTCTGCAGCTACTGCTTACTTGGTTCTATCTGCAATGGTGAAGGATGGGAAACTGCCAGGTACAGCACAGAAAGTCACCAGCCCACCATCCGTTAGAAGAGGAGAGAAAAGAACAGGGCCAGTGTCTAAACCCTCATCAGTCTGTTCACTCCACCTTGGTGCTTGGTCCAGTTTCTAGCTTAGGGGAAATAGGAGTGTAGAACCACAGAGGAAGACAGCCAGCCATAAAAACAAGTTGAACCAGTTACATTTTTAATAGATTTGTTTGGGGGAGGGGGGGGGGGGCAAAGGGCATGGGGTCAGGGAAGCAAATGCAGATATACAAACATGCCCCTGAGGATTGCCAGATGGCTCAGAGGGTACAAGCTATTGGGGCATAGTTAAGAACCTGAGTCTCATCTCAGGACCCACATAGTAGAACTGTCCCCTAACAGGTTGTCCCTTAACCTCTACAGGCATGCCATGGGAATAGGTGCACACACAAGTGATATATTTTTTAAAGCAAAAATAAAACTGACTTTTGTATGTGTTAACGTAAAACATTAACTAAAAAGTAAAAATAAAAGCTGAAAAATTTATAACATGCTTGGCTTGGTTGCTACACTAGGGACATATTTAAAATTATGGCTCTCATAGACTAGCAGTAGAAAACTGCTCTGAATTTCAAATGTCCAAGTCCAGACATGGAAAAGATGGTAAGGAGACATTACCAGGATGGTTCCAAGTCACAACAACAACAATAACAAGGCAGTTTAGTGTGAGCAAGTAGAATATAAAGTTTACCATGCAAGGTTGCTTTTAGCAACAAACCTTGAGAGTAAGCATGCTCAGATGTACCCAGCGTTACTCCACTGCCACCAGCCAGAGAGCGCTTGTGCTGAAACCTACTAGAATAAGGAATGTAACCGCTAGCTTTACACACCCACCTTGGGCTGAAGGGACGGCTTATGGGTTAGATCACTCACTCCCAAAGTTCTTCCAAAGACTTGGGTTCAGTTCCCAGCACAGAAGTGGTAGCTCACAACCATCACTAACTCTGAAAGGACCAGGCCCCCACACAGTGCACATGCCTTCTCATACACATAAAAAAAAAAAAAATGTAAAAACTCAAAACACAATCCCTACTTCTTCCAACCTTTACTGTTGTGTTCACTCTTTCATGCTCACTTCCTGTGATTAGTACACCAGAGTGGAAAACTAGACGGGGAGATTGGGCATAGTGGGAGACCTGTGTCCCCGTGGCAAAAAGATTACTGTCAAGTTACACTAGCCGAGACCAAGTCTACAAAACTGCCAACACCAGCTCCACCCGGTCCATCAGGAACTAGGGCAGAGCCTGGGCATCTTTCAAAACTACAATGAGTACCACAATCCTAGAAGCATGCACCCGATCAAGGTCTGGCACTCAAGGATAACACAGTCAACACCACCAAACCGTGCACTGTTGGCATGGCTCAACACTGATGACCGGGCCAGTTACCTTTAGTCCACTTCTTCCAAACTCAGGAAAACGCTCATCGGCCCTAGAGCTCTGTGTGCTACTCAGTTCTGATCTGAAACGCTGAGTCCCCTCAGCAATCATCACTACTGATTGCTTTTTGTCCTCCCACCATTCTGTGTTCTCTATTGCCTTCAACCTTACCCGCTGGATAAAACCTGCTACTCACAGACACCCAGTACTCTACCAAAACACCTCCATCTGCCATCACATGATGACAACCGTGGGAAGCTCGGGCTTCAGAGGCTTCTTCCCTAGCCTCCTTCCCATCAACTAACTTTACAGAGCCACAGGAGCAGACTTACAGCGTCTCACTAGACACTGCTAAAGCAGCCGGCAGCCCGTGAAATCTTTTACACAAGAAAATAGAATTCCTCTACAAAGGCCCTAAGAGACGCAGGTGGGCCAGTCTAAAGTTTAGTGAGTTCCTTCAAAGTCAGCTCCTTGCAGGTATAACAAGATTAAAAAAAAATAAAATAAAATATACTTATTTCACGTCCAAAGTTTCATTAGAAATGATTAAACACAGGATCTAAGTTATATAAAACACAAAGTTTTAACAATCTTATTTAGGCCAAGTAGGCGTCATTCAATATGCATTTGTACAGATCACATGTTGAATGTACACTAAAAGTAACTTAACAGTATTCTCACTATCAAGGACCACAAGTTATAAAACATTCTGAAACGAACTGACTACACAAAAATAAACATGTTTCCCTTTATGAGACTGTGGCTATTAACACTCATCAATAGTCCCCTGGATGAAATATCAAGTTCTTTGTTAAGACACTGAACACTCATATCCAAATACCTGAAAAAGTATCTTCTAGCTCCTCATCTTGTTAACAGTTGTACAATTTAAACTGACACGCAGCTAATATTAAGCATTAAATTTCTGTTGATTGACAGTCTCAGTCATCCCCTTAAACAGCCACATCTTAATCCATTCTGCTCTATTCAGATTTGAGTAAAACAAAATTTCTTCTTTAAAATGTCCATTATTTCTGCAGGCATAAGCCCATTCTCACATGCTGGACTTTGTAGAGATCAGATGATCAACCTGTGCATGTTTAGAAAAATTTGTTTCCTCCTGGATATTAAAATGATTATCTGGCTAAAAATATCTCATGAGGGTCATACACACATGGGCAGTTGACATCTGAATCCCTTGGCTACCTGCCTGTTGCCTCAATCTCAGAACCTAAATTAGCTGGTTAGCCTAAACCAAACACTTAAGTCCAAAGCAGTTCTAATTCACAACCTTCACCACAGTAGTCTGTTTTGTGATAGGCACTTGCTAAAATGATGTACTTTTTTGTTTTTGCCTACTGGAATTTTAAGAAAAATGGGTAATTGTGAAATCAGGCAACCCAGTAGCAAACTAGTGTAGCAATTTGAAACTGGAAGCTCTCAAAGTTACACATGACTTATTGCATAATCCAAAAACCTCGATTAAGCTTCACTCAAGAGAAATAAAAAAATGTCCACATAAAGACCCATAAATCCATGACATTATTCATAGAAATCCAAATATATTTAACTGGCAAATATATAAGTACGATATGTAACAAGTAATGGATAAACACTGATAAATATATTTAAACTGGCCTAATTCCACTTCTGATCCTGTTAAAAAGGCAAAACTAAAAACAGAAAAATGCAATGGCTGATGAGAACAAAGGGAACAGTAATTCCAAGGGGCAATGAAAAATTGCTGGGTAATATGATTACTACTGTGTATTTGCCTAACTTTACAAAACTATGTACCTAAGACAAATTCTTATATGCAAACTACACTTCAATAAAGCACAACTTTAAAAACCATGTTAGCTAGACTACTAATCATTTTGGAATTAAAAACCATTAAAATTCCACAAGGCAAACTATGGTAAAACAGGTGGCTGGCCCCAAAGGTTCACACTGACTTTCGCTGACTTATTCCTCTGCCTTCTGCCTCCACTCCTGTGCCTTTAAGACTTGTCTACTTTTAACTGATCTGCCTCTGGTTCTTACTATGTTCCTTGCACCTGACATCTACAGTTCTTTGTACAAATTTTTAAAAAGTCAACTAGACCTTATGTTGAGACCATCCTGGATGGTACCAGTCTACCTTTCAAGATAGCCTCACACAATGCCTAGGGCTTAATTGAACAATGGTTTAGAGCATTTATAAAAGGACTAGCAGTCAGTAATGTACCTGCCAATCAAGCATAATGACCTGAGTTTGGATTCCCCAAACCACATAAAAACAGTGCCATTGTGATACTCATCTGTAACCCTCGCCACACAGGAGGAAGCTGGACCAACAAATGGATAGCCACAGCTCATTGACCAGACAAGCTAGGCAATCAGTGGACGGCGAGTCTAGTGAGAGACCCTGTCACAAAACAGTAAGGTGGAGAATAAGTAGTGTAGAAGATTGGCTTTTGGCCAATGCATTCATACATTTTTTTTCTCCCTCCCCCTCAAAAAAGTTAAAAAGTTGTCTATCATGTGTTCTTACATTTCTAACTTCTTAATTAGGTTCAATCTACTCTAGTCTAGGTGTGATATATTAATCTGGTGGAGTATGTCCTAGATTCAATCCACAATATTCCATCTCCAATACCTACAATCTGTTAATTGTAAATAGTGAGTCTACAACAATTTAATGAAGAGCCGGGTGTGGTGGCGCACGCCTTTAGTCCCAGCACTCGGGAGGCAGAAGCAGGCGGGTTTCTGAGTTCGAGGCCAGCCTGGTCTACAAAGTGAGTTCCAGGACAGCCAGGGCTATACAGAGAAACCCTGTCTCGAAAAACAAACAAACAAAACAAACAAACAAACAAAGAAACACAATTTAATGAAGAAAAACCCCAACACATAGTAATTTAAAAATAAAGTGTAGGCCACTTGTCAAACACTCAGATTTAAGTTAATCTTATCTATGTAACAATGAGAAGGAACCAAGGAACACTTCTGCTATTCTGAGTTCAAAGGACCTGAGACAATTCAAAGTAAAAGTCAAGTTGCCATAACCTGGAATGATGCTTGTCTTACTGGGGGCAATACCCTTGTGTAATGGCTGCTTATGAAGCATTGGATTCGCAGGTCTTAAAATGCACGTTTTTGTGATGGAACCAGTAAAAGAATTCTGAAGTGACTGACTCCCTCCCTCTCCTAGTCCTCTAATATGTATTATATACAAACCATAATCAGTGTGTAAATAAGTATCTACCAAGCTAGTCAATTTTACATCTCATGTGGATTAAATCTGATTTTATACTAGTGAAATGCATCATCAGGTAGACACTTCCCAACAAACCCAACAATCCCCCAGACCCAACGGTAGGATACCAACGATAGGAGTAACAGAAATTAATGAACAATGAGGTGATAAGCCAGAACAAAGAAGGACTTCTAATCAGCTTCTCTATGAAGTGTATGAGTCAGCCCTAGAAGTCTAGGTTCTTAGGTACACCTGAGTACTTTCCATAGCCTCCAGGTAGGTTCTGCTAGAAAGTCTCTAATACTACAGTTCTAATCTCTTAAGACAGAGTTAAACAAGACAGAAACAATTTAACTTTCTTTCTCTTACTGTCAGGTTCAATGAGTCAGTACCGTTCTCCCCTCATCTCTCTGATGTGGTTTCTAGATATCCTGAACCACTAGGCACCATATAAGAGGTGCACTAAAAGTATTCAAATCACCTGAAACTGACACGTCATCAGATCACAACTATACATTTTCCTTCTATATTATAAAAAATGAGGCAGAGATAGGAGAATGAGTGATTTCTGAGGCCAATCTAGTCTACAGTGAACAGTAGGTCACCAAGACTTTTATTAAAACAAAGCAAAGCAAAATAATTAGAGAAAGGCACATCCAAATGTAATAACTATTTAGCCTGTAAGTGAAAGACAAATTATTGCAGTGCTTTTGATTGGCCACATCAACCAGCTCCTTTTGGTTCCGGAAGGATTTTAGTTTGTCTCCTGCCTGTTAATAGGAAGCTCAACTTCTCATTTTAACACACTATACAAATTACATTATAAAAGCTCCCAACAGTCAATACTTAGTAAAACTAACGGTGATCCAGAATACTTTTCCCTCCTATCCAATACAAACACATGCTAGGGGCTAGAGTGCTGAAACTGCTCACCTCAGTACAATAAGACCTGACACAACGCATTTAATAAGGTAATAAACTACCAGCCTTATGAAATGAGCTTTAAGAATGAGGACAAAGCCATTCTTCCATTATTCTGTCTCTGGGGATCCAATTTCAAAAAATATTACACACGTTATCCCATTAGATTACATACTGATTAACCTAAGAAAGTGCTACATTTATGCTCTTTAAAACCCAGGTTTAATGGCTACTGTACCTAAGGAGTACTCCTTTTTAAAAAGGCTAAATACATAGTAACAGTATAATTACAATGAAAAAAGAAAAATCGCAACACTCGGGAAAAGCAGTCACTCACTATAGAGACTCTTAGGATAAAAGATACAGAAGGACTTGGGCCAAGATTAGTATAAATAGACTTTATTGAAGTCAGTGCCTCTGTATGGAGACAGAAGATTGTGTCTACAGAAGCACAAGTTGTAACATTTCACAACTTCTAAAAGGAATGTCAACAATTACAACGATCATGCATACCATGGTCGATAATCACATTTTAGAAGCATTTTCAACCATTTCTAAAGAAATGCTTATAACATTGTTATATATAGAACTACTTTCAATAAACTGCAAAACATTGATCGACTTTTCCAGTATGAGCTACAGTGTCAACACAAAAGGGAGGCATAAATGTTTAATTTATGAAATCAGAATGGAATATTTACTGTAAAGAAAAATTAAAAAGCTTTCAAATAAAGGCCATTATTGAACCAACATGAAGAGCACAACTTGAACTTGACTTCATTCATCTTTTAAAGCTGTCCTCTGAATAACTTCAGTTCTAAGCATTGAATTCAGTACTGTGAATATTCCTTGGATTGAAGTTTGGCAATAATGCGGTCCAACTGTCTCTTTGCTTCACACTGTGGGAAATTGCTCATGTCATAATATTGAGGGGCAATTTTCACCAACCTGTCCAGAATGGGGGAGGGGGAAAGTTATGAAATCAAGATTTAAGTACTAGAGTTGCTAATAATTACACTGGTGCTGAATGAAGGCAAATGTTCAAATACAAATCAATGAAAAAAGATTTAAAACCATATCTCTATAAACATCAGTTTAAGAAGTATCAGCTTAGCAAAAGTATAAATCTTCTGTAAACTTACCACCTTTGAAAAACAGGATCAGGGTTAATTTCTCTAATACTTTATTTACATTAATATGAAAGATAAAGCTATTTAGTGTTTCATTTGCCTACACTTAAACCTGTATTTTAAAGGTTATGGTCTTGATAGTCAAGTAACTCTATCTCATTATCAGTATTAAGAACTACAAATATAAAACTGGGTATCTTATAAACTATACTGTTTTCCTTCGGCAAAACATAATAAAATGGTAATGTTCTAAACAATTGAAGTGTCAAAAGCCATAAATCAGTGATGGATGGAAGCTGCAAAATAGTGACACAAACCAACATAAATGGTTTCCTGTCCACTCTTGGCTGACATTCCCATAATTTATAAAAATGGTGGTGGCAGGGAAATCACAAGGGTACCATTTTGCTAAAAATTGAACAACCTGTCTTAATTACAATTTTTAGAAGCTAATATGCTAGGGAATAATTTGATATAATTTTTATCTTTACATAGGTCAAAAAACCCCTCAACATTTAATAGAGACAAAATATTTAAACCAAGTAAAATATTAAAAATACAGACATCTGCCAACAGAGACCACAAATGGCACCAAGAAATTCCTAATGTGATAGTACTCAACTCCCTGCCCAGACTAACATTCCCACTGTCCTCTCACCAGAACACTGACTTAGAAAGAAAAGAAAAAAACAAATCATACCATGTTAATCCTAGCTCTACATACAAGAATATACACACCTAGCTGAGAAGTTCAAGCTATACAATGAGCAAGGATATGTCTTCTAAGCATATTCTACCCACAACAAAATACTAAAATCAAAATTGAAGACAGTGTGCTTTCTTACCATTCTGGCTTGATATCTGTACATGTCCGGATATAATTCTTTGTCGTCAGCACAAACTCATTATAAAGCACCCATTCAGGCTTGTGATCAAGCACAGTAGAGGGATGCAACTGGACCACCTGGTTATCTTTCACAGTTAAATAATGCCCCGTTCGTTCTAAATGTGCCACCTGAAACAAAAATAATTAAGTGTTTCCAGCGAAATACTTAGAAAACAGTATGAGGATATTTACATGAAAACTTAAAAATATTGAGTTTGTTTTACTGTGTGTGTGCATACATGCTCACATCCCAATTTGTGTACCACATGTGTGGCTGCCTGAGGTGAGAGAAAATGTTGGCTCCCTTAGAATTGGAGTTACAGTTGGTTCTTCTAAGTTATGTGGGTGCTAAGAATTGAACCCAGCTCCTCTGGATGGGTAGTCAGTGCTCTCAACCACTCATTTCTATCTCAGGCATGTCTCGCACCACACACTAACTACAAAGTAGACAAACATTACCACACTCATAACTAAGGTGAAGAAAGAAATCTAAGCAAAAAGAAAGCAGCAACCTATAAAGAAAAGAAAGGGGTAAGGAAAAAGCAGGGAAAGAAAGATCACATAATTCTTTCATATTTTCTTTTCCTAATTATACACTTATATTCATGATACCTAACAACTAATAATGCAGGACAAGAATGTTTACCATTCCCAACTCTACAACTCTGCACAGTATGACTTACTGACAACTAGTAAATATATATAACGAATATACACTAGGTGCCAAGTGCCACTTCAATTGTTGGTGCTTCTTAGAATAGGAGCTAACTAGGATACCACAGTTCTTAAATTGATCAGTCGAGTGTGCGTGCGTGTGTGTCAGAGAAAAAAACTAAGAAATACCAAGAAAAAGCTAGCCCATACTAGTATATATTAAAATATAATTAAGTCTGGAGAAAAATACATTTATGCCTGATTGTATTGTTTATCTTATACCACTATAAGCATTCTTCCTAGCCATAGAAACTATACACACCTGCCACCCCAGCATTTCAGAAGGCCAAGAACCATTGGAGTTTAAAGTCACCCTTTTGTGAGACACATTCTCACAAAACCACCAATCCACGTTTTTTCTGATACTTTAATTCAAAGACAGATACTTTACAGGCATAATATGGAACCAAATACATCCAGATTCCTTCTAGTTATTGAACACAAATGGCTTTCAGGCTAATGTAACTGGTTTAAGAAACATCCAAGGACAGAATAAAGCAGCATGAGATAGATTATTTTAAAGAGCAATTTCAACTCAAGTAATGTATTTTGAATTTAACTAGCAGAAGAGTTTTCAAACATTTTGATTTACCTGACCCTTCAATTTTTCAGGACCTACAGAACTGGCTTAGCAGTTAATACTTGTTCCTCTTTCAAGAGATGCAGATTTAATTCCCAGCATCCACATGGCGTTTCACAACCCACTCTAACTCCAATTTCAGAGTACCTGGAAACCTCTACCTGTACCAGGCATGCAAGTTATCCAGATATACAGGCAAAAAACCCATATATAATAAAATAAAAAATTAAAAAACCTACTATCTGCTGTTTTGTTCGAATTCCAATGATCTCTAATACATTTAAATTAAATAACTTATAAAGAAAAATTCAGAATAGCTTAAATCAAAGAACACTTGGATTTTACAGTGCTCCAAATTAGTCATAAATACCAATAAGTACTGCGTAGAAACACAAAAGCAATGTAGTTAGTTAAATGTGGAAACACAGAGGATGGAGAGATGGCTCAATAGTTTAAGAGAGCTAGCTGTTCTTCCAGTGGACACGCACACACACTTAGGCAATACAGTCAATATATAAAATAATAAATGTGGAGAAGTTTAAAGAGGAAAATAAACTGTAGACTTTTAGATTCATGCATTTAACAGCTTCACTGGTGGTCTTATAATACACTTTAAACTAAGACCAATATTTTGAGAAACTTTAATAGATTTGTCAAAACTCAAAGGCTAACATTTATTTGTACCTGAAATGGCCAAAGTATTATTTGTTACAACAAAGACTCCAGTTACAAAAGCTATGTACTTTAAAAATTATATCTAAACAAACAAAACTTCTAACTTAGCTAATTAAGGCACTAACTGTTATTCATTAGACATGATTCTGCATAAGTAAGTCATTCAAAGAAACTAGACCAAATAGTAAGAACCAATTTTATACACTCTTAACTCAAACTAAACCAAAAGCAAATTCTACCTGGTCATTTAACTACTTACTTGCATAAAATACCCAGTAACCAAAGCTTTTCTTATATTAATATAATAGTCCCTGCTTGTGAAATCAGTACTTCGACGAGGCAAATTAAATCTGTCCATAATTCTTGATAGCTGCTGGCGTACATTGTCTGCCGACATCAGGGACCGGTAGTTAATGAAGTTGTCATAACACCACTGAACAGATTCATGATCTAAAACGTAGGAGGGGAGGAAGGAAAAAGAGGGGACCATGAAACATCCACACAGGAGAAAATTTGAAAGGCAACTTTTTATTTAAAAAAAAAAAAAAAAAAAAAAAGGCTACAGGGCTGGAAAAATGGCTAAGTGGTTAAGAGTGTGCTTCTCCTCCCCCCCCCCCCCCGCCCCCGCAGAGAACCAGAGGTTGGTTCCTAGCACCCATGTTGTGTGGCTCACATTGGGACAACTGTAGCTGCAGGTCCAGGGGGATCTGAAGCCTCTGGTCTCCTGAGGCACTTGCATTCACCCACAGACAAAAAGACAGTAACAAAGACCCACAAATAACACAAAATCTTTAGTAAGAAAGATGTAAAACCTAAACAACTAAGAGAGAACATTTATATACATTTTCTCTAAATAATTATCAACTTTTTGTTTGCTTTTTTGTTTGTTTTGTTTTGTTTTTGTTTTTGGAGACAGGGTTTTTCTGTATAGCCTTGGCTCTCCTGGAACTCACTTTGTAGACCAGGCTGGCCTCGAACTCAGAAATCTGCCTGCCTCTGCCTCCCAAGTGCTGGGACTAAAGGCGTGCAACACCACTGCCCAGCTAATTATCAACTTTTAAATAAAAAACAAGCAATAAACCTGATTCAAATGAATTCAAAGAAACAGTACTAAGGTTTCTGGCTAATCGATAATAAAACAATGATTTTGAATCAATGGTTCTTAGCAAATTGATTTATTTACCTATAAACAGCCACCTGGCTGTTTCCAGCAAAGGATTTATTAGACACTAGTAGATTCAGAGAACTTGGTAAAATGGCAGATTTTGCTCATTTTCAAAGAAATCACAGCCTTAGCTGATGAAAATAAAATACAACATTAATGAAGTGAACTTCAAACAAGTAGCATGATGCTCTCTAACTGCACCTAAACTAGTCCTCCTCACCAAGATGCTAAATTCTGACTGCACCAACCTTTGCCTCAGCAATTGACAAGCAAGATTTTGTTATCTGTGTCGTCCAAGGATTATGAATAAGCATGCCAAGTATTAATACTTTTTACTACCTATTATAAAAAGGTATTTCTCTAATGATTTCTTGAAAATCTTGAAAAACTTTCCAACTAGTATTATTCAACTCAGAGCTCAAAAGGTACCAAAAATATCAAAGGAAAAGAATCCTTTTGGAATAGCCTATTTTTAGTGACAATCACACAGGAAAACTGCATCATCTGCTTCACAGATCTTTTGATACTGATAAAATTGAGAGGGTGGCAAAACTGAAAAAGTGTAAAAAAAGAAAGCATTAAAAACTAGAACCAGGGCTAGAGAGATGCCTCAGTGGTTAAGAGCACTGACTGATCTTCCAGAGGTTCTGAGTTCAATTCCCAGCAACCACATCGTCGCTCATAACCATCTATTATGGAATCCTATGCCCTCTTCTGATGTGTCTGAAGACAGCTACAGTATATTCATATAGATAAAATAAATAAATCTTAAAAAAAAAAAAAAACCCTAGAACCAGGTTGGTCCTCCTCAGCTACTCTAATATCTGTAGTGTATTGTTTTGTACTTGGTGCTGGGGGATTCAAGCAACTGAAAAGTTCATCAAGTCTTTTAGACTTATATAAGTACACAGGCTTATCATTTTACAGAATACAATGCCATTTTAGAATTAAGAATAAACAGGAATATGAAATACATCTTCCAACTAAAGAATATGACCAAAAGCTGGGCAATGAAAATCTCTAAGGTGTTCACTTGCATACCATAATCAAGAGTGCAGCTTTTTTTGTTTTTTGTTTTTAAAGTTTCCCAATCTTTAAAACTCAAGCATCAAAGACTAACAAGAGCTTGGTGTGGTTAAACACATCTCTTGTCCTAGCTACTCAGAAAGAACATATTACCCAAATTTAATGTCTGCTTGGACAAATCAACTAACTAACCAACTGACCAATCAAATGATAATGTTAGCTATTCTAAACATTCAAAGGCAAGTCACTTGTACATTATTAGAATGAGGCCTCCCTACAAAGGTGTTACAAAATAACTGTAAACATTGTACAGATATTAAGATGTCATTTTTATTAACATGACATCTTAGCTTCCCTGTATTTACAAGATAAAAATTTCAATAAATAGAACATGAAACATTCAAATAATAGTATGGTGACCTGAGAACTTTGTTTTATTTTTAATTCTGTGTGTGAGCAGGTAAGCTACTGGGAGGCCCAAGTCTTCAGATCCTCTAGAATTAACAGTTGTAATCCAATGTGGGTACTGGGAACTGAACTCAGGTCCTAAAGAAGAATTGAAAGGGGCCCCTAATCACTGAGTCCTCTATCTTGTATTTTAAAAGGTAGCAGCAGTTAGTAAGACTGTTCTACTTGAAAGTGTCTGTTCTGTCACATACCTTTGCTGCCTCTGGTATAATACAAGGACACAAGAGTCACAGGTCTAAAACCCACCAAGGCTTACCACCCCCTTCCTAGTAACTAGAAGCATTTAATTAAAAACCACGCCTCTAGGGAATTAATATTACTTTCTAACTCATTTTCTACCTCTGGCTTCTTTTGCTAATACAATAAGCAGAGTAAGACATCTTTGGATATCCATTGTTTAATATTTTCACCAAACTCACCTACCCAAAAGTCAAAATACTTAAATACTACTAGTATATTTGAATTTCATAATTGCTTTGATATAAAATTAGAGAAATTTAATAACTAAGTGGGCAACTAGTGTCTTTTAATTTTATAGGTGAGAAACAACGCAAGTGAACTTCTACAGACCATTTGTATTATGCCCAAGAACAGGAACTCAAACCCAATGCTTGTTCAATTTCTTAGTTTATTATAAAAAATGATAGTGAAGATTACATGAAGTAACACAAAATTACTGAAAAATATGACATTTAGAAATAAAATATGAAGCATCACAATTTCTTCTATGTTGGCAGTAAATTTATACAGGCCTCATTTGTGTCACTGTATTTTCCAAGTTTTCTTTCATTGTTCCTCTTTCCCTTGATTATAAACCTAAACAATCTTGAAAGAATTGGCAATTCTACTTTAAATGCTAGTCAGGAGTTTTTTCTAACGAACCTTGTCACAGATTATAAATGAAATTGAGATGAAAAAACATCTTCTACATTGCAAGTGACATTCACCTTCAACCTAATTTTACTTACTTTGTTTAAAAGCGTGGTAGACATTCAGCAGTGTCAGATGATCTCCATCTATGTGGGCAAATCTCATCTTGGCCTCATCTGCAGCTTTCTTGGCCTCCGTGGGGCGAACAAAACACTGTGGGACTAAACAAGGTTGGTATGGGCCCAACACAAACGCCCATATCGATGAGTCACGCATTCACAGATAGAGGAACAAGGCCTAGCTAGGTCAGTTCACAGAGCATAGGGCAGGGCAGGATGGCCTCCAACTGCATCTTGGACTGTTTACTACCTTGATTTGGTACATCACCTAACCACATCTGTAAGACAAGAGGGTTTCAAAGCTACAGAGTACCTGATTATTTTAACTAGATCTAAAAGTAGGCATCAAAACAGCTATTCTGAAGGCCATCAAATTACTAGAAAGCTCAACTTATTTCAAAAACCAGTGCTGATAGCTCTACCAATAACCAGAAGTATGGTATCAATAGCCTTTTAGTCAACTGTAAATTTTCAAAAGGCCATCCACTCAACCCACTGAATGGCTCTAGTTAGGAAGCTGTACTTGCCCACTGAGTAACTAAAACAACCAGTCTACTGCCACATTTCTATCAAAATTGTTTCCCTAAATCTGTGGCTATTACCAACTGGTGGGTATCACTATTAGCACCGGTAAGCAAAAGCATATGTAAACATTAAAAAAAAAAAATTCAAGAAATCTTGGGTTTGATGATAGCAGTAGTGGTGGAAGGTTAAACCGCCTTAGAATTAAGAAAATTCCAGAAGGCTGGGATATTCAGTCTAATGTTGCAGCATTTTAATAATTAAAAATAAAAATCAGTTACTAATGCCCCAAGTTTAAAAAATTTTGAATCAAGCACTCAATATAAAAGTAAATCCAATATTAAAGAATTGACAATTAGTCTGAAACAGTCAATATTTCAAGGGTCATCAAATATTGAACTACAGTAGTTGTTTAGAGCCTCAAGATTAATTCACAAACTTTTAAGTTCTTACAAAATATGTGCTACATTATTTTAAAATACAACCTTCCTTAATTCACTTTAGCAATTCCAGTTATAAAAAGCAGTATCAAAGTAAATACTTAATAAGCTTGGGACTTTTCAATATATTTTGAAGCTCTTATAACCTTACTAATAAAAATCATGATCAGTTCAGATAGAAAACGGGAATAATCAACAATGAGATCAAACACAGCACCAAATTACTCTTTCACATATAGTTCTCCCCTTTAAGATGCCAAAGTAGCCAAATAAAAGACACCAAAGCAATCACAGTAAGCATTGTAGGTCTTGCTAATGTAACTGAAGCAAGGTAACTCATTAAAGTACAGAAACATCTCAGCTCCTAAGCACTAACACGAGAGCCCAGAACCTCAAACTAATGAGAAAAAAAGAAAAGAGGAAAAAAGCTTCACAAGCTCTAACTACTTTTTGTCCTGAGTTTTCCTTCACTGCAATTTCAATTATAACATTGCTTAAAAATAAAACACTATGTGTATGTTTACTCTCAACAGTGTAAAGACAACCACCAGTAAACCTGAGCTTTTCCTAATTCCTACCACACATAAAACTAATATCTAGCTTGATGAGTTCAATCTCACCACAATGGCCAACTGTAAAGGACTAACAACAGTACTGTCTACTATGTCTGATAATAAAAACCTACAGGAAAAGAAATCCTAGCAAATAACACAAGCACACTAGCTAATAATTCCTGCCCCTCTCTCTAAAAACTAACGTCGTTGGGAGAAATACAACGGGCGAATATAACAAACAGATAAGCAAGGCAGACAACAACCTACCACCACCTCTGCAAATGAGACAATTTATTTAAAGCATTGATACTGCCCTGCCCATCTGCTCTGAGTCTGATCAGTCATAACTCTGCAAGAAAACATTTAGCTACTTCTTAAGTAAAAGTCACACCATTAGAATATACCATACATCTGAACTATGCCATAATTTTATTTTTAGGAAACTCAATTATTAATTCCATATTTTTTAATTTATGGCAATAAGTAATCAAAACCAATAAACCACTCTGCAATTAAAAGTCAGTTCTCCTCCCCAGTACTGACACTAGTAGTATACAGTACTATGATTACTTTTAGCTTAAAAAAAAAAAATTCTTTTTGTTGCAGTATTTCTCCTCCTTTCTGGAAATCTAGTTTCCAAGTTAGATTAAGGTTTATTGTCACTAGGAAAGAGCACTATTTTCTCAATGTAACATCTAGTGTTTAAATTTTCAAGTTTATAAAAAAAGATTTCTGTAAGCAGGTGTTTTTCTGCCATTGTAAAAGAATATCAAAATCAGTTTTTGACTTTAAGTCCCAAATTACACATTACTACTTCTTCTATGTAACACTAAATCGGAAACTCAGGTTTGACACTGAATACATAGATGTAGGAAAGGCTCAATTTAAATGTAACAAGGGCTCAGTACTTTTAATAAACCATTAAAATGAAAATAATGGATCTAAAGAAAAAAATGCAGTTACAATTGCATTTATTCTTATTTCAATTTCTGTCTGTACTCAATAGAGCCAGTGTTTTACTGTATTTTGTGCATAAAACTTTACTTTTGTAAGAATTTTTACATAGGTATTTAGGAAACAAACTAAATTCCTTAAATCTATCTGTAAAATCTATTACCATACTGAGTAGTAGTAGTAATGATGATAATAATAATGATAATGACAATAATAATAATAATAATAATAATAATAGTAGCCAACAGAAGGGAAGTCCACCCAAACTCTCAAGAGCTGGGTTTTTGGTCCCTCTCCCTCTATTACCTGACAACATAGCAGTAATAGATAGGACCTCATTAGAACAGTTGTAGTCACAACTTGCAATAACCATTTTAGCCAGCTGTGGATCTAAAGGGAACTCCGCCATCATGGATCCCAATTCAGTCAGATCTCCATCATCATTTAAAGCAGCCAAATAATTCAAAAGTTCTAGGGCTCTCATCAGAGTTTCAGGAGCTAAGAGAAAAAGGTAATCTATTAGACAAGTTGTCTTAAGTAAGCAAAAATATGACAAAGTGAGAACTATTATAAGCAATCTCATTTTTCATTCATTACTGGATCCAGTTCAGAACTCAAATTGTCATCAAATTTAATAATACAGACAGAGCAAACAATACCATACTAAAATGACTTTCAAGCCAGGCATTGTGGAAAATACCCATAACTCCTACATTTAGAAGCCAGAATCTTTAGGATATCTTTAGTAAGACTAAATTAAAGCCAGTAGACAATTATTTTTCCATGAAAAATTAGAAGTATAAAATTAGACATAAAAAGTAGAAGAATAAAAATATAATTTTTATATTTGTTTGCCCTGGCAATAATTCAATTAATGTAAACTCCCAGAATAACATCTAGAGGGACTTATTCACTCTCATTAATTAACTGGCACCATTTTCTAAGTTTTACTACTACCCCATAAAGCCAATTTTAATGCATAATGGAGGCAAAAGGTAAATGTACTTAATGCATATGTAATCTATAGGATTTAAAGGGAAACCTCTTTGGTTAACAGCGCTGATAGAAGGCTGTGAGTCATACCTGGTGGGTCCATAAAATCAAAGTGTACCAAGTCATCAATCCCAAGCTTCTTCAGCTGTAACACAACCGATCCTAGGTTAGAGCGCAGGATCTCAGGATAGGTGTTGTCCTAATAAAACAAACACGCATGTTATGGTAATAATGCCCTCTGTCCTTGCCCCCTTAAGCCTCTTGCTTTGGCATTACATAACTTGTATGTAACTACCTCACAGGGGAAAAAATACTTGAAATTATCCTAAAAGAAAAAAAAAGACTCATAATTTTTTCAACTACGTCTGTAATATTTAAGCTTTGGAGCTAGCCACCTCAACTGATATAAATCAGATGTATCAATACACAATACCATACATCATTTTGGGCAAAGTTAAGGCACTTAAGGCTCTAAAACAATGGTTCTCAGCCGCCTTAATGCTGCGGCCCTTTAATAGAGTTCCTCATGTTATAGGGACCCCCCCCAACCATTATTTTCATTGCTACTTCATAACTGTAATTTTGCTACTGCTATGAATTGTAGTGTAAATATCCATGTTTTCTGATGGCCTTGGTTGGAATCCCAAAAGAGATCGCAAATTACAGGTTGAGAACCACTGTTCAAAATGGTTAGCTGAAATAAAGGAAGTTCTGTTTCTTCAACTAGAATACTATGTTCAGTCTTCTAAATGCACATGGTATAGCATGACTCCTTACCTGCATTTCTGTTTTATAAGCTTTCTCTGTATAAAGCCTGAAGCATTTCCCAGGTCTGGTCCGTCCAGCTCGACCTGCCCTTTGCTGAGCTGAAGCTTTACTAATGGCAGTCACCAGAAGAGACTCGACTCTGATTCTAGGATTATATACCTATTAGAATGCAAACAGTTTATGATTCTTTCTTCAGCAAAACACAAAATTAAAACTAACACTTGCAGGCCACAATTAATGTCAAATATCTGACAGTTTGTCGACCATGACAATCAACTTCCACACTGTTCATCTCATGGTCTAACTTTCTTTTAGGCATTCTGGCTACCATTCCAAGAGACTAACATACATCTGTCTTTCTTAACTTAAATTTGGCTATGTTGTTTAGTAAAGAATTTTGCCTGTCCCCTACCCCAAGGAAAGACAAACAGACAGCAATTTAATATCTGTTCTTAAGAACAGGCAGTAAGTTAGTCACATGTATTCACTTTAATGAGAAATTTTTCTATTAATAATACACCTAAAGATTACAATGTAATAACTTATCTAAAACATGTTTGAACGTTTTAGCAACTGTTTACTTAGAAGTAACTCGCTCCTTTCCCTAGAGGATTAAAGTATTCCAAAAGTATGCCAGGTGTACAAAATAAATTAATTCTGGACAAGTGGTTGATCTACATAAGCATGATCCACAATTTTCTATTACTACCACTTTTCTCCATACATGGGACCATATGCCTAAGACACCATCATCATACATAAAAGGACACAAAACTTTTATACTGGACCATGTGGAAAGTGTGGCCTAGATTACTGAACACAGCGTTAATTCGACAGCGAGAGAGAACACAGGTATCATGTTATACATTTGAAAATGAAACCCAAAATTAGAGAAGTAACCTGAAAAACTGTTTTAGCCATTTGATGAGCAAGCATTTGGCACCCTCAGCTCACATTATATAAAGTAAGCTCCCACCATAGCTACCTTTTGTTTTGCAAATCCAGGGTCAATTACAAACACCACACCGTCTATTGTCAAAGAGGTCTCTGCAATATTAGTTGACACCACCACCTGTTCAGAAATTAAGCAAAATTACCATGACTTAACTGTCACTACTACTGTCACTAACAAAAGAACTTTTAAACTAGTAAATAAGACAAACTAAAAGTGTAATATTAATCATTTCAATTTATCTGAAATAGCAATTCTTTATCAATACATGATAATCAAGCACAGTGATTATACAAAAGGAAATGTAGCATCAGCATCAAAAGCCAAATCATAGAAACACACTACTAGGCACAGTTTAACATCTCTTAGATTGACTATCCCTTCAAAGTTCACAAAGCATGTATTCCAGTATTTCCAGGCAATATTTTCAAGGAAATTTTTACATATATAACACAAAGACACCAATAGTTTAAATAAAAGTGGCCAAGTGAACAAAATTAAATATATAAAAACAAAAACCAAAAATTAACAAAACCAAGGTACAATCCAGTAAGAATTGGCAGATCATCACAATGAAATGTAAAAGGTTTAGGAACAAGAGTACATAATTTAGCAAAAAAAAAAAAAAAAATTATTACAGGGAATGATACTTGATGCATTCACATACTATTATGATATATTCTAGAATTTGCATATTTTTCTTAGCTTTTAGAATGGCCTCAGAAAGTAGTTTGAGAGGGCTTACTCAGCTTAGAGTGCTTGACTGGCAAGTCCAAAAAAGTAAGTTTGGTCAAAGAAAAGAGGGGGCGGGGGAGACAAATTGGTTTTACTTGGGAAATGGTATTAAATACTTTTTCTACTAAAACAAAAGGAAATGGATGTTTCTTGATGGTAATGCTGACATTTGGTCACATGTATTCAAGAAGTTCACAGAGATGTATCAAAGTCTGCTCCCACACAGCCTTTGTAATTTGCAAGGTGAGGTTAGATATTGAAAGTGTAAATGACAAAGAAATGCTTTGAGATTTAAAATGGGGTTATCGTCTACTTGAAGATAAAAATAGGTTTTTAGTATAGGAGCTGAATGTTAGTCAAGGGTTTATACATAAGAACAACTACAGAAACACACAAGAACTGAGAGAACTTGTATTCATCCCCATTCTTTTACTTCGGAAAAAAAAAAGAGCAATCTTTTAATTAAAAAAGCTTAAATTCAGTGTTAATGTTCACTAGTTTAAATAATATAGATTTCATATATAACTGGAAAATTATCCAAAATACTAGCAGAAAACCTTAGCAGATGCAACAAGTTATTTCAGAATTATTTAATATAAAAATGTCTTTTGGGCCGGGCATGGTGGCGCACGCCTTTAATTCCAGCACTCGGGAGGCAGAGGCAGGCGGATTTCTGAGTTCGAGGCCAGCCTGGTCTACAGAGTGAGTTCCAGGACAGCTAGGGCTATACAGAGAAACCCTGTCTCGAAAAACCAAAAAAAAAAAAAAAAAAAATGTCTTTTACACGGGTCAACTTAAGAAAAACACATAAATAGCAGAAGTTATTTTCACTTTCTATAGATCACATATTTTATACAATCAATAATTAGAAGAAGGGAAACCAGGCCTAATAACATCAATGGTAAGAAGCGTAGAACCCACTGCACTATTCTTATAAGTTTTGCTGTACTTGAACAAAGTTAACCAAGTATCAGAATAACCCTAAGTGTCAATTTGCTTTTAAAACTCCCCATACTAGACTAGTTATAGTTAACACAGGTTTGTGGGGAACAAGATTAGAGATCTGATATTTGAAATGCCATATAAATACCTAGAATCATGTACCTTTGACTTCTTCAGTAAGAAGATCATAGTTCTGAATGTATTTAAGACAGCAAAGCACGACAATTATTTTATGTTAAAAGTACATTCCACAGGGTTTTTCTAATATACAATGTGATAAAAGTTCACGATGTTACCAACTTTAAGGAACTACAAATGAGCATCTCTGTTAGAACAAAAGCACTGCTTGTCACTTGATAATCAATTTTCAAGTAGCATACACCCTCTGGATATGAGGAATAGATGGAGATTCACATTTTGCGCAAAAAGAGGAAATGGGTAGTGTAAATGTCACCATGCTTCTTAGAATAGGACGTAACTTCAAACTTGGGAATTATATTTTTTTCCTAAAATTTAGTATTTGAAGATTATGATGCCCACAAGTAACACAAAGAAAACCAAAACTATGGAGCGGGGTTGCCTGCTTCAATTAGAAATACAAATACAGTTTCATGTTTTAACTTTTAAGTATCTGTTGCTAGGCATATTTCAAATTCCTGGGGCTTCTGTTTGATACTCACTGAAGTCTATACCACAGAAAGGACAGGATTTTAAAACCAAAAAAAGTAGTAGTTTTAGGAACAAAAAGGGCCAATTTTCACAATAGTTGTTAGAATGAAGCTTATTTCCATAGACTTGACTACTAAATCTGAAAACAGCAGGTGCAGCTAGATAACAAACACACACACATGAATGAATGAGCATACGCAAGAGACGGTTTACAGAGCTGCACTGCAACCTCAATCAGGTAAAGCAAGCAGTTAATCTGCTCTGGATGGAGCAGCTCACCAGTCAACTAGGAACTAACCAGCAAAGTGGTCCTCAAGTGGTCAAGGGATTTGCTTGGGAAAAGTAGGAATGTTAATGCCTGTTCTAGACTATAACTTTGTAATATGTGTTCAAAATTAGCAAAGTGTTAAAATCTCAGGACTAGGAAACTCTCTTAAAGTACGCTGCTGTAGTAGAAAATAAGCCCTCAGTCAGTTGGCATCAGTGTGAAAATTTTTAAGTTATCTGTAACTAAATAAAACCAATATTTAGTTCACTAACTGCTCTTCAAATAGAATTTAGGGAGCTTGGATTTCCCTGCTTGAATACTGTTTGTCCACAATTACCTAAATTAAGCTAATTTTCTTTTTTTCTAGCCACCAGAACATGAAGAATATTCCCCTCCAATTCAAAGACATTTATTAGCTTGTGTGGTTAACTATCTTTAAATAATGGGATCAATAACCCTTCTTTCAAAACCATGGAACCATCTCCACAAGGGCCATGTCCCATTTTACTGAGCAATTCGTATTGTGAGGCTTAACAGTACTTAATTAGCTATAGCCTGGGCAACAGAAAAGAACCTAACTATTTTTGCCTGGAATGGCCTCATACTCGCTATTCCTACACTAAGGAAACTCAAGTACAATGACTGTCAAGTCCAGACTAGACTAAGTTTTTCTTGTTTCTGTTTTTATATCCTGCTGTAACTTTGAGCTTGGTGTAATAATTAAAAATAAATCATCACTGTAAAATGACAAATATACAAAATACAAATACTTTCACCACAAATTTAGTCCTTCAGGCTCTTCCTGGACAGCATACTAACTACCACAGAAAACATGTCCTAGAGAATGCACTGATGGGAACTTTAACCTAATGAAGCACTAAGTAGGTCAGAAACTAGCAAGAACCTTCTCAAGTTGAATTCATGCTCTGGTATTTTTCAACAGTGCAGTCTTATTTTCAAGTTTACTAAGACCTCAATTTTAACATCTTAACTTATTTTGAAAGTGGTACTGAGCACAGTGCCTCATTTGGAGTACCCTTGCTCCCTCACCCAAGAAAACTACATATCCCTCTACCAAACAATGTTAATATGAATCGTGCCTTCAAGGAATTCATGTATTTATTCAGTGTGATTAATGTCTCAGATTCTGTATAGAGCCAACATTTAACACTTGTAGACTTAAAATTCTATTCTCTTAGTCAAAATTCTAAGAAGGGGACAAAGCACAAACTTTTAAAAAAAGTCACTTAGTTTTGGACTGCCATATCTAACAGGAGAAAGACAATATTTGGCCAACTTTCCCTTCCTTGTTCAGATCATCCTAAATATTCTACCATCTGCTAAGAACAAACCACCTCTGTGGGAAAAAGTAGTTCTTTTTCTTAAAGGGTACAAAAGTGTAGTTTAATACACTCTCATTCCCTTCTGAAATGCAGATTACTTTGTTATGGCCAATCACTCATCCCTGGCTTTGGATGACTGATGGCAGTGATTGTGCGTTTTGTTCTTTTCTTTTGGGAGACAGGGTCTCACTATGCAGACCAAGCAAGGGTGCTAACTCCTTTTGTTTAGGCAGGTTCCATTCATAACCGAGACTATTTTTAAATTCTTTATCATCCTGCCTCTTCTGCCATAGACATGTACCATGGCATCTAGCTTCTAATTTATGAGTGACGGTATCTCATAGGTTTTCTACTGTCAATAATATGGCTATAGAGAGTATTTGTTACCTTTCTTCCAATTGCTCCATTCTGTTTTTTTGGAGGTGGTGGCTCAAAAATGCGTTGTTGCTGCTGGGGTGGAAGTGTAGAATATAATGGAATGATTTTAATATCACCAACTTCAGGGCCCAAATCATCAACTTCACGCTTTATTCTCTTACAGGCCTCATCAATTTCCTACAAAATAAAAATGTTAAGAGTATGAAAACAAAACTCATCTTCGTATGCATTCCATTCAACCTGTCTATAATGTGCCTTCATTTCATGGATAACCTATTTCAAACTTGGTAACCAAAATTAAATTTCAGTGTGATTTTTGAAACAACCAAAGAAATTTTGATTTCTGTATTGAGTCAAATATGTAAATACCATATTTGCATTCCATACCCCCTTTCTTGAAGACTCAGACATCCTAATTAATTCTCAACAAATTTTATTAAAATTGAAATTTCCCACCCAGGAATATTTAACTGCACCCATAACCTTTTCATTTTCACAATCTAAAAGAAACTGATGTGTTAGATATTTAAAATACAGCAATTAGGCTTTAATGTCACATATCACTAATGCAATTATATGGAAGAATTGCTTCATTGTGCCTAATAAGAACAAGCACCTTTACAGTATCAACATAGATATTTCATGAGTATGCTGACACAAATGTCTTAGAGCCACTTCAGAATGTTCTCCACCATGGCAAACTAATCCAATGCATTTGTATTAAATACAAATGTAAAGAAAGACACAATAAATGCATTTGGGAAAGGAGCAGCAGCTCTGGAGGCAGCAAATGGATTTAAAAAGGAAGGCGGATGGTGGACAATAAATGTTTTGCTGAAGCAATTAAACTTGAAAATAGATTAAACAATTAATAAACCATCTTTCATGCATTAACTAGACAGCTACAGTAACAAGTTGTTTACTCAAAGAGTATCGTCAAGAGAAAAAAAAAGGATTTTCAGGTAAATTGGTTTTGTATCAAATTAGATTTCCTGATAATGATTTTAAACCAACATAGTTTTTGTGTCAAATATAAATTTGGGGCTAGAGAGATGGCTTACTGTTAAGAGCACTACTGTTCTTCCAGAGGATCAGGGTTCAAATCCCAGCATCCACATGGAAGCTCACAACTGTCTGTAACTCCAAGATCTGGCACACTCACATAGACATACATGTAGGCAAATCACCAATGCACATAAAATAAAGGTAAACAAAAAAAATTTTTTTGAGGTTGGCCAGCAGTTAAAACTACTGGCTATTCCTAGCACCAATATGGTAGCTCACACCCACCTGCTCTGCTCCGGCCCTGAGACCACAAGGTACACATCTGATGCACAAATATAATATATACAAGCATGCATGCATGCATACACACAAAATTAAAAAAAAACTTTAAAAAATATAAAATTCTTGGATAGAATAATAACCCTTTTTGCCAACTAAAAAATAGCAAATTTCTTAAGGTTGTTTGATAGAAGGAAATTACTCTGAAGAATCCAAAGTTTGTTTTGAGATCAAGTTTCTAGAAAATGAAAAATCAATGCCATTTATTTGAAAAAAAAAAAAAAAACTAAAGTCTTTTTAAGAAAAAGATGGCTTTTAAATGCTCTAAATAGATAAGAATGCCCCTGCTGGCATGGAGTTAAGATCCCTATCAGAGTGAAAAAATTTAAATAAAGAAAACTAGACTCCTAGTATTTCAGATTTGTTTATACCAGCACACATTAAGAGATAAGCCTAACGTCTACATTTCATGTACTAAGACTTTTAACATAATAAATCTATGCAAAACAAACCAGCTGAAAGTCTTGAAACTCAAAACCTATCTAGAGTTCACAACTATAATTTTACTTCATTTCACAACATGCCAGCACACAGCTGAAAACAGGAGGCTTACTGCCTTCCTTTCCCCCCCAAGGAATGAGATGAATTACACTAAGCTGACTCAGAAAAAAAGCCCGTTTGGTTCTCTCCATGAGATCAGCTGAAACTTCTAACACCATTCAAATATGCCTCGTCAGAGTAGATTAAGTCAAGAGAAGTGAGAAGCTGTAGAAACCAAACACAAGAGGACAAAATGAATACCAAACATAAGCTTCAACAGTCAAGAGCATGAATGTTGTTTACATGCTATTTGAGAAGCAATTAGTTAACTTTCAGAAGTTTTATAAAAAAAATTTCCATTTTAACTTCATAAAAAGGCTGAGTAGTATCAAAAGAGGGAAGACCAGAAACCTGTATTTTCAACACCCCCTCAGCTCACAGAAGAACTAAGGGAGTGTATCTCCACAGGAAGATAATTAACTAATACCGTTCCCCAAGACATTGGCAGTATCTAAATGTCTTTGCTGGTTTTGCCTAAAAAGTACTGCTGCATCTAATATGGGAAGGTTGGGATGCTGATAAATGTTCAACAATGCACAGGAATCTGAGAACACAAAAATTTCAAACTCACAGGATAAATAGTATTTTGAGAAAACCATGTCCAAAGACACAAATCATAAGGACAATTTCAAAAACAAACCAAGGGGGTGGGGGACAAAAAAAAAAAAAAAACCAAACTACCACCACAAAACCAGGGATTTAAAAAATTATCCCAAATTCATAGCTCTTAACTGAGTGGCATCTGCCAAACTATCAGCTAGTTAGCAGTTCTATAGGAGTTGGACACAATAAAAAGAACAGGTTGTGGTGCAGTGAGGCATGCCTTGGGTTTGCATGAGATTAGAGCAATTTCCCACAGCACGGCTTAGGTGCAGTTATACGCATGCATCACAGTGAGGATCTTCTGGACTGTAAAACACCTCTCTGGAAAAGCAACCCCACAGCTTTAATGACGCAAGGAGCTTGCAGATACTCTATCTCCCTACAATAAACTTCACTTACTTCAAAAAACTTATTAAACAGAAGCCAGAACTTGTTTTAACAAATGCTCTTCCTGCAGAGCAGAAACCTACTGACCACACTCGAGACAGACATTCTAGAACAAGACTCAGACCTTCTACTGCAAAGGCACCCATATACTTAAAGGGATTTACAACCATCTACCATTTCAACTGTATACTTTTCTTCAACCTTTAAATATGAGCATCAAAAAAAGAGGTGGTTAAATATTGCCTATATTCAAACAATTACACTGAAAACCTGAAGGACTGAGATGAGAAAAATACAGCCAGCTCGGTCATGTTAAGTTTAGAGTTGTTAGCTAATGGACATTTCTACACAAAAATTACATAAAGCAAATGATACCTCTTGACCAGTCAAGAAAAGAAGAAGGTCTCCTTCCTCCTCTTCACACATATGTATTTGAATCACTGTCCGAATTGCTGCTTCAAGATAATCTCGCTCTGGTTCTGGAGTATAAAAAATCTCAACAGGATGTGTTCGGCCAGGAATAGTTAAGAGAGGACAGTTATCAAAGTAAATCTGGAATTTCCCAGCATCTAGGGTAGCACTCATGACTATAACCTGCAGGAGGAAAACAGAAAATTACTCAAAGGAAAAAAAAAGTAATTACCGTTCTATAAGTATATATTATCAGCTATAAAGACAGCTTTGAAGGCTGGGCATGATGCTATGTCATCATTAATCCCAGAACAGAACTAGGGAGGCATAGGCAGGCACATCTGAGTTCAAGAAAGCCAGAGCTACATAGTGAGACCTTGTCTTACCACCATCCCTGGGAAAAAAAAAAAGACAGTCTTTAAAGAAACATTAAAAATAAAATGCAGGCTGTATAGTGGCACACACATTAAACCCTAACACTCAAAAAGAGGTAGAAATAGGTGGATCATTGTGTGAGTTCAAGTCAGCCAGGGTTAGAAAGCAAAATCCTGTTTAAAAAAAAAAAAAAAAACAAAAATAAAACATAGTAAGGAATAAAGTGCAGTTGAGTTATTTACATTTTAAAATACTAGAATATGTGATAAACAATCCATAGGTCTATGTAAGGGATACACTCATTCTCACCATGTAAGTAAAGAGTTAATATGGAATATGTAATGATACAATTCTATTTTATTGATGTAATTAATACATTGCAATATTAATAAAATCCAATAGACCAAATAGGAATTTGCCTTAAATTAGGCACAGCTATTTTCAAAATCTAAAAAAATCTGGTCTTTAGGTTGGTTGGCCAGCAAGGCACAGAAATTTGCACATATCTACCTCCCTGGCCTTGGTATTACGAGAAGGTGCTACCACACTCACAGAAGACTGTAAGCAAGTGACAAAGGCCTTTAATTCCATCACTTGGAAGGCATAGTTAAGGGAATCTCTTCAAGTTCAAAGCCAGCCTGGTCAACAAAGCAAGTCCAGGAGAGCCAGGGCTAGCAGATAGAGAAACCAGTCTCAAAAAGCAATCAAACAAAAAAATCAAGTGTTTCTTTGGGGCTAACGGCCCATGTTATACTAGGGAATTTAATACGTCTGGCTTCTGAAAGCACCCAGTTATGTGCACATTCCTGCACATGCTACCTAAGCACACACTTGGCTCAGAGGTTAAGAGCATCAATTGCTCTTTCGGAGGTTATGAGTTCAAATCCCAGCAACCACATGGTGGTTTCACAACTTCCATAATGAGAAACAAATAAAGAACCTATGGGCCAGACTGAGCGGGGCTGGAGTGAGCAGAGCCAGAGCCAGAGGGAGAAAGGGAAGGGGAAAAAAATTAAAAAGTTACTTCTTTACCTTTAAATCTGATCTCTGTCTTACAACTTCCTTTAGAACACCCATGAGAATATCTGTAGCCAATGTTCTTTCATGGGCCTCATCAAGAATTATCACACCATAACGCTCCAGGAGGGGATCATTCATGGCTTCACGAAGTAGCATCCCATCAGTCATATACCTGTAATCACAAAGACAACATTGGTCAAAATCATCTATGTAATTTTAAAACTATCCTAACATAAGCAAAAATTATAAAAGTTAAGCTTCTAAATAGTTTAAAGAGACACTAAAAAGTTGTATTATCATAAAATCTTACCAAATACTACAATATACTGAGAAATATAATACAACACCCAATCACAGTTGATGTAGATAGAATGATCACATGGTTTCACACAAATGCTAAAATTTGGTCACTTAAATGCTTTTAAAAAATTCCTTAAAAATAACAAACAACAACAACAACAAAAAAACCACATTTAAAACAAGCCAATAAAGAAACCATTTTAAGTTGTTTCATGCCATCACACTACTAAAATATTACTACATGCAAAATGTAAATTTTGGGAGTAAAAATGAAACCCTATTTTTTAAGGCAATAACGTAACACAGCTGACAGCACACAATGACCTAAAGGACAAAATGAGTTCATTCATAAAGGCTCTGGGACTAAGACTGCATCAGCACCGTGAGAATACTGATACTTAGGTGTAAAATCAAAAGCAAATGACATCAAACTGAATGATGACTCGAAAAAGAAAAAAAGCCAGGCTTCGAATGGCTTCAGAGAAGGCAGTTAATATGGAATCCAACCATTACAGAAGAGTCAGTATCAGATCAAGGGTGGTTTGTAAAACATTGTTTAGGTCACTGTCCATTCCATTCTGGCCAGTGCTGTCACTAATACAGAACAGATTCTTAAGTTTGGCACAGTATGCCTTAAGACGCTAACGTCACAGTTCATGGTCAGTTAAATAAAAGCCGATTATTGTACTTAAAAATTTAAGTGACGTAACAAAAATCCAAAGCCATTATTTACAACTTAATTTTGGTTCTTTGTCCTGTAATCTAACCATACCTAATCTTTCATAAATCAACTTAACTTCAGTTTATACCATCTCTTGAAGCAGTTCAGCAGACAACACAGTGAACCCCTCTTTATTTACTCTAAGAGTAATTCTAAGTTTTTTAAAACATTTGGCACACAAGTACATCTTCACTATATTTATATGCATGTGAGTCGATTTGGGAGCAAGGACTTACTTATATAGCTCTAGCTGACTTAAGACTCTTGCGTGCTGGCAAGAGTCATCATACCTGGTCCCTATTTATACAGCTTGTGTTTCTACACTGTTCTTTTCAAAATAAACCATCACTATTTCTGGAATCAACTCCAAGATTTTATTTTAAGAACATAAAAGAAAAACTCACTATCAATAAAACAATGTCATAACAAACCAGCCTGGTACCTGATAAGCCACACTATGGCTTCTTGATGCCTTGAAATTTTTCATCTTTTTGGGGGCATTGTGCAATAATTATTTTCAGATGAGCTACTGACACAAGCTAGGCAATCCAGTGACCAAGTAAATGCCTTAAGTACACAAAACTCTTGGTTTAACTTTTAGGGGGACATGAAAGAAGTGGTTCTTATTTCAACAATATTTGCTCAAATACCTATTACACCTCAAAACTGTTTCTACACATTCCTGGACTATCAATTGCTAGTCTTTCAATAAGAAACCCTGTATTTCTGAAAGCATTTTAATTAGCAAATTAATTCTGTTATTTCAAAAAAATCACTATGTATTTAAAATGAGACACAAAACTAGATCAGTATCAAATATTCACAGAAAATGACAAACACCAAACTCCTATCAATTACAAGACTTCAACTGATTCTAAGATGTACCTCAATTTATAAGAAAGTTTCAAAGCTAGCATATTACAAGTAACTTGAACAGGCTTCCAATCATAATTATTTAATAAAATAAACACAAAGTCAAAATTGTTGAATAGCCCTAGCCTAGCTTGTTTGTTTCAACAAATATATACAAATAACATAGACCAATAAACTGTATGTAAGCTATCCCTAACTAATGAGAGATAATAAAAACAAACTGGGTGTGCCAATGAAGGTGTTTCCAGAAACTTTAAAGCGGGGAGGCGGGAGGACCCACTCAAGATGTGGGTGCAAATATGCCATAGGCTGACATCCTAGATTAGAAACCACCTGAGTGTTACTTCTGCTGTGCTACTCCACTGCAGACAGATTATGATCAGCCACCTCACACTTCTAACCACTATGCATTCTTTTTCATGATGTACCCCACCACTTCTTAAAAGGTAAGCCCAAATAAGCTTTTTCCCTTATATTGTTTGTCTGGTTTATGGTCACGGCAAAGAGAAAAACACTCGGGAGGCAGAGGCAGGTGGATTTCTGAGTTCGAGGCCAGTCTGGTCTACAAAGTGAGTTCCAGGACAGCCAGGGCTACAGAGAAACCCTGTCTCAAAAAACCAAAAAAAAAAAAACAAAAACCCAAAAACAAAAATAAAAAAAAAAAAATACACTGATTTACGAACATAAACAAGTTTATAGAATGCAATTCTTTAAATAATACAGAACTGAGATTTCTGAAAGACATTGTCATCTTTGAATATGGTGTCCTTGCAGGACTGGTTTCAGTACACAAGCATCTGTGTGAATTCTGAAGTCTTTAATATAAATTAGCCTAGTATTTTCATGTAACTCTGAACATTTTCCTACATATTTTAATTTCTAGATATACAAAACATAACAGAATAACAGAATGCCAATCTTTTTTTTTTTTTTTTTTTTTTTGGTTTTTCGAGACAGGGTTTCTTTGTGTAGCCTTGGCTGTCCTGGAACTCATTCTGTAGACCGGCTGGCCTCGAACTCAGAAATCCGCCTGCTTCTGCCTCCCAAGTACTGGGATTAAAGGCATGCACCACCACGCCCAGCCAGAATGCCAATCTTACATCAAGTTTTACAGTTTAGGAAGGAAAACCAAGTTTTTTTCCTAGATTATTTTTAATTTTCATTTTCACAAATGCAAACCCAACATGTCAACTCTATTTTTATATTCTTTATTATACATCATGTAGCTATTGAAAAAAATCTGGATGACAACAATTCACACAACAAAACAAAAACGGCTTTCATTTAGCAGAAACAGATCTATAATAAAGACAGTCCCCAAATCTTGGGTAGTTGTTCAACTTTACCGTAGCTTATCTATGTACTAAAACATAGGACTTCTGATAGGTTAATTTAAAATACTTACAGCATTAAATAAAAACTTCAAGCAAACCTTAAAATATGAATAAAAGTTTTACAAGGAGATAGTTATTAAATTTTTAATATTTAATAATACTGAAACTCTTTAAAAACAGTCTATAGTCCCTGGTTATGTTATAGATATATCCAACAAACAACGTTTGGATAGTTGATAATCTCAGTGTCTACATCCAGAACCTATCAATTAACTATCTCCATTATAAACTGGTCACTCGAAATGATCTTTAAGTCTTCAGAAGAATTTTTTATCTTAATAACAGGTAACATTACCAATTTTCAAGGTAGCTCAGTATATCAAAAAATATTTCTTGGTAATTTTCACAGGATCAAGTTCAATCTGACAAGAATAAATTCAACAGGGGTGGGGGGTGGAGAGATGGTTCAGCTGTTAAAAACACTGACTGCCCTTCCAGAGGTTCCGAGTTCAATTCCCAGCAACCACATGGTGGCTCACAACCACCTGTAATGGGAACCGATGCCCTCTTCTGGTGTGTATTCATATAAACTGAATTAATAAAGCTTTACAAAAAAAAGCTTAAAAAAAAAGAATAAATTACAACAGTAAAGCAAATTATCAGTTACAGTGAGAAATACTAGATGTGTGCTCATCTAAAAATGAAATATACAACATTTTAAGTACCTTAATGTTCTAATAAAACAAAGCAAAAACCAGGAAGAATCATCAAACCCCTTTGTGGCATATATACATACATACACATTCATCCTTGGCTGAAATGCTTAGCCCAGACACACCCCAACACACCACAACAGTTTTGTTATGTCTCGTATATTTAGCCTATGCTTCAAATTTAAGACATCTAATCAAGAAAAAGCCTTAAAATTTAATAACTGCAAACAAACAAAAACCAAATTATTTAAATACTTTCACAACTCCCAACTCTAAAGGCAATACTTTGTACTTTTAGAACAGCACGACAGAAAGTTGAGTTGTACTTTCTATGCAGTATTTTCTCCAACAGTTGCTGTGCAAACAAAGCAAGTCCTCAAAGCGAGCCTTCTACAAGTAGTTTTTTGCAAGTGCATAAATAGTAGAAATAAGTAGATAATCAAGTTAGCTTACATTGATAAAAGTCAACAGAATTCTATTTTCAGGGTGCAAAAAGAATTTCCCTTGTAAACCTAAGGACCTGAATTCATGCTAATGATTAGAAAAACCAACTTCTGACCTCTAAAAGCAGCACAGCACATTGCCAGCATACAGATTAAAAAGAAAAAAAAAGAAGAATTCCACTTGAAAAGTAACTATATTTCAGTCAGGTGCTTAAATATTCAACTAACCAATTATTCTTTTTTTTTTTTTTTTTTTTTTTACAGCAATAAAATGAGTTTATTTTTGGCTCACAGCATTAAAGGTTTCAGTCTGTGTTGACACACTGTGGCAGGAGTATATAGCAGACCAAAACCAAAACTGCTCACCTTGTGACAGAGAAACAAAAGGGCCAAGATGCCCTAGTCTTATAATAGGGTATGCCCCTAGTGACTCAAATGACCACCCCCAAATTTCTGTCACTTCTTTTTTTTTTTAATATTTTTATTACATATTTTCCTCAATTACATTTCCAATACTATCCCAAAAGTCCCCCATAGCGCCCCCCACTTCCCTACCCACCCATTCCCATTCTTTTGGCCCTGGCATTCCCCTATATTGGGGCATATAAAGTTTGCAAGTCCAATGGGCCTCTCTTTCCATTGATGGCCGACTAGGCCATCTTTCGATACATATGCAGCTAGAGACAAGAGCTCCAGGGTTCTGGTTAGTACATCATGTTGTTCCAACAATAGGGTTGCAGATCCCTTTAGCTCCTTGGGTACTTTCTCTAGCTTCTCCATTGGGAGCCCTGTGATACATCCAATAGCTGACTGTGAACATCCACTCCTGTGTTTGCTAGGCCCCGCCAATTATTCTTTACTCTCCAACCTTAGAACACAAAGATCAAACTAAACCATTTAGCTTACACACTATACTTCAATAAGAATGGCGCTTACTACTATAAATTACTTTTAAATTGTACAATTGTGGCTTATAGTAGCAGACCTGTAAAAACCTCTTATCTCAAGCCCTAAGCGTATTTGCCTACATTCATTCCACAATGACAAACATCAAATTTTAATTCATGCTAACACTCCACAACTGCATTTCAATTATTGTGTTACATAGAACTGCTTTCTTAAGGTCCTTTTAAATTAGTTTAAATTAGTTACTTTCCTTTTAAATTAGTTTAAATTAGTTACTTTCCTTATTGTGAGAAGACCCCAAGACCAAGGCAACTTTTTTGGAGGTTTGTTTTCAGTTTCAGAATGCTGACTACACACTATTAATCTGAGTGTCAGGGAGGATGAACAGGGAGGATGGCAGCAGGCAAGGTACTGACACAGTAGCTCAAATCTTACCTTGCTATCACCTGGAAGCTGGGGAGACAGAAACAGACAATGACCCACCCACCCTATTGACACATCTCCGAGAAGACTCCTGGGAAGAGTCCTACCCAAACAGTTCAACTGGGAACCAAGCGCTCAAATATTTGATCCCATGGAAGCCATTTTCATTCAAACTAACGCTGGTTAGTAAGATCCTATGATGTATCAAGCTAGAAATGTACTACTACCACTACCACCAGCAAAGCCATGTTGACTACACGCTATTAATCTAGAGTGTCAGTATATCATGACTGTACACAGATCAACATACTCAGAATCCTTGAGGCAGTTATCAGCCCTTTCTCTGAAAACTTGCAACTAATTATCACACTAATGACAAGGCTGAGACCCAACTCAAGACCCTAGGATAGAGGCATCATCATGGTACTCAAATTCCCCATCTGTTAAATCACTGTGCCCTGTTGGCTATTGCTCCAGACTCTAAGTTCTTACACAGCTAGCACTTCAGTATTAAATTTGCCAGGTACTACATCACAATACTCTGGGTACCAACCTTAAATGTTCCCTACCACCAACAGCCTTACTGAGAAGTGTTTCTATTTTGCTTGGTAGGATCTTTTGACTTCTTTCATGTTCTTGCCTATGAAGAATGCCTACCTTTTATATTAAAACAATTCTACAAATTTTTTTTTACCTAGATTGTATAAAAATACTTTGTGTTACAAATGTATTTCCTTCAGGGTTTACATGTGACAGTTTATACAATGAAGTTCAAGTCTGTTATTCATTTTCCCTCTCATATTTCAACTGTGGCTTCCTGTCTTTACCTTTTCTTGGCTTCCTTGCAGCTTAACCTCAAATTACATAACAGATAAAATTCTCAGTAGAGTATCAGAACAGTAGTTAACAGAACAAACTCATATCCCTCCAAAATCAATACTTTGTTTTATATACCAACTCCAGATGGAGTCTCCTTTAAAATTCCCAAATTAAAGTTAATAAGATAACCAATAAAGATTCAGAATGAAAAGGAAATTACATAAATCACTAGATCGCCATGCTCTGCTTCAACAGAACCTTAAAGATAAAGGCCCTTTAGTGAAATCTTCCCCTTTTCATAATTTTGCTAAACATTCTTCAAGATTCTTGTCGTCACAAGCTACACACTCCTCTATTGCCCATTTGACTTCCTTATAAGTGGAGAAGGGAAGAACCCACCAAGTTCCACATACAAGGCAGGCATAGGAAACAGACTCAAATTCTCTCCCAAATTTTTAGCTCCACTAAGCAAGACAGATTTAAAATGCCACCTCTGATCTTATACTGTGTCCATAATTTAGTTCTTTAATAACTTAGAGTAATCTGGCATAGAAATGCTTATGTAAGTTTGTTCAATGCTTGAAAAGTTTTATTAAAGACAAAATAACTGTGGTACTTTCTCAAGCAAAACACTTAACTGTTCCACATGGTCAGGAAGCTCAGGTAGAACTCAGCTCTAGGCAATCCTAATTTCTAAAGCAAAAACCAGGACAGGTAGGACGATAGAGACCCTGTCTCAAAACAGCATGCACACACACACAATAGAGAACCGTAAGTTGTTCTGATATATACTCACACATGTGCCACGGGCCATGCTCAAACCTACACACATATTTAACGGCTAACCTTTCCCTTAAGGGAACAAAGAAAACGGGGGGTGGGGTGGGGGTGGGGAGGACACTATCCCATAAGCCTGGAATTCTTTGACCATATACCTGAATCTTTCTATTTGCTTCAACTGGATCTTAGACTGAAAACGTCGACAAGACTGAAACAGAGCTCACTGGTAAAAACCACCTGCCTCACAAGCTAGCATTAAGGTCCTGGGTTAGACTCCACACCACCACCAAGAACCAAACCAGTTTCTCCATCAATTGTGATCCCTGAAGTTAATTCTTCCATATAAACATGTTCTGCTTCAGATATCTGAAACTTTGTGTTTATATTTGCTCTTGAGAGCTATAAACCAGATTAATTTCTTACTACATTGTTCAATACATAAAGCACTGTTTAATGGCTACAGTGCTATTTCTTGGTAAATAACTGGGTTTCCTCAATATCAAGCTACTTCTATTGTGCAGCTGGAGGAAAAAAGTCTTATTGCCTCAACAACCAGTAGTATTAGCTACAAACTCAACTCCAAAATATTTTTCCTACAGATATGAATATCAAACTGTTCCCTTTCAAAGTCATCTGTTCCCTGAAAATAAACGGAGAAACGTTCTAAGATTTGTTACAATTCATACTAAGTTCTTCAATCCATAGCAATAGTATTATATATCAATGTCATCTTCTAAACATCACGATGAATCATAACTGTCACAGTGGCATTTATCCTTAGCCCACTAGTTTTCAAACTGGACTGTTTCTTTAGCTTCCTTGATGCTATGTCTGATTTTTCTCATTAAGTTTCATGTTGACTAATTTGTACAAGATCAAATCCGCTGCAAACAGCACAATATCTAATGTAGAATGTAATGGGTCTCAAACATTGAAAGTATATTATGGGTACTATGTAGGACTAATTTTAAAGACACACAAATGTAGCCCTCATACTGTCTAAATTCTGAGATACCCAAGAAAAATCTTTAAAATTCAGTCTTCTCTACTATCCTTTTGTATTAAAAGTTCCTTTGACTATTGGATAAATATGCAAACACTTTAATTTCTAGATAGAAAAGTAGCTAATGCAGGGTAAAGACCTGTCTACGCACACATTCTTCCTACTCAGTACACAACTGACCTTCATGTTAGGCTTTACCAATTTTTACTATCTGGGTTCTCACTGAGTTAATGCAAATATATCCAGGTACTTTTACAACACTTCTTAATGAAGCAGTCCTATCAATTAAAACTACCACTAGCACATTTCCTACTAAGAGTTGCATTACAATTTTTCTCTCCTTGAAGAAAATAAAAAATATACCCATTCCCAATTCAATTAACAATACCAGATTAGTTTTAATGGATAGTGTGCAGATTGTAGGATAGCAATAAGCTTACCTAATCTAGAATAATTTTTAAAGCTTAATAACAATTTCTGTGAACTGCTTAATAAGAAAATATGACAGTGTCAAAAATGCTTTCACTGTGAACTAGTGCACCTGTTTGTTACTCTTTATAAACAGACTGAGTCTTTGACAAGATTCATCTTTTGAAAGTCTATCCTTTCTCTACTTTCTATCACACACGCTATTAATATGGCTTGTAACTTTCTCAAAAATCCAAACTTTTAATCCCCTTAACTGTAGCTTATTTAGAAAAATTTGGTACGTAGTCAAATGTTGAAAAGATACTCCTTTTAAAGATAAGCAAAAAAAAAAAAATTGTCCTTTATTTTCAAGTCCTTGATATCTGCATCTTACAGACTTTGAGTGGACTTTATGCCGGGCGTGGTGGCGCACACCTTTAATCCCAGCACTCAGGAGGCAGAGGCAGGCGGATTTCTGAGTTCAAGGCCAGCCTGGTCTACAGAGTGAGTTCCAGAACAGCCAGGGCTACACAGAGAAACCCTGTCTCGGAAAGGAAAGGAAAGGAAAGGAAAGGGGAAAGGAAAGGGAAAGGAAAGGGGAAAGGAAAGGGGAAAGGAAAGGGGAAAGGAAAGGGGAAAGGAAAGGGGAAAGGAAAGAGGAAAGGAAAGAGGAAAGGAAAGAGGAAAGGAAAGAGGAAAGGAAAGAGGAAAGGAAAGAGGAAAGGAAAGAGGAAAGGAAAGAGGAAAGGAAAGAGGAAAGGAAAGAGGAAAGGAAAGAGGAAAGGAAAGAGGAAAGGAAAGAGGAAAGGAAAGGAAAGGAAAGGAAAGGAAAGGAAAGGAAAGGAAAGGGGAAAGGAAAGGGGAAAGGAAAGGGGAAAGGAAAGGGGAAAGGAAAGGGGAAAGGAAAGGAAAGGGGAAAGGAAAGGGGAAAGGAAAGGGGAAAGGAAAGGGGAAAGGAAAGGGGAAAGGAAAGGGGAAAGGAAAGAGGAAAGGAAAGAGGAAAGGAAAGAGGAAAGGAAAGAGGAAAGGAAAGAGGAAAGGAAAGAGGAAAGGAAAGAGGAAAGGAAAGAGGAAAGGAAAGAGGAAAGGAAAGAGGAAAGGAAAGAGGAAAGGAAAGAGGAAAGGAAAGAGGAAAGGAAAGAGGAAAGGAAAGAGGAAAGGAAAAAGGAAAGGAAAAAGGAAAGGAAAAAGGAAAGGAGAAAGGGGAAAGGGGAAAGGGGAAAGGAAAGGAAAAGGGAAAGGGGAAAGGGAAAGGGAAAGGAAAGAAAAGGAGGAAAAGGGGAAAGGGAAGGGCAAGGAAAAGAAAGGAAGAAAGAAAGAGGGGAAGGGAGGGGGGAAAGAAAGGAAGGAAAAAACCATAAGCAAATCATATTAAAAATTATGAAGTTCAAATGAAACGCACCCAAGAAATTTTTTTTTTTAAAGACAGGGTTTCTATGTATAGCCCCTGGCTGTCCTGGAACTCAAAAGTCTGCCTGCCTCTGCCTCCCAAGTGCTGGGATTAAAGGTGTGCGCCACCACTGCCCAGAAAGAACTATTTTTTAAAAAGTGAAATATTAGCTAAAAAAATAACAGATCAATGCTCAAATACAGATGAATCAAAAGACTGAAGATGGTGGATACAGAATCTCATACTATGCTACTCTACCATTTTTGCTACTCCAATCAATCTCATTTATCATCCTATAGGGCATATCCACACCACAGGTTCAAGTCACTGACCATGCAGTCCAAGTTGTTTTTACAACTGAAAACTGTACTGTGACCAAGTTATTTCTAAAACTGACTAAATGTCTATAATGTGGATACATAAACAGCAGGAGAAAGTAAGATTTGTTGGACAACAAATTCACTACTTCAGCAGAATGTTAACTCTAAAACAGAGAACAACTATGTAAATAAGCTACAAGAGCATAGCAGGTATAAAGAAGTAGGACCTTGAGATAGTATAAATACTTTATTACAGAACAAGATTCCCCCATGAGCTCACTCATAGCAAGAACTACACAATTTCCCTTACCCATAAATCATATCCCACTCCTATCACATTTGTCCTAAAAGTAACTTTTACTAACACTTTACCTTTTATCACCTTTTATGCTATTAGTAACATTTCACAGATGATATAGCACCACATAACTGAAGCAGAATATCTATTGAAGAGCTAAATATATTACCACCAAGAAAAAACACTAATTAGTCATCGCCTAGCATGTCCACTTCCTTGTATTTTAAAAGTGGTAATTCCATTAGTAAAACTCCTTAACTAATGGAAAAAAAACAAAAACAACAACAAAAAACTACGACTAGAGTAGTATCCATTTTAAAGATAGAGTACTTACTTAAGAATGGTTTTTGCACTACTGCAGTCTTCAAATCGAATGGAGTATCCAACTTCCTGGCCTAACATCACGTCCATCTCATCAGCAACTCTCTGAGCCACACTCATTGCAGCCACTCTCCTGGGCTGTGTACAGGCAACTCCTCTTTTGGGTCCTGGCAAGGATCGCATATACTCCACACACCACTGTGGTATCTATGAAATAATTTCACATTTAAATTATTTGTACTCTGCCTGCATACAAACTATATGTATCTAATATTATTATTTTATTCTAATTATTTAAAGCAAAATTCAATTATGCAAAGAAGTTATGACTCCAGTTCCAATACCATGAGCCCTCTAAGGCAGAAGGGATCATACGCAGCACAGATGTAACCTGATCACACTCTGGGAAGACAAGGTCTCCTCAGACTATGCTCAATGTGCTCAACAGTACCGCTTGTACCATTAGTATTTTCTAAGCAACAGAAAAAACATCCAATTTAAATTCGATCCTTTAAATATAGCAATGTACACTTTTGAAAACCACATTTTTAATTATAAAAATGTAGGCACAAGTATATAAACTGCAAGCCATCAAAAGGTCATCCTAACACTGTTAACTTTTCCTCAGGAGCAATAGGATGCATGGTGACAGCACCTTAGATACCATCTTAAAAGTTATCAAAATCGCCACCCTCAAGTTCAAAAGGATTGAGAACAGCAGCCAAGAGAAAAGGGAAAAGAAAATGTGAAGCTCAAGATGGGTCATTATGGTGACCTATTTACTACACTATGTAGACAGGAAGGGCTTCTCTCATGGTTTAGTGCTCTAGCCATTTAATTGAACAGGAAGATGTAAATGTTCACGATCTTCAGTAAGAATCCTCCACTACAAGTACCTAGATCTGCCTCATCAAAGCTTCTGAAACCCTAAAGGATGTACAAGGCTTGGATTTCAGAATTGATATGATGACATCTGATGAGAAATGTTAGCTGATATATTGTTATATAATTTACATTACTTTTGCAATTAGGGCTAGTTCATGCATAAAACAAATAACTCAAAGGGGAAACAATTATACTTTTTCTCAAAAGAAAACAGTGTATGTCTTTCAAGGGCCTAAATGAAGAAAACTATCTTCCTAGTTCTGGAAACCAACATAGTGCTTTCCTAGGAAAGCTTTAAGGATCTACCTTCATTTCACCAACCCTCCTCCAAACAAAGGTAAAAAGTGATGATCTATTGTGAAATTCAAAGCACTGACTAGCAGATTAAAAATTCTTAAAGCTGTTCAGATTTAAAAAAAAAATCCATTCCAATGAAATGAATGACTTAATTTCATTTTGGTTAATTTGACAGATCTCAAACTTTTAAAAGTTCTTTGTACTCTTAAAATAACTAATGAGAAAGTAACAGATTTACATATTAATTCCTAATGAAAACCCATCTTGTATAAACTTGAATTTTTTCCCACATCGAATTTTCTTCAGACAAAACTTTTCTAGTAGAGTACATATTTTACATATTCCCAATTCTAGTTTCCACCTTAATAGACAGCACTTGGCTCTCTTTATATGTTTGTCCACCTGTTCAATGCAAACTACCTTCAATGCAGCTATTTTATTTTTAAAAAAACTTAAAATGGAAAAGCATGAAAAATACATATGGATTGACTTTCCAAAAAACACTAACTAAACAAAGATTATTAATAGCACGTGAAATAATTTAAAATTCTACTGATATTAATAAAGTTAAAGCTACATTCTCATGAATCTTTTTTTACAAGAGTTCAACACATTAAATTTAAGTTAAGGGTTTGATACAGGGTCTCTCTGTATACCAAGCTGCCCTCAAACTGCCCTGCCTCTGCCTCTCACATGCTGAAATTAAAGGTGTCATCATCCACAGCTAAAAGTTTGAGCTCTTATTAGCATCAAGTTGTCCCTCAATTGAGTCTTAATATTTTTGGTTGCTACAATATCAAAATGTCTCTATGAAATACTCAACTTTGATCATAGCACATAATTAAAAAAAAAAAAAAAAATCCTAAGCCAGACTCAGGTTCAGGCAGCAGGACAGTAAACTAAAAGCAAGCCTAGACAGACTACATAGCAAGATCCTTCCTTTAAAAAAAAAAGGGGGGGGGGGGGGGTGTTCCTGAACATACAGGTCAGTGATAAGTACTTGCTTAACAGCATGTGCCAACTATAAATGTTTACCCTACATTCATAAAAACGTAAAGAGTAAGCCAATAAATGCCTTTTATCTTTGCATATTAAAATAGACAATTATAAAGTTAATTTCGGTATCTTCCTGAATTTTAGAAATTTCTAACATGTCCAGCAACTTTTGTAGTCAAGACGAAACTTTTTTAACTAATGGCTTTCCAAGTGCCTATTAAATCCACAAGTACTTCATTCAACCATCAGATTAACAGTTCAGGGATATAACCAAAGTTTATAGATGTTTCAAGAGTAATTTGCTATGCTCCATGAGGAAAGAAGATTTAGCTACATGGAGTACAACTGTAATAAATCTAGCCATTTCAAAATCTACAAACATACTTATCCCTGAAGTCATTAGACAAAGCCTGAGGTCGGTATGTCAGCTCAGGGAGTTAAAGGCACTGGCCATTAAGGCTAACAACCTGAGTTCAATTCTCAATACCCATAGGATGAACAATAACTCTAAGTTATTGATTGCCACACATGTGCTACGGCATGGGTGCATCCATACACAAACATACACACATAAATAGATGCAATAATATACAAAATATAAAACAGGCTGCATGTCTATCAACAAGATCGACTTGTTCATGTTTAAAAACTGGGCACCTGATGAGACACATTTAACAGTGTTTAGTACTATATGCTAGAGGCAGATGGATGCAGGTTACAACCACACTTTGTACCTTATAGCGTTTCTAATCATTTTCTTCTTGTAAGAAAGGATCTCATTATATAGATAAAACTGACCTTGAATTCAGAGACTTGCCTATCTGATTCCTAAATGCTGGAATTAAAAGGTATGCATTATCACGACTGGCAATTTCAAGTTTTTTACACTATTCACATAATTCAAAATGTTCTAACAAATACTTGGAGTAGAAGCAACTGCTCCAATTGTTCAGATCTCTCTACTCAAGCTCTAGAAAACAAACTTTGTATTTCTAAGTCTGTATTGTCCCGGGGTAAAATGTGTTGGAAATTATCCTGCCATACTTACAAGATGAGAATATACCAGTTTTTTCCTATGTGGACTCAGAAAAAACTAAACCCTCTCTACTTGAATCACACTCTTAAAGTCACTAAAAAGTACTCATCAAAGCACCTTTCTTCGAGGTACTCTACAAGACAGACAACTGGAAATGAGTTGACAGACAACAGAAAACCACCAAGACCCAATCAGCATCTTAAGTTTAAACATGCACATAACGTATTTACCATGGTATTTAACAACTCACCTGTGTTGTTTTACCAGACCCAGTCTCACCAACAAGTACAAATGACTGATGTCTAACAAGAATATCTGTAAATCTATCCTTGTATTCCCATACAGGGAGCTGAAGTCGTTTCTTTAGAATATCATAATATCGAGGAGTATGGGGCAGGTTGGTAAATGGATTAATGCACTGCGGAAGTGATGTGTGTCCTGTGTGTCCAGTGTGTGTTGAGTGGGCAGAATGTGTAGAATGTGTTGAATGAGCCGAGTGGGTTGAGTGAGCTGAATGAGAAGCTTTTAAAGGTGGCAATCCAGCACTGATAAGCATAGCATTGGTGGAAGCTCTCAATTCTTTTTCCTTTTCTTTTTCCCTCTCCCGTTCTCTGTCTCCTCTATCACGTTCTCGGTCACGATCTTTAGATCGGTCCTCTCTATCCCGATCTCGTTCCCGGTCTTTCCTAGAAATAATACAAAAATTTAGAAATCAGAGTGATTTCAAAAACATCAATTAGTTATTAAAAATTATTCCCAGATTCTTTACATACCAGCATAAACACTCTTTACTACCAAGTCTCTAGTTCCATCCTTCTAAAACCTTAAGCATAATAGCCACTGAACCATAGGCCACCACAATAGCTCAGCTCCCAAGTCTGACAGTCTTAACTGAATACACAAGACACATCCTCAACACAAAACACAAGGTAATTAAAAAAAAACAAAACAACAATGAAAAGGACACCTGAAAATGGGTATAGTGGCATACACCTTTAAAAACCCTGCACTTGGGAGACAGAAGCAAGGGGATTTCTGTGAATACCTGGATCAATTGAAATGAAATGTAGTCAAATTAAAAACATTCACAAAATACAGAATTGTTTTAAAAACTAAGTAATTCACTTTTCTGAACTTATTTTAAGCAGTCATTTCTGATATCTACTACATATATTCCTAATGGAGAAATTTTAAAATACAACAATATGGCTTTGAGTTGCATCTGAAGGTGGTCTGAGTAGTTAGTGATGGAAGAAACCTGTTTGCTCACTCATTCTAACTTCATTTCAGATCAGCTCATATACCATAAGTTGCCATAAGGTTTGGCGACCCAGACTAAATTAATGAGGCAATATGGAGATTTGACAAAAACAAACCCCTAAACCTGTCATTGCTCTTAACATACAATACATAAAGTCCATTTTCTGTGACCTAAATATCAGTACACCAGACCAAGAAAGAGCACTCACTCTCCACAATTTAATGGGGGAGCAACAGTAAAGACCTTAAACAGAACACAGCTAAAATGCTTAACTAAGCACAGCACTGTGTGAGAATGGTTTAGCCACAGCAATGGTAAACTGTTAACTTTATCCAATCTTATTCCTAAAAATGTAAGATTCTATCCCATATAATCTTACAGTGAGGAAAAACCTCACTAGCCTGTGGCTTCTCTACTTCCATTCTAATGACTACCCACTACAGAATTATAAAGCCAGGTGCTGGTGGCACATGCCTTTAATCCCAGCACTTGGGAGGCAGAGGCAGGTGAGTTTGTGGCCAGCCTGGTCTACAGAGAGTTCAGGACAGTCAGGGCAACACAGAGAAACCCTGACTAAAAAGACCAAAACCAACCTCCTCCCCTCCCTCCCCACCACCAAAAAAAAACAAACAACAGCAAAAACCCCACACCCAAATCCCACAAAACACACATACACACACACAACTAAATACAGCCTCACAAGTCAGCCAAAGCCCAAAATAATTAAAAGTATGTAGGTAACAGGTGGAATGGGGACACACACATGTACTGGCATGCACACACGTACAACACAGACACACAGAACAGGGACTATGATTGGGATGTGTTATATGAGAAGAATCTATTTTCAATTTAAGAGTTTTAAACTCTTTTCATTTAATAAAAAGAAAGAAAAATAGGGGAACATAAGAAATACAAAATAAAGTCTCAAAATTTCACAAGCTAAGTCTGTCTCTTAAATAATCTCAACCATGGCCTTTGCTTCTAATTTTGTCTATGCACTCAACTGGGTTCTATATCACCTCAAAATAAGGATAAAGGAAGGATACAAATTCAAATAGCTCAAGGACGAGATATCCTGCAGACCTAGTGGTCCAGTGAAAGATAGAGAACCTGAGTTCAAATCTACTGCCCCAGGTGGGCCTGTAACCCCAGGATCCGGGTGAGAGGGGAGGGAGGGAGACAGATGAATCTTGAGTTTGATGGGAAAAATTAGCTTCAAATTCAGTGAGACCCCCATCTCAAACAAATGAGCACAAACACACAGAAAGTTTAAAAAGGGTTCATGTCTGTAGTTATTACCATATTAGGAAAGCCAGTAAGAAATTTAATAAACACCATCCATACTACCAAGACAATTAAGACATAACCTTTCCAAAGCAACAAAAACTTCAGGAAAGATAAATACAAGGCATAGCAGTCCATGTAATGCTATGTGGTAAATTAACACCTATACTAACATTTCAAGACACATTTCACCTACAGCTCCATTACTATAGCAGAGAAAGAAATACAATGCAAAACACAAGGATCTGCTAATCAGTGAGGTGAAAATTTAAATAAAAACCACAGCAAAGGCCTAAAACTAACTCACTTTATCTACTCTGCAAAGTGGAAAAAACATCAACTATCAAGAAACATTTAGGGATATGCAGAAAACTGATGCAAAGCCTAGGAACGCTGCTGCAGTTCACACTGCCTACTCTGAATGATGATGATACAAAAAGGTCTGTTAGATGAGGATCCATGGCCTCTCCACTTTGTATACATTATAGACATGACCATATACACATTTTCTTGTTTAAATGGAAACTTTATAAAAAGTTTTGTTCATAAAAATTTTCAAGTTGAAACAATGCTTTTAACTTTAAAGAAACTAAAAACAATCCCAGTGTGATGGTTACACACCTTTAGTCCCAGCACTCAGGAGGCAGAGGCAGGCTGATCTCTTGGTTATGCTGGAGGCCTGGTCTACATAGTGAGTTTCTAATAGCCAGGGCTACGTAGTAGTAGAGAGAGTGCTGTCTCTTGGATGGGTGGATGGATGGGTGGATGGATGGATGGATGGATGGAAGGAAGGAAGGAAGGAAGGAAGGAAGGAAGGCAGGCAGGCAGGCAGGCAGGCAGGCAGGCAGGCAGGCAGGCAGGCAAAGTGCTTTAAACAGCACTTTAGTCAACACTGACAATTATCAAGAACAATGTTTTCTTGCTCACATGCAAGCTGTGGTTTTAAAGATGGAACTAAAAACATTTAATAAGATAATACATGTAATATTGCCTGGAATATCTGAAATGTACCAACAAACATTGGTTACTACTGATGTTTCAGTTTAAATTGGAATAATAACAGGCACTAATATACTGCTAATAAGTATGGAGACTAGTCATCTACTCTAGATATTTTATATAAACACTACTTTTTTTTCTAACAGTCTCACTTTCAGAACTTCTAAGCATGTGCATTAACATGCATACATAAGGATACTCATACTTTCATCTACAGAAAGTCCGAGGAAAGCACTTAACACCAATGAGCAAGACAAGAGACAACTACTGTACTACACAGCCAATGGGACCCAAATCCCAAGAGCTCGCTGATATTACATTTTGTATTTAGGAACAAGTATGGACTCCAAAGATGGAAATAACGATTTGTAGTAACTTACTGCTTTTTTTCTTTATACCTTTATGTGTGAAAATTTCTTGCCCTTTGCATCTTATCATCTTATTATTTAATTCCAGCTACCACGGGATTGTAGTGAAACACATAATTACAAATTCTTATCAGGAATATTAAAAACCATTAGGATAAAAATGTCCTTCCCAGATTTTTTGGGAGCTGGTGAGATGGCTCAGACTGAAAAACTGGGTTGCCCCCTGAGGCCATCATGGTCGTGAGGAGGTAACTGACTCCGTGGTTTCTTCTGCTGGCCATACACATACATACACACACACACAAATGTGCTGGAATGGAGACAGCAGGGACTGATGACAGCTGGGGTGACAAAATGAACAAGCCTATGCTGTCAAATACACTATAAACAAAAGCGGGGGGGGGGGGAAGCAAAGAGTCCCTGGCAGTCAAAAGTGCCTTCAAATCAAGTGAGGGAAAAAAAAAAAAAAAAAAAAGATACCAAGCACAAATACTGTATTGCTAAAGAAAACCAGTTCTATAAGAAAAGGTACTCAAAAAACTTAGGAAACTGCAAAAATTGCCTTGCAGAATCTCTAGAAATTAAGGAATTACTGTATAACTGGACTCTCCTGTACTTAGTGACAAATATGAAATATTCAGAGGAAACATGAAGCTACGCAAAGTCCATTTTACCAATGTTGTATGTTTTGCAAGAGAAATCACCATAATCACTGTAATGTGGAGCCCCAATTGCAATAAAAGCATTGGGTCGTGAACATACACACAAAAAACCTCTGCTTGCAAACTCTCTCAGTGTTCATCCCAATGTGACCTCTATAAGGAGGGAAATTAGTTGCATCTTAGCCAAATGTGACATTAACTTTAACTTCACAGAAGTTCCCCACTTTATCAATCCAATATAAATGGCATTTATGACAGGTTGTGATGCCTAACTACAGTACTAAGTTTCCTGTTGAGAAAAGGAGAATTCTACCACTATAATCTATGGAAAAGCTCACTGCAACTTTGCTCTCCCTTGGAGAATATTCATGAGCTGTTTCTACCTAAGAACTGATGGAGCTCAATTACTAACATTTGGAATGTTTGCTTGAGAGAACAGCTGTCTTGGGATGTTTTATTATTACAATGCTTAGTGTTATAAGCTTTAAAAAAAAAAAACCTACACAATCAAAACATAACAAACCTGCTTTCCGTATTCAAAATTTCAACCTAAGGAGAGCAACAGAACGCATCCTATCCTGACCTATTCTCACACTGGTAGTTAGAAATCAATCCCAAAGGACTTTCCGTTAACAAAAACTCAAGAGACCACACATCTGACTTGACAGCGAGTCGGTGTCACAAGACATAAGAAAATGATAAAATCCTACAACAGTTTTGGACATTCGGGCTTCCGTGGATATATTTTTTAATTAACCCAACAGATCCCTGTACTGCCGAAGCATAAACATACAACTAATTAAAATGGGAGGGTAGGACTATAAACAAAAGTACATTTTAAGTATGAACCGTGAAAGAAAAGACTGGAAAAATGGTAATATTTGCTAAATGCCCCGGCTTTGCGAAAAGTCTAAGAAAAGGAACTAAAATGCCAGACCAGGAATCGGTGTAAGCCTTTCTCAATCTGCACGTGGGTGTTGTTTGTTCAAACACGCTTTAAGATCACTTTTTTGAAAAGTGCGTCCAAAGTGGGGAGGAGATAGAAATAACTTCCAGAGCGGAGGGGGAAATACGTGTTTTCACAGGCCTACCCCAGCGATGCCACTTAAAAGCAAAGCCGGCTTTTAAGCAAAGCAGGAAATAAAGGAGATGGCGGGAGGGCAGGCAGAGGGCGGAAGTTGGCAACGGCCTCTCCTGAAGTGCCTCAATGGAAGAAGGCCCTCCGTCTCCCGCCAAACAGTGCGCCCCGAGGTCGGCTCGCCTCTATCCTCCCCCCAAACAGACAGCGCCCGCCGCCGCCCGGGGCCGCCCACGGGGGCAGTGCCCTTGGCCATCCGGTTCCGGCTACGGGCCTCACGCGAGCACCGAGGCCTCGCGGCCCGCTCCGCACGCCCGCCGCCCCGCGGCCTCGTGGCCGCCACAGGCCGCTCGCCCTGGCCGCACACACTCGGCACGCGCCCCAGCCGGCCGACGGCAGACAAAGGCTCGGCGGCCGGGCCTGCTCCCTGCCACCAGCCAACAAAGCCCGAGCCGCGACTGCGCGCCCCGGCCTGGCTTACCCATCGGTCCCCGCACGCTTCTTGCCGGAGGGGTAATCCTCCCCCAGGTCCAACCGATGCCTCTTGGACATCCTAGCACTCCCAGAAGCGGACGCTTAGGAAGGAAGGAAGAAGAGAGACTCCGGCAGCCGGATCCACGCACAAGAGGCCCGCGGCTCAACTCGCGGGGACCCCCACCCCTCCCGCCACCACAGCCCGCTCCGTGCGGCCCGAACCAGGAGCTAAAATGGCGGCCGCGACGAGGGCAGGGCCTGCGTGCGCGCTTCCGCGGCGGGCGTGCCGGCGTGGTGCGCGCGCACGCCGTCCGGAGGCGGGAACTCCCGTCCCGCCCGCTGTGCGATTGGCTGAAATGGCTCTGCGTTCCCGCGGGCTCCTCCCTTTCCACCCCGCGTCTCTGTGAGAGCTGATCTGAACCGCTGCTAAGGACTGAGACGCGCCTCGAGCTGTCACTTGCCGCCTGGAGTTCGTTGGGAAAGTTGAAAAAGCCTAGTCCTGTTTAGGAAATCTATCCAGCTGTGTATATCCTTTTTGCTTTTAGGGTATGAAGCTTAGGAAGGATAAGAAAAACAAGATCACACAGCTGGCAAGTGACACAATTTATAACTCCAGAACGAGAATTTGCAGTTGTTGCGCCAGATGCCCTGTAGCGGTGAGAAAAATGTTAACTTTAATTACTGTGACTCGTTTTGTCCATTTACCCCAGAACAGATAATATCTATTTATTTAAGCTATAGGTGTTTTGTATAGGGTTCAGAAAATTGGGAGGTATTCGCACTGGGCACTGTATTTTGCCTCCAATCCTCTGCCCTAGTCTTGCTCCGTTTGTGTGTATATGAGTGCATATTAGGCACTCAGAGACATTAGCCCTATCTCTGTCCTCGTTTGGTTTGGTTTTTCGAGACAGGGTTTCTCTGTGTGGCTCTGGCTGTCCTGAAACAAGCTCTGTAGAAGAGGCTAGCCTGGAATTCAGAGGTTAGGCTGTCTCTGCCTCCCAGTGCTGGGACTAAAGGCGTGCCCCAGCATGCCTAGTTGCTGTGCTCCTTAGTAGAGCGAACCCTGAAAGACATTTTATAGACATGATTACCTGGACTGAAGGAAATCAACAAATAGCTTATCCATTAAGACTCCACTGTAATGGCAAGTTGTTGAGGCAAGGTGACACTTAAGAGGTTGTGTATCTTTCTCCCTTCAGCCTGTGTGCTTGCTCAATTACATTCATTTCCAGAAGTGTGGGCGAAGGAGGTCTAAGGATCAGCCCAATTACAGGGTATCACTTCATGTCAGGACTCTCCTTGGCTGCCCCTTGGCTCTAGTCCCTCAAAAATTCTCAGAAGGATAGTCTCTAAGATTAAATACAACAGAAACAGGGCAGATGACAGCTTCTATTTTTGTAACAAATCCATCGATACAAATACAAATGGGTATCTTTTTGTTACTTTCACAATATCCAACCCAACTGTCTAAATGTACATTGACAACCTGTTAGGCTAGGTATGGTAGTGAGTGCCTTTCATCCCAGCACTCCTGAGGGCAGAGCCAAGCAGATTTCTATGAGTTCAAAGTCAGTTTGTTTTACATAGTGAGTTCCAGGACAGCCAGAACTATATAGTGACTCTCTCTGTCTTTCTCCCTCCCTCACTCCTTCCCTCTCCCTCTCCTTCCTCCTCCTCCCCCCACATGCACTCGAGCACACATACACACACACACACACACACACACACACACACACGAGCCACTGAAAAGTCCTGAAAAGTCCCGTGAGCATCTTTCAGGGACCTACATTACTGAAGAATTCCACCCCTGTCAGTTGTATTCCTTGTTATAGTTCCTGGACAGGAGGGTCCTCTTGAAGTTCTTGTGCAGAGCCTTGAGCCTTGTAAACCCCATGATCATCCTCCTCCCTCCAAAATGTGTATTAATGGGTCATTCCTGTGATGAGCTCATGCAAGTTACTTCTCCGATGTAGGATAATGAGGGTGTGATAGTTTGTATATGCTTGGCTTGGGGAGTGGTTTAGAAGGTGTGGCCCTGTTGGAGTCGGTGTGTCACTGTGGGTGTGGGTGTGGGTGTTAAGACCCTCATCCCAGCTGCCTGGAAGTCAGTAGTCTGCTAGCAGCCTTCAGATGAGGATATAGAACTCTCAGCAATGCCTGCACCATAACCTGCCTGGATGCTGCCATGTTCCCACCTTGATGATAATGGACTGAACCTCTGAACCTGTAAGGCAGCCCAAGTTAAATGTTGTCCTTATAAAAGTCACCTTGAGCTGGAGAGATGGCTCAGTGGTTAAGAGTGCCAACTGCTCTTCCAAAGGTCCCAAGTTCAAATCTCAGCAACCACATGGTGACTCACAACCATCCATAACGAAATCTGATGCCCTCTTCTGGAGTGTCTGAAAACAGCTACAGTGTACTTACATATAATAAATAAATAAATCTTTAAAAAAAAAATAAGAGTTGCCTTGGTCATAGTGTCTGTTCACAACAGTAAAATACTAACTAAGACACATGGTTGTGTCCAAACTAGAGGAGATAACTACTACTCTATACTGTTATTACTTAATTGCCTTAGTCAGGGTCCTATATATGGGAATAAAAATACATATATATATATGTATATATATACACATATATACACACACACACATGAGAATTTATTAAAGTGAATTATAGATCGTGTTCTAGCTAGTCACTGTCGTCCAACAGAAAGGCCAAGAATCCGGTACTTGTTCTGTCCATGAGGCTGGATATCTCAGCTGGTCTTTGGTCTGTCTGTGTGTGTGTGTGTGGGGGGGGTGGTTATCCCAAAAAATAGGTTCTAAAACCCAGGAAGGAATACCCTGGCAGCAGGACAGATGAGCTTGCCAGTGAACATGAAGACAAGCAGGAAAAGAACAAAGTCCTCATTCTTCTTTTTATAGGGGCTGCCACCAAGAAGGTGGAAGAACACCTTTAGTTCCAGCACTCAGGACACAGAAACAGGTGGGCAGATGTCAGTTCCAGGCCCTCCTAGTCTACCTAGTGAGTTCTGGGATGGCCAGAACTACATCATGAGACCTGTCTCAAAAAAAAGGAAGAAAAAGAAAATGCTCACAGGTATGCCCAGCTGCTTGGGTTTGAATTGATTTCAGATACAGTCAAGTTGACATCAAGACTATCCACCAACCAATCTTTAATTTATTCATTCAATGGATATTTTTAAGCCTATGTCTGGCATTAAGTTAAGTGCTAGAGAACCGGGGAAAACAGGACAGCCATGTTTTCTGCCTTCATGATCTTTCTGGAAGGAGAGAAACAGCATTTAACAGTGTGGAAAGCTGCTTTGTGAAGACTGTAACAAGTCCTAAGAATGCCATCTACAGAGGACTGGGGTGGTGAGAACATAAGCTAAGTGGTCTTGGTCTCCACTACTGTTGAAAGAAGAGGCCCTGAGGAAAGAGACATTAGATAAAGACCCACAGGGGTTCTAGAAAGACTCCAGGTGCTTGACTCCAGTTCTTTGGGGGTTTTTGAGATGAGATCAGACTCAGGCTGGCACTGAACTTCTGATCCTCCTGCCTCAGCTTCTCAGGTACTAGGATTTCAGGCGTGCACCACCACGTGCAGTATACTAGAGAATTTAATTTGCCAACATGCTCTGTGAGTACATCTTGTCACCTGCTCTCAGGCTACTAATCACCACCCTTTTATCTCAGCCTGAACAGCCCTCTCATCTCTTGTAGAACAGGTTTGGTGGCGATGCACCCCCTCGGCTTTTATTTGTCTGAGAACTCCCTATCTGTTCTGCATTTCTCAGGGGTGGCTTCCTTGGGCTAAGTACCCTTGGCTGGCAGTTTCTTCCAGCACTCTGCTGAGAAACCCAAAGCCAATCTTATGGCTGTGTGTCACTAGACTGGTTGCTTGTGTCACTTGCGAAATTCTGTCTTCCATTTTCATCTCCTTGGTTTTTTTTTGGATGTTTTGTTTCTTGAGACAGGGTTTCTCTTTATAGCCCTGGCTATGCCAGAACTTGCTCCATAGACCAGGCTGTCCTCAAACTCAGAGATCTGCCTGCTTCTGCCTCCCGAGTGCTAGGAGTAAAGATGTATACAGTGACTGCCCGATTCATTTTTCCTTCTTAACTGGAAAATGTCAAGTAAACTGACTTCCATCCAGTTCATGGATGGGTTTTTTTTTTCCTGATTGGGTATGATGTTGGCATTACTTACTGCATTTTCCTCTCTGTTTCAGAATTCCCATTCAGTTGTTTTAGATTCTAATATCCTTGTTGGGCTTGCTTACCTCACGTGTTGTTTTTTTTTTTTTTTTTTTTTTTTGTTTTTTTGTTTTTTTGTTTTTTTTTTTGTTTTGTTTTTCGAGACAGGGTTTCTCTGTATAGCCCGGGCTGTCCTGGAACTCACTTTGTAGACCAGGCTGGCCTCGAACTCAGAAATCCGCCTGCCTCTGCCTCCCGAGTGCTGGGATTAAAGGCGTGCGCCACCACGCCCGGCGTGTTGTTTTCTTTATTTTGAACCTGCAGCTTTACCGCTTTCTTGTCTTTCTGTTGCTACAGGGTTGAGCCCAGAAAACCATGCAAACACTTGTTCACACACAAGCCCACCGTTCTCATCTTAAAAGGAGCAAGAGATGGTTTATTCTGGAGCCATTTTGAGTAATAATGACTTGAGAGACCAGGTACAGGTTCCCCCAGATTCCATGTTCCAATGTGGAAGTGATTACATGAAGTTTGATAGCTTCACAGAACAAAAGCAGTCATAAACCAAGGCAATTTAAAATACATTTGTGGGTACATTAGAGAGGCAGCAAGATGGGGAAAGCTCTCTATAGGCCTAAGATGCTATCTGACGACATTCTTAGCTTTCCGTTTGGTGCGAGCTAGTGGTTTGATTTAATGGATTGAAAAGCTTTTTGGTCTAGTTTGGTTTTTTTGTTTGTTTTGTTTTGTTTTTGAGCAGGATCTCTCTGTATAGCCATGACTATCCTGGAACTCACTATGTAAACCAGAGATCTGCTTGCCACTGCCTCCCAGGTGCTGGGATTAAAGGTATGTACCTGTGAGGCTCTGGACCTTGAGAGGAAGCCTAGTAAGGTTGAGCTAAGGCTTGAAGCCCAGGGGACCCTGAAGGGACAGTAGGAGCTTTGCTTGCTCCTGGCACCAGGCCCCTGTCAGATAATCACATCCCCCCATTGAGAGAATTGTGGCCATCAGTCACATAGGGGCAGCGCCCCAAACCCCTCTTCCTGTAGATGAGGCATCCATCTCAGGCCAAGCCAATAGGAAGCACCTGCTGTCAGATCCAACCCATCCCAACACTGTATATAATAACATTCTATGCAGAAGCATAAAGGTATGAGAATTACTCCATTGTCTGAGAGCATCTGTCACAAGAGCTGTAACACTGCCTAGGAAGAGAACCCTCTCCTGATCCTTGCCCCACCAGAAGCTCCCCTGCACTTCCCTAGCCAACCAGTGCAACATCTCAGAGCAGCAGCACCAGAATGGGGGCAGAGGCACTTCCCCCTCCCTGCTAGTGCCTTTCCTCCTTCCCTTGAACCCTCCCACCTTGTTGGGCCAGAGGATAGCCTCCAGTACACAGACCAACATGCACCACCACCCCTGACATTTATTTTTATGTGTATTGGTGTTTTGCCTGCATGTGTGTCTGTGTACCACATGCATGCCTGGTGCCTGTGGAGGACAGGACAGGGTGGGTTCCCTGAGATTGGACTTACAGATGGTTGTGAGCTGCCATGTGGGCACCGGAAACTGATCTGCATCCTCTGCAAGAGCAGTATGTGCTTTCAACACCTGAACCATCGTTCCAGATCATCCAGGCCCTGTTCTTAATGTATACAATGCAGAAAAATTCAGGACATTTATACACTTATTTCGAGAACATTTTTTTCATCTTGTAAACCAAAACTCTATACCCATTAATTAGTGTGTTAATTGTAATAGACTCCTCCTTCACCTTAGCTCTTGGAGACCATCATTCTACTTCTGACTCTAGAATTGACCCTATCTCAGTGTTACTATCTATTTGTCACAAGATGTTAGTTTAGACACAGATGTGGGCAATGACTGGCTGTTCTTAGGGCTAAGTAGGCCAAAGTAAGATAACTAGCTCTTAGACCTGCAACATTTTAACCCCTCCACCCAACTGCATTTCTAACCAATCAGGCTCTGCAGACACAGCTTCCTTTAGAAGTTCTCATTCTTTTTGGGTTCTTGTTTGTTTGTTTGTTTGTTTTTTGTTTTTTGAGACAGGGTTTCACCCAGACCTGTACCCCCAAGTCACCATTTTATTTTGCAGCTTACTGAACTCCCCTTATACACAATTATTTTGCATTCCTTGTCACGTGATCCGTAGGGGTCCATTTCCCTGAATCAGTTTCTAGAAAAATCACAGTTCCTTCAATAGTGTCTTTCTTTAAAGTGTTCCTCAAAGTCATATATTGTCCCCCCATTATTTATTTATTTATTTATTTATCTATTTATTTATTTTGGTTTTTCAATACAGGGTTTCTCTGTGTGGCCCTGGCTGTCCTGGAACTCACTCTGTAGACCCGGCTGGCCTTGAACTCAGAAATCCGCCTGCCTCTGCCTCGCAAGTGCTGGGATTAAAGCTGTGCACCACCACGCCCAGCTCTATTGTCCCTTTTCCACTTGAAGAAGTAGTCAGCTATTATGATCTTGTTATGGAACTTGCAAGTAACCACTTGTGCCCTAAGACAGGTCTGGCCACCTGTCCTCAATAAGCCACCTTAAAAAGCCAAATTCAGCTCTTTGGAAGGGGACAGCAGAGGGGTAAGATGTAGCTGCTAGAGTTTCCTCGCTATCATGGCGAATCCACAAGGATTCGCCACTGAAGGGATCAGATTTTAATAAGGCTTATAAGATTAGGTTTCGGTTGTTGCACCCAGAGATTGAGTTACCATTGTTTCTGAACTGAGTCTGTGTTGTGTTTTCCTTCACACAGTGGCTCGTCTGGGTTCAGGAAAGTATAGCTCCACTTTAGTGTTCTTATGGATCATCGACTGTACCCAAGACCAGAATGGAAACAACTAGATCATCTTCAACTGAAGAATGGAGACAGAAACGTGATACAGGTACACAATGGACTACCTTTCAGCTATGAAAAATAAAGACATCATGAATTTTACAGGGAAATGGATGAATCTTAAGAATACCATCCTGACTGAGGAGTCTATCATGGATGTCAGCAGCTGACTCAGAAAGATGCAGGCACCCACAACCAAACAGTAGATCAAGCTTGGGGACTCTTATGGAAGAATGGGAGAAAAGATTGCAGTTCCTAAGGAGATAGGAACTCCACAGGAAGACCAACAGAGTCAACTAACCAGGACCCTTGGGGATCTCAGAGATTAAACCACTATTTATATTAAAACATTTTAGAATTTAACAAATGTTAGTTGTTCTTTAACCATTTGTAGCTGGTAGTACTAAGAACAGGAAAAAATAAAATATAATATTTTCTTTTCACATATTTTTATGAATGTTAGCACATGGTTTGTCTAAGGTGATTTTAGGTTTGAAATAATCAACTAAATGGAGAAAAATGAAAAAAGAGAAAGTATAAGTCTTATTAGGCACTAGGTAAATGAAATTAATGAACCAGAACAAAAGTCAAAAGTGCACTGTACAACGGAAAAGGATATCCCCAGAGATGGACAAGAGGCTGAGTCTAACAATTCATGAACTGCTACTCACACTTTTAAATATTGCATATGAATGATGAACAATACAGAAATGGTTGTACTGGACTTAGGCTATGAATTTTCCAATAGAGTTCAGCAACCCCCCCCTAAAAAAAAGCCAAATTAAAAATGGAAAGCAAAGGGGCTGGAGAGATGGCTCAGTGGTTAAGAGCACTGACTGCTCTTCCAGAGGTCCGGATTTCAATTCCCAGCAACCACATGGTGGATCACAACCATCTGTAATGGGATTCAACGCCCTCTTCTGGTGTGTCTGAAGAGAGTGACAGTGTGCTCATATAAAATAAATAAATAAAACTTTTTTGAAAAAATGGAAAGCAAAAAAAAAAAAAAAAAAAGAAGAAGAAGAAGAAGAAAAAGATATGTAAGATACAATTCAATGTAGCCACATTGGAAAGAGGGTCAAAGAAACCCAGGTTGGGTCTCTGGGATCCTGAAATGTGACTGAAGACTGAAGTTTAAATAGATGGCTAAAAAGTTGTATACCGAAGAGCTCTCATTTAAGGTGTGGTTGCACCCACCATTAGCCCTTCATTCTCCTCCTGTAGGTGGTCCGACGAGTTGTTAGAACCGTGTGAAATCTTGTTCGAAGGGACAAGTTTCCCTCTCTGACTGTTGCCTTTGCCTTCCACAAGCATGAGATTTCTAGAAAAATTGCTTTTTCTTTGCAGTCCATTGTTTGAATAGCCTGATAGACTGAGAGGCACAGGGGTCTTTGGGAAATACCTTCATTTCTGCTAGGCCCATTGCATTCTCTCTTAACTTTAGAAAGAAAACCTTCACCATTCACACTTGCCTAGAGATCCTGAGACTCTCTGATACTCTCTCTTTCTTTCAGCTTTATTTTTGTTTTTGTTGCTTTGTTTGTTTGTTGAGACAGAGTCTTTCTATGTAGTCCTGGCTGTCCTGGAGCTAGCTTTGTAGACCAGGATGGCATTAGATTCACAGAGCTCCTCTTGCCTCTGCCTCCTGAGTGCTGGGATTAAGTGTGTACCACCATGCCCAGCCAAGTCTTTTCTGTGGATACCCGTGCTCTACACATCTTGTTACCTCCCAGATGGTGAATATATGGAAATTTTCTTTCCTTTTTTGACCCTGCAGAGTGATATCATGGGTTAACAGCTTTACTTTGGTTTTCTCTAAAGTGGTTTTCTGAAATCATCTACTTAAAGGTTTCTTGAATTTTTTTTGTACAGGAATTTTTCATGTAATGCTGGGTATATAGGTGTATAAAGTAAGCATATACAAGCCGGGCATGGTGGTGCACGCCTTTAATCCCAGCACTCGGGAGGCAGATTTCTGAGTTCGAGGCCAGCCTGGTCTACAAAGTGAGTTCCAGGACAGCCAGGGCTATACAGAGAAACCCTGTCTCGGAAAAAAAAAAAAAAAAAAAAAAAAAAAAAAAAAAAAAAAAAAAAACCCAAGGAATATATTTTAAAATAATTCCTGAGTATGCATGTAATTTTACCATTTATGAAAGAAAATTTACATGTTAACGAAGTAGATTTGCTTATTTATTTTTACATAGAGAATTAAATATCCGGACATAGTGTTACACAGTGTTACATGTCTTTAATCACAACACTTTGTAGGCAGAGGTAAGAGGCAGGCAGATCTCTATGAGTTTGAGGCCAACCTGGTCTACATAACACATTTTAGAACAGCCAGAGGTAAATAATGAGACCCTGTCTTGCAAAGGGCAGAAAGAAAATTAAATATACCTGCTAGGGAAGATACAATAGTGGCATGAATGAAGGGGTAACCATCAACTTTCTGATTGGATTTGAAGCCTGCTCCACAGTAGGAGATTAATGCTTGTCAGAGTCCATTGCGTTAGGAGGTCATAGGACCTAGAGGGGAAACCCACTGCTGTGAATTTACTAAATGGACATAATGTCAAACTGCCTTTTAAGTATTTACATCTGTACCTGTGGATCTGTGCTCTTAACCTTAGAGAAACTTCTTTTTGCAGTGGATAGTGGTTAATGTAAAGTCGTCACTGATACACTTTCTGAGACTATGTGAATATGAGTGTTTGGCCCTAAGATGGACATTTATATCAACCTTCCGGAAGAATCGAGGAATATCTCAAAGAGGGTGCAGAAAGAGTATAACAGCCTGAGCAATAGAGTGGAGTGCTGTGGAGTCAGTTTTCTAGACATGGAATCCTTTTGTACTTAGGAGTTATGGTTTCCTGCACAAGACCTATACAAGATCAAGCCAATGAACACTGTAGTATGGATGAGCAAGAAGTTCATAAGGCCATACTCCTAGCTGGGGAACTATTGGTGGTTCACAGACACTGGGCATTAGGAAAGTAATTCTTCTTTGGGAGGATGGCCACTGGTACACTGTCCCAGTGGATGGCCCTAAACTTATTTACATACTCCAAAAGTTCATGTGTTTGAACCACTTTCTCCAGCAAGATTGTCATATAAAGGCCCCAAAACCTTCTGAAGCAGCATTACCAGCAAGGGACAAGTGTTCAGACAGGAGCCTGTTGGAGACGTTCCACATTCAAACCACAGCACACATCCATGTAATTAGGATGCAAAGTTGATTTATTCTCCAATGCAAATTAAATTCATTCCAGGTATCTTAGTTAGAGCTACTATTACTGTGATGAAACACTAACACCATAACCAAACTACCTTGTGAAGTGGGGAGGGAAGAGTTTATTTGGCTTGCACTTCCATATCACTGTTCATCTTCAAAGGAAGTTAGGACAGGAACTCACACAGGGCAGGAACCTGGAGGCGGGAGCTGATGCAGAGGCCATGGAGGGTGCTGTTTTCTGGTCTGCTTCCCAGAGCTTGTTTACCTGCTAGCTTATAGAACCTAGAACCACAATCCCAGGGATGACCCCATCCACATCAGTCAATGGGCTGGGAGGGCCCTCCCTCCCACTTCCACATCAATCACTCATCAAGAAAGTGCTCTACAGGCTTGTCTGCAGCCCAGTCTTCTGGAGGCATCTCAATCGGGGCTCCATACTCTCAATCGGCTCTAGCCTATGCCAAATGGACAGAACATTAGTCAGCACACCAGGTCCATGAGATGACTCAGTAGGTAGAGGTTGCTTGCTGCCAAGACCAGTGACCTGAGTTTGGTCCTTAGGATCCACATGGTAGAAAGAGAAGTGATTCCTGCAAGTTGTTGTTGGATCTCCACACATGCTTTATGGCATGTGTATGCATATACATATGTATAATCAATAAAAATATCATAAGTATATTTAAAAATTGTCAGCTGGGCATTGGTTACACACACCTTTGATCCCACTATTCTAGAGGCATAGGCAGGTGGATCTCTGAGTCTGAGGCTAGCCTGGTCTACAGAGTGAGTTCCAGGACAGCTGGGGCTGTACAGAGAAACCCTGTCTCAACTCCCTATGTCTTTAAAATATATCTATACAAAAATAACTGTTTTAAAGTAAATTTCTTTATGATTCCTTCCCAGCAAATGTGTTATTTGTGTATCTGTCTTATAAACTATATATTAATTACTGAGGCAGGGCTGAGGTTGTAGCTCAGTGGTAGAGTACTTGTATGTCTGAAGGGGGTTCAATCTTCAGCACCAGAAACAAATTTCAAGTGAAAATGGGTTGCAAGTGGAAAATATTTAAGAAGGGCTGACCTCAATTCAAGGAGCAGCTCTGTTGGAATTGTCAGCAACAGCAGGTCTTAGGTGTGGAAGGAACCACATTAGCAAGTTAGGGATCCTGTAGGTGAATCTGAAATGCCGTTAGACGTTTAGGACATGCAAATGTGTAAACAAACTCCGCTTTCTGTGCTGTCCCCCTAATAAAGCTCCAATGTAACGACTTAGCAAATATCAGCAGGGATTCCAGACAAAGTTCCTCCAGTGGGCAGAAGGACCCCTTCCTTGGGTTGCAGCCTGGAAGGGTCTGGGTAGGAAATGCACCTGACCTGGGCACATGACTTCTTCTCTCTCTTCTCTTCTCTTCTCTTCTCTTCTCTTCTCTTCTCTTCTCTTCTCTTCTCTTCTCTTCTCTTCTCTTCTCTTCTCTTCCTGAGCACATGACTTCTTTTTCTCTCTTCTTCTCTTCTTTTCTCTTCTTTTCTCTTCTCTTCTCTTCTCTTCTCTTCTCTTCTCTTCTCTTCTCTTCTCTTCTCTTCTCTTCTCTTCTCTTCTCTTCTTCTAATTTCCGTCCCCTTTCCTCCCCTCTCTTTCCCTCTCCCATCCCTCCCTCCCCCTCCTTCCCTCTCTTTCCTTCCTTCCTTCCTTCCTTCCTTCCTTCCTTCCTTCCTTCCTTCCTTCCTTCCTTTGCAAAGACTCAAGAGCTATCTGAAAAAGCTGCCACTGAGCAGTGAAACAAATAAAATTAACAATTATGCTACACTGAAACCATATCCACTATGCTTACATCTGACAGTTTGGAAGAAAACACAGTTGCTGTCTTCAGCAGGTTGGAGACCACATCCTCTGAACAGTCCTGTTTTCTTCTACATTCCCAGGTGGTTGGGAAAGATGCCAACTTTTGTTGAAGGACCTTCTAAAGCTGTTCCAGTTAACTGAGATGAAAGGATGGATCTATTCAGCATTGTGGAGGTCCTAACAGATCAATGAATGGATGGCCTTCTCCACTATCTAAATGAATGTTGGGCATTAGATAACACCACAAAAGTACAGATACCGAAACTCAGGGTAAGGGGATGTTCTTGAGCAACAACCTCTTTTCTTCAGTAAAGAATGGGAGAAGAGGGAGCACTCTGTGAATTAAAACAAGCTAAACACTTACCTCCATCAACCTCACGGATGCCTTTAGCTATCAGGAATCCAGCCAAATAAGCCATGAGATAACTGGGGAATTAGAACAGTGATCAGACATATCCTCTTATCAGGAATCACTCAATTTTAAATGTGTGATAAATGGGCTGGAGAGATGTTTCAATGGCGAAGAGCACTTGTTGGAGGTTTGGGGTTCAGTTCCTAGCACATACACAGTGGATTACAGCTGCCTATGCCTCCAATTTGAGAGGATCGAACACTTTGGGCACTGCATGCATGTAGTACATGTACATACCACACAGGCAAAACATTCATACCCATAAAATTAAGATACATGAATTAAAAATAAAATGTTACTGAACTTTTCACCTATTTCAATGAACAGCAATGCTCTTTAAAAAGCAGTAGCCTCCAAGTTACAGTCGGGATAGTTCTCCATTTTACAAGGTGGAGTAAGTCAGACAGAGTCATTCAGGAATCCACACACAAATATCCAAAGCCTGCATAATAACAACAAAAAGTTATGTAGAAGATAAATAATGAGAGGCCTGTCATCAACTGAAAGATGCAGTGATAAAAATCACAGTAACACAATCAACATGGTATCGGCATCAGGGCAGACAAATCAGTGGAACCGAACAGTGAATCCAAAAATAGATCTCAGCATATATCATAATTTAATATGTGACAAAGGCAGTATTTCAATTCTGTGGGAAAGAATGGTTTATTTAATAAGCAGTGCCGGTGTAACTGGCTATTCATCTAGAACAAAATGAACTTGGGTCTCAATTTCACAAGTCTAAAAACAGATTCTAAATGGATTAAAAACGTCAGTGTAAGCACTAAGCCTTGGAGAGACATTCAGGTAACTACATTCAAATGTGGGTGACAGAGAACATGTTCTAAAAAACGAAAACCAGAAACTTGGGAAATGGGAAATGTATGGTAACAAAATTCAAAACCTTTAAATGGCAAAAGATGCCAAGGCAAGTCATGTCAAAACTTGTTTAGTGAAGCATGTGAAACACAGATAAGTCGTGATGGGGTAAATATTTCTCACACACAGCAAATTCAGAGAAACTGGTAAAGAAAAGATAAAACATAGGGGCAAAAGGCAACAGGGAATTCACAGAATAAGTCCAAGTAACTAATAAACATGTTAAAGATTTTTAAACTCACCAGCATTTTGGGTATTGCAAATTAGAATAATAATGGATATCTAGCCAGATGTGGTGGCATACACCTATAATCCCACACTCAGAAGGTAGAGGCAGGAGAAACAAGGCTAGCCTTATCTACATGGTGAGTTTGATTTCTTCCTGGGCTTCATGACACTCTGCCTAAAAACATCGAATAATTATGAGGCATTATATTACACCCATGAGATTAAAAACATTCAAAAGACTATTACTATTGCAGTGTTTGTGAAGCTGTGAACTGTTCCTGTCTTTGGAGAGAAGATAGTCTTAAAAACATCTATTAAAGAGTCCACACAACCTTTGACCCACTGATTCAAGCCCTGGGCATGTAGAAATAATTAACAAGCCAATATGGAAGGCTGTGTGCAGAATGGTAGGAGCAAAAAATTAAAAGCAAAATGAATGCATAACCATGAGGGAACAGTTTAATACATCTCTCTTTTTGCTGAATTTGCAAATATGGCTGAATAGTGTCTCTGCTTCATAAAATACTAGGCTTCTACTTCCAAGGTAGAATTGGAACTTCTTGTGAACTAGGATTCTCACGAGCGTGGAGTGAGAAGGGCAAGCCACTGGAGCCATACGGCTCCTGGAGATAGACTGATGTACACTGGTGTGTGTGTGGTGTGTGTGTGTATTTACATTTGTAAGCAGACTTCTATCTGTGTGTGATCACATGAGCTTAAGGACGATGTAAGACATGAACTACATAGGGTTAACAGTGTCTCTGCCTCTCCGGGGTAAGATTTGGGGTGATGCAGTTGTGATTTATGCCTTTAAGCACTCATGAGGCCTCGAGGTCATCCTGTTTTACAGAGAGAGTTCCAGGACAGTCAGGACTCCACAGTGAAACCAAGTCTCAAAAATAAACAAAACAAAAGAACAAAAACCTATTGTGATATGCTATCAATGCATCTGCGTCTTAATGTGTTTATCATTTGCCTTTCTTATCCCTGGGACCAAAGTCAGGACAAGAAGCAACTAAGGAAGGAAGGGTTTGTTTTGACTTGCACTTGGGGTGGGGTGGGGGTGGGGGGCGGTGCATTATGGCAGGGAAGTCATGGTGGGAGAAGCAGCTTTCAGTTGTGATGACAGGATCTCTTGAAGCTCCTAGCTCACATCTAGGTGTAACCCAAAGCAGAGAAGAGACAAGAAGTGGAGTAGGCCATAAACTTCAAGTCCACCAGACCTCTCCCAGAGGACTGCTTCCTCCAGATAGGCCCTACTTCTCAGTGATCCATGGCTTCCACAAGTAGTACCACTAGTTGGAGACCAAATATTCAAATATCTGTTCCTATGAGAGAGATTTTGCATCCAGACCACAATCCTATGTTTAAACATTGTATGTGTGTGCATGTTTGCATATATAAGTATATATATGTATATTTCATGTACATATACATAGAATAATATATACTATATTAGAACAAGATGGAATTAACTATACCCAAGTATTTGAGAGTATGATTGATAAACTATTAAAATTTTTAAAAATGTTAACATATGTGATAAGATTGTTTTTCTGACAAAGTGGACATATGCAAAAAGGTCTACAGAGCTGGGCTATATAAATGCTTATGATACTACTGAGCCATGCAAAAGGTAGGAAGGGACAAATGTCATGTTGTTACTGTGGTACCCTGAAGGGAGTGGAGGTGGGGACAATAATGGGTTTTTTTTTTTTACACATAGCGGTGCAGTTTTACTTGTTCCATCAGTCTAAATGCTTTGTAATTTAAAATAATAAAGAAATTAAAAATATAGTCTTTCTTCCTATGATATGATAGCTTCCATTCTGTATTGGATTCTTCTTTTTTCCTTTTTCTAAATAGTTTCTTGGTCCCTCTAGCCTCCTTTTTAAGTCTTTGCTCTTTTTAAGTCAAGAATGAGTGTTGAGTTTTTCTGTATTTTTGGTCTCACCTAAGACAGTCTGGTTGCTCTCCCTTCTTGTTTGTCTCTTCCTTGTCTGCACTCTTCTATGTGGGTCTCAGGTCTTTAAATGCAACACCTATATTTACAGTCCCCCGAGAATATATCTCTCACTCCCCGGCGTTCTCCTGTGCTGCAGATGCTGGATTCCGTACTACTGACAGCTACACTTGAACATCTGTTTAGACTGATCTCAGTATGACCCCAAATGGAACTCTTGACCAACCGCCCTCTCCCACTTCTCATTGTCTCCAAACTTGACGTGACCTCAGAGGGGTTCTACTTCGCATCAGTTTGTGGTAGTCAGAGGGTGCTAAGGGGACTCTCCTCACTCCTCCCATAGACTATCCTGTGTGCTGACTGGTTTTGTGTCAACTTGACACAGGCTGGAGTTTCAGTTGAGGAAATGTCTCCATGAGATTCAGCTGTAAGGCATTTTCTCAATTAGTGATCAAGTGGGGAAGGCTCCTTATGGGTGGTGCCATCCCTGGGTTGGTAGTCTTGGTTCTATAAGAGAGCAGGCTGAGCAAGCCAGGGGAAGCAAACCAGTAAAGAACATCTCTCCATGGCCTCGGCATCAGCTCCCGCTTCCTGACCTGCTTGAGTTCCGGTCCTAACTTCCTTTGGTGATGAACAGCAATGTGGAAGTGTAAGGTGAATAAACCCTTTCCTCCCCAACTGCTTCTTGGTCATGATGTTTGTGTAAGAATAGAAACCCTGACTAAGACATCCCAGAATGCCTTATTTAGTCAGGACCCATCCTCCTATCCTGACACAATTCATGTTCCATAACTCTCACCCTTTTCTTTTCTGATCGACTAAAATGTTTATGTCTCGCTTTGGTTTTTTGAGATAAAGCCTAATGCAAGGCCTCAGCCTGGCCATGTAGATCTCATGATCTTGTTCTGCCTCCCGAGTGCTGGGATTACAGGTTACATGAGTAATACTAAGTTTATCTTTTGTTGTTTATCTGATCATATAAGAAAGCTCTGAGAAGCCTGGCATGATATTGCCAGTCTTTAATCCCAGCACTTGGGAAGCAGAGGCAGGTGGATCTCTGTGAGTTCCAGGGCAACCTGGTCTACAGAGCAAGTTCCAGGACAGCCTGGACTACATAGTGAGACCATTTCTCTTAACAACAATGACAAACAAAGCAACAAGACAAACAAACACAACAGAAAAAGAAAGCGGCTCAAGGCAAGCACGCCATCCTAGTCATTAATGTTAGTCAGATGCCAAGAACAGTGCCTGGTCCATGGAAGGTTCTTAAGGGCTGGGAGATGGCGCTTTCTGTCCATCCAGTCTAGTGTACTTGTTATGCTTTGCATTACTGAGAGACCCTATCACAAACAAAACAAAACATGGTAGACAGGGGCTAGAGAGAGAGCTCGGTAACTAGGAGTACTTGCTGCTCTTCCAGAGGACCTGGCTTTGATTCCCAGGACCTGCTTGATGATTCCTGGTCGTCTAACTCCAATTCTAGGGGCACTGACAGCTTCATTTGGCCTCTGCAGACCCCAGGCACCACATGAAGCAAACAGACAGAACATCCATACACATAAAACAAATAATAAGTAAATAAGTAATGTTTAAAGAGAGAAGGTCTGGAGAGACCATACTCCATCATGACGAGTGCTTGCTGCTCTTCCAGGGGACTCTGGTTCAATTCCCAGCACCCACACGACAGCTCAGAACTGTCTGTAACTCCAGATCCTAGAGGATCCTGACATCGTCTGTCCTTTGAAGTTACTGCATGTATACGGTGCACAGTCATACAATGTAGAAAAAATATACACACACATAAAAATTAAGTAAACCAAAAATCCAAGATAGATAGTACTTACAGAATGACTACTAAGTTGTCTTCCATGTTCCACATGTAGACACAAAATTGCCACCCCTAGCCTCACGAGCAACAAAAAGGACAAATTAGTGCATCGAACTCGCTCTAGACATGAAACTCTGAGCTAAACCAGTCCTCCTAAGCGTTTTCACTTTTCATTTACTATTTTGTTATTTTATGCACGTACACACACACACACACACACACACACACACCGAGGTGCACAGGTAAAGGAGTTGATTCTTACCTTTCCTATGTTTTCCCCAGGAGTGAAGTCAGACGGCACCATGCACCCAGCGCCCGGCACTCGGTGCCCTTTCCTGCTGGGCCTTCTCTCTGGCCCACTCCTACCTCCCTTAAGCAACGGTTTTCTGTAAGATGCTTTTTGCTCGTCTTTAAATCCTGATGCTTGATGCTTTCCTTCTCTCTCCTAGGAGTAATTCTGTGTTTGCAGCTCACTGAAGAAACTTTCTCTTATGCTTCCCTTCGCTGTGACAAACCAGTTCTTCCTAAAAGTACCTCTTCCATGCTTGCCTGAGATTTGGCAGTTGTACATCTCTCTTACCAGTCACTCAGCCTTCAGCCTTGGAAGTCTGCTTGTTTGTGACTCAGTTGTCCTCACATCTGCATGAATCTGGTGAGCTGGAGTTCCTGGACTCTGGGCCCTGGTGGCCACCCTTCCTTTTCCAAGGTAGTTCTGTACAGCCTGACTGGGCTGCCAGCCACCGCTGGCTCTATGTGCAGCTGCAGTCTATTAACTGTACCCTCACCCATCCTAACCAAGACATTGTGAAGTATGCTTCAGATTCCGAGAGGAAGTGAATGGCACAAATGTGAGATAATAAAAAAATGTGTTCCTAATGCCTGACACTCCGTTTCCTTCCCACTAATCGGCTCGATCGTAAAATCAAAGATAGCCACCCACATCCTGAGGGAACTCATTGAAAATCTCAGGCAGCTGGAAAAGTTTCTAATTTCCTTTTACCATGGCTCTAGTAGTCAAATTAAAGATGGTTCGAAATTCAAATATGCATCTTTATGTCTGTTTTCAAAATCACCAAAAGACCAGCTTTTGACCATTGACTTCTGTGCTGAATATGTTTCCCCTACCAAAAAAAAAAAAAAAAAAAGTTAATTTGAGAGTTTGGGAACATGTTAAACTATTTTTATCTAAGGTACCTTAGCATAGCATTTCCTGCCCACATAATATTTCTCAGCCACAGAAAAATATGCTTTAAAAATTCTCTCCTTTCAAAAAACAATATTCTCAATGCTCTGTTTTTTTCTCTTAAGATTTATTTATTTATTTATTTATTTATTATGTGAGTACACTGTAGCTCTCTTCAGACACACCAGAAGAGGGCATCAGATCCCATTGCAGATGGTTGTGAGCCACCACGTGGTTGCTGGAAATTGAACTCAGAACCTCTGGAAGAGCAGTCAGTGCTCTTAACCGCTGAGCCATCTCTCCAGCCTGCTTTGGTTGTTTAATATATTTCTGTAACATGTTGGATTTGAGGGACAAACTGGTCTCTGTTCACACCTTTATCCAAGGCCAGAAATGAGTTAGTAAAGATCACAAAGTCACACAGTCACCCAGAATAGGATTATCTACTTGCTCCTTTTGTATTTCATGTATATGGATACTATGCCTGTCAGCATGCTACATACATGCCTGTTGCCCTCACAGGGCAGAAGAGACTGTCATATTCATGCAACTGGAATTACAGTCTGTAGAGAGCCACCATGTGGGTGCTGGGAATGGAACTGTGAGCTGTGAAGGGCAGTCAGTGTTCTTAACCACTGAACCATCTCTAGTCCCTGGCACATTCTCTCTCTCTCTCTCTCTCTCTCTCTCTCTCTCTCTCTCTCTCTCTCTCTCTCTCTTTTTCTCTCTTTCCTTTTTTCTTGTTTTGTGTATGTATGTGTGGTACCAGTGGTGGGACCCAAGGCCTTGTGCACATTAGCTAAGGGCTCCGTTGGTGAACTTTGTCCTAATCTGCTATAGTTGTTATAAGATATTGAGTCAGCATCTCTCTCAGTTGACAAGGGCTCCTAAATCCCCTCCCAGAAACACCCGTCTGATAAGAAGGTGGAGAGCTAGGACTGTGCATTTACTTCATTAGTATTTTTGCATTGTCTAATTTAAGTGCTCTAAAGCATATGCCTTTAATCCCAGCACCTGGAGGCAGAGGCAGGCAGATCTTTGTGAGTTCAAAGTCATCTTGGTCTACAGAGTGAATTCCAGGCTAGCCAGTGTCAAAATAAATAAAAAAATAAATAAATACAATTTTAAAAAATGTTCTTCCAGAGGATCCAGATTAGATCTTTCAACTCACTACCTCAGTCTCAACACAGGGTACACACCTATTCCATCAGGCCTAGCTCAAAACTGTTATTCATGGAAAAAAGAAATAAATAATATATAGTTATATGAAAAGTTACATATATAGTTTATATAAAATATACATTACATATAACATATATACGTAAGTTTATATGTATACAAAGCCCCACTTGTGTGTGTGTGAATGTGGTTGCAAAAATATATTATACTTATATACATATATATATATGTAAGTTTATATATATATATAAAGCCCCGCTTGTGTGTGTGTGTGTGTGTGTGTAAGTGTGCTTTCATCCATGGGCTAGGGTTCATGCAAAGTCAAAAATCAACTTGCAAGAGTTGCTGTCTCCTTCTACCTCAGTTTTAGGTAGGATCGCTTTTATTTATTTTATTTCTATTCATTTTGAGAACGCATGGCGCAGGGGTGGGGGTGGGGCTTGCTGTAAATGTGGGTGTTCTTGAAGGCCAGAAGAGGGTGCCAACAGACGCCTGGAGCAGGAGTTCCAGGCGGTTCTATGTGCTGGGAACTGAGCTCAGGTCCTGGTCAGAGCAGTGTGTGCTCTGAAACACTGAGCCATCTCTTTAGACCCCCTCACGTTTTGTTTTGTTTTGTTTCCACACTGGGGACTCCAATCTGACCTAGACACTTATGGGCAATTCTCTTGTCTCTACTGTCAGAGTGCTCGGATTACAGGTATGTGCTGCCACAGTTGGATTTTTAAAGATTATTTATTTATATGTGTTTTCTGTGCAGGAGTGTTTTGCCTTCATGCATCTCTGTGTGAGAGTGTCAGATACCCTGGAACTGGAGATACAGACAGTTGTGAGCTGCTCTGTGGGCACTAGGAATTTGAACCTAGGTCCTCTGAAAGAACAGCCAGTGCTCTAACCACTGAGAAATCTCTCAGCCCCCATATTTGGCTTTTTATGTGGGGTCTGGGAGTGGAACTCATCTCATCAGACTTATATGTCCAGTTCTTTTTGCACACCCACCATGCCAGATCATCAAAGTTGGCATCTTTAAGAAAGTCACTTGTGCTTTGACTACTGATATCAAGGAATGCAGAGAAGAGATCCTGAATTCTCCATGGGGTAGGAACTCCACCTGAGAACAGAGGACAGGACAGACCTATTACTCCCCGCCATCACGCTTAGCCAATAGATCCTCCACCCGAGCTGGTGCTGAGTCTACCTTCTCCCTTGACTCATTTCTGCAAGCTACTCCGAAGAACTCCTACACCTCTGTAGGAGATGTCGGATTGCAGATAGGAGTATATGTGACATTCTCCCAAGAACTCCTTCTATCTCCTTTCTAAACCCTTTACAGAGTACTGGGTTATATCATTAAGAATAAGATGTATGAGGCAGGGCCTCCACCTTTTTTGAAATTTCCCCATTAGTCTGATTTGTACTCATCAAAACCATTTTGAAAATTTGCTCTTCACATCTTTCACCCAGATGCAGGGATGTGGACGATTATTGCTCATCATCTGCTGTATTATTTGCAGGGACAATACACAAGTTCTCTCTTTAATCCGTTCTATTTTCACTTTTACTTGTGAAAAATGAAAACCTACTTTTCATTCCTTGTCATGTTTTGGATGCTGTTCAGAACGTCCACGTGGCTGTTAAAATGTGGCCGAAATGAGAATCTATTGACTAGATCTTTATAGAGATGGTAGCGTTCGAAAGACCAAGACAATGGGAGAAATTAAACAGGAAGTGACAAATTTAACTGTAAAGTTCTTGCATTTCTGTGCTATAGAAATTAATAACACTAGCTGGAAATGTAGTTGTTTTGTGCACCACAGCTAAGACTCATATGTGTGTACTTACATGTATAGGATATCTAACCAATTCAATTCAATTATGTTTATGAAGATACACTTATGTACTATACCTGCTATTAATTAATTAATATTTAATAATAAGGTAGTTTTAATTAGAAAAATCTTTTTGAATACATCAAGTTTCCAGTAGCCTTATTTGTAACACTTTATTTGCCTCAATTCCAGTTAACACATCATGTTTTAGAAGCCCTCCAACCCCCAGATCCTTAGCAAACTAAACCCTTCTTCAAACTCTGAGCCTACATTTATCCCACAGTCCAGCATCCCTGTCTAGGAGTCGCTTCTGTTCTGAACTGTTTTACAACTGAACTCCTCCCCCAACAGCCATCTCGCAGGTGGAGAGCAGGGACTATGCTTTGCATCACTCTATCCGCATTGCCTAACTTAGGTGTCAAACACACGCCTTTAATCCCAGGACCAGGGAAGCAGAGGCAGGCCAATCTCCGTGAGCTCAAGGTCCTCCTGGTCTGCATATTAATAACATTCATAGACAAAAAAAAAAAAAAAGCTAAACAAGAAACAACAACAAAAAGCTCTGCTGTTCTTCATACACAGAAGTCTGATCCTTTGAACACGTGAAGAGTTCATAGCAGTCCACATAGAAAAGATGAAGGATCCAGAGAGACATTGACAATGGAGATGAATGCAACATTCACAGGAGAGAGGTAACTGGCTTATCTATCTATGAAGGGGTAATTCTTTTACATTCTAAACCCTGCCCATTCTAATCACTGCACTCCTGTACGTTTCTTCAACAGAGGCTTCTTTAAGAACTATGGCAAGGGGCTGGTTGAAGACCACTGATTGCTCTTCCAGGAAAACTGGATTCAATTTTCAATACCCAAATGACGGCTCACAACTGTCTATAACTCCAGTTACAAAGGATCTGCATGCAAGTGGTTCCATCAAAATACTGGCTTATTCAACCTGCTTTCTTTTCTTATCTTTTATTTATTTAGTTAGTTTTTAAAAGATTTGTATGTATATGAGCATGCTGTCGATGACACACCAGAAGAGGGCATCAGATCCCATGACAGATGGTTGTGAGCCACAATGTGGTTGCTGGGAATTGAACTCATGACCTCTGGAAGGGCAGCCAATGTTCCTAACTACTGAGCTATCTCTCCAGCCCCTCAATCTGCTTTCTTATGTAACTCAAGAAAACCTGCCTAGGGATGGCACCACCCATAGTGGGTTGGGCCCTTTTCCATCAATCACTAGCCAAGAAAATACCCATAGATATGCCTGCACATCAGTCTGATGGGGGCAATCCTTCAACTGAAGGTCCCTCTTCCTAGGTGACTCTAGTTTGTGTCAAGTTGACCAAAAAAATGACCAAATACACCCCATCTCATGGCAATTTTCAAACCACATTCTTTATCGCTCATTCTGTATTCCAGAAGCAGTCACCAGTCACACCCCTAGCCTTCATCTTTGAGGTCAAGGAACACACTGCAAGGAATATCTGGGATTCTTCTGGCTTTTCTCCACTTCCAGCAAGGTTTCCATGCAGTATGAGGAGACTTCTAATCCATCCCTCCGGTGTCTCTTTCCCGTCATTCCCTACATCTTTCAGCTTTTCTTTGCCTTAGTCACCCTGTTCCTCTCCCTGACACTGCTTCACAAGTCTGCTTCTTACACGTTCTTTGAATCAATATTTTCACACACACACACACACACACACACACACACACACACACACACTCCGTCCCTGCACCATTCAGGAGAGCTGATTGTGAAATGTGTGGGAAGTCTGGATGCTTCAGGAGGATCCCTTGAATGCGGCCCCTGGTAGGAATATCTACTTATTGTATAAGCAACTCCCTGCCCCACGCTAGCACTGGCTGTTAAATTCCCACCAGCTACCACTGCCTACTCCTTTATGATTTTATTCCCTCGCTTGCCTCCTGCAACCTGTCTAAATTTAATTCAGAAATCACCATTTCTATTTAACACGGGCTCACAGAACATTTGCATTTGAAGATATAAAATACTTAAGAGCAGATGGTGTCACCACTCAAAGCCTTTATCTCCTGTCTGTACCGTGGTGATAACATGCTCCTTGTTGGCTAGGGTGGGACTTGACAAGGGGACACACACACACACACACACTGCCTGGCTAATGTTACTGGTGTCCTCCTCCACATTCACCCGGCCTTGGAGTGTTCAACTGTCAACAGACACTGTGGAGCTGTCATCCTTTTGAGTAGCTAGCACTAATGGCTCAGCAGTGATGTGTGCTTGGAGCTGGAGAAATAGTTTGAACTGGAAAGGGGGGTAACACACAGCAACCAGTCCTCCCTTGCGTATTGCTATAGTATGCGAAAAGCAGGTCTGTTTTGCATGACTGGACCCTGAGAAGTTTGGAATGATGCTAAATGGGAATTCCTGGGTTGTTATCCTCGTTGGCTGTCCTCCTCTTGGACACTTTCTACTCTGGGAGTCCTCACCCAGTGTTCAGCCCCGTTCAGCTTTGCCTTGGTTTTTCGGAAAGAATTTTGCAGTTTTTCTTGGGTCAATGTGAGTAGCCTGGGCAAGGCACAGGGGTGGCCCTCTCCCATCTTCTCTGGAGTCCAAATTGAGGCCTTCTATGACATCCAGCATCTGATTTGGAGAAAGGCCATGGACCTGTTTGCCTCGGTGGGATCTGAATTATTTTTCATTGTGTGACCAGCATATGTGAAAGGAAAAAAAAAAAAAAAAACCTGGCTCACTTGATTCAAAGAGCTTTCAGCCTGCAGGGTGAGGAAGGCACAGGGCAGGGGTGGCCCTGGCTGTGACAGTGGGAACACAAGGTGGCTGTTCCCTCAGCAACAGATCAGGGAGCAGAGAGAGTGGCACTGGAAGTAGGGCCTGAGATAACTTTCTAAAGCCAGTCCCCAGAGACCTACTACCCCCAACCAAGTCCCACCTCCTAAAGGCTGCACAGACTCCTTAAAGGGTGCCACCAGCTGGGCATCAGTGGCCCAAACATTAGCCTGTGGAGGACATGTCAGGCTCTCAGCACAATGGAATTTATATCTGGTTCTTCCTCCAAGGGCGATTTTACTTGAGAATGGAAGTGTTTTCCTACACTGGTATTGTCGCATTTGATGTGATCAATTATTTCCTACTGTTAATAACCACACATCTTAGTGACTCACAAGTACCTCAGAAATGGGTGAAGTCCAGCTGGGAGAGATGGCTTTGTGGATAAAGGACTCAGTGCACAAGCATAAGGACCTGAGTCCTAATCTTCAGCACCCATAACTCCCATTGCTGTGGGGAGGTGAGACTGGAGATCAGTTGGATTTCCTTGTGGCAAGCCTAACTCCAGGCTCAGTGAGGGACCCGGACAGAGCAGGATGCCTGAGCTCTGACCTCTGACCTCTCCCTCCATCTGCCCCATGTGCTTGTACACACCACACATGTGAAACAAGCAAACAAACAGCATACAGTGTTTGGGTTTTTTTTTTTTTTTTTTTTTTTTTGCTTTGTTTGTTCGTTTTAAATAGAGGTTGTTTGACTTTGGGAGGGTACTAAGGTCTCTTTTTGTTGTTTTTGTGGCTCCAAGGCTCCTATGTAAGAGTTTATTTTCAAATTAGGTGTGTTGAGGTATAATTCATATGCAATAATATTTGCCCAATTTGGTATGAGTTTTGACAAACACACGTGCCAACACAGTCCATATAGAGAACATCCGTAAGCCTTCCTCAAGTTTACCAGGGCTCCACATAGCCAGCCAGAGTCTCCAGCCCTGGCTCCAACAATCACTGACCGTATCTGAGTGTTACATGCAAGATCGTATAACATGTATCCTTTGGGGTCTGCCTTCTTTTGCTTCAGTTAAGTCATTTGAGACATAACCACTCTCTGCTTGTGATAACACAGCGCACTCTACATACCAACACTTCAGCTCAGTGGTTCTCAATCTTCCTAATACAGTGACCCTTTAATACAGTTCCTCATGTTGTGGTGACCCCCCCCAACCATAAAATTATTTTTGTTGCTACTTCCTAACTGTAATTTTGCTACTGTTGTGAATCATAATGTAAATATCTGCTATGCAGGGACCCCAAAAGGGTTAAGACCCAAAGGCTGAGAACCTCTGTGCTAGATCATGATACACTACGTGTATAATGGTGGCCCCATAGATTTTAATGGGACTGAGAAGTGTCTGCCATCTGGTGACAGCCGTCTTTGTAAAGCCTTGTACTTGGGATAAAGATGAGGGGAACATGCCACCGTATCATCATTCATCAGACACTCTGACACACAGCGCAGAACCCTTGCTAATGACAAGCCTGTGTCACCGGGTTGTGTATCTATTCCACTTTCTGTTTTGCTACTTATAAAAGAAAAGGCCAACCATGATACAGTATGCCAAGCCAGACCAACAGCAGCCTCATCAATTTCTTGCTATCTGTGTCTCTCCATGACCTTCCAGAGGCTGTGTGCAGTGACTAACCTGTGCCATCTATATTTGTGCAAGGATACTTTGTGTTGTTGGCACACTGGCAAAATTTTCTCAGATATGTTTCTCAGAATGTATCCCAGTCATTAAGCGGCGAGTCTGCCCTTTCTGTTTGCTAGATACCATTTCATAGTATGAAAGCACCCTGGTTTGTTTAGCCATTCAGCGGTTACAGGATATTGGGATTGCTTCTAGTTTGGAGCGATTATGAGCAAAGTCCCTACACAAACCTACCTATGGAGTTTTGTATAAACTAAGGTTTTTGTTTCCTCGGGTACATTCTATAGATTGCTTTCTTTGCTTCCCCTACTCTTAAGGCTCCCTGGTTGGTTATCACCTTCAAACTCACCAATATGGGGGAGCCGCGTATTATTTTCCCAGCGTACAAAGTGGTGTGTAAGTTCCAGATGGAGGAATACTGTTGTTTTCTGGGTCTTTTGACGACTGATGTGCCCTCTCAGTGGACACAGGCAACAAATGGAGCAATGGTGAGAGCAAAGGGAGGAGTGAGGAAAGCGCAGGCGCAGGCAAGCGAGGACGGGGCGGGGCTTCTGCAGCAGGTGGTGTGATTAAGGGTGTCTTAATTAGCAGCCAGCTGCCTATAAACGCTGCTTCTCTGCTTACTAGCTGGAATGGTGACTCACAGAGCTATGATTTGCTTCAGTCCACGCTCACCATTTGTGCATCTGAGCTGATACACCACAGCTGCTATCTGGACTCTCAAGTGAGGCAATTAGAAGGTCTCTGGCCACCAGAGATCTCTATTAATAAAAAGATGTAAACAACAATACTAGTGGACTTGCCGAGATGTACGCTAACTCATTCGATCATCGTGGTTACCTCCGAGCTGGCGACGGGTTTTCCTACTTTGAGGATGTTACAGAATCTGAGACACAGAGGTGAAATGGCTTGCAAGGGGCAGAGCTGGAGCACAGACAGCCTGGGTGACTTGCAAGCCTGATCCTCAGACACCAGACTAGCCTGCTCTACACCCTCACCTCTGTGATTCACACGACTGGAATCTCTTCTTTCACTCTCTTACCAGTTCCTCCTCCTCCTCTTCCTGCTCCACCACCACCTCCTCCTCCTCCCCCCTCCTTTCTCTCTCATTCTCTCTCTGTCTCTCTCTCTGTGTCTCTGTCTCTCTCTCTCTGTTTTCTGTTACATGTAACCCTCGATGGCTTTGGACTTTCTGTGTAACTAAATACTGGCTCCTCCTGCCTTAGTCACTCAAGTGCTACAATTACGGTATGAACCACCATGCCCAGCAAGGTGACTTATTATCCATTTTTCATAGATGAGGGATTAGAGACTCAGAAAAATGAAGGAGCTAAGTCAAGGTCTCCACGCCTGTGGGTCCTGGAGTTGGGAGTGAAGCCTGAGGTGCCCACGCTCACTACCACCTCTCCCTACCTCTAATAAAATCACTTGGTTTTCCTTGGACTTGACCTAAGTTGAGAGGCTGTCGAAGACATGAAATGAAGATGAATTTGCCCGAGTCTCTCTTAACCTTGCTGCCTGTGCGTTTCTATGGGGAGCTGGCTCTACGCAGCCTGCTGCCCCAGAGAGGATCTCTGTGGGGACCAGGAGGGACATTGTGAAAACATTCTTGTTTTTACCTTTTTTTGAAACAATCAACTCCCCTAGGAAAGCTTGGAAAGAACAAAAATAAATACTTGTTAAGAGTAGATTTACAATAAATGTCCTTTGCATTCTTTGGGCTCACATTCTCTTAATAGGCCGCTTATTCTGGGCACCACGCTTGCTCTAATTAGTTTTTGCATCATGTGCCGGTTAGCCTCCTGAGAGAGTGGGAGCCTGAAAGCAGGAGTCACAGCTAGGCTATAAAACAGCTGGAGCAGCCCTTCATCGCCCTGCCCAGGTTTCTGCCTAGTGTAGGAGCAGGCTGGCCCTGTTATGGTCCATCTTGCCTGCTCACCAATGCCGGGGTGCAGGGGATGTTTGCTGTCCGTCATCAGCTCTATCAGTACCTTACATCGACTTTCTGCTAGCTTGGTGCTCAGCACTCTCGGACGCTCGCTATCTCCAGCCCCCGCTGCAGGCTTTATGTAGCTGTCAATCTCCCTGGTTGGATTATATGTTCCTGAATATGGAGAAATAGATCGTGCAAGATGAATGGGATCAGATTTCCCACACCCAGGAGCTGCTAGTTATGTAGGAGAACCTGGCAGATACATAAACAGTCAGACTCTAGGGCATGCCCTGAATTGTGCCACCATGACAACAACGGTAACAAAAAACATTTAAGGAGGGTAGATCCTGGTCTTGGCACCGGGACAAGTTCTGCACATTTTTTATGCTTCAGTCTGCAGTGAAAGTGTTACTGTAACAGTTATCTATTATACTGAGACTGGGTAACAGTCATAAACTCTCAGCAGAGAACATTTATTTTTGCTCCCTCATTCATGATTGGCTGGGCCCTTCTGCTTCCAGGGCAGCTGCCTGTTGGCTGTAGGCATCTGGGCTGCTGCGGGGAGGGGGTGGAGGGAGAGCTGGCAGCTCTGTAAAGTTCTCTGCTGAAACAATCTACCTGTTTTAGAATCTGGTCTTCTCCAGTATGTTAGCTCTAGCTGGTCCTCTGGGCAGGGGCTGGGCCAGGAGAGCCATTCAAAGGATGCAAGGATGCAAGGATGCCATACTCGAACCCTGGAGGCTGGGACTCGAATTGGGAACACGCGTTTCTGATGCATTTTCATTTGACCAAGGAAGATTTCCAAGGGTAACCCAGACTGAGGGAATGAAGAGACAGATTTTACTTTTTGGTGTGAGGAGTTCCAAGACTTACCCTGGGAGGAGAATGGATTCCAGAAGGGATAGAAATTGCAGCCACTTCTTAGAACTTCTGCTGGGCTCCATTACTACCCCTGTTCTGCTCATGATGGGACTACTGTAAAGAAACAATAATGGCAATACACACAAAAGGGATACAGCATCACCAACAAAAAGCTTTCAAATCCATTTACAAGATTTGAAAGCTGCTTTAGCCTGGAGGTGAGCGCACACTGTGGTCCTGCCCTGCTGACTTGCCTGAAACAGACCAGCAGGCCAGTAGAGCTCACTGTTGTAACTGACAGGTCCCATGTGCTGCCATCCCTCCCCCAGGACTCTGCTCTTCTACTTGAGGCCGTCTCCGGTGCCAGGATACACTCCTCACAAACTAGAACAACATTCCTATTTTAAAAGTTAATTGACCTTTCATACCATGCGCTTGGCCATCTCCATATTCTCCACGCATCTATTTTTTTCCCCATATTGCTTCTTACCTTTCCTATTTCAGTCTTATTCTGACTTAAGCTCCCCATTCATATACTTCCCAATTCACCCTCTTCGCCCCGTCTCCCAATCAAAGTCAACCTTCCTTCTGCAAGTGTGCAAACAAGTCGCAGGCAGCGAAATGAATCCTGTGAGATGGGACTGTGTAAGAGGAGAATGTCAGAAGGTCCAGACAATCGGGGGCCACTGGCAAGGGAATGAAATAAAAACCGGAAACCTTAAGAGTGACCTGCTGAACTTTCTGCTCCCTGAAACATCACCCTATAGCCTCCAATTCTTGGCTTTGCTCTTGCGGCCCCTGCAAGCTTTTCAGTTCTCAATAATTCTCTATTAAAATGCAAATACCTACTGGGAGTTGTTAAGCCTTATCAGCTAATGGTTGACTGTGGAGTGAACACAAGATCCTGCTTTAATAAAGCACAGGACAGCAGAGGGACAGGGCCATAGTGTGGAAGATTCAGGAAGGAGAGAGGGTATTTATGGAAGGGTCATTTTCTGGTCTTTCTTCTATTTTGGTCCAAGTGAACTTGGCTCACGATTACCCACAGCCACCTCCTTTGCCTTCTCAACAGCCGTGGATTTAAAATGGTTGGTTCATTTCTCCTTGACCTGAACATCCACTGAATTAAGGAGGGATGCTGGCATAGCTCTGCTTTGCCTAAATTAGGCAGACTAAGAGCCATGCTAGGAAATAGCTATATCACCCCCCCCCCCCCGGTCTATATTTAGCTGTACTTGATTGCATGAGTCCCCTGGTACACATGTGGCCTTGGTGGCCCAGTGAGTCACACAGCAAAGCCGAGATGCGGACAAGGAGTTGAGTGAGCTTCTTCAGAGGCAGGAAGTAAGCCTGACTGTAGACTTCCCACGGGTGCTTACCAGGAGGGACCAAAGGGGCACAGCTGCAGACTGCCCAATCCATCCCAATTGCCCAGACAACTACAGAGCCATATTATCCCGACTTCCACAGGAAAGGACGACTGTCCCAGCCTCCTGGTAGGAGCAGGTCTCCATCTACCCATGGCTCTAAACACACATCTTCTCTCTCCTACTGCATCTGCACCCAGAGCCCTGCAGCAGGAGCCCAGGCTGTTTGATTGCTGAGTGCACATCCAACGTGCTTCTAGAATGAATGCGCCCACAAAGAGTTGGCAGCGAGGCGGCCGCATTTCAGAGCAGGATTAAATGAGCCTAGTCTTCCGCACCTCCCTCGGGATTTGGATTCTCTTTACAGGTGTAATATTCAAAACACTTAATATCCAGTAAAGTACCATCACTAGCCAATCAGAAAAGAAGCAGGCTTGTGTGCTCTGAAGCAGGGTTCTAGGGCTACCTGGCATAAACCACTAAGCCTTTAGTTCCTGGAGCATCAGGCTCTCCAGGGCCATGCAAGGAGAAGATGGGTTGGAAAATCCACCCCACCCCCTATGAGAGGGCTCAGAAGAAAATCTTCTCGCCAGCTGGCATGGAAGTATCCCAGTTTGATTTTGCTTTATTAACCTCACTGCTGCCCTGGTATATCCAGTCTGAGTGCCCTGTCCTTGGCTCTCAGCTCCAGCTCGAAAGCTCTGAAGAACCTTGGCTAGGCAAGTTCGTTCCCCTTGCAATGCACAAAGTTCTCTCTCTCTCTCTCTCTCTCTCTCTCTCTCTCTCCCTCGATCTTTATGTGTGTGTGTGTGGGGGGGGGGGGGTCCAGATACTGCAAATAGCCAATGGCCACTCTCTCTCTCTCTCTCTCTCTCTCTCCATATATATACATACATAATTTGTATATATAAAATCAAATAGTCTTCTTGTGACCTTGTGACCTTGAAACACCAAGTTTCTGTTTCTTCCTTATTTTTTTGGCTTTTTCGAGACAGGGTTTCTCTGTGTAGCCCTGGCTGTCCTGGAACTCACTCTGTAGATCAGGCTGACCTCAAACTCAGAAATCTGCCTGCCTCTGCCTCCCAAGTGCTGGGATTAAAGGCATGTGCCACCACTGCCCGGCCTATTTTTTTCTTTAGGCTGTTACCACCACTAAGAAAAAATGTTTCCTCATTTCCCAGTTACCTCCATCCACCCTTCAGTCAGGAACAGTGCTACACAGCTGGTACACAGTTCGCTCTGGACCCAGATCCAGAAGACTCAGAAATTCAAGGGTGTCCTAGGTTATGTATTAAGCTGGGCTACATAGTAAGACTTATCTTCAAAATCAAACAAAGCATATACGTGTATGTGCACATATATACAAATTATCTATTATCTATCTATCGTCTATCTATCAAAGTAAAACAAAAACAAACAAACTGATCTGTCCACAAACAGCTGTTCGTGGTTTTCCCTGGTGGGGGATGGGGAGGGTGGGCCCACTCACTTGACAGCTCTAGGGGAGGGTGGGCCCACTCACTTGACAGCTCTAAGGATTCAGTTCAGCTTCCACTGTCTCCATTCAAGCCTGGTGGTTCTTGGTCTCTTGCTGAACAGGCAACCTGGGCTCACAGGTCCTCCGATGGTAGTCAAGGACTTGCTGGAGGAGGGTAAGGGGAGGAGGTGCCGAGCAGAAAGAAAGTGAGCTATTTGCAGTTTGTCAGAAATCCTAATGGAAATTATAGATTAACTGAGTACTCTTGTGTGCAACTAAGAAATTTAACTTCAACTGGCTTAGAGGAAAACAGCAGAGCTAATTGGCTCATGAAATCAATCCACAGGAAGAACTGAAGTGAGCTGAGCCTCAGGGATGGCTGGCGCCAAGGCCTTAAATGTCACCAGGACACTCTCTCCTCACCTGTCCCTTCTGTCCCCGTTTCTGAATGTAAGCTTCATGCTCTACATTAGGACTCCTCACCTGCCAATGGGGATGGATTTTTGCCCCTTTTCCAGGGCACTGCCGCCATTTGGAGAGATGTGTTGTTATTACAACTGGGGGGAAGATGCTATCAGCATCAAGTGCACAGAGGTAGAAAATTAACCATCTACGGTAATCCGGGAAAGGTCTCACCTTACAGGCTCATGTGTGTGAACATTTGGTCCACCAGTTGTTGGTAGTGTTTGAAGAGGTTTAAGAGGCCTCCCTGGAGGAAGCAGATCACTGAGAGGTGGACCAGGAGTGGGGTTGAGATTTCTTAGCCATACTCTGCTTCTAGTATACTTTCCCTGCTCCCTGCTTGTTCTCATCCTTCGTCTGCCGTGCTTCCCTGCCACTGTGAGCTCTTAACTCTCTGGAATCATAAGCCCACACAAACTCTTCCTTCTATAGTTGTCTAGGCCATGGTGTTTTGTCAGAGCAATAGAAAAGTAACCAACACACCATCCTATGTGACACAGTGTGGCCTCCCTAAAAAAAACAACTTCACCTCAAAGGACAGTAAGGTGGTCAAAGTCTGATGCTGTCTGTTGTAACATATTACCACAGAGACTACAGAATGAGAGGTCATGATGAACAACATCCCAGAAGTTGGGAAGGGCTGCATCTGGCAAGAGCCTTTTTGTTTCTTGTGATACTATCCAATGGTAGAAGATGTCTCATGGCAGGAAGAAGAAGAAGAAGAAGAAGAAGAAGAAGAAGAAGAAGAAGAAGAAGAAGAAGAAGAAGAAGGAGGAGGAGGAGGAGGAGGAGGAGGAGGAGGAGGAGGAGGAGGAGGAGGAGGAGGAGGAGGAAGAGGAAGAGGAAGAGGAGGAGGAAGAGGAGGAGGAAGGGAGGGAGGGAGGAAGGAAGAAGGAGAAGGAGAAGGAAGGAGAAGGAGGAGAAGGAGAAACAAGAAGAAGAAGAAGAAGAAGAAGAAGAAGAAGAAGAAGAAGAAGAAGAAGAAGAAGAAGAAGAAGAAGAAGACACAGAGACACAGAGAGAACACAGAACCATCTTTTAATGAGGCACTAGTTCTTGTAATAATGGCATTAATCTGATGGTATGTATGGGGCCTCTCTTAAAGTTCCCCTCTCCTGCTATAGGGATAAAGTTGGGGGTAAAGTTCCTAGCCTATGAACTTTTGGGGGACACATTCTAATCAAAGCTTTATCCCTTTGGCTGGACAAATGGCTGCAGGCATCATTCAGATTCAAATCTAATAGCTTTGGTGGCCACCTTTCCCCCCACCTTCCTTGTCCCACACTGGACTTGCTGACTCTAATGCGACAGCCAAAACCTCCAGGGAAGATCGTGATGGCTGAGGTTGGTCCAGGACTTACTCTTAAACTATTAGGAACAAGAAGGTGGGATTTCAGAAGATCATGGAGGCTCTTTCTAAATGCCAGTGGCTGGAATAGGGGGAAGCATCTGACAAGACGGAAAGTCAGGTCAGCAAACATGAGAGTAAAGCTACAAATGGAATCACATAGTTGGTGTTTGAGAGACCATTGCGCTCTCTCTCTCTCTCTCTCTCTCTCTCTGTGTGTGTGTGTGTGTGTGTGTGAGTGATGTATATTTGTATGTGTCCCACCTATACGTGTACAGAGGCTAAAGGTAGGACATTGGCTGTCCTGTTCTGTCAGTTTCTGCTTTGTTCTGTTAAGGCAGAATCTTTAACTGTATCTGGAGGTAGACTGGTGGCTGGTAAGCCCCAGCAATCCTTCTGCCTCTGCTTCTCTTCCCCTCTCTTGTCTATCTTCCTGTAGTGGGTGCTAGGAATTTGAACTCAGGTCCATGTTTGTGAAGCAACAAGTACTCTTACCCTCTGGGCCATATTCCCAGCCAGCAAGAGAGACAATGTTTGCTTTGTTTAGTTTAGTTTTGTTTTTAAACTTAGGATACAGGGGAGCAAAGAAAGACCAGCGGTCATTAGCAGAGCAAAGGTTAGGAATCACATTGCTCTACTACACTATGGCGTAGGCCAAGCTAGCATTCCATGCTAAGACCCTTTTTACCCCACTCTGCTCATGGAGACCATTCCTGGGGGATTCGTTCTCCATTCAGAATCAATGGGTGGTGAGTGGCTATTTAGATAAACTAATTATTGCTAATGTTTAGCTAGCTAATGAGTTATTCCTTCAAGCTGACATAATGCCTAACCCCATTATAACTGCATAGCCTTTAGAAGGCCGTTAGAGTAGGAAACCATAGAACTCACTGCCAGAGAACTTGGGAGGAAGGTGTTTTTGGTTTGGAGGCCTCGAGGCTCAGGTCTTTCAAGCAGGCAGTAACTCACGCTATTATCTGAGTTAGTCATATTTATGGGGAACATTTTCTGAAGTCTGTGCTCTGGAACACAGAGTTCCTGGGTTGGTAGTGTTACTGAAAATAAATCTTTTAGGATTTGTTTGGGAAGTACTCGTTTGAGTGACATTTAGTCAGTTTGTGTACGAGAAGACTCGGAGCCTTTAACCAAGTGGGTGTGCGGCTCTCAGAACAGCAAGCAACAAAGAAGGATATTTAGCATTACTCTACTTGAAGGGGGCTTTAGCGAGTGCCTTTCTCTTACCTTCTGGGTTTATGGAGAGCAAGCTTCAGCCCCCTTTAGACAAGCTTTGAATTTTCCTCTGTCTAATTCTCAAGCAGTCACTATTTTGGTACCAACCTTGGAGACAGAGTCAATCTTAGCAATTTCTAGAGGAGATCAGAATGAAGATTACCAGAAGTTGTGACCTCCCATTGTCCTATGAAGGTCTTCTATATTGATTCTTTAAATCAAAGCCTAGATAATCTTTTTTAAAAAGTTATAAATAGTGGGGCCAGAGAGATGGCTCATGGGTTAACAAACTTTTCTGAGGCCCCAAGTGCCCCAAGTTCAGTTCCCAGTACTCACGTTGGGCAGCTCGTGACTACCTGTAACTCCAGCTCCAGAGGACCTAACCATCCTTTGGCTTCTATGGGCACCTGCACTTTAGGACACATGCTTGTACACAGACACATAAACACGTAATTACAGAACAAATTAATGCTTAAAAATCAGGGAAAAGGTGGATGAGATGGCTCAGTATGCAAAAGCACTTGCAGCCAACCTTGATGATCTGCATACAGCCCTCAGGAAATATGGTAGAAAGAGAAAGCCAATACCCAAAGGTGGTCCTCTGGCCTCCACGTACATGCCATGAGTATGTGCATACACACTGTACTGGCTGGTTTGGTATGTCAACTTGACACAAGCAGAAGTTATCACAGAGAAAGGAGCTTCATTTGGGGAAATGCCTCCATGAGATCCAGCTGTAAGGCATTTTCTCAAGGTGTAAAGGCCCATTGTAGGTGGTGCTATCCCTGGGCTGGTAGTCTTGGGTTCTATAAGAAAGCAAGCTGAACAAGCCAGGGGAAGCAAGCCAGTAAAGAACATCCCTCCATGGCCTCTGTATCAGCTCCTGCTTTCTGACCTGCTTGAGTTCCAGTCCTGACTTCCTTTGGTGATGAACAGCAATGTAGAAGTATAAGCTGAATAAACCCTTTTCTCCCCAACTTGCTGCTTGGTCATGATGTTTGTGCAGGAATAGAAACCCCAACTAAGACACAGACACACAGAAACAGACAGACAGACAGACAAACATGTCCAAGCATGCATGGACAGACCAGAATGAAAAAGAAAAAAAAATTAAAGTAAATAATTTGAGGAAGAAACTCCTTAGCTTCAGGAACCACAGCACCTTTAGGTACCACAAGAGTGTTTCTTGGTGTTTCTCCAATTCTTTTCAGTTGTAGCAAACATCTGCCTGTTCCCGACCGAGCTTTCCTCCTTAGGCTCTTGCTGCCTCCGTAGATGATGGCGAGTCTTGAGGCCAAAATACACATCCTTCAGTGATTCATGGTTTTGACTCAAAAAGCACAGCTTTCACCTCAAAGGGAGTAAGAAATGGCTCATCGTGGGGCCACACATGAGTGACCATGGCCTGGGAACATGGCTCATCGTGGGGTCACACGTGAGTGACCACGGCCTGAGAACCTGGATTCAGGCTGCTCTTCCAGTGTGGTAATCGTTTCTTGAAGCTTTTATAGCAGCCGAATAAAGGAAAGTCGTACATCGAGGCACCTTTAAAGTGGTGGAGACGTCAGGTAGATGGGGACAGCAAAGCAGAGGAACTTTTGATGACATTGCAAGCGTTGGGTTTGGCGGAAGCCAACAGTGCATCAGTGTGCTCCAGAAATCACAGAGACATTGGGTCAAACACAGATAATGAATAGGCTATTAAGGGGGATTAAAAATAGCTCAAGACGATTTGAGCTGGACCTTTGATATTCCAGTGCCCCATGGTCACAGGCCTACTCGGCCAACAGCCTTGTAGAATCTTTAGCACCAGCTCAACTATTTTCCTTGGGACTTCGCAGTGACCTCTACTGGCCAAGCATCCCATCTGATGCAGTTGGAGGCCAAATATTGATGTCTGTCCCATGGTGCTAAGAATGTTTATTTCTAGGAGCTGATAAAGACGAGGAAGCCAGTCTTCAAGAGAGAATTAGTTGGCAAAGTCATTAAGAAAGTAATCCTTGGATCACTTTAAATTATCAGCCATGATGATCTAAGTTTGACTTTTCTCCTGCCCTCTTTATCAGAACTAACATTTACATATGACCTTTAAAGAGACAGAAATATTAGAAAAATAATCAAGAACACAGCAGGGCCTACAGAAGAAAAGATAGCAGTTAAAGGAAAAATGGGAATTTTCACCAAACAACAATTCTATTTTCTAACTGGACTGACTACATGTGTCCCCTGTATCTATAGTGATTTGTGCTTTGTAAATATTTTATTTATACTTGGATAATTTGAAAGAAATTAAATTATCTTTTAATTTCAGGTTTGTCTAGGGAAGATTGTTTTTTAATATCTAAATGATTGTAAATTTCATTTAGAACTAATATTTTATTTGTCCTATTGTTTTGGAAATGTACTAGATTTTAATTTGGGGAAGTAAATGAAAAAAAAATTTCAGATAATACAATACCGCCTTAAAGCCCTTCTGACAAGATCATCTTTTCCTTGGCACCAAATACTAATGACAGTGATAGGAAGAAATAAAAAAGGAAGTAGGGGCTGGGGCGTGTGTGTGTAGAGGGATGGCTCAGCAGTTAAGAGCGCTGGCTGCTCTTCCAGAAGTCCTAGTTCAATTCTCAGCACCCACACAGTGTCTCACAACCCTGTATAATGGGGCCTGGTGCCCTCTCCTGGCCTGTAGGTATTCATGCAGACTAAGCCCAAATATACATTAAATAAGCAAGTAAGTAAATAAATATTTTTTTTAAAGGAAAAAAAAAAAAGTTGGGGTCTGGGGAAGTGGCTCAGCAGTGAAGAGTACTGACTGCTTTCCCAGAGGACCAAGTTTCAATTTCCAGCACCCACCCAGTGGCTTACAGTCATATGTAACCCCAGTTCTGGGATCCACACAATGTGATGTTCTGTCTTCCTTAAGCACCACGTATGCAAGTAATACACAGACAAACATGCAGGAGATGAACTCATAGGCAGAAAATAAGAATTAGTCTTAAAAAGGGAAGTCAGATTTGGGAGAAATCAGGATTTTATAGATTCTTGTGGGCATAGCTCAAATCTTATTTTTATTTTATATTTAGAAAGGGAAATAGGACCCCAGAAAGTCACTTCCTAATGTTGTCCATTTGCTTTTTATTAACAAAACATAGATGTTCTGTCTGCATGTATATCTGTGTGAGGATGTTGGATCCCCTGGAAGTAAAGTTAACAGACATTTGTGAGCTGCCATGTGGGTGATGGGACTTGAACACCAGTTCCCTGGGACAGCAGCCAGTGCTGTTAACTGCTGAGCTATCATCTCTCTAGTCCCTTCATTCGTACTACTTAAATTAGCCATTCTGAGAATTTCAATTTTAGTTCACAATAAGTTAAAATATGAATCAAAGTGGCTTTATGTTTTGCTATTCTGGTATGCTCATGAGTTTCAAGGGCATAGGGAGGTTTGCCCCATGCTGTTTTAGACTCAAAAATGATACATAAAAAACAATTATCCTGAGTATGTGTAACACAATTGCATTAACTTACAGTGAGCCTGCTTTTCAGTTAAAACAAAAATGTGAACTTTGCATCTCTGTATGATTTTGATGTAAGAAAGACCCAGCAAAAGTAAGATTAAATGACACTTGTTATGCAGATTTAGGTTATTATATTTCCATGTTTAAGAGCTAACCAGGGGGCTGGAGAGGAGGCTCAGTGGTTAAGAGAGCTTGCTGTCCTGTCATGAGGATGCAAATTTGAATCCCAGTGTCCCATCATGAAGCTCATAATGTCCATGACTCAAAAATGCCTGTAACTTCAGCTCAGAGGGATCTGATGCCCTCTTCTGGAATATGTGGGCACCTGCACACACATGCACATACACTACACTCATACAAATAATTAAGAAAAATAAATATTGCAGAAAGCACTCATCACCAGAGCCGGGTGTCCTTACAAATGGAAGCTTTGAAATATGTGAAATATTCATATAGGATCTCTCCTCACTGTAGGTTTTATTCTAAAACAGACTGTAACAATCTTTTCCTCTGATAAGAATTTTGTATCCCCTTCGGAGGTAAAGATGGAAGTGGGAGGGATCACAAAGAGTGAGGATTAGGGGAGGGAATTGAGAACACATAAATAGAGTCTAGAATTTGTCTCTAGTTCTGATACAACCTCTAGAGTTTAAGCTTAATAAATTTTAACATCTCCTTTTTAACACAGATATGGTTTCTGAAATATTAATTTTTGTAAATTAGTGATTTTGTTTTTTTTTAAGATTTATTTTATTTATTATATGTAAGTACTTTGTAGCTGTCTTCAGACACCAGAAGAGGGAATCAGGTCTTGGTTGTGAGCCGCCATGTTGTTGCTGGGATTTGAACTCAGGACCTCCGGAAGAGCAGTTGGTGCTCTTAACCGCTGAGCCCTCTCTCCAGTCTGTGATTTTTATCTTTTATTTTCTGATGTGCTTTAAAACTCCAACTATAGTAGGTGTCCCACTCATGAGTTGTATTTCCACTATCTAGAGTTGATTTAGTATGAATTTTTTTTTAACTAGATATTCCCCAATTGAGGAACATGTAAGCTAAGTGATCTTTGTCCATTTTTCTAGATACTCGTGTAAGTTAAATTAACACAATTACCAAAGATAAAAACATCTGGAGTAACAAATGGCAGCTTCCCCCTCCCCCAAATCTCTTCTTCCTGGTATCTCTGTTTTCTATTCTCCTGAAAATCATAGGCTTCTGTGTGCTACGTACAAGATGTGCGTTTCAGATGAGCTCCATGGGCTGCATCGGGAAGCAGCTCCGTGTGTTCTGATACCTGCTGTGTCTCAGGCTTGTCCTGTACATGACAGAGATATGGGGAAGGAGATACTCAAGACATGGCGATCAACCTGTATATGTGTATTCCTGATAGGGCTTCTTCCCACTTAGGAATAGGGTTGATTTCATTGGATCCCTATACATTTTGGAATATTTTCCTTGACACCTCCATATTACTGAGCTGGAGGGGTTGAGTACCTATCTTTGATATAACCATTACTTGCTTGATTTTATGGGCTTTTCTGTTGCCATGGTGAAACACCATGACAATGAGCAGCTTAAGGAAGAGCCTGTTTTGGCTTATGACTCCAGAGAGCTAGATAGCTTAATGGTATGAAAGTCCATTAAGTATTGAATTACTCCCTGGTCATAATGATGATATCAAAGATATGAGTACTTGTTCCCTCCAGCCAAGCAATATGCAACTAACTGTCAAGGAGAACACCCCAGAATGCATAATCTAGACATCAAGTGAAATTACCTTTATTTCTTTTTTTTCCTACCAATTAATTTATTTATTCACTTTAGATACCAATCATATATCCCCTCCTAATTCAGCCCCCCTTACCTGGACCCTTCCTCCATTCTCCTTCCCTTCACTTCTGAGAAGGGGGGGGGTCCTTCTCAGGGGACCAACCCATCCTGGCGCATCAAGTCACTGCAGGACTTGGTATATTCTTTTCCACTGATGCTGGACAAGATAGCCCAGTTAGGGGAACAGGATCGACAGACTGAAGACCAAGCTGCATTTCTGCTGCATATGTACAGGAGTCCTAGGACTAGCCCATGTATGCTCTTTGGTTGGTGGTTCAGTCTCTGGGAGCCCCCAAGAGTCCAGGCTAGTTGACTCTGTAAGTCCTCTTGTGGATTACCTATCCCATCCTGGTTCCTCTATCCTTCCCCTAACTCTTCCACAAGATTTCCCAAGCTCTGTCTAATGTTTGGCTGTGGGTCTATGCATCTGTTTCAGTCAGCTGCTGGGTGGGAGCCTCTCAGAGGACAGTTATGCTGGGCTCTTGTCTATAAATCCAGGCTGACAGATACAAACATAGCCTGAGACTCCAAGGTACTTTGAAGGAGGAAGCAGGTCAGCAATGTGTTCATATAGATCTTCTGAGGACAGCTCAGCACATCATCCCCCTGCCCCACCCCACACACATACATACACACTGACAGGGGTTGCTACTACAGTCATTTATGTCTGGCTCACATAGGCCACCTGTGTATCTAGGCCAGCAGTGACAAATATAGCTGTCAACAGTGTCTTCACATGTTGCATCATTGTGACAAGGCTTTGACCAACAAAGAGGCAGCAAGGTCTCACAGTGCATTCCCTGAATCCACTACCTGTGCTGGGACAGTGGTTGTTGTAGCCTCTATCCACACGTGGACCTCCATGGACACAGGGCTGACTGGCACATCATCAAAGTTGAGTTCACAGTGGTTTCCAAGGAAGCTCGGTGCACAGTCACAGAAGTAAGCCCCAAGAGCATCCTGACACGTGGCACTGAGCAGACACGTCTGGGATCCTTGGAAGGAACTTGGATGACTCAGCTAGGAACACACACATAATGGTTGATTGCTCAGTGGTATAGTAACAGAACAGAAGAAAGTCCTAAATCTTCAAATGCCTGACATCAGGTATGGAGCGTTGGGGTTGGTGGAAGTTAATGGTCTGTTAAAGCATTCCAAAATGACAGTCAAAGGGATATTAGGTCAGACACAGAGTTGAGTAATAAATGTCTATTAAGGCAGCTAAAGATAGCCAAAGACAATTTAGCTCTGGGCCTGCAACATTCCAACCCTCCACAATCACTAAAGTTCTGGTAGTCAATCAGCATTGTAAGATTTTAAACAGAAGTTGGCCTTTTCCCCTGGGAACTTCTCAAAACAGTAGGTATCAGACAAAACAAACAAATATTTTAAAATTCACATAAAGCAAAAGTGACAAGGAACCCAGAGTAGCCTAATGCAAAGACTTGCCAAGGACAATGTTTTTGTTTGTTTGTTTGTTTGGTTGGTTGGTTGGTTGGTTGGTTGGTTTGGGTTGGTTTGGGTTGGGTTTTTTTTTAAGAGTCAAAGTGAACAAAATTGAAAGAATTCTCTGTCACCTTTGAGGTTCCATGCTAAAGGTGTCACATGCTGTACTGCCCGTGGGACCTGCAGTGCATTTTCTTAATTAGTTATTGGTGGGGAGGGCCCAGCCCATTGGAGGTGGGGCCACTCCTGGGCAGCTGGTTCTAGAGTGCTATAAGAAAGCAGACTGAGCAGGCCATGAGGAGCAAGCTGTGTTGTTTGTACTCCTTAAGAGCTTGTCTTGTGTCAGGAGCCATCTAGGATAGGATAAAGCTGCCAGGTGGGGCTCCTGAAAGATAGCCCACCATTTTTGCATGGTCTTCAATGGGTGATCTCAATGGCAAGGTCCCAAAGAGACTTGATCTCAGGATTGTGTCTTTCAACTGATAAGCCTTTCCTGTCATTATTAAATTAATATAATAATCCCTGGGCATTATCCTATCCTATTGATCAGATTTCCTGCAGATCAACATAAAGATGAACTTTTATGAATTAATGCTGTTTGGATATATGATACATGTGTTCTCCAATATACATATTCTTAGGGTTTCATTGCTGTGAAGAGACACCATGACCAAAGCAACTCTTATAAAAACAACCATTTAATTGGGGCTGGCTTACTGTTTCAGAGGTTTAGTCCATTATTGTCATGGTGGAAAGCATAGCAGTGTGCCGGCAGACAAGAGTGCTGGAGGAGCTGAGAGGTCTACATAGGGATCCAAAGGCAGCCAGGAGGAGGAGGAGGAGGGAGAGGAGGAGGAAGGTCTCTTCTGCACTGGGTGGAGCCTAAGCATAAGACTTAAAAGTCCACCTAAACAGCTGAACTTCCTTCAACAAAGCTGCACCTACTCCGACAAGGCCACACCTCCTAATAGTGCCGCTTCCCTTGGGTCAAACCTTTCAAGCATATTCAAACCAACAAACAAGCACGAAGCATGCACACGCACACGCACTCGCGCGCGCACACACACACACACACACACACACACACACACACACTTCCAGAGAAGTGAAATACAGAACTAAAAACTACAACCTCAACCCTCTAGCACCAGACAGGGAAGAGCTCTGTGAGTCTGCAGCTTCAGGCTCTAACCTGGGTGTGGTTCCTGGAGGAGTCTGGGCATGACTCCCTGAGGGAGTCTTTGTGGCAATCTTGACTGGTTATTTACTTTCCCCTCTGGTTTCTTTCTAACCTGTACTCTCCCCACTCCCAAACCTGCCTGGTAGACAGCGTAAGACTGTAGGGAAACAAAACAAAAAATAAAACAAAACAAAACCCATAATGCCAGTGAGTAGATTTAATGGCTCCGTGACACTCCCACAGATCAGGATCTTTTCTTCAGTCTCCGTTCATCATTTATAAAGCAGGAGCAATGTGAAGGTGTACTGAGTGTAATTGATTATACATTGTTGGCTAATCCAGAGCGCCCACCAAACCCAGACAGCAGGGCCAGGCACCTGTAAGCACTGTGACTGCCTCCAGGAGAATGTTTAATGCAAAACGGAATGGGTCTCTGCTCCCTGGGGAACTTGGTCAGCTCTCCCTTGCTTCACTTCTCTCTAGCCCCAGCTTCTGCTCTGTTTCTTTGCTTTCGTTTTCCTCCATCTTGATGCTGGTATGATCCTCATGGAAACAAAGCATCTTTGATTGTCTTTTGATTTCAGTTCTCCTTCCTCATCTTCCCTTCATTCTGTTTTCCTTTAAATGCTCATTTTTTAAATTGTATTTTTAGGGTTTTTTTTTTTTTTTTGTCTTAAGACAGAGTTTCTCTGTGTAGCCCTGGCTGGACTGGTATTCACTCTGTAGACCAGACTGATCTTGAACTCAGTGATCTGTCTGCCTCTGCCTCCCGAGTGCTAGGATTAAAGGTGTGTGCCACCATCATCTGATCTCTAATTTTCTTCTAATGCCAGAGTTACGTGAAATAGAAACAGAGGGACATTGCTTTTATTTATTTTAAGTTAAATAAATAAAAAAACCCTCACAATTTCTTTACAAGAAGTCTAATTCCGACATGCATTATTTCTAAAGATTCCTTAGGTCTCTCTTAAATTATTTTTTAACAAGTTTGTTCTTTGCAAGTTGGCTGTGTGTGCCTCTTCTAATGTGTACCACCAGGCCCTCAGCTTTTAAATTTTTCAAAAATATCTATCTTTCTATCCATCTATTTCTATCTATCCATCCATCCATGTATCTATCTATGTATCTGTGTACCTGTGTATCTATGTATCTATCTATTCATCCATTGATCCATGTATGTATGTATGTATGTATGTATTCATCCATCTATCCATCCATCCATCCATCCATCTGTTATCTGTTTGTGGGGTCAGACCATGATGCACATGTGGAGCTCAGAGGACAACTAGCCAAGGTGCTGCTTTCCTTTCATCTCCTGAGTTCTGGGGATCAAGCTCTGGTTCTCAGGTTTAGTGCCAAGTGCTTCCATCTTGCCAACCCTCAATTATTAGTATATATTAATTATATATAATAACTTTCCTTATGACATTTTCATACATGTACACAATATACTTTGATTCTATTCATCCCATCATCCTGTCTTGTATCCCACCTTCTCCTACCGACTCCCTTTTCTTCCACAATGACTTACCTTCCACTCTTCTGTTTTGAATTCATTTAAATACTTATCAAGGGATGTATGTGTTGCACATGTGTAATTCTAGGTCCTGGGCATACAGCCAAAACTAAATCAACACAAATCATGGTTTAGGTTCTCGTGAGCTTGCTTCCTAGGGGGAAGGAGGCTACAGAGGAAAGGGTGTCAGGCTTCCCCTACCACTGCTCCCCTGCTCATATCCCCATGTCTGATCTCTCCTTCTCCTGCCATGACTGGCCTATATCTCATTTCTTGGGCTGCCCTCTTATTGAAAAGGTTTGTTCCTCTGGTTGATTTGTAAACACCCTGGTTGGCTCCAGATAGGATGCAGGCAGCTAGCTAGCTCCCTTCCTGGTGGATGCTGCATAGTTTTCCTAGGTGCTCTTGGCCCTCTCCAAGCTGGGTGTATCTTCTGCCTGGTCCTCAAGTCCCTATCTTTGGTGGAAGCCAAAGCTCCCAAGTTAGCATGGCTCTGATGATAATCAGTGCATTGTTCATGTCTTCTTCCAGATCTTTAGTGAAGATGCTGAATGAAAGCACATCCCATCCCATGATACCCTGCTAGAGACCTCCCCACAACTCCACACTCTGCCATTTGTTTGCTGTTTTATTTCCCTTTGTTTACCTTGCCAGCTCGTGCCCTTGCTTTTGCAACAGGCAGGAATCTTGGTATGTCTGCCGCTGCAGAGCCTGCTTTAAGGGTGGAGAAGTTAAAGCCTGGCAGATTGTAAATGCGTCCTTTTGAGCCTGAATTAAATATGGATCATGAATAGAACATTGTCAGTAAATATGCCGCTGCGCTCCCTCCTCTTGGGTGCCTTTGTTTTCTCCTGACTTTCCCCAGCTGTTCCGTCTTTCTGAGAGCAAGGAAGGGTGGATGTTTGTGTGCTGGGTGCAGGGTTGTTGCTTGGATCAGCTCAACTGTAACTGAGGTTCCTCTGTGGCCTGCAAAAACCCAAGCAAAGGATTGCATAGCAGCCCAGCCTTTCTCTCTTCCCTGAAACAAGACCCTTTTCAGTGTAACCTCAGTCTCTTCTACCCGGACTCTGGTCCAGACACGTGGCTTTTTTTTTTTTTTTTCCCTGAATGGAATTTAAGAGGATATAGTGTGGGCCTATGCTTGGGGACAAGCACTTGGGTCCCTGTCTCTACTGTTCCCACAAAAATATGCCTTTAACAGTATGGACATACTCTATGACCATTCTAAGTTTTCTGACAACAGGGTGACCCCCAGGTATGAACCTGTCCAGTCTACAGCAGCAGAACCTCCAAGGTCAACTTCCAAAGACAAGAACAGAAGGTCTTGTTTAGCCAGGTGCTGGTGGTACATGCCTTAATCCCAGCATTTTGGAGGCAGAAACAGGCAGATCTCTGTAAGTTCAAGGTCAACCTGGTCTACAGAGTTTCAGGACATCCAGTGCTATACAGAAAAATCCTGTCTCAAAAAACGAAAACAACTCTTATTTGTTTGCTTCATAGCTTTAATTCATAGAATAGCATGTGTCTGGAGTCTGAGAGTACCTTAGTTAGGGTTCCATTGCTCTGAAGAGACACCGTGACCAAGACAACTCTTATAAAGGCAAACATTTACTTGTGGCTGCCTTACCATTTCGGAGGTTCAATCCATTATTATCATCATGATGGGAAGCAGCAGTGGTACTGGAAGAGCCAACAGTTCTACACCTTGATCTAAAGGCAGCCAGGAGGAGGGCCTCATCCACATCCAGTGGGGCCTGAACACTTGGAAACCTCAAAGCCCACCTACACAGTGATATACTTTCTCCAACAAGGTCACACCTAATAGTGCCACTTCCCGTAGGCTAAGCATGTTCAAACACATGAATCTATGGAGCCAAACTTATTCAAGCCACCACAGAGAGACTGAGAAGTCACTGATTTTACAAAGGTTCCCATACAATGGGTTCCTTTTTTTGTTTGTTTGTTTTGTTTTGTTTTGTTTTTTTGAGACAGGGTTTCTCTGTATAGCCCTGGCTGTCCTGGAACTCACTTTGTAGACCAGGCTGGCCTCGAACTCAGAAATATGCCTGCCTCTGCCTCCTAAGTGCTGGGATTAAAGTCGTGCGCCACCACCACCTGGCTACAACGGGTTCCTGATACATGGTTTTATAAAAAAGGAACAAAAGGACTGGAAGATAGCATAGTGGAAAGGCGATTCCTTAGCACACAAGAGGTTTTGAGTTAAATCTGCAGCAGCACCCCCCCACACACACACACAGAGAGAGAGAGAGAGAGAGAGAGAGAGAGAGAGAGTTCTAAGTAGATATTCAAAAGTATAAAAGTGGGAAAACAAGCCCACCATCAAATTAATTAAAAATGTAGCTCAGTGCTATAATATGTGTTTAGTGTGTGTGAATTCCACCCCAACACACACACACACACACTCACTCACACACACAGGGAAGAGAGGTGAAAATAAAAGCTTGTTACCAGAATTTGGCTTCAGGCTTTAAAAGTCAACAGGTTTGACTGGATCCAGAGGCACAAACCCTTATCCTGCACTCAGGATGCAGAGAGAGGCAGGCAGATATCTGTAAATTGGAAGCCAGCCTGGTCTACCTTGTGAGCTCCAGAGATCCAGATCAGCTAAGGCTGCATAATCAGACCCCATCTTTAGAAACAGCAACAAGAAATCAAGAGTATGTGTTTCTGCTCACGATTGTTGGAAGGGCTTGAGTATCTTCTGTTTGTGGAATGTCTTAAGAATTCTGAGCAGTGGAGCAAGCTGTGAGGGTGGGGTGAGAAGGATCTCAGTGGAGAACAACAGAAGGTGTGGTACACACACCAACACCTTTTCCCAAGAACAACAGCAAAGAGAAAGAAAGACTTTATTTGTTTGTTTGTTTGTTTTGTTTTGTTTTGTTTTGTTTTGTTTTGTTTTGTTTTGTTTGTTTTTCGAGACAGGGTTTCTCGGAGTAGCCCTGGCTGTTCTGGAACTCACTCTGTAGACCAGGCTGGCCTCAAACTCAGAAATTCGCCTGCCTCTGCCTCCCAAGTGCTGGGATTAAAGGCGTGCACCACCACGCCCAGCTGAAAGGAAGACTTCTAAGATAAACAACATTCATTTCATTTTGCACTTCTAGGTCACAGGTCATCACTGAAGAAAGTCAAGGAAGGAACCTAGAGGCAGGCTCTAAAGCAGAGACATGGAGGAATGCTGCTTACTAGATAGCTCCTTCTGGTGCATGCTCAGCAGACTTTTCTATATAGCCCAGATGTGCCTGCCTAGGGATAGTGCCGCCCACAGTGGACTGGACCCTCCTGCACCAACCAGCAATCAGGAAGATGCTCCATGGGTAAGCTCATAAAGCCGATCTAATCTAGATAATTCCTCCATGGAGATTCTCTCTTCCCAGGTGATTCTAATTTGTGTCAAGGAGACACTAAAAACCACCTAGTACAGTGTCCAAAGAACTTTAGGCTCCCTTGCTCCATTTCTAGGCAGTAGTTCCCTGCATCCTTTCTAACCATGCATCTCCTGAGATGACACTGCCTACAACTGAAAAATGAATGCTTCTCTGGTTTCTGCCAACACAACAGCAGGCCTTTCTGTGAGGGCAAAGCCTGGTAAAAGGACTGTCTATACTACTTAACTGGAGTTTCGGAAGCATGGGCTTCAGCAGTGGAGAGGAAGCAGTCTCTAATTGCTCCCCAGGGCTTCTCTTACCCCCCTCCAGGCTTCCTCTTCCTGGCTAACACCCACCCTAAGGACTGCATTGCCTCAAGTGTGGCCCTAGGCCAGCAATGTAGGCTCACCTGGGGACTTGTTAGGTTTGCAAACTCTGGGTCCCCACCCCACATGGACTGCAATTGAAGCTGACACTCTTACCAGGACTCCAGAGAATTCTGCCACACACTCAAGGTTCCATAAGAACTGATCTTCAGGTGATCAGCTCTTACAGAGGGGAAGTCACTTATACAGGGGACAATAGACTCCTTCAGGTGCTGGGCTCTCGAGGGCTAAGCATATTGGTGGGAGTCAGTGCTGTGCCTGGGTGTAGGAAGAGCTCAAAATAAAATTTGTCAAATGGTGGTGAACAGATGCAATTGAACAGCCCCACTGGGGTCACAGTGCTAACTGAAGGAGAGACCTTTGTTCTGCCCAAGAGTCCCTGCAGCAGATACTACCTTGAGCAAGTAAATTAAGAGAGGCAAATCTTGCCAGGGGCTCTGCGCAACCCTGCACATTCCAGAGCTTCCAGTTTGAACACTGATGTGAAGCTCAACATGAAGTGCATGCGAATAAGCAACTTCGGGCTGGCACCCTGCATAAATTTGAATATCTATGTTGGAGCCAAATTAATACTTTGCGTAGAAATGTGCTGAGCCTTTAGTAGTGCTTTCTGAAGTACACCAGTAGGTGGGAAGTGTGGGAGTGGGGAGAGAGGACTGGAAGGAAAAAGGTAAGAAAACAGAATAACCCTTAGCAGAGAGAGGGGCCCAAAGGAAGAAAGGGGCAAGGGGCTTGGTGTTTTCTGAGACTTGAATTTTGCCTTTTGCTTTTTAGTGGGACCCAAAGTTTTTCTTCCATCTCTTTGTATCATTGACATTAAATACCTAATTTTCTTGGGCCCACATCGAATATACTCCAGCCAAGGGTGGCTCCTTCTCAATACTTCCTCTTGATAAATGCATGAAAAGAATGCTCGCACCTTAAATGACTACTGGGATTTTGCAAATGATTCATTTTGCTGTATACTCAGGTCTTTGTACCACCCCGGATGCTGTATGCTTCCTTGAAACGGTAGTCAGGGATCAAAAAGGGGTGTTGAGAGGGGTGGAATTTTGACTTTCTATAAATCACTAATATCACTGTAGTGAACAGAGGTCACTTCTTGGAACTTCGGTAGCCTGCCTTGAAATATGGTAGGAGACCACCAGTGTCAATCAAAAGGAAGGGCAGAAGAGTGGAGTAGCAAAAGGATGTTCTCTCTTAATCTTCACTGGAGTCCATGACAATGTGGACAGCATGGTCAAAGATTTTTAAAATAGTCATTTTAAACGTATTTGTCGATTCATTCATACATGCATATACTGTATCTTTATCACACTCACCCCCAGTTCTCTTACATGGTTTCCACTCTCTCTGGTCCTCTTCCTCCTTCCATCAAGTTCCCCTTCTACTTCTACTGTACACCCCCTAAAGAAAAATAACTCCACCTCCCTTAACCGCCAATAGTTTCTCAAGATAAGGGTGGGACCCCATGTGCCCTCCAACATCCTGTTGGAAATGGGGACAGACAGATCCTATGTAAGTTTTATGCAGATAGTCATGGTTGCAGTTGGTTCATGAGTGCAATGGCCATGTTGTGTCCGAAGATGGCAGTTCACAACATTCCTCATCTCTGGAGTTTTTTTAGCAAGTAGCAGACAGCATCTCATGTGGTCCAGGCTGGCATGGCACTCACTATGTGGTCCAGGCTGGCTTCAAACTTAGGATTCTCTTGCCACAGCCTCCTGAGTGCTGAACTCATATTCATTACTATCCCTATCTTTCTAGGTGATTTTGAATAAGTAGATTAGTGCCTTTCTGTCACTTCTTTGGACACAATGTAAACTGTCCCAGCCTAGATGTGAGCAGAAGCTGGTGACTAGGACTGGGGTAGATTAGCTGGGCAGGGGACCTCAGAGACCCCTTTCTACCTAAAAGGTCTCTACTACAAGAGAGAGACCCCAAAGCATACCCTGATGCTAGGTGGGGCTCAGGCAAGACTAGGAAGCATCTGGCTGTCTAGGCATCCCCCTAGCAGGGCTGCAACCCAGTAGCTATCAATGGTGACCTGGCAGATAATGCCCCACGGTTGACTGGCTTTCCCTGCCTTACTCCAGTGTCCTATGGAGCATTCTGTGTTCTCACAGTCTACACTTGTGTCTTTGCTCAATGTTTGCTTCCAGGTACACACTGGCAGAGGAAGTGGACCCAGATTCTTGCCCAGATAGTGGGTGGGTGGATGACAGTTTTGACTTGAGAGACTCTGTAAGCAGAGATGTTTTAGTCTGAATTCTTCAACCTTTCCAACTCTTTTCTTTCCTTAGCCTTGGAGGTAATGAGTAAGTAGTCAACCCTCTAGAGCACTGGTTCTCAACCTTTCTGATGCTGCAACCCTTTAATACAGTTCCTTATATTGTGGTGACCCCCCAATCATAACATTATTATTTTTCTATTTCATAACTCTAATTCTGCTACTGTCATAAACCGTAATGTAAATATGTGTTTTCCTATGGTCTTCGGCAACCCTGTTGAAGGGTCACGTGGCTCCTCACAGGCTGAGAACCATTGCCCTAGACCAACCTGATGTAGAGTGTTGTCACAGAGACTCACTTCTGACCTTTAAGATGAGAGCAGAAGACCCTGGAGAGACTTCCCCTCACATATACAAGGGCAGAGACTTGCTGCTTGCTAGGAGAGATTTTGTCCTTTGTCCTCTTCACTCTCCCTCCCTTTTCCTACCTACCTTCCTTCCTTCCTTCCTTCCTTCCTTCCTTCCTTCCTTCCTTCCTTCCTTCCTTCCTTGCCTGCTTGCTTGCTTGCTTGCTTGCTTGCTTGCTTGCTTGAAGCACAATCGCTTAGCTGGATGTGCAGCAGCCATCTTGAGATCATGAGGAGCAAACGCCACATGCTGAAGACAGCGAAGTGTCAAGCCAGAGAAATGGAGATCTGAGGTGGCATTGCTCAGCCCTGCTTCAACCCTCTGCCACGCGGCTCCCAGAGAAAACTTAACCTCTGACTTTTCAACACTGTGGTCAGGTTTCTGTCATCCTCACAGTCACACACTGCCCCCTAGCTCTGGCCATTGGAATGTTGTCCAGGTGTCACCAGATTTTCTGTTTCCAAAAGAGTTTGGGAGCACAGCAAACTGAAGTACAATAGAGTGAGAGCAGCCACCTCCTCATCTCTTCCAGTTGTCCTTCCTCTTCTCCATCCATCAACACCAGCTTCTAGCCTGCCTGTTATCCCCTCATCTTTCACCTCGGCACACAATCTTGCTTACTGTGCATACCTGGCCTTCCCGCCTGGAGGTTTCCTTTGACTGGCATTGTCAGTGCGTAGGAATTGCCTGAGAGTCTGTGACTCTGGAAATGGACCACAGCCAAAGACATGGAACCTAGAGGATAAATACCCAGCTGCCTGCTGTCAGAGAGTGAGCTCTATCGGGGCGCTCTACACACCTGGCTGTCTAGACACCCCCCTAGCAGGGCTGCAACTCAGTAGCTATCAATGGTGACCTGGCAGATAATGCCCCACGGTCGACTGGCTTTCCCTGCCTTACTCCAGTGTCCTATGGAGCATTCTGTGTTCTCACAGTGTACACTTGTGTCTTTGCTCAATGTTTGATTCCAGAGGAACTCAAATTAAGAAATATAGATGTTGTATTTCCATGTCTGTCCTCTCCCACCTATCTATGTCTATCATCTGTGTCCCTATGCATCATCTACTTATTACTAGTCATATGTCTCTGCTTATTTCTCTACATTGTGCATACTTATGAATGGATGTCATATAAAATGTATATCCATGTAGGTATATATCTAGGCTGTCTATGTACATATGTATATATGTAAGTAAACATGTGTACATATCCATGAATTTTACATAAATTTACAATATTCTGCATTTTGCTTTTTCCTTTATGTATCTTCATGTGCTGTAAAACCAGTTGTATTTTATGTCAATATTGTATTTCTTTGTATAGGAATAGGGACATAAATAGTGACACTTTTTAGTTTTCCTTGTTTGTCAGTGTTGGAGAGGTAGCTCCCCCCCCCCCACACACACACACAGAGTATCATTCCTGGTTAAATGTGGTGGACAACCAATGTTTTCAGCTCCCCAAAGGTGAAGTTTTCATGTGAGATCCAACAGTGAGATGTTGGTGGGGGGCATTTCCTTTGCTCAAATCTCCTGCAGTTTAATTGTAGGTATATGTTCTGAGAGCATGCCATGTGTCTGACAAAGAGCTACATATTTCCTTATATTCCTTATCCCTCCCACACTATAGTTTTATAATGAAGATAATTGTGATGGTTTGAATGATAATGGCCCCCATTGGCTCATATATTTGAATACCTGGTTCACAGTTGATAGAACTGTTTTGGAAGGAGTAGGAGGTGTGGCCTTATTGGAGCATGTGTGCCACCCAGTTGGCTCTCGCTGAGATGAGTTCTAGGATAGCTACATAAGTGAGATTCTGTCTGGGAAAAAAAAACAAAAACAAAAACACCACCACCAATAAAACCAAAACCAAAACTCAAAAATGAACAAACAAAACCTAAAACTAAAACTTAAATTTTTAATAAAAGATTTAAAAATGCATAAAACAAACTTTTATTCCAGAAATGCTCAATAGGCACTTAAAACTGTTGCTGGATCTGCCATCGTCCTTCAGTACCATGACTGGTGAGGGTGTGGGGTAGGGTGGACTACATATGGCAATTATACAAAAATCTGCACTGACCCTGATACTCATCTGCAGAAATCCAGGCTGTCTAATTTGATGCACTCCATCTGGCAGCTTGAGAAGAAGAGGAAGAAGGAGAAGAAGCAGCAGCCATGTAGTGGGAATGTAATCTCTAAGCTAAGTTATGCAGTCATTTTGCTTCATGTAATCTGAGCCAAATTTAAACATGCCAACATCCCATCCTGCTGATTTTTCAAGTGCTATAGGCTACATCTGGTAGATGCTCATTGAATGTTCAATGATGGTGACGTAAATGTATTTACTAAAATACAGTATTGAAAATGCAAGCAGAACGACGCTGTGGCATCCTTTAGTTTGCATTCACACAAATTGGGGCTCTCTGAAATCTGTGGATTAAGATGTAAAAGAACATGACTATGTCTTTAAATATTCTAAGCATTATAATTATGGTGCTTTCAAGCCACTGAGTCTGTTTCCCTCTCATTAAATATAAGGAAACAGCTCAAGGTTAGTTTTAAAAATACATCAACAGAATTTAAAGATTCATCTTTATATTTTATTTATGTGTATATGTCTGTGTGAATGTATGCCTGGGTGTGTGCATACCAGTGGAGATTAGAGCGTGTCGGGTCCTTTGTAGGTGGAGTGATAGGTGGTTTTGAGCCACCTGCTTCGGGTGCTACAAACAGGACTCAGGTCCTCTGCACTTAAGCACTGAGCCATCTCTCCAGCCTCCTAAGGTGAGTCCATGAAAGAAGAGAAAGAGGCTTGAGAGCCCAAGACTCCCATAGGAGGCAAACAAAGGAGAGAAACAGCACACAGGGCTCTGGAACACTAAGAAACCAGCATCTTTCTCCCTCCTCTCTTCCAATGAGCATCCTTCCTCCCTCTCTCTGCTGTGACTTCCGGCAGAGGCAGCGGGACTGTAACCTATAATGGCTAACCTAGTGTCTCTTTTCCTTCTCCCAAGAGTTTGCTTTGAGGATATGACTAAGACTCATTAGGAAAAGGCTTTTTAGGCTTCAAGCCTGTAGGAGAGAAAGGCACCACTAATTACTTTTCTTATTGCTGTGACAAAATACCCAGACACTCAACTTAAGGAAGGGAGTTTTGTTCCTGGATCACAGTTTGAGGGCACAGTCCATCACGGTGAGCAAGGCATGGTAGCAGCCATGTGAGGTGGCTGATCACATTCTGTCTTCAGTGAGGAGGCAGAGAAAGATGGGTGCTCGTACTCTGCTTGCTGGCTCCCTTTGTTCAGTCTGGGACTCTAGACCAGGGGATGCTACTGCCCACATTTAGGTGTGTCTTCCGACCTCAGTTAACCTTATCTAGAGACCCCCCCCCCCCCACTGACAAGATTGAAAGATTGAGTTTGTCTCTTAGGTGATTATACATCCTCTCAAGTTGACAATAGCAACCATCATGGGAAGAGTACAGTGAACAGAGAGAAAAGCTGAATTGTGATTTGGTCTCTACGGAAGCCAGGATGTCCCTGTGGCACTGTCCTACACTGAGATAAGGGGATAGAGCATGTTTACTCAACACTAATGGTCATCAGATGCCAGGAGCCCCAGGCCAGGCAGTTCCCTTCAGCCCAGATGGTTGCTAAACTGGGCTGATTCTAGTGGGCTAGCTGCAGGCAGCATGCTTAGAAGCCAGAGGCTTGGAAAGTACACCCTAGTGTTTGTCAAAGCAGGAAAGTGCCTGGAACACAGTGAACTTTGATGACTGTGGCATCGACCTTGGGACAGACCCACAAGGACAGAACAGGTTGTGACTTTTCTGTTGTAGTTTAGCGGGCGATGTGAGATCACTTTACTCATGATACAATAAAGCTCCATTCCTCCTGTCTCAGTGCTATCCTAAATTTCTCAATTCTATTTGCCAACCAAGGTGTGCCTACACAGATATGTAGACCATAAAACTGCACTTACAAGTTTTGCAGGTCTGAGATGCAGTTTTTGGCCTGACGATGAATATTACTGCTCACATTTCTTCTTTGCTTGGGCATTTGAGAGCATAGCTAAATTGCCAGCTCTCCCAGTTATGACACAGAGGTTCTTTTGGTTTTCCAAATTATGTTCTAAGATGAGCATGGTAGCTAATCCCAGCACTTGGGAGACTGAGGCAGGATGATCATAAATTCAAGGCCAGTCTGGGATATGTAGTGAGACCCCATATCAACAAATAAAACTGAGCTATTGTCTCTCCCCTCAGTTCCCCAAATAACATCTATGCCAATGCATTCTTGCCTTGACACTGTATCTTAAAACTTATTGATGTTTTCCTGTTTTGATTTTACATTTCAAGTTACCCCCCCCCCATCTTTTTGAGATGAGACCAAGTGTGAACACACACATAACATATGTTTATTGTCTTCTCTGAACACTCAGTGTTTTGGGACCACATCTCACTGACAGTGTCTCTCTTGTGCTATGACATCAAGAGTGATGGATGAAACCCACAGGATTACCCTGGGATCTTTGACAGTGTGCCTTCACCTTAGAACTATTATATCAGGTTTTATCAAATCTCCAGCACTCAGAGCTTCAGGCTCTAGAGACCACTCTTAATGCTCACAGCAAATAGTTGTATCGGCTTTCATGTAATACAATGTTATGTCTTGGATTTAGTTATATATTAAGCATAAGCTTGAAAAGTACTAACACTATCTTTAAAGGTATATCTATCTCAGTCAGACCTTAGTGTTTTGGCTTTAAAAAAAAAAATCACAACATTTGGAGTCTTTGAAGCAAGAAAAACCTGTCTCCTTCCCCCAGTCTTCCTGGGTAGACCTTGCTAACCTCTGTAGGGTTCCCAGGTAACCCTGTTGCTTTGATGTGGCTTACATGTGGTTTGCCCTCAACAAAAGGTGACAGAATCTTCAAGAAGTAGGGCCTTCTGAAAAGCAATCCAGTTACACAGTCCATCCTCACATGTAAATGAATGCTGTCTCTCCAGTAAGTAATACAAGGCCAGCCCAAACGCATGGCCTCTGCATGCCCACAGGATTGCCTGCTTGGTTCTGGATCTTACTGTAATGCAGCCAGCGAGCCCTCCCCAGGATGCCAGCTTCATAGTGCTTGGACCCCGTGGCCACCAGTGCCATTAGCCAAAGAGAGCCTGTCACAAAAAAGTTAGTCAGCTGTGGGAGATTTTGTCATAGTAACCCAGAACAGATTCAAGCACTTAATCCAGGCTGGCTTCTTGTTCTTAATAGATTCGTAACTTGCAGAAGAGATGAATACCCACCTGGCTCTGGTCTGTGGCTGCAGCAAAAGTGGGCACACCCCTCCAGACCTTCATATTGAAAACTAGGCAAAACCAGCTTACCAGGATGCGGCTCCCACTGGGGTCAGACTGAACTTTATGGAATGTGGGGCACGAGAGTCCAGGATGGATTCATGCTCAGGAAAAAATAAACCTCAGATTGCCTCGCCTCCTAATCTCTCAGTTTTTTTTTTTCAAAATTTGTCCGAGGCATCTCCCTTACCCGCATTGATTTCTGTTGTTAGCTGGTTGGCTTCTGAACAGCAGCAATGTAGAGCCCTCAAAAAGCAGGCTAAGTTATTGCCAGTCTCAGCCCTTAATCGGGCACTTAGCAAGAAAGCAGGCTAACACCGATCTCATGTGCATATTAGCTCCTAAACAGCGAAGACTGGGACACAGGGCTGGAGGTGGCACGGATTGGCCTTCCTCTTGTTTGGCATGTAAGAAGCCTCAGAGCCTGGGGGATTTACCTGCTTTAAACATACTTACTGAGCATTTACTGTGAAGCCAGCACAAGAGGCGAATCCTTTGTTACTGTATTATTGATCTCTCGTTTGTTTCTCTCTTCGTAAGAGACAAGTTGGGAGTTTTGCTATGCTGTGACATGAGCTTCACACCCCTCCAGGCGTCCTTCTGGGGCATCTTGCAGCCCATCTTACCATGTAGCTCCCACTACAGACTGCGGGGTCAGTTACAGATGGATGGCTTAGTGGCCATGCAGTCTCTGGTAAGTCGATTGACTTACCCAGATCTCAGTGATCTTGTATGCAAGAATGAGAGTGCTATTTGGTTGAAGGTTAGAAATGACCATTTTTGTAAGTCAAAATGGCCAGACAGTAACAGTTTCATGCATTTTTAACTTTTTACAACTGAGGATTAATGAAATGAATATATTAATATTTTATTCATATATTATATAAATATATACTTTTATATCATATATAAAATACATGTAATTATATATTAATGTTTTTGTCTCCTATTATAAGAGAAGGAGCCCTCTCAAACTTCTTCCTCTTGATACAAGAAGATGCTAATATTAACAGTAATGAGAAATTATAACTATTGCTTAGATCTGAGTAAGACTTTGGAGACTCTACCATTTCCCCAAAGCATTCCTGGTCTTGTCACATTCCTTATCCTTCCTATAGGGGGATGAGGTGAGGATCTGGCTGGTGGGTGGCCACCGTAGTCCAGGATTCTAGATTAAGTACATCTAGAACACTAATAGGAAGTATATGTGTGCATGCCTCTCTTGGCCCTCTTCCGGCTCTGCCATCCTGCATCAATGCAGGCAGCAAAGCTGGATAAGTATCTCAGTGCCAGAGACAGCAACGTTCCTCTGTACATTCCCAGCTTCACTGGCTGGTGCGGGAAGAGCAAGAACCCAACACCCGAGCCACACCCTCCAATGGAGGTTTTCATTCCAGTAAAGCAGATATTTTGATACCCACCTCCTCACTCACAGTTCTCTCACCCAGATTAGGTTTTGAGCACACAGAGAGTAATAGAGTTAATTGGTTCTCTCAGTGCCCTAGGAAGAACTGGGCCAACTAGCTCAGAGCAGGTGCTGTGGCAGAAAATTCAGCTTTATTCGTTGGGTTAAAAATCTAGATTGGCAAGGAAAAGGGAGCGGGGCACTTCGGGGCCACAGAAGTCATTTCAGGCCACGGGCTAGAACTGGGGAGGCAAAATCAGATACAAGGAGTCCCAGTGATGGCAGTGGTGATGATGATGATGATGATGTGTGTGTGTGCGTGTGCGTGTATGTGGTGGAATGGGAGTAGTGGCGAGTATCCGTAGGGGAATAGAGTGGGGTGGGGGTCGTAGAGGGCAGAGGTGGAGTAGGGTAACGTTTTTCTTGGCCATTCCATGGTGAGAACACCCCCCTCCACACACTTTAGCTGAGACTTGATTGATCTTGGTCTTTAGCTTTCTTCCCTTCTATAACCTTCTCTCCCTATATGTCCAGAGCTTTGTCACTTTCATGTGCATAACACTTTAGTTTCAATCCCCCTGCCTGAAGTCCACCTTGGGCCAGCCTGTACCTCATCTTGCTTTTCTAAGGTTGAAGCATGGCTACTGTGCTGAGAGGACGGCATGTGGGAGACACTTGGAGCTTCTGGGCTTGACGTAATCTTCCGCAAGCCCGGAGGGGAGGACAATCCGCACAGAAAACCCCCACATCTTTGTTTCTGCTAGCCGTTAACTGAAATTTAGCATTTCCTTTCAGTATAAATGCAGGCAACAAGCCACAACAGAACTGGGGGTATTTATGAATTCATCATTGCTGGAAATCACAAATCTCTTTATAACACATCATGATTGTTACGATGAATGTCTTTAAATATTTATACTCCTCGCAACTTTGAAATTATAGTACTTATAAGACCTGCTGCTAGAGCCTGCTGGATATTATCAAATCATAGTTTAACTAAATGGTTTTCGTAACTGTTGCCACACAACTGGTTTCGTTTGCAATTCTATATTTTCACTTGTTTTGCCCTGGGAAACATTATTTTTTGGAACTATATGTTTTGCTACATATTGCCACAGGGATCCAGGGTACAACAAAGACATAGAATTCCAGATGGGCTTGGTGGCATGAAAATTCTAATTCTTGGATCTGGGAGGCAGAGGCAGGAAGATTCTGAATTCAAGGCTAGTCCGGGCTTATAGTCAGGGCGTATAATTAGAGCTTGTGTCAAGAAGTCAAAGCAAACGGATGTGCACACAACATACAAACAAAACAGATTTAGAACCCTGCTTTGGCTGGGAAAAGGTTAGCTGACACTCTATGTGCAGTCAGGACCAGCTGCCAGGAAGCATGGCACCCCAACATAGACTCTGCACATTGCTGAGAACTAACAGCAGAGGGCTGCCTGGTGCACTGGTACCCTGCACTCATTCCACACAGGATGGATGCCAGAGCCTCTGAAAGCTGAGTGTGAGTGAGGTCACTGTTCCCTCCAGAATGGTCCCTAGCTTATGCCACACCATCCACGGGAAGGGGCAATGCTTTTCAGGCATAGCCCAGCCCTAGGCACTATCTGCCAATGCATGGAGACCCCAGCAGCCATGCCTCAGTCAGCCCTGGCCACAGGATTTAGGAAGATGATAAAGACCATCACTCTGGGTGATGGTTCCACAGTAACAAGAGAATACCAGTGTCCATGGCATATTCTTGCACATCCTGTTCTACTCCAGTGTTTATATAATGTGGCTACTGAATAAAAGACAACTTCAGCCCAAATGTGAACATTTATATTAGGAAGGAGTTTTAGCCATGGTTTTATAAGTCATTCCATATCCAACTCCAGAGCAGTGGGGTTCAATGGAGAAAAACAAACAAAACACTTGTGCAGTTGGGGTTGGTGGTAATGTTCTCAGCTTGTAGGAGTCATATTCCTCATCAGTAAAGGAATAGATGCCAATGCAAGAACCAACTAAACAGACTGAACAATGCTGACAATGTTCATTCTTGCTCTGCCTGACCTGGTGCCTACCAGGCCGTTCACTGGCTACTGAGACCAAGTACCTGACAGAAACGAAGCAGATCAGATTAGTTTTGACTCATGGTATCAGAGGGTATCTTCGCTTCTTTCCTATTGCTATGATTGTGCATGTGTGAGTGTGTGTGTGTGTGTGTGTGTGTGTGAAAGAGAGAGAGAGAGATGTATGTAAAAAGCAACTTAAGGGAGAAAGGGCTTATTTATATCACAGAGCAGGTGCTGAGGCAGAAAACTCAACTTTTATGTGTTGGATAAAAATCTAGGTTGGCAGAGAAAAGGGAGGAGGTCACTGCAGGGTAACAAGGAGCCACTTCAGACCATGGGCTGGGGCTGAGGAAGCAAAATCAAGTACAAGGAGTCCCAGTGCTATTGTCGCTGCAGTGGTGGTGCTATGTGAACCCAAAGCGATGTAAGTTAAAAGAGCTTATTTAGTTTGCAGTCTGGTTTCCCTTCCATCCTATAATGGCGGTTACTGTGGCAGCAACTTTTGCTATGGAACCTGCTTGTACAGCATCCATAATCAGGAACAAAGAACAACACAAATGGGTGCAGGTCAGTGCTCAGCTCACCATTTCTACTTCCCCGGCCAGACCTCACTCCAGTTCCGTTGGGTCGTCCACATTAATGGATGTAATCATCGTAGCACCACACAGGGTTGTTCAGAGGCCCACTCCCAGTCAGTTCTCCGTTTTGTCAAGATGACAACCGAGATGAAGCAACAGGAAGTTCAGTCCACCATAGTGGTAGAGTTGTTGGAGTGCGGAGGGCGTGGAGGAAACTCCTCACTTGGTGGTAGACCAGGAAGCAGATGTCATTGTTGGAACAAGAGGTAGATGCGAAGGTCCACAGCTAGTGACCTGCTTCTGTCAGCTAGGCTCTGCCTCCTAAAGCCTCCGTTGCCTTCAGAACAGCACCATAGACTGTGGGTCAAGGATTCAAACTGTCAACCTGGGAGGGACATTTCAAATTCAAGCCTTAACAGGGTGATTGAGCCCTTGTAATAAAACTAGTTCAGACAAGAAATTGGATGCTAAGCGTTACTTAACTATAAAGAAGTTGGGTGCAGGGCTGGAGAAATGGTTCAGTGGTTAAGTGTGCTTGCTGCTCTTGCAAAGATCAGAGTTGAGTTCAACTAAGTCAGGTAGCTGTTGTGTATGCACACACACACACACACACATAAAATTTGTACAGTTGTGGAAGCCCCTCTAATCCCAGTGTTGTGGAGGCAGAGAAAGATGATCTCTGAATTGGAGGCCAACCTGGTCTACATAGTGACCACCCTGTCTCAGAAATGTAGGGAGGTGAGGGTGTTGGAGAGATGGCTCAACAATCAAGAGCATGCTCTGCTCTTGCGCAGGACTGGAATACTGTTTCCAGCACTCATGTCCGGTGCTCATAACTACCTGTAACTCCAGGTCCAAGAGAACTGACACAACCTTCTCGCTACCACTTGACAACTTCAGCAATGTGGCACATATACACACAGACATATAACTACGTTTTTAAAAGTGGAGGGGGGGCAGAAGAAGAAAGAAGAAGAAGAAGAAGAAGAAGAAGAAGAAGAAGAAGAAGAAGAAGAACAACAACAACAACAACAACAACAACAACAACAACAAGCAAGCAAGCAAGCAGCAGGGCATAATGACTCAAGCCTATATCCCCAGTTCTGAGGGAAACTGAGGCAAGAGAGTTGTTGCAAGTTTGAGGTCAGCTAGACAACATAACAAGTTCCAGGCCAACCAGAACTACAGTGTGAAGGGACTCTGGCCAGCTCTCTGGCTCCTACATTCTTCCTCCCCTCTTCCGAGGGGTTCCCTGAGCTCCACCTAATGTTCCGATGCTCGTCTCTGCATCTGCTCCCACCAGCTGCCCCAGGAAGGCTCTCTGAGGATAACTACCTCCCTTGTGATATGGGGTATCTTAGAATGTCAGGTCTGTACCCAGGGATAGAATGATAAACGGCCCAGCTGATGCTTACATCTCTAGTGTTACCAGAGAAACAGGAGGTGGTGTCCTAAGCTTCAGTTACCTGAAGAAGCTGTAGCAATGTTGAGCCTCTTTCTCCAGTAGTCTTCAATTTTCTCCCCTTCTCTGATTCTCTCTTTTGAGACAGTCTGGAGCTCAAAAATCCTGCAAGTGGGACTGGAGAGATGGATTAGTGGTTAAGAATACTAGCTGCTCTTCCAGAAGATTCAGTGTCAATTCCCAGCACCTACATGGTTCTCACAGTCACCTGTGACACCAGTTTCAGGGGACTGAATTCTCTCTTCTGGCCTCCAGGGCATCTGCTTGCACACAATACACATTGACACCTGCAGCCAAAACACTCAGGCACATGAAAGAAATAATTAATATTAATCTTAAATTTTAATTTAAAGCAAAATGAGCCGGCCAGAGAACTCCAGGAATCCTCCCATCTCCGAATCCCCAGCACTGAGATTACAGATTCATGCCATTGAGTTTGACTCTTTTTGTGGGTGCTGGGGATTTGAACTGATGTCCCCATGCTTCGGTAGCAGGCATGTTGCTAGTTGAGGCCTCTCCCCAGGCCAGGCCAATGTTGTATTTTTGAGTTGCTGTTTGTTTTTGTTTTGTTCTCATCTGAAAGAGGGAGTAGAATGGTGGAGTGGTTTGCAAGAAGTGGTCCCCACAGGCTCCTGTATTTGAATAACTTGGTCCTCAGTTGGCGGTGATGTTTGGGGTGATTTAGAAGGTGTGGCATGGCTAGAGGAAGTATGTCACAGGGTAGGCTCTGAGAGCTGGAAGCCTCTGCTTTATGTTTATGTTCGAAGATGTGAACTCTCAGCCTTCTGTTTTTATTGCCATATCTGTCATAGCTCCCTAACATGATGGAACTCCCATCCCTCTGGAACTGTAAGCCATAACCAAGTTCTTTCTTCCATAACTTGCTTTTTGGTCATGGTGTTTTGTCAAGGCAACTAAAGAGTAACTCATACAACTGGGTTCCAAAACGTGATAGGACCAGAAAATTAGAAGTGAGCACACAAACCGCTCAAGTTCTCAAGGAAACTCCGAGCAAGCACGCATCGTATTTACAAGGAAAATAATGTGTCTCTGTCAGTGCTGGCAGGCACTACAATGGTTCCAGGAAGACACTCTGCCCAATCAACTCAGTAAAGTGTAATCATTTGTAAGGGGTCCATGAGATAGCGGAGAATAGGAGGCCACTGAGAAAAGCTTAAAAGAGCCTTCCCGAGGAGCAGCCACGCACCCCTCCCCTGCTCGCCTAAGTAACACTTCCCTCGACGACACACCTCTATTTGATTCAAAGGAGAAAAGTCCGTTTCAGTCTGGTCTGAATTCTCCACATTTTCACAAAGTAAACATGTTAAAGGTCCAAAGGGAAAAAAAAAGCTTGCACAGAAAAACAGGGGAAAAGAAAAGCAGAGGGCACCTGGGAAAGAGTATGAATATCCACGGGCAGTCACTGAGCGTCACATGCTCACTAAGGGTGGCAAGGACAGTTGGGACTTCTGTCTGCAGTGTTTTATATTCAAGCAGTGATTGACAGTGCAATTACAGAAAGAAACAATATTAGCCAAGTATGAGTTCAGGGCTACTATTTTTGTTCCTCTAAAGTATAGTGACTGATAATAACAAACAAACAAACAAAAGGTGGCCATTCAACCTTTAATCCCAGCACTAGGGAGTTCGAGGCCAGCCTGATCTACAGAGTGAGTTCCAGGACAACCAGGGCTACACAGAGAAACCCTGTCTCACAAAACAAAACAAAACAAAACAAAACAAAACAAAATTTCCATCCTTGTGGGCTTTTACATGCAAATTGTGTATTTATCGGCCAAATGGATTGGATTTTCACATATTGTTTAAAACCTGGTTTTCCTTCCCCTTCTTCTTCCTCTTCTGTTTTGTTTTTGTTTTTTTGTTTTGAGACAAGGTTTCTCTCTGTAGCCCTAGATGTCCTGGAACTTGATCTGTAGACCAGACTGAGCTCAAACTCAGAAGTCCTCCTGCCTCTACCTTGCTAGTGTTGGGATTAAAGGTGTGTACCACTACACCAGTCTCTCTATAATAATTGATCACGAACACGTTTCCATGGTAATAGACTAACAACCACAAGAACATTTTTACGGCCAACATCACAGTGAGAGTATTTGGCCACCTTCTGTTATGAGACTTATTTTTTTTTCTTCTTTTCTTCATCAAAAACGATGGTGTACCCCAGTTTTCTTCTGTGCCTTTAAATGCATCTTGAAGTATTTCCATGGGAAATGATGCAGATAGATGAAAGAGCATTAGATTCATTTGTAAGAAAATACTCGGTTTGACTAAAGTTCAAAACAAGTAAACACAGTGTGGGAGCTTGAGTTTGGTAAGAGCAGAGAATAGGGTCTGGGTTGGCAGATGTAGGGACAGGGAGCCTAGAAGTGAACAATTCTCATTCTCGTCCCTAGCCAAAAGCAAGAAATGACTTTGGTTTGTCTTTCCAGGAAGCCAGGGACACCAGAAGGGAGCTCTGGTTTCTCATCTCTCTTCTAAATGAGCATCCCCGACTGAAGACTGTACCAGAGGGTGACAGAAACTCTAGTCCACACACTGATCCTCTCTGGTGAACAGCTTGGAACCGGATCTCCAGCTTTTCAGAGACGTAATGAGTTAGCCCTCAATTTCAGCTCATCTCCTAAATGATGTTAAGGTCTCAGCTTTTGAGGGGTAATGTGACGGTAGTCTTGAAGGCCAGTGAGGATGAATTTCAGGGCTCTGTTGAGTTCCATTAAAAGAAATCTATATCCTCCTCTCCACAAGAACGCTATCTACCTCTGGCCCACAGTGGAGACATAAAATTCTCATCTGCTACGAAGATTAGTACACTGCCAGTAAGCAAGTATGTGGGGCGGGGAGTTCTTGGTTAATAATCGATGTGGGAGGGCCGAGGCTACTGTAGTTGTTACTCTTTGTGACGGCTTGGTCCAGGATTATATAAAACAGTGAGTTGACAAGATCCACAAGAGCAAGCCAATAAGCAGCATCCTCTCTGGCCTGTTTCAGTTCCTGCCTCCAGGTTCCAGCCCTGACCTCCCTCCGGGAGGCCAAACTCTTGCCTCCACGACTTGCTTTTGGTCATGGTCTTTATCGCAGCAATAGAAAACAAAAACTAAGAAAGAGGAAGAGAGGGAGAGAAATGAAAAAGAAAAAGTGAGGAAAGAAAGAGGAAGGAGGAGAAGAGAGAGAAGGGGAGCGAGGGAGGGAAGAAGCATTGGGGAAGAAAGGCGGCACCACACAGACAGCACAAACTGCTCATGCCTTTACTCCCGAGGGAAGAAGGAAGTACAAGAGAAGGGAGAAGGCTGCTCCGCAGAGACAGCACACACTGCGCATGCCTCTTCTCAGTAGAAGGCACTTGGCACATTTTCAAGTCTTTTTATTTGTTTATCTCCCGCCAGCCCTGCAATGGAAGCTGCGTGGCCCGTCACTTCGATATTTCAGTCTACTCTCTGAGCGTCAGAAGAGTTAAAACCCACACACCAGGGCAGAGTGAAACTTGTTTACTCCAAGATTCATGCCTGGTCTTGAAAGGTATCCCCTCCCTTGCCTCACAGTCGTGATGAAAGCGGAGATGGATGCTACACCAAAGGCAATGTCAGGGTGATGCATGCAAATCGGTTTTTGAGGGGGCGGGTTGTGTCTGGAAGGCCTGCTTCTCTACCCCCACACACATCTGGATCCTGTCTGACCAGGTGACAAGCAGACAAGCTCTCTTTCTGCCATTTCTTCCTAGCTGAGGTCTCCAGAGCCTCTTTTCCAAGCAAGGGTCTCATAGGAGTGCTTTCTATGCCACAACACATTTCAGTCAACCACAGCCTGTCCCAAGGGCTCTGGTATTTCAGGATGCAGATCTGTCCGTGGGATGCAGGGTTGTCAGGGTTAAAATGTTTACTAGTTATTCAGACAGTCCTGTTCCCTTACCCATCCATCTTTCCTACAGTCATTTATTAAACCTCTCTCATCTGGGGCGGTCACACACCACAACCACTGGGAACAAGACAAGCAAGCACTCTGCCCTCTTGGAGCATATGTTTTGGTTGGACAGGAAGACAAACAAACAAACAAACAAAAAAACTAAGCATGCAAATCCACACTCCATGCTGAAATTACCAGAAGTGGTTCCTCAGGATAGGTGGTTGAGAAAGAGCCTTTGGTGGGTAAGAGGCAGCGGGGACAAGTTAGGGCAATGGAAATGGAGGTGCTGGGATTGGACCGTCCCCTGATGTAGAGTGGGGTGCTTATAAAAAGATGCAAGTCATCTATTCTTCTTTCTTTTCCTTTGATTTGGATGAGATAAGACAGGAAGGCCTCCCCCTAATGCTGGTGCTATTTTCTGGGCTTTCCAGCCTCCAGAACTGTGCACCAAATAGACTTCTGGTTTATAAATTACCCAGCCTGGGGTATTCCGTCATAGCACCAGAAAGTGGCTTACAATAGAAAGATTGATATACAGAAGTGCAGATGTTGCTGTGACAACTACGTGAAAAATGTAGACTTGGCTTTGGAACTTTTTTTTTTGGTTTTTCGAGACAGGGTTTCTCTTTATAGCTCTGGCTGTCCTGGAGCTCATTTTGTAGACCAGGCTGGCCTCGAACTCAGAAATCCGCCTGCCTCTGCCTCCTGAGTGCTGGGATTAAAGGCGTGCGCCACCACGAACTTAGGTGACAGTAGAAGTGGATGATTTTGAAGGAGCAGACTAGAAAGAGCCTAGGCTTGCCACGGGTGGAGAGTTTAGGGTGATGCTGGTGAGGGGTCAGAGTGTTGGCAGGAATCTGAGGAGCAGAGGCCTCTTTGCTGAGATCTCATTGGGGCCGAGGAACAGGGTACTAAGAAGAGGTCACTTCTGTTGTGGATTTCTGTACATGCCCCAGGGCTCTGTAAAAGGTGGGTCTGAAGAGAACTAAGCTTGATACTTGGTGGAAGGAAAATCCAAACTGCAGAGTTTGAGCTGTGTGTGTGTGTGTGTGTGTGTGTGTGTGTGTGTGTGTGTTTGTGTGTTATATGCATGCTTTTTACAGAAGTGCTGAAGATTTAAGCTCAGTCCCCACACTTACACAGTAGGTCCTCTTACCCACTGAGCCATCTTCCAAACCCCACCTCACTTTATGAGTCTGTCTCTCAGTGAACCTGGAGTGCACTGGTTGTTCACACTGACTGACAGGTCCCCAAGATCTCTTCACCTGCCTGAACTGACATTACAGACAAGTGCCTCGATTTTCATCTTTGTGTTGAGGACTCCAAATTCAGTCCCTCATGACCCCTCTGTTGGCTTTATAACTGGTGTCTTTCTGTAACACCATACCACTTCCTTTCCTAAAAGATAAAAACTCTGTCTGTGGTAAAGAGTGCCCTTCAAATTATGGCCCCATCGAGAGTAAGCATTAATTTTAGAATTCTCCTAGATCCCATGCAAATGACAAAGGAACTTTTGTGTTGCCCCCGAGGAAGAGTGTATAAGCCTTAAATTACTTCCTTTCTTTATTTTGTTTTCCTCCAGTTCTGGCTAACCCTTCCCTTTGGAGGAAATAATCCAGTTGGACCAGCTGTTTGTGCTGCCAGAGACACCCTCTGTCTGGTGTGGGCGGCACCTCTGCCCTGCCTCTCCCTGTTGCGCTCTTTTCATTCCTTCCCTGTCTGTAAATTAGTTTGAATCTCATTGACATAACCAGCTCATGTTTGCATATTCCTCCTGATCCCGGAGCCTGCTGTCATTACAGATTCACACACTCCCTGTTCTCTGCTTCCCCTGAGATGGTTCTTACGGAAAGTATTGACATGCAGCTACTAGGGCAAAGGGACAGGGGGCAGAGAGTGAGGGCTTAGCAGGCAAGTTCCTGGTATTTCACAACTAGAAATCTGTTCAGGGTTTTCTCCTCTAATGCAGATGCCCTTTGAGGAGAAATGCCTTGAGCATTTCCAGTTAATAATGTAAAGAGGATTAATATGAATAGCATTTACGTTTGCAAGGCAGGTCCCAAAGTACTGTGATTTGTATTAAATCCTGTGGCCTTCCAATGGGCGGGATGGGCCACAGACCATTGTTTCCACTATTGTCAAAGAGAGAGGTTTACCTGTCAGTACCAGAGATTAAAAACAACTGGGTCCTGGTCACCTAGCTGCTAGTTGGTGCAGTTGTGACAAAAGTCCGTGGTTCTGGGACTTAAGGGCAAGTGCTTTCTGCAGATGCACGGTTTAACTCTATAGAGCAATATAGCCACTTTTGCATCCTCGGTGGCAGTTGTCTGGATGGAAGGACTCAAAGGAAATTGGACACGAGCTACACCTGACGGGAGGCTGTGCTGATGACACAGCCATTGAAGTGTCTGCATGAGGATAAGGATCCGACTCTGGATCCCCAGAACCTGCTCTACAAAGCTCAGGGTGGTGTGTCCTATGTCTGGGCCGACACTGCTGGGGAGGCAGAGAACAAAAGAACTCTTGGAGCTCACTGGTCAGTCAGTCTAGCCAAAGGGATAAGCTTCAGGTTCATTGAGAGACTCTGTCTAAATAAATACACAACTACCTAAACAAATAAACTAACTAACTAAACAAAAGTGGAGAGTGATCAGGAAAGGCACGTGATGTCAACTTCTTGTATCCACAGACACAGATTGCATGCAAGTATGCATTTGAAAAATAGGACATAGGGATGGAGTGATTGACTGGGTCATTCGTTCATTCATTCATTCACCCATTTAATAAACATGGGTCAAACTCTGTGGCCCACAGTGTCATGAAGCACAGTAGTGTGAACACCAGTGGAATAATATGTTGGGCACACACCTACTGGCCAGCCCTTTCTTTTACCTGGTCACACACTTCTATGCAAACAATGGTGAGGTGGAAGCTTGTTTGGCCTCACCTCATCCCCTTGATGAGCCCAGGAAGATTCTATTATCACCATCTTATAGAAGAGGCTAGGTGTTGAAGGTCGCTCACCCCCACCCTGACCAAGACAAAGGTTGAGGCAAAGTTGAAAGGACTCTTGTGCACACCATTGTAAAACAAGCAGTTTGGCCCAATTCACAATTCTCTTTAAGGCTTCCAAATGATTGGAGGGCTCAAGGCCATTTCCTTTGTCAAGAACAAAGAGAAGGCTCCTGTACTATAGAAAGAAGAAGGTTTCTCTCCAGTCCTATTGAGGTCTTGGACATCCTTAAAGTGATATTTTCAGAATGTCTCCACCCTGGGTCTGTTTATGGGAAACCAAGCCAGGTGTCATGAAAAAGAAAAGGTACAGGAGAGTATTAGTAAAAAAAAGAAATGCCAGCTACGTTGTGACTTTAAGAAGGGGGACTAATTTATAAGGAGTTTGGAAGATGTGATTAGAAGAGCAAAGGATTGTTAGTTTACAAAGAGAATTAGGTTAACTAACGACCATCTTCCAAAAGCTTAATTAAGTCTCTCAGCCCTCGGAGTAAGGCAAGGAAATAATTGATTTCTGCATTGCTGTTGGGGAAAGTGAGGAGGGGAGTAATTTGCTTTTGGCCAACAAGGGAGCCAGCATCTGTCCTGGGATTTAAAAATCTAAGAATTTTTTTTTTAGCTCTTGGTCTTTTGTTTTGTTTTTGAATCTGGAATGTTCAAGGCCCAGAAGAATTTTGGGAACCCCAGAGCAGGACTGTCAACCAAGATATTCCATGCAAATGAGACCAAATAATTAAGGATTTATTTCTTAGTAATTTTCCGTCCTTCAAAGAAGTAACACAAACAATTCATCAGTTGCGAGTCAAGGCAGCGGGGCATATTTTAATAAGTGCCAGCATTTCCCACTGTTAGTCTTGCCTGTTCCTCTGAGGAATTGCTTGTGGTGCCAGAGGAAATGTTGGAAATCTCAACATATAAAACAATCAATGTCATGAACAGAGAGAGACGGAGGCAAGGGGGTAAAAGAGAGGGAGTGGGAGGAAGGAGAAGAAGGTGGGGGGAGAAAGATGAAAGAGGGAAGAAGAAGTAAAGATGGAGGAACAGGGTTTGGGAAACCTTATAAAAGAGCGACCAATTATTAAATACTCTTTGTGAGTAAGGAGCTTTTAAAAGGGTTCCTTATAAGAACCTGTGTGGCAGAGGTTAAATTATTAAGTTTTTAAATTATATGTGTATGTGTGAGTGTGTGTGTGTGTGTGCATGTATGCATGTGTGTGTGATGCCTATGGAGGTCAGAGGACAGTTTGTGGAACTCAGTTCTCTTCTCCCACCATGTGGCTCCCAGAAGTTGAACTCAGGCCATCAAGCTTGGCAGTAAGCGCATGCTGGAGCTGTCGTTCGGTTACTTTAGGCAAACATGTAAACGAAAAGAAGGGCAAAACATCTGTCTCCAGGCAAGCAGGAGTGGCTCCAGTGTTTGAACCCATGTCTGCCCAGTGGCCTGAAGCCGTTGCCTCTGCCCAGCGCTGCCCTCTGCCTAAACCCAGAGGAGAGGGGGAAGGGATTTACTGTAATCCGTGTTCTTTTTTTTTATTTTTTTATTTTTTATTAGGTATTTTCCTCAATTACATTTCCAATGCTATCCAAAAAGTCCCCAATACACTCCCCCCCCAGTCCCCCACCCACCCACCCCCACCCCTTGGCCCTGGCATTCCCCTGTACTGGGGCATATAAAGTTGGCAAGTCCAATGGGCCTCTCTTTCCAGTGATGGCGGACTAGGCCATCTTTTGATACATATGCAGCTAGAGACAAGAGCTCTAGGGTACTGGTTAGTTCATAATAATGTTCCACCTATGGGGTTGCAGTTCCCTTTAGCTCCTTGGGTACTTTCTCTAGCTCCTCCATTGGGGGCCCTGTGATCCATCCAATAGCTGACTGTGAGCATCCACTTCTGTGTTTGCTAGGCCCCGGCATAGTCTCACAAGAGACAGCTATATCTGGGTCCTTTCAGCAAAATCTTGCTAGTGTATGCAATGGTGTCAGCGTTTGGAAGCTGATTATGGGATGGATCCCTGAATATGGCAGTCTTTAGATGGTCCATCCTTTCTTCACAGCTCCAAACTTTATCTCTGTAACTCTTTCCATGGGTGTTTTGTTCCCAATTCCAAGAAGGGGCACAGTGTCAACACTTTGGTCTTCGTTCTTCTTGAGTTTCATGCGTTTAACAAATTGTATCTTATATCTTGGGTATCCTAAGTTTTTGGGCTAATATCCACTTATCAGTGAGTACATATTGTGTGAGTTCCTTTGTGAATATGTTACCTCACTCAGGATGATGCCCTCCAGATCCATCCATTTGCCTAGGAATTTCATAAATTCATTCCTTTTAATAGCTGAGTAGTACTCCATTGTACCACATTTTCTGTATCCATTCCTCTGTTGAGGGACATCTGGGTTCTTTCCAGCTTCTGGCTATTATAAATAAGGCTGCTATGAACATAGCTTGTGTCCTTCTTACCGGTTGGAACATCTTCTGGATATATGCCCAGGAGAGGTATTGCTGGATCCTCTGGTAGTATTATGTCCAATTTTCTGAGGAACCGCCAAACTGATTTCCAGAGTGGTTGTACCAGCTTGCAATCCCACCAACAATGAAGGAGTGTTCCTCTTTCTCCACATCCTCGCCAGCATCTGCTGTCACCTGAATTTTTGATCTTAGCCATTCTGACTGGTGTGAGGTAATCCGTGTTCTTACACATTTGTTTTCCTCTGCTGGGCTGGCAACTCAACCCTTAATATGTTTGTCTCCCTAGAGCCTAGGTTTTGAAAGGCAGGACATGGTGAATATTTGGAGATATAGAAGACCATTGAATGAGATCTACAGCTAGCATATTCCAAGAATCAGATCTCCCCTTCTGATCTCCTTGGCACATGTGGTCTCCTAGGCTGACAAAACATGGGTTCACCCAATTTAATTCATCATGCTACTCAATTCTACCAATTGAGAAATAAGTTTAAAGCACTATTTGAAATATGAAGGAATTCCTGGGATGGGGGACAGCTTGTGTTCTTATCCCTCTAACCTTGTATTGTGGGGCTGCTCTCACTGTGTCCACAAAACAAATGTGGTCTCCAGCTCTTGCTCAAGGGCCTTGGTCAAGTTGATTTTGGCCTTACAGACCCAGTTTCTTCCTCTATAAAATGAATAGTTTGTTAAAGACAAGATAAGGATGACAGGACAATTATATATAAGGCCAAGCACAGCATGGAGAAAACATGGTATAGATAGGGGTAAGGGATAGGGATGGAATGGTAATTTTATAGCCACGGTGCTAGTTCTGACAGCCTAGGCTAGACACAGCTATATATCCCAACATGCCTGTTAGAGAGCTGAGTAAAGTTGAAAGTCAGAGAGAGATGAAAGAGTTACTGAGTCAGTACACACACTGGGAAGACCAGAGAGAGGGTCCAATGACCCACACTAGTATTGTTAGGGTACTGTTAGCTGTAGGATTACACAGGGAGATTCGTGACAAAAGGCAAGGAATCCTGGTTGGGTTCACCATTGTCTCAGTTCTTATTCTGCAAAGTGGTCTGAAGAAGTCCTCACTACTTAGGGGGACAAGCTGTTCTTGGAAAATGGTAACTTCTACTCCCCAGTCTTGCCATCATGGGTGATCACCCTCATCTCAGGGTGATCTGCCCTTCCAGGCTCTGTTGATCTTGGACCATAAGTTAACTCTAGATTTAGGGCAACTGGGACTTTTTGGAGGTTTGCAGGAGTTGTGTGTGTGTGTGTGTGTGTGTGTGTATGTCAGCAAACGGACATGGTAGAAAACTGGAAGTAAGATGTCTCAATTGCTCTTGTTTATGCCCTTTCAGCCTTGGAGGGGACAAGGCAGAGACTAGTTTCTAAGTAGAACCCCCTTGACGCAAGCATGGGACCCATGTAAAACAGACAGAGGTAAAATGCAGGAGGAGATGCCGGGCTTTCTCCTGAGTTGACTTATCTTGTGATCCCAAGTGATGGGTTAGTTGGTACTTCTTAGCAAAATCACTTTCACATGCCCGAGACAGAAGGAGGAGCCGGAGTCATCAGCCACCACAGCAGGTAAGAACATGGTGAGGCCCCAGTTCCACTTATTTTCAAAAGGTGCATGAAATCTGAATTTTCATGTAAATTCCTCATTTTTTTTTTAAAGTTTCAGGACTTTGCTCTGGATTCTCTGAGCTAATTAAACAAGAGAGACTTATTAATTTTATGTGTATGTATGTGTATATGTATGAGTGTATGTATGTGTATATGTATGAGTGTATGTATGTATATGTATGAGTGTATGTGTGTGTGTTGTGTGTGAACGTATGTGTGTATATATGACTGTGTGTATGGGTGTATGTATGAGTGTATGTGTGTGTGTGTGTGTATGACCGTGTGTATATGTGTGTATGAGCATGTGTATGTGTGTAGTGTCCTCAGAATCCAGAATAGGTCATTAGATCCTGTTAATCCCACTGGGTGAGAATAAGACCACTAGTACAATTTTTGAGCTGACTTTGAAGCAAGCTTTATTCAGTACTGGCCAGGATGATGGGCACTGGCAGGTCTATGTTGCGGATTACATTAGGTTACATGAGATTACATTAGAGAATGTTGGGAATTACATTAGGTACTTAGAAAGGCAAACCCCACACACCGACGTACTTCCTGCTTTTGTCCAGCTGGGGGCAAACATACCTTCTGACATACTTCTTGCCTGCACACCTCACACACATGTGTGCTCAAGCATGTTCTGTGCAGTTGGAGCAAACAGCCTTGTTCATAGAAGTGACAACACGTGGCTTGTTATCTTACCTGAGCACCCTTCAGCATTCCAGGGCATTGGCAAGTGTTCTGGGCAAGTGAAGCACAGACTACAGGCATTTTTGTTTTGTAGATCTCTTAAGTGCAGCTATTTAAACCTAAAACATAACTTTAGTCCTGATAGCCCACCACCACAGCTGGTTGTGAGCTGCCATGGGGGTGCTGGGAACTGAACCCAGATTCTCTCCAAGAGCAGCCCATGCTCTAACCACTGAGCACTCTTTCCAGGCCCAAGTTTCTCAAATCTTTTTTTTAAAGATAAAATATTTTATTTTATTTTTTATTAAATATTTTCTTTATTTACATTTCAAATATTATCCCCTTTCCTGATTTCCCCTGTGAAAACCCCTATTCCCTCCATCCTTCCCCTGCTCACCAACCCACCCACTCCTGCTTCCTGGTCCTGGCATTCCCCTATTCATATTCTTTGTGAAGGGCATAGAACCTTCACAAGACCAAAGGCCTCTCCTCCCATTGATGCCCTACAAGGCCATCTTCAGCTATATATGTGTCTGGAGCCATGGGTCCCTCCATGTGTACTCTTTGGTTGTTGGTTTCGTCCCTGGGAGCTCTGCGAGTACTGGTTGGTTCATATTTTTGTTCTTCCTATGGGGCTGCAAACTCCTTCAGCTCCTTGGGTCCTTTCTCTAGTTCCTCCATTGGGAACCCTGTGCTCAGTCCAATGGTTGGCTGAGAGCATCCATCTCTGTATTTGTCAGGCACTGGCAGAGCCTCTCAGGAGACAGCTATATCAGGCTCCTGTCAGCAAGCACTTGTTGGCATCCACAATGTTGTCTGGGTTTGGTGACTGTATATGGGATGGATCTCCAGGTGGTGCAGTCTCTGGATGGCCTTTCCTTCATTCTCTGCCCCACACTTTGTCTTTGTAACTCCTCCCATGGGTATTTTGTTCCCCCTTCTAAGGAGGACCGAAGTATCCACACGTTGGTCTTCCTTCTTAAGCATTATGTGATCTGTGAATTGTATCTTAGGTATTCCAAACTTCCGGGCCAATATCCACTTACCAGTAAGTGAATACCATATGTGTTCTTTTGTTATTGAGTTACCTCACTCAGGATGATATTTTCTAGTTCCATCCATTTGCCTAAGAATTTCATAAATTAGTTTTTAATAGCTGAGTAGTACTCCACTGTATAAATGTACCACATTTTTTGTATCCATTCCTCTGATGAAGGACATCTGGGTTCTTTCCATGATCTGGCTATTATAAATAAGGCAGCTATGAACATAGTGGAGCATGTGTCCTTATTACATGTAGGAGCATCTTCTGGGTATATGCCCAGGAGCGGTATTGCTGGGTCCCAAGTTTCTCAATTCTTAAGTTTTCTTCCCTTCAGAAACACAAAATGAACCAAACCTAACACATTCGTGTGGGAATATAGCCACTGTCCCCCAGAGCACAGTCTCTGCCTTAGCCACAGCTACTTACAGACATTCTTCCCACCTCTGAGAGCGTGCGGCCCTGGAGGCAGATCATCCCTTCCATCCAGATGGCTTTGCTCTTCGTGCTATTTCTGGTACGGTTTAAGCAGAGTGGACGAGGGTTTGAGTGTATCCGTGTTTATAAACACCCCAGAAAATTCCATATGCTGTGCTCGAAGCGAAGCTGGCTTAATTTGAGAAGACTAAATGCACGCAGGCAATTGCAGGCTTGTCTGTTTTGCAGATCAGTGCAATTCATCAGTGGTAGGACAGGAGGGGAGTTCTGGGAAGCGCAGCTGCTGTGACCAGTAAGCCTGGTGCTGGCAGCACACGCTGCCCCCCTATCCCCCACCCCTCCCATATGGATGACTGCTTCACTTTGCATGAGCACAAGTGTGTGCTCACGTGTGTACGTGCACACACGCGCGTGCGCACAACACACACACACACAAGTTCACACAGGCACCTCCATCTCCACTCCTGGTTCAGTTTGCTGCTGTTATAAGAGCTATATCCAAGTAATGAAGGTGTCCTTTATACAAGCAATGTGAGAAATGCTTAGTTTACTTCTGTAGGCTGCTTTAAACCTACTTATTTATTTTTTAAGTATTATTTGTTGTTTGGTTGTTTGGTTGAGATGGGGTTTCAGGCTGACTTGGAACTTGATAAGTAGACCAGGTTGACCTGGTCACTCACAGTGATTTGCCTGCCTCCTTCTGTCTGTTGAGGGCTGGGATTAAAGATGTGAGTCTCAACCCCTGACTTTCATCAGGCAACTTATCTGACTGGCAGCTCTGATGGGGCAGAAGTCCTCAGATGCATAGCGTCTCTGTTATTAACATGTACAAGAGCTTGGGCACTTTCCCTGCTGAAGCCTCAGGTCCTTCTCTGGGAAACACTGGATAGGAACTTGGATGCCCTAATAACATTCAGGAATATTTGGTTCCCACAAGGCAAGCAAAGGGACTCATTCCCGTTCTCTAGTTGAACGTTCTGCATCAAGTCATGGACTCACTGCACTGGACTGGTGTTTGGGTGTGTCAGCTACTTTGGATGCCTATGGCAGGTGGAAAGGACACTCAGGGTAGCTTGTCATATGATCCTCAAATGGGCTGTGTTAGTTACTTGTCTCATGGCTGTGATCAAATGTCTGACACAGAGCACCTTAAGGATGGAAAGGTTTATTTGGCTTACAGTCTCAGTGGATACAGTCCATCATGGTGAGAAAGGCACAGCAGCAGCTGTAGGATACAGACGATTGCATTGCATCTACATCCGAGAAGCAGAGAAACAGATTGTGCTCAGCTCTTGCTTTCTCCATTTTTGTCTTGTTTTGTTTTTGCAGACCAGGACACTTGCCCTTGGAATGGTGCCAACCCACATTTAAGTGGATCTTCTTACTTCGATTAACCTAACCTAGAAACTCCCTCATAGACACCCCCAAAGGTTTGTTTTACTAGTGACTCTTTTTCCAACCAACTGAGCTGAGCCATTCATAGCAAGGTAGCCAGAAATTGATCTCATGAAGCTAGGAAGAGAATACCCTAAACTTGATTTAGACCTGCTGGCTGCTACCCCACATCCTCCACCAGAGGCCATGGAAGGTGCTGGCTTCATAGAGACAGAAGAAAAAAATAAAATGAAATTTTGAATGGGGGGTAAAAGGAATTGAAGAAGCACACACAAATAGCAAAATAGCAAGAAATTTTATTCTAAAGCAAAAGTATAGGTCAGATACACAGTAAGGAGACAGTGGGCTACTTGAGTTAGTGCTACTCTTTGGAGAGTCCTTTGATTGCACCCAGTAGGAGTCAGAGTCAGTTACTAGATGCTGGACAGGGACAGCTTTCTGTTTTGATTGACAGGCTTGAGTTGACAAGCTTTTCTTCCTTGTGCACATCCTTTCCCAGGATGCATCTGGTTTTAGTCACATGCAATTCACTCTGATGACAGTTTGTCTCATTGGGCTTGTGCTAAGACACAGGTGAGCCTGATTGGGCCCCCTTCCTCTAGTCCTCAGATATATTTCGAGACCTATTTGAGTGAACACAGGAAGTCACTAAAGGATGGTTAGGGAGGACCTAACTTACTGTAGTCATTTGGAGTGGGGTGTACATGCATCTCCATGCTGGTGCATGTTCAATTTCCAGGCTGTTAAATGCATTGTTAAATAGGGTGTGTGTAGTTTAAGCCAAGTGGTATCCTGGGTTACTACTGTTTTCCATATCCTCACCTGCCTTAATTTCTTTACTTTGTGTCAGATCATTTCTCCTTATTGTAACAGGATAGCTGCCACAGCTCCAGGGATTTTATCTTTACACGCCAATGTCTCATCCAAGTGTTTAGATGTAAAAATAAGTTTCTAATCACACCTTCTCAAAAGGCTTCATAAGTGGCCACATTGGCCCCAAATCCAATGCCCATGCCCAAGGCAAATTGTGAACAAGTAAATGTAATTACATTGGTGGATTTGAGCTTAACAATCCAAGTTCTCCCTAGACCAAGAAGAGGCTCTGCCCTCCTTCTGAGGTGCCAGAAACCCCACACTAGAGCCAAGTCACAATTCTGAGTTCATGAAAAGACAGGTGATTTGGCTGTTAGTAAGACCTCCTCACTTCTGCAGGGGGGATGGTGAGGGGAGAGGCAGAGGAAGAGTCAGGGCACAAGGAGGAAGGTCAAGAAAGGAGGGGATAGAACAGAGGCTTTGGAATCAGACTTGGGTTTCATTCCCAGATCTGTTGATTATCAGTTGTGTGTTCTTGACTTGTTCTTGAGCCCGTCAAGGCTTGGCCATCTTCATGCGTAAAGTGGATAAAGCTTGGGGTTTCGAGGAGTTTCAATAAGAAAATCCTGGAAGGAGCTAGTCACAGAGTCCAGGAAATATTGTTCAACTAAGGGTAGGGGAAGAGGAATATAAGGGCCCCACAGTTATAAAATGCCTTTTTAAATGTTAGCTCCTGGGTCTGACAGCACACCAGTGGGGTCAGCAAAGCAAACACATTATTTAGAAACAGGATCTCATCGTGTAGGCTTGGCTGGCTTGGAATTTACTATGTAGACTCACTTGGCCTCAGCCTTACAAAGATCCGCCTGCTTTTTCCTCCCGAGTCTTGTGATTAAAAGCATGTCACTCTCAGTCCATCTTTTTATTTTAAATTGTGTGTGTGTGTGTGTGTGTGTGTGTGTGTGTGAGTGCGCGTGCACACATGAGTGTCAGCTCAACTCTAGGTGTCCTTCCTCAAATGTCATTCATCTTGTGGTGGGGAGGGTCTCTTCATGGGCTCTCTAACTAGGTTAGTTTGGCTGCCCAGGAGCTGGGTTCTCTACTTCTCCTGTGATGGAATTATAAGGATACCTCACCATGGCCAGCTTTTTAAAATGCTGCTGGAGATACAACTTAGAGTCTCAGGCTTGCAAGGCAAGCATTTTACTGACTGAACTATCTATACAGACATTTATTTTAATTTTTTTATAGTGCCAGGGATAGAACACAGGGCCTCATGCATACTGCATGGCTAACTAAGCATGTACTGCACCACTGAGTTATAACCCGAGGCACATAGGGCATCATTGTCATCTTCTTTTGTGGATGTTAAGAGTATGGACTAGTGACTTTAAAGCAGAATATAGGTTTTTTTTTTAAGATTTACTAATTTTTATTGAACTGTATGAGTGTTTTGACTATATGTATGTCTGTGTACCATGAGTGTGTCTGGTGCCCATGGAAGTCAGAAGAGCGCATCGGATTCCCTGGAACTGGATTTAAGGATGGTTGTGTATGCTACCATATGGATCCTGGGAACCAGAACTGGGTCCTCTGCAAGATCAGTAACTGCTCTTAGCCACTGAGCCATGGCTCTAGCCCCATGAATGTAGGTTTTTGAAGTTGAGATACCCAGCAACACTCAGACTATAACACAGGCATGTTACAGGGGCAGAGTGCATGTTGCTATATTTCAAAAAAATATTGTTGCTCTAGCAGGGGAGGAAGTCATACAATGAGAAAGCTGCATTGTGGAGATCATCCCGATCTTCCAAATTCCATCTTTCTTTTTGTGTATCTAGGCTAATTAGATTCACTTACAAGAATGTTCAGTGCTAATCAGGCAGGCTGACTGTCTTTAAAATACAGAGAGGGCTAGAATAAACTCTTTGTACTCAAACAGCTCAGTTTGAAAGGGATCACTGACTATCCTTACTAATGCATATCTTTCAAGGCATAAAGAATTGAGCTAGTATTTCTTTTCTCAGCACACCCTTCATTGAATCTCCTATTCTGAGAACTAAGGTTGTATTAGATCCTGTGCTGGTTGGGGAAGTGTCACACTGAAGCTGGTTTTGATACTCTCTTGGACTCCTCGAGAGAGAATGTCCTTGGTGCAGAGGAGCTCTGCTTTACCAAAAAGGGATTCCTGAGTAGGGTCTATTCCTGGCCTCCAGGAAGGTCTTTGTCTCCTCTGTACCTTATGCTTTGTCTCTTCGGTCTCTCCTCTCCTTTCTTATCTGGGACAGGTCAAAGTAAGCATTTTGCATGGAATGGTTGGGGCCATGCTTGGCCCAAGCCTCAAGTCATCTGGAGTTGGATTTCATAAAGGAAGAGTGAGAGGATCACATAGCAGAGTGATTCAAAGCTCCCAGACACTGAGATGCACTCCCTAGAACCTTTGGGACATACTCATGGAGAGGACTTCTACTCCCTTTCCAAAGAGTCCCTCAAGCTCTCTGACCAGTCCCAGACAGAATTGACCTTAGTAAACCATTCTCTGACTTGAGAGATGATGGAGTCACCCACCTAGGACCCACATTGCTAAGTCTTGTCAGGGAGGCTAGAGATGTTGCTTTACCCACAGGAAGTAGAAATTCAAACAGTTGGACTCCCTTCTGTTGGAGCACTAGTTAAGAGGTGAATATTAACAGATAAACATTAAATAGTGGTAGCAATCATAAAAGAAGTTCTTGTCTTCCCATATATAGCCTTGAAGAACAGTTAGATCTCCTCAAAGCGGTATGTTAGAGTTCCAGGTTCTTTCCACATTGTGGCTCTGTAGTCTTAAGCACGTGGGATCCAAATCCCTTATGTTTATTGACATAAACCCAGTGATAGTGAAGTGGCTTGCATGGAGGTTTGTGTGGGCCAGGCCAGACAGATGTGAGCATGACACATATTATACAGACTAGAGCTCAGACTGCAGCCACACCAAACCACTTGTGAGGCTGGGAAATTTGTTCCCGGTTAGGTTTGAAGACTCTATGGCATTGCCTTTTTGACCATGAAATAACTCTTACACCTTCTTCCCAAAGCATAAATGCCCTTCCTCCATGAATACAACTCAAAATCCCAGTCTGGTTCTTGTGCAGTGCTCTGAGTCCTAAACCTCAGGGTAATATCATTTTCATTGACACGTAAACTCCAGAGTCAAGTTATGTACCACATCCTTCATATCCCCAAATGCCTTGATATACCAATAAGAGAAAAGAAAGGGCCAACCGTAAGTCTCTCTATACTATCTGGTCCTGCTGATCACCACTGTAATATCTGCAGGCCGGCAGGAGTTCTGTCCTCAGTAGACTTGGATTCCTTTATGTGTTTTTTCCCTTGGATCTCTTTTATATGAGAACTGGTAAACTTTAGCCAATTGGAGGCTTTGGTCGGTGGTTTAAGGTAGGCTCTTCCAGTCTCACTTCTAACAACATTTTAGGTCACAGAATTTTTTTGGTGCTGGACCTGTCCTGGCTGCTGTCTGCTAGATATTGGTTAGACGCAGTCAAAAATCTTATAAGCCTATATATCACCAAGCAGCTCTGATAAAAAAAAATCACACTAGCCTTTGATTTAAGATCTGAGAAAAATCCCAGCTCATAGTTTCTTTGCAAAACTGCTAATATTGCTTCCAACCTCAGGCTTTTGAGGAGCATGTTTCCCATCAGCTCTGTGAGAGTAGCCATGGCTAAAGTGCTTTCCTACACAAAGAACATCCTTGTCCGATTTCTTTCTTTGTACCTGCCTGACATGGCCTTCGGCCTTACAGCTCCTAAAATCCTTCTGTTTGCTGCTTGTCACTCACCAATTAGCTCAGCACTAGGAAGCTGATCCCAGGAAGATTGGCAGTGACCAGCACCTGTGATGGCTTAGAAGGCGATATTTGGTCTTTTTCTGTTTCTGTGCAAAATATTATGACCCAAAACATCTTAAAGTGCATTTGTTTTAGGTCATGACTGACAGGGTGTGTTAGTCAAGGCTTGTATTCCTGCACAAAACATCGTGACCAACAAGCAAGTTGGGGAGGAAAGGGTTTATTCAGTTTACACTTCCACATTGCTGTTCATCACCAAAGGAAGTCAGGACATGAACTTACACAGGGAACTTTTCATCAGAAGCTGATGCAGAGGCCAATCAAGTGTTGCTTACTGGCTTGCTTCCCTTGGTTTGCTCAGCTTGCTTTCTTATAGAACCCAGGACTACCAGCCCAGGGATGGCATCACCCACAATGGGTTGGGCCTTCCCCACTTGATTACTAATTGAGAAAATGGCTTACAGCTGGATCTCATGGATGCATTTCCTCAAGGAAGGTTTTTTTCTCTGTGATTATTCCAGCTTGTGTCAAGTTGACACAGAAAACCAGCTAGTACACAAGGCATGGCAGCAGGAGCAGGATACTGAGAGATCATATCTCAGTCACACATTGGAGTCAATGACAATGACGCAAGGCTACTTGGAAATCAGTTCCCAGTGACATACCTCCTCAAGCAAGCCTTGGTGTTCTAAAAGTTCCATAACTTCCCTAGTGGACACCACCAGTGGTGAGCCAAGGGTTCAAACCCAGGGGCCTGGGAGTGATGTTTCTCATTCAAGCCACCACAAAAGAAATGCCACATGTTTTATGTCACATCATACTTCATTTTTAGTAGAAACTTCGGCTTGAGCTCAGGGATTGTTACTGAAGGGGGCAGCTGTTAGGTATCACTTTCTCAATGTCCCCCTTACCTTCATGTTCATCAAGGATAAGCTGGGACTATAAGTCCAAAGCTGGGCTAAGGGGAGAAACTGGGAGTGACCTGGAGCAGTTGGCATGGTGGTATTTGGGTGCATATATGTTTAGGGCTGACTAATTGGACTGGATAACCTATCAGAGAACTGATTCATGGAGAAGACTGATTCTCCTTCTCTCAGCAGCCATTAATATGCTTATAGGTGTTAGCTGGGTGGTGTTGGCACATGCCTTTAATCCCAGAACTCTGGAGGCAGAAGCAGGTGGAGCTCTGAGACTAAGGTCAGCCTGAGTGAGTTCCAGGACAGTGTAGGCTACACAAAGAAACCCAAATTGTTGTTTGTCAACACCACTAAATGGCATCAGCAGATTGTGTGCGTGTGTGTGTGTGTGTGTGAAAGAGAAAGAATCATAACTAAAGAGATTAAAAATATTCTTGTAACAAAGCCAAAAGTAATATCAATAAATGATGACTTAGTTAACATACTTCAGAGATAGCCTATGGGTGAAGGATTAATTCTTGGCAGGTTGTTATATGTGTGAGTCTTCACAATATAACTTTTTCCAGTTTCTGGATGTTTGAAATTTTTCCACAATAAGAAAAGATGTGGAGAAGAAGAAGAAGAAGAAGAAGAAGAAGAAGAAGAAGAAGAAGAAGAAGAAGAAGAAGAAGAAGAAAGCAAGCTTAATGGGAAAGATCTAAGAGTAGAAATGACTTAAGAAAATGCCAAGTTTGGGTAGCTTTGGGACAGAATTATCTCTACTAAGTTACTTCCTCTTATTAAAGACAAAATTGGGAAGTTATAGATGTCATCAATTAATTTTTTTAATAAGAAAATGTATAAACGTGAGTTGCCCCTGAGCTCCTGTGGTGAAGGTGAGCTCCCAAATTAGGCTAATTAAACCCAAGCAAAGGAAAGGCCTCACCAACCAGCGGGGCCTTTCTGCCACTTCTTAACTAGCAAGACTAGCAAGTGTGTCTTAATGAATGGCTGGGAGCCTGCCCTCCCCAAACTCCTCACCCTCGAGGCTGGTACATTTTCTTCAGTGTGAATCCTCTCTCCCCAACATCCTGACTCTGGAAAGAAGGTGCACACATGTATAGAAAGGGAAAGACAAACACTAAAACATATTATATCTCTCTCATCTTCTCTCTCTCCTCTCTCAACCCGCTCTCTCTAAGAGAGCCAATGAACAACTGTTTGAATAATCCAGCAAGTGTGGCAGCAATGAACCAGCAGAAAAATGAATTAAATTTCCCCTCAAGTCCCATAGAAATCCAATAAATAAATTAAGTACATGTGGATTTAAAAATTAAAGGCCAACAAGACTGGAGGCAAAGTTCATTTGACATTTGAAATAACAGAAATCTGAGATGAGGCATGTGGAAAATGTGTGTTCACCTGGCATGATAGGGTCCTTGCTCACCTTGTCTTCCAGAGTCTGTTGGTGCAGTATAATGAAATTGCAGAGAAATTCAATAAAAACTGTCAGGGCATCAGGTGTGAGCTGAGTGTCATCTTTTAGAAGACAGTGTCAGTAGGTTCCAGCTCAGTCCTGAACCTATGATGACTGTGATTTCCAGGATCCTTAGTCCCTTCCAAATACCTTGGGAAAGGTTTTTCATAGCATGAATTGGGTCTGGGAAAGGGCTAGTGTCTTCCTCCCTAGGCCCCAGCAATATGTTGCAAAAACATAAAACATTTGCTCACATTTTAACCAGGTTTCTTAGTTCCTTTTCTATTGCTGTAAGGAGACACCATGACCTGGACAATCTATAGAAGATAGGGTCTATTGGAGGCTTTCTTCCAATTTCAGAGGGTTTGAACCCATGGTCACCATGGCAGGGGGACATGGAGGCTAGTGGGCATGGTGCTCAAGCAATAGCTGAGAGTTTTCATCTGGTTCATAAAGCATGAGGGAGGGAGGGAGGGAGGGAGGAAGGGAGGGACAGACAGACAGACAGACAGACAGGAATAACAGTGGCATGGGCTTTTGAAACTTAAAAGCCCACCCCCAGTGACAGTCCTCCTCCAACAAAGCCACACTTCCCAATCCTTCATTATGGGATGGATCCCTGGATATGGCAGTCTCTAGATGGTCCATCCTTTCGTCTCAGCTCCAAACTGTGTCTCTGTAACTCCTTCCATGGGTGTTTTGTTCCCAATTCTAAGAAGGGGCAAAGTGTCCACACTTTGGTTTTCATTCTTCTTGAGTTTCATGTGTTTAGCAAATTGTATCTTATATCTTGGGTATTCTAAATTTCTGGGCTAATATCCACTTATCAGTGAGTACATATTGTGTGAGTTCTTTTGTGATTGGGTTACCTCACTCAGGATGATGCCCTTCAGGTCCATCCATTTGCCTAGGAATTTCATAAATTCATTCTTTTTAATAGCTGAGTAGTACTCCATTGTGTAAATGTACCACATTTTTTGTATCCATTCCTCTGTTGAGGGGCATCTGGTTTCTTTCCAGCTCTGGCTATTATAAATAAGGCTGCTATGAACATAGTGGAGCATGTGTCCTTCTTACCGGTTGGGACATCTTCTGGATATGTGCCCAGGAGAGGTATTGCGGGATCCTCCGGTAGTACTATGTCCAATTTTCTGAGAAACCGCCAGACTGATTTCCAGAGTGGTTGTGCAAGCTTGCAATCCCACCAACAATGGAGGAGTGTTCCTCTTTCTCCACATCCTCCCCAGCATCAACTGTCACCTGAATTTTTGATCTTAGCCATTCTGACTGGTGTGAGGTGAAATCTCAGGGTTGCTTTGATTTGCATTTCCCTGGTGATTAAGGATGCTGAACATTTTTTCAGGTGCTTCTCAGCCATTCGGTATTCCTCAGGTGAGAATTCTTTGTTTAGCTCTGAGCCCCATTTTTTAATGGGGTTATTTGGTTTTCTGGATTTTTAATATCATAAATGCCACACTTAAAATTATCTTTATTTTGATAATTAAAACAATTCAAAGCAATGAAAACAATCTAAACAAATGTCATCTGTTGAGATAGTGGCTCCTCCACTCTCTCCTGTTTTGTTCTTACGTGATTAATTTTTTCCCCACAGGTCAAAGAGTAGTACTTAAAAAGTAGACTCAACACCCCAAATGCAAAAACAGGTTGGACTGAGCTTGGATTTTCTGATAGCTTACCAGGATTCTAACCCTAAGGACAAAGTAATGCACAGTCCATTCTCATGCCCAGGTATCTGATCCAGGCTAGAAAAACAAATTCAGAAGTGTCCTAAGTCAATATAGGAAGTCATGATAGAGACACCTAAGATTTCTCAGAAGTGATTTTAAGCGGGACACCTCTAATCCTACCTGGCTAGTGCTTTTCTGTGAATGTCTCAGTTTGAGTCCAAACCTCTTACAAAGCACCATCAAACAAGTTATAGACACAAGTCTAGAAAGCTCTATGTAAGAACTATGTAAATAATGGTTAAAGAAAATTGAGGACCAGATCCCCTTGTGTCCCACAGTTGGAATAAGCAGTTGAAGCCCAGGTGGTTTTCCTCTTCTTGTCAGATGGTCACTCAATTACATCTCGTACCCCTGCTGCCCTTTGTTTAAAGAATTTTGTGTTCTGAGCACTCTCTTGGCCCCATGCAGAGTCAAAGGAAGTGGTATCTTGATCCCCAAGGCGGGTGTGCTTGGGACAACCAGACCAAACAAAATTTTTGACCTGCATGACTTTTGGAAGAATGATTTTGTTGAAATGGTCTTCAAGAGTAGGTACCCTAAAATCTCTCTTGTAGACTTCTTCATTCTCATCCAAAACCCCAAAGAAGCAACTGTCAACCAGAAGAACCTTCCAAATCTTGAACGGTTGAAGGCGGAAATGTTGCCCATGAAGACACACAAATTTCAGTCTAGCCCTTTTCACATGATTCATTTTTAATAGTGAGATCAAGGCCTAAGTTTCTACTGTGGGAGATAGGTTTACCTATCCCCTGCCTAATGACCTACAGTTTAAAATCAAAAGCCTCAAAGTATTTACTCATCTATGTATTTAACTTTAAATAAATTCCATTCTACTTACTGTATAAGCCTATTTTCAGGCTTTGATTTTTGTCACACCAGGCTAAACGATTCCAGAAATCCTATGTAGACCATGTTTGAAGATCCCGAGAGCTGCCCTGGCATAGACCTTTTCAAATTTTCTTTAAATGGTGTGTTGGCAGATTTGTGGTGCTGAAGAGCTGAGATGGCAAGCAGCAGGAAGAGAAGAGAGACATTAGGCCCAGCTTGGGCTTCTGAAACATCAAAGCCCATCTCCAGTGGCATATTTCTTCCAACAAGGTCACACCTACCCAACAAAGCCACACCCCTAATCCTTCTCAAGTAATGCCACTCCCTAATGACCTCAAACTTATGAGCCTATGGAGTAATCTATTCAATCCACCACACTAAACTAGTTACAGATTTGCTGGAATGGAAAGGTGGATGCTCTATGGTTATCCTTCTTGTTAATGTTAAATTTAGACAAGTTGTTTGCTAGAAAAATGCAAGATGTATTTGGGAAAGACTCCCCACCACCATTACCTGCTGCCTTATTGAACCCCTTTGGCCTGTCCTGTAGTCAATGTGCTAAGAGTTCATTGTTTCAGTGTTACTTTCTTTTTTTTTTTTTTTTTTTTAAAGATTTATTTATTTATTATATGTAAGTACACTATAGCTGTCTTCAGACACTCCAGAAGAGGGCGCCAGATCTCATTACGGATGGTTGTGAGCCACCATGTGGTTGCTGGGATTTGAACTCTGGACCTTCGGAAGAGCAGTCGGGTGCTCTTACCCACTGAGCCATCTCACCAGCCCTCAGTGTTACTTTCTAAGGCCCAAGTTCAACAGTCCTGTTTGGAACCTACTCCTTTGGATCCTAAGAGGAAGTGCTGAGTCCAATAATGTTGCATATAAGAACAAGTTAACAACAGGCCATGCTCTTTCCCTGAGACACTTCAGATATTTTCGTTGCTGGTGGGAATACAAACTATCCAGCCCCTGTGGGGATCAGCATGGGGGATTCTTCACAAAACAAATATAGAACTATCACATGATCCAGCTATACCACGCCTGGGGATTTACCTGGAAGATCCTAAGTTAACCTACCACTTGCACATCAATATTTTGCAGCCCTGTTCATAACACCTAAGTTATGGAACACCCCCACCCCAAAGTGTTCAACAACAGAGGAATGGAGAAAGGAAGTGTGGTGTATATGCATGCACACTTGGATTTTTTTTTCAGCCATAAAGAAGAATGAAACTGTGTCATTGTGGATGAAAATGGTTGCAACTGGAGATCATTATAGTAAACAATTTAAGCCAGTCTCAGAAAGATAGACACATGCTTTTGCTCATTTGTGGACCCCAGATATTATATAGATAGACAAAACCATGTGTGTACATATGACATGAAAGTTATAGCAAGCTGTCTAGGTGACAATGGAGCTAGCATGCAGACAGACATGGTAGTGGAGGAGCCAAGAGTTCTACATCTTGATTAAAAGACAGTCAGGAGGGGACTTTCTTCTGCAAACATCCAGGAGGAGGCTCTGATTCCATACTGGGTGGACCTTGAGTATAGGAAACATCAAAGCCCGCCCCCAAAGCAATGCACTTCCTCCATAAAGGTCACACCTACTCCAAAAAGGCCACATCTCTTAAAAGTGCCACTCCCTGTGGGCCAAGCATATAAACATATGAGTCTATGGGGCCCAAACTTCTTCAAACCACCACAAGGGGGGTCAAACCACATTGTACACTTGTATGAAATGTCCTTATGAAACCTAACACTATATGAACTGATTATACATCAATATATTACAAATGACAACAGGCAAATAAATAAATAAGAATATCTATTTATTCACTGGAAAGTAATCCTCCACCCACTGTCCTCCATGGAAGTGGAATTCTTAGCTCTCGGACCAGATACATTATGTGGTCACATTGACAATAAATTATTGCTAGAAGCCAAGGTTGAGCATTGGTGACACATGTCTGAGGTGGCAGGTGTTATAATTTTAATGATGTTGATTTAATCATCACACCTCATTCATCCATAAATATGCATGCATATATTTACATATATATTCAATATATACATATATTTATATATATTCAATATATATTGAAATGCCAGGCTATACTTCAGAAATAGAAATAACTGTTATGTATTGGTTTGAATATGCTTGATTCATAGAGAGTAGCACTCTTGGGATGTGTGGCCTTCTTGGAGGAAGTGCATCACTGTGGGGGGTAGCCTTGAAAGCCTCCTCCTAGCTGCATCGGAGATTCTTCTTCTGTTTGCCTTCGGAACAAGATGTAGAACTGAGCTCCCCTCAAGCCATGCCTGCCTGGATGCTGCTGTGCTTCTTGCCATGATGATAATGGATGGAACCTCAGAACCTGTAGGCCAGCCCCCAATTAAATGTTGTCCTTATAAGAGTTGCTTTGGTCATGGTGTCTCTTCTCAGCAATGGGAACCCTAACTAAGATGTATTATTATTAAAACACAAATCCAGGAAGGGAGTGAGAGACTGAATGGGATCCAAGTGCTGGTCAGAGATACCAGCATCATGTCCCTAAGGGAGGACAGACAGTCATTCACTTCTTTAATTTCTTTTATTCCAGCTTCACCCTGGAAGAAAGAGTAGAATAACTTAGAAGACAGTCCTGGGTCTCCATATGAACCAATTACAGAACCTCAACTCAGTTTTGTATTATGTAGATGACATCTTCACACCACTGGCCTTTCAGTGAGTTAACAGATGCTATTGAACACCAGGATTCTGTCCTTGCTCTGGGGTGGGAGGGGCTCTGACAGGACCCCCATCACACCTGTGAGGTTCTTACACACAGCAGTGTCAAAAGCACTGTTCAGGGTGTTCTATGCTCTGACTTCCTCCTGTTGTGTGACAGTGATACTACTTCATGAAGAAGAGGACTCAGTTCAGAGTTTTAACTATTGCAGGACACCTGATCATGTTTAAGGCCATGTTATAATGGGTGAGACTGTGCTCTTCCTGATCCTCCTTCAATATATTTGCTTAGAAAGCCTCAAGCAGATGGATCCACAAAGTCCAGCAATCCTGTTGTATCCACGTGGACACAAAGAATGCTTCTGGAGAGTCCCAGCTATTCCTGCCCCAGCACCAGATCCCCCGGTGAATGCCTTGTAGATAAGTCCTAGGCCCAAGCTCTGTCTGTGTGTCATGAGCTTTGGGATAATGTGCTATGCCACATTTATAACTGGAACATGTTATGTGCTAGTTGAACAGACAAAGTAAATCATGGACACTATGCCAGGTAGTGTTGAATGGTTAAAAAGGACGGAAAACAAAAAGATGCAACTGGACATCAGGGAGGGATAGGCAAGCCCTGCCTTGGATTTCCTAAAGGAGGTTCTAGTTTAGAGAGAATATTTGTGCTCCAGAGACCCACAGTAGAAAGGTTGTACAGAATGAGTGGCAGAACACGCACAGGCTCTGGGGCCATCATAGCGGGATATCAGGGAACACAAAAAAATGCTGGTGCTTTGGACTGTAGTGAGGGAAAGCTCAAGGTACCAGGCAGAAGAAAGTTGTTAGGTGACATAACAAGGAGAATTATAGGCCTGAGGCTAAGGATCTAGATTTTTCTACAAGAATGAGGAAGCCATTGAAAGATGCTTGGCAGTGTTGAAATGCAGTTTCTATTGTACTAAATTCCTTTTGATTGTTGTTTGGTGAAGGATGGAAAGGTAGGAAGTGAAGGAGGAGGATAATTAAGAGCTAGGAAGTGAAGGAGGAGGATAATTAAGAGCTAGCTGGAGCCCAAGTGAGGGTAGGAGGCAGCAGGCTTTGTGCTGAGCAGATGGATATATCACAATGCCCAATGCATCTTAATGACGCTGTCTAAAGAGTCTTTGTGGACTGGATAGTAGTTATCAAACATCTCCATTATGTTGGTTCTACTATGATAACAGGTGAGTATCACCTATGAGGTGGTGATATCACCTAGGCTGGCTCTGTAGTGTTGGGAATCCTGGGTGAGACATGGCTAAACATAGCAGGGTGAAGAGAGCTTAGTGTGTGCTGCAGTGGATCGTAACATGTGCAGGGATGAGGGGTTGGGAGGGCATTGTTTGAAATAGGGAGGTCTAAAGAGACTCAGACAGGAATGAGTCAGGACGGGACAATGAAGCTGAACTAAGCTCTGAGTGTAAGAATGAGCAAGCTAGTGGTCAATTACACTCACTGAACAGTCAAGACGAGGTTCTGACTTCATACAGGCTGATGTTTACAAGCCTGTAGCTCATTTAATTCTGAAATAATTTAAAGAAATAAAGTACCACTATTTCTTTATTGAATGAGGAACATAGAGGCTAAGTAATCCATCAGAGGCTGCAGACTTGTCAACTGGGTTTGGAATTAGGATGACTGGCTCTATGCTCTTACCACTGTGAGCACTGCTGCCTAGTGAATGAACCAGAAGTACATAGCCAGATGACGATGATGGTGGTGGTGGTGGTGGTGGTAGTGTGTGTGTGCATGTATATATACACGAATATAGGCCAGAGGTTGACACTGGTATCCCCTTAACCAGTTTTAAGACAGAAAGTCACGAGTGTCTTATTTTCCACTTAATTTTTTTTTTATTGGTGTTTTGTCTTCATGTATGTCTGTGCACTACATTCAAGCTGTGTCAACAGAGGCATCAATTCCCCTAAAACTGAAGGTATAAATGGCTGTGAGCCAGCACCTGGGTGCTGGAAATCAAACCCTCTCGAAGAGCAGCCAGTGCTCTTACCTGCTGAGACATCTCTCCAACTCTCCCCTTTCTTTTGAAGCCGGCCCCTACTGAATCTAGAACTCCTTGATTGGCTAGCAGGCAGCGAGCTCCAGGGATCTGCCTGTCTCCATCTGGAATCGGAGGCACTTGGCTTTTACACGGATGCTGGGGATCAGAGTCAGATCTTCATGACTCCTTGGGAAGTGCTTTACTGACTGAGTCATCTCTCCAGGATCCGCATATGGTTGGCTTTCTTTAGAGTGTGAGCAAGCCACAGCACAGGATCCACATCCTCAGGGAGGATGCAGTGTCCTAGTGAGCCCAGACTGGTAATCCTGGAACTCCAAGTACTCTGAGATCATTACCCGCACAGTGCAGAACAGAGACAATAGAGGCAATGTCAGGAGAGCCTGCCAGGCTTTGGGGATGAAGTGACACTGTCTGTCCAGCACACACATTGATTCAAGTGTGCAGAGTTATTTTTGCATCTTGTGCTGAGATCATTAAACCAGGTGCTTGAGGTGGGACAGTTCCTTCCCTACAAGACATCACCCCTGTCAGGACCCCAACCAAACATCAGAGATTTTAATAATAGCGACAGTTACCCTATTTTAATTACCTGGAAAATTGGGTTTGTGGACTTGTTAAATCGTGCCCAAACAAAGCAATAAAATTAAATCTTTGGACCTGGGGAAGCGGTTCAGGGGGTAGAGTATTTGTTTCACAAGCATGAGACCTGGGGCTCAGTCCCAGCATTGCGTAACCATGGTGGCATTCTCCTGTCTCCTGGTTAGCTGAAGCTGTCAACCTAACACAGCCCAGAGTTAACAGAGGGAGCCTTAATTGGAGGTAACATTGGCCTGAGGTGGAACCTGTGAGAAATTATCTTGATTGATAATTGGCGTGAGCGGTTCCAGCCCATTATGGGAAGCACAAGTCCTAGATAGGTGAGACTGAGAAGATACACATATCTGAAAACTACTGGGGATGGGCCAGGGAGTGAGCCAGTAAGCATCCCTTCTCTGCAGTTTCCACTTCTGGTCCTAAATCCCCCCAGTCGTGGCACTGTAACCAAGTAAACCCTTTCCTCCCCTAAGATGCTTTGGGCCCGAGTGTTTCATCACTGCAACAGAAAAGCAAACTAAGACAACACGTAAACCCAGGCCTACAGAGGAGGACCGAGAGTTTACGAGCCTGGGTAATTAGCCTGGATTATACAAGGCCCTGCCTTAAAAAATTAATTAAAAATAGATGCCTCTGTTGTATGACAAAACTTACCCCAAGCCCCTCAGTTCCTCTCTCCTTCCCTTCTTCTGTTGTGTGGGGAAGTAACAAGTGTGTTTTTTCATATAATGTATTTATTAATTCTTTGAGAATTTCATACACATGTGCAGCGTGTTTTGATCATATTCACCCCTCCATTCCTCTCCCTAAACCTCCCAGGATCCACCCCATTTTTTTATTAGAATAATAAAGACAAATTCCTTGAAGTTTTGGCACGATGAAAATAAAAAAATATGAGCTGTTCCTATGTTGTTGTTGGTTTTTTTTTTTATTTTGTTTTCCCTCTTTTGATAAAATTGCTGTTTCTCAGTGGTTCCCCAAATGCTAAGCTCACAGCAGTAAGCTGGGCTGTATTTTAGAGACGTGTTTTACATTTCTTTACATTTTGCTCAAAAATGAAGCACAAAAACCAAACCAAAGTCCCATGGAACTTTGAGGGGGAGAACATTTAAACATAAATGAGGATCTCCGAGTTGTAGCCTTAATACCGTGGGGTGTGTGCCTTCATTGCCCTGACTGTGTGGTGTATCTGGCTGTAATTCTACTGTGTGCGTAACCTGTCCTGGTCTTAAACATTGACAGCAGGCACATCTTCCTTTGCTACATAAGTTTCCAAATCTGTTGGAAGAGTCCCTTGGGTGAACATATCTTAATTTCTGAACCGTATAATCAAATCACGCTTAGAATACGGAAATAAATATATAAAATAATGTGCACAAGTTAACTAGTTTTCCTCTCTCCTCAAATGCTGAACCGTGGGTAACATTTTGTGTCAGGATTAACAGTTGAGCCTTGTGAACTTAGCTCTCACTTCAAAGGCAGTAAGAAAGCATTTGTTCTGGGGAAAGGGTGGCTATGGAAACACAGGTTCTGGTGGCCATGGAAACACAGGTTCTGGTGGCTATGGAAACACAGGTTCTGGTTGCTCCAGACAACATGATTTAGCACAGAACAGTTTCATGAGATTTTTTTTTTTAGAGTTACAGAACAAAAGAAAAATCACAAGGCTTCTTGTTTTTCAAGTACAGTCAGTGATGGAGACACCAGGTAGGTGGGTGCTGCAAAGCAGACACCTCTGCTATAGGCCTCAGATGTTGTTTGGTGAAATTCTTAGCCGTTGGGTTGGAGGAAGCTAGAGATCTGCTAAGTTGATACAACCCAAAAGGTGTCAGGTGATGGTCACAAGAATCTTGAGTCAGTTATAGAGGTGGGCATTGAGTGGCCATTAAGGAGCCTAAGGCAGCACAAAATAATCCAGTCTTTTAGAACAGAGCTGCAGCCTCCTTACCACCCTCCAAACCCCTCAACAACCTCAGATCACATATATTGCTCGATGGGCCCACTACCAGTATTAAATATTAGCCATATGTCTTTCAGTCAGAACCTGGAGAAAGTTGTAAAGAATTATAAATCAAGGCCTCAGTTCCCAGAGGCCACTCTGAACTGCTCTGAAAGTTGCAGTTCATAGTGGAGAAACACTTGGAGGAGTGCCTTTGCTAAGGAGCACTGACTCCAGACTAGACAAAGGATGAGGCCTGATGCTTGTTTCTGCCTTCCTGTTTGTTATGTCTGTACTCTGGGGGAAGGAAGGGGTTATCTTTAGCCTTTCCTCTTGAATCACCTTGGATGGAAGGATAAGCCAAGAGAGACCACACTCCCAGATGAGGACAATCATCCATGAGGATAAGAGGCACCATCAGCAGCTACCAGATTAACAAGTTTCCACTGAACAGGATTGGAGCTAAGGCAATGATGGGCTAGTGATAGGCAGGACTACACACCTAACCAAGGCTGCTTGCCCTGGATTTAAACCAAAACCTCGGGTCAGCACCCTAAAGATGGACTGGAGAGGCAGTCACTGGGCCCATTGTTCTGTCCTTTTCAGTAATTCAGCCACCTTGAATAAATGTCTGCTTTCCTCCATCTAGGGACAATGGCCGAGCCTAGCCTGCCTGAGCTGCCAGAGCATAGGGTTTTGCTTTAATCACTTCAGCAACAGTCACAGCTGATGCTCTCCCTGCTGGGGGAATCCTAGGGCTTCGATTGGGTTTCGAACATCCCTGTGGATACTGTATCATCACAGAGAAGTCCTCTTCCCTGCTCAACTCAACGCTTCAGCCAATGAGTTCCACACAGCATGTCCGGTCTTCCTTCCCTGCCTGTTCATAGGTGTGAAGCCATGCGGCTCCACCATATTAGGCTGAGTCACAGGCTGAGTATACTGCTGCATACCTATCTTCCTAGCACTCAGACAGCAGAGGCATGAGGAACACCTAAGCACTAGGCTAGCCTGATCTACATGTCAAGTTGCAGTCTCAGAAAATCCAAATATATACCACAAGTGTATGTGTGTGTGTAAATTAATGTAATAAAAATACATCATGCACCATATTCAGATAGTCTATCAGTAATGATAAGGGATGATAATGTGACCTGAATATTTGCTTCAGGCAGCCAGAGGCTAGTGTCTTCTCTGCTCAACAGCATCTTTCGGCCACTTGAAAACAGCAGGCTCCATCCACTCGACACTTCCTATGTGGCCTATTTGAAAACACAGATACTTCAGATTCTGCAGGCCAGAGAGCGTTGCTTGGACAGTGACATGAAGTTAAAGGCTGCGGGTTATCTGCGGTTCTTCTCCAGCTCACTAACGCAGGACGGGAATCCAAAGCCGAGACAGGTGGGCAGGAATGAGCTCTCCTCTTCTGGGAGGTTCCCAGGAAGGGCAGTAGCAACAGGTGACCACGTCAGCATCCTTAGGTATGAGAATGGGTTAGGGTAGGGAATAAAGTAAGCGGTGAGGTTGGCGGTCGGCCCTGTTTCAGAGGTTTCTTCACTCAAGTGCTTCTCCTTAAGCTCCAATTGTGTTTTATGTGTTGTTGGACTATCAGTGATGAACAAATATCTCAGATGAACTTGAGAGCCAGGAAGGCGGCCCCAAGGAACAGTCACTTATGGTGCTGACAGTCATGAGGGAGAGTAGAGGGGATGAGAATGTCACCCAATTCATTGGTATAGGCAAGACATCTGAGGAGGGGAACACTGGCTTAGAGGGAGGAAGGCTGAGTGGGAGATATTCATAGGTGTGCCAAGTGTCCCATCTTGGTTATTTTGTTTGCTTTGTTTTGCTTTGTTTCTGACCAGGATAAATTAGGCATGGGGATTAATTAAATGCCATAAAATTAAAAAGGAATTTTGTTTTTGGTTTTTATTTTTTAGGGAGGAGGGTAGAATTTGCTAGAACCTAAAGGTAGAAAACAGAGCCAGACCTCACAGAGCAAGGGCAACAGGTGGTTTCTGACGCGTTGCTTCTGACATGAATGGCTGGCTGTTTCACAGGAAGTTCATGGGACACTAATGGATCACCCATCCAGGCCTGGGAACACTCTATAGGAAGATTCACAGCCACATGGCCACTTATAGGACTGTAAGGACTTGGTGTCTGTTCAGTTGGAGTCCAGCTCAAGTCTGCAGAGATGAGAAAGAAGAGAGGGGTCAGGATGTCAATGCTGGAAGGACCTAAGGAACCTGTGTTGAGCCAAGTAGTAGTTGTCGCTCACTTGGAAATGCAGGAAAGGAATTCAGGAGGTCAAGATCTCAAATGCAGGGTGCAGGTAGGCAGAGGCAGGCCTACTAGAAACATCTAGAAACAGGAGCACATCTGTCGGAGCTTGATGTGGACAGTGGCTGTTTACTTTCCCTACCTAGCCTTCCACACTAAGGATTTCTCATCAGATATCCACTCAGAACAGAGGCTGTCTCTCAACACAGAGGTGAACAGACAGATGTTCATCTTCATAGCTTCTTGCAGCTGAAGCTTAGATATGTGACCCCAGCTTCCAATCTCTGTATGATCACCAGGCTTGCAGTTTTCTTTTACTATTTTCTTTTTGCTCCTCCTCCTTCCCCCTCCTCTCTTTCCTTCTTTCCTTCCTTCCTTCCTTTCTCTCTCTTTCTCCCCATCCCTCTCTCCCTCCCTCCTTCCCTCTCTATCTCTCCAGCTCTGTCTCCATCTCCCTCTCTCTTACGAGGCACTGAGAAAGCCTTGATACAATATCCAGTGTAATGGTGGCAGCTGTCTTTTCTCTCTCTGGCTGGGTCTGCACTTTAGGGTTGGCACCCACATCTCACCCCCAACACCTGACCCCCCAAAAAGCTCTCCTACAGGGTCACTCTTAGCTCTGTAGTATTTCTGGAACATCTGAGAATGATTCAGTTACCTTATCTTTGAATCTTTTATTTAATCTTTTATTTTCTTCCTGCTCCTCCTCCTCCCCCTCCTCCTGCTTCTTCTCCTTCCCCTTCTTTCCTCCTTTCCTTCCTTCCTTCCTTCCTTCCTTCCTTCCTTCCTTCCTTCCTTCCTTCACTGAGAATCTCAAAAGGAGGGCAAGGAAGGTCCTGGGTACCCTTTAACCCTTTGCACAGCTTCTTCCACTGTCTAGAGCCTAATGACAGTAAGAGCTGGGAAAATAGCAGTGGAGGACAAGTGTGCCCATTTCTATGTCATTCTATCAAGTGTCGTTGATCCGTGGATTCACCTCGTTTTTCTGAACCCTTCTTACACACTCGCCTCCCTGTCCCTCCTCACTCTCCCCTCATGTGTCTTCCTCTATGGGGAATTGCAGGCTGGTATCCAGTCGAGCTGAGGCCTGAACCCCGATGGTCATAATTCACCTTCATGACACCGTAGGCGTTCTCTCATGCTCCTGGAACTCCGGCCCCTGCCTAAGTTACCGCCCACCACAGCCCCCACAAGAGAAGCATGGTCAGTAGTCACATAAGCAATGGCCCAAGCTTCCGATCTTCAGGCTAAACTCCTCCCCAGTTACCTAGCAACAGTGAAGACCATAAAAAGGGGTGCTCAGCCCCCACCTAGCTCTCTTACTCCTTTGTTCCTTTACCTCTCACTTCTCTCACTTCTCTCTCTGCTTCCACTTCTCTTTGTCTTCTCTCTCTCTCTCTCTCTCTCTCTCTCTCTCTCTCTCTCTCTCTCTCCTCCTTCTCTCTTTCTCCCTGCATTTCTATAATAAAGCTCTTAAACCATAGAGAGTCTCTGATCCTTCAAGGCCCGCTGCGCTCTCTGGTCAGTGTTGGGAACTTCTTCCCTTATTCCCTCTCTCCTGCAACCCTGGGGCTTTAGCAAGGTAACTGGGGGGGGGGGGTCCCCCGGTTGGGGGCTGCTCCTTTCTCCACCCCGATCACCTAGGGCCAAATGTAAAAGTGCCTGGCAGTCTCCCAGGGTCCACCTGCCCAGAGTACAGGAACTCTGGCCGGATGTGGCATATTTCTCCTTCCCTTTCTCCCCCAGGGCCTCCCCAGGCGCCCCCCCCCCCACTGCCCCTTTAGTTTGTTCCCAACATTCCTGTCATTCTCAGGATGCATAGACACAGAATATCATGGAGCATGTGTCCCATCCACTTTGCAGGCTACACATGCCACAGGCTGTCAAACTGTTTAACTGGACGATGCTTTGCTTGCTCCCAACTGCTAGTTCCTTTCGTGGTGCCACTGTGAATAACCAGATTGTGTGCAAGTAGAGGCTTCCTACCCCTGACACTAAGGTTTACTTGCTTATTTAATGTGTATGCCTATTTTGCCTTTATATCTATGTACCATATGTGTACCTGGAGCCATTTGAGATCAGAAAAGGGCATCAGATCGTTTATTGGAGATATAGAAGGTTTCGAGTCACTATATGGGTGGTGGGAACCCAACCCAGGTCCCCTGTAAAAGCAACAAGTACTCTTAAGTGCTGAGCCATGTCTCCAGCCCTGAGACGAACTTTTCTTTTATTTTTTGAGACAAGCATCTCATCTATGCAGCCATTGCTGGCCTGTAACTCAATATGTAGACCAGGCTAGCCTTGATTTTACAAAGATCTACCCGTCTCTGTCCTTGAGTGCTGGCAATAGGGGTATGCATCACCTCACCCACCAGGTCAAGCTACTTTCTGGTGTAGCTGCCCAATTTTACGTACCCACCACTATATGGGGGATGGCATCTCTCTTCTTCTTCCCAGCTTCCTCCGAAGCATTTCATGTCCCTGTCCTTTATTTTAGCTCTTTTCATAGGTGATAAGTCAATGTTTAATTTGCAGTTTTCTGATAGTCACTTATCTCAAATAGCTTTAATATTATTTACCATCTCTATATTCTTCAGGGCGGTGTTGTCTTAGTCAGGGTTTCTATTCCTGCACAAACATCATGACCAAGAAGCAAGTTGGGGAGGAAAGGGTTTATTCGGCTTACATTTTCCACATTGCTGTTAATCATCAAAGGATGTCAGGACTGGAACTCAAGCAGGTCAGGAAGCAGGGGCTGATGCAGAGGCCATGGAGAGATGTTCTTTACTGGCTTGTTTCCTCTGGCTTGCTCAGCCTGCTCTCTTATAGAACCCAAGACTACCAGCCCAGAGATGGTCCCACCCACAAGGGGCCCTCCCCCCCTTGATCACTAATTGAGAAAATGACTTACAGCTGGATCTCATGGAGGCATTTCCCCAACTGGAAGCTCCTTTCTCTATGATAACTCCAGCCTGTGTCAAGTTGACACAAAATTAGCCAGTACAGGTGTCAGTGGTTTTTGTAAACTGTCTGGTTAAATTTATGTATTTGCTTACTGTTTGTGCATGTGTGTGTGTGTGTGTGTGTGTGTGTGTGTAAGATCTGTGTGTTCATAGGGGCATGGCCTGAGACTGTTGGCACGTGGAGGTCAGTGGACAGCTTTCAGGAGTTGGTTCCCTCCTTCCACTGTGGGTTCTGGGGTTAGGCCTCAGGTTGTCAGGCCTATGTGACAAGTGCTTTTATCTGCTGAGCCATCACATGGGCTCTTGGGTTTTTTTGTAATGCTGACTTTTGAGCATTCTCTATACACAGATGGTGTCTGACTTGCAGTGGTCCCACTTGGCAGTATTTCAGACTTATGATGGCAGGAAAGAGATATACATTCAGTAGAAACTAGATTTTCCATTTTGGTTTCCTTTTTCCTGGGCTTTGGATAACTGTGGGATAATCCTATGCTGGACTGTGCTGTGAGCCACAGGCATGTGTTCATGAGGCAAATAATCGACACTCTAGAGGCTCCAGCCCTTACCACAGGCAGGCTGATACCCTGGATTCACTACTTACTGTCTCTATGGAACACTGAGATGCGTCAGCAGGCAAAGGCACTTGCCCCCAAGCCCAATGGCCCCAGTTAGACATTCCAAGTAGATGAGAGATCCAGCTCCACAACTTGTTCTCTGACCTCCTCCCAGGCCTACCCCTTGTCTCACGACTGAACAAATAAAATATTTTAAACTACTATTATTGGTTTTGTGTTTGAAGACCTTGCCCAATGGTAGGAAAGTATGAGTGTTTTTGCACATGATTAAGGTATGATAGCTCTAGTCATAATTCTTTGTAGAGTAAGTATTGAAATATTTTCGATGCACAGATGGCTTATCAGGATATAATTGCACTGTAAAATGAGGAACATCTATTTTCCAGAGGTGAGTCCTTTTGTCAGTGTGTGGCTTATAAATGTTTTCTCTCAGCCTGTAGCTTTGTAGCTTCTCTCTCTCTCTCTCTCTCTCTCTCTCTCTCTCTCTCTCTCTCTCTCTCTCTCTCTCTCCCTCTCCCTCTCCCTTTTAAAATTGTCTTGTTCAGAGCACACATTTTAATTCTGATGACCTCCAAAGAGTGAATTCTTTTTTAAATATAGGTTGTGTGTTTGGAGTCAGGTGTGAGAAATCTTTAGCAAGACCTAGGTACCAAATACCTTATCTTGCATTCCTCTTTCAAAATCTCATTGTCTAACATTGAAGTAAATAGATGAGATATTTGAATTAATTTCATGTGAAATTTGAAATTACAGTTAGGTCTCCTTTTCTCTTGCTTGTTTATGAATATTCAGAGAGCTCATTGGACTGAGACTACTGAGTTTTGCATTTTGCCAAAAGTCAAGTTTACAGATATGAAGTTGTTCAGAGTACCCTATAGCATCCTTTTTTTTTTAAAATGGGTTCATTTGTTTTATGTGTGTGACTGTTTTGCCTGCATGGATGCCTATGCACCACAGATGTGCCTGGCGCCAACAGAGACCACAGAAGGTGCTGGATGCCCAGAAATGGAGTTTCAGATGGTGTGAGGCACCATGTGGGTGGTAGGAACTGAATCTGGTGCTTACAAAAACAAGTGCTCTTAACTTCAGTCCCTCTAGTCTTTGTTTGTTTGTTTGTTTGTTTGATGATTGTTGTTTATCATCATCATCATTAAAATCATTATTATGGCTGCTGACTCTCTGGTAATCTATAATGTTCTATTTCTATGAGGTTCATTTGCATCTGTTTTTCTACTGTCAATCTAGCTAAGGATTTCCTAATTTTCTGATTGTGTCTTTTCATTGATTTTTAAAAAAATATCATTTCTCTGTTTTTACTGATTTCTGTTCTTCATTATTTCCTTTCTTTTGGTTAGTTTGGAATTATTTGCTGGACCCTTACTTCTTGAAGCAAGGGTAGAGGTTATCAATTCTGATTCTCTCCCTTTTGTCCTAGTAGTAAATGTTTAGTGCTATGAATTTCCCTCTTATTTTGCTTTAGCAGATTTCACAGATATTTGCTAAATAGGTCAACAAAATTTTCATGTTGATGTTTTCATTCTTAGGACACAGGATGTGTCTAAAATTGGAAATATGTCTTTAAAGATAACCTGAAATTGTAATTAAATTATTTGGGAGGACCCTAAGCCAATATGGCCAATATACTTTTAAGAAGAGAATATAAGCACACAGGAAAGATCACAAAGAATTTGGGGAAGATTGTCATCTATGAGCCAAAGGGAAACATCTTCATAGAAACCAGTCCTGCTAGCTTTTGCCCCAGACTTGTAACAAGGTAAACACTCGATTTCCAGTTCTTTGAAATGTGTGTTTTGTTTGTAACAGCACAGGCTATTGGCCTGCTTTGGGAGGTATTCTATGGGTAACTGAAAATATCACGTCTTCTGTTGCCTGTGGGTAAAAGGTTCCGCAGACCTCAATCACACCTGTGGCCTGATGCAGCTATGAAGTTCTAGAAACCAGCTGGCTCTGTGTCTGACTCCCTGAGAGAGATACTGAAATTTCCAACTATAATTGTGGACTTGTCTGGTTATATTTTCAGTTCAACCAGTCAACATAACTTATATTTGGGATTTTGAGTTCTAGCAATGCGTGGTTGGTTGAAATTTTTTTATACTCAATAGGATTGTATTTTTAAAAGTATTCTAAAATGCATCTATTTATTTATTTGGTGTATATTTGGCTGCATTTGTGTGTGTGCATGCACACACCAGCACACACACACATTTGAAAGTCCTATAACAACTTGTAGAGATTGTTTCCTTCCACCATGTGGTGCTGGGGATAGAACTCAGTCCTCTGGCTTATGAGATGTCTTAACCCCCAAGCCATCATACCTGCCTGGGTTTTTACTTTTCTCCTCATGTAATGTCCTCTTCTTTTGCTAGGACAGTGTTTGCTTTGCAGTACATTTTGTCTGACACTCATATAACCTCTTCTGATTTCTTTTGATTAGCTTTCACATGGAACACCCTTTCCCATATGTTTCTTCTAATTTATATATAGCAATGTATTTAGAGAGCTACCTGGGTGGGAGGGTGGTATTAATATCAATTACTTAGCCTGACAGTCTTGATTCCATATAGAGTCCTTGACTAGACCTCAGGAAGTATGGGGAGGTTCACCTCCTTAAAGCTAATAGGGGTGACAATCCAGCCTCCCCTAGGCTTCTAATAATCCTATAGGAAAAGAGGATGCATAATTGCCTGGTGCTGGTAACCATGGAGGTCCCAATTCCTCTTTGGCCTTCTCTATATTACCCCAGGAGGGAAGTTGAGACACTATACAGCACTGTGGCCAGAGGGTTATCTTAGCCCTGTCTTACAGGTTTGGAGGAGTGGTGTGTGTGTGTGTGTGTGTGTGTGTGTGTGTGTGTGTGTGTATGTGTGTGTGTTTAACTAGATGGAGGCAGTCATTTCTGTCTTGTTTGGCTTTCCTGTTCTGGTTATTTTGCCTAGGGAGCTGCCTTTCTTGTCTGCTCACATTAACACTTCAGGGGCAGCTCATCAACACTATACAAGAAAAAATAGGAAGGCCTCCAAAGTGGAAATTTAATTTTTAAGACAGAGTCTTAGTATGTGGCCCTGGCTGGCCTGAAACTCTCTATGTAAACCAAGCTGACTTTGAACTCACACAGATCTGCCTGCCTTTGTCTCCAGAGTGCTGAGATTAAAGGTATGCACCCTCACACTCAGTTTCAAAAAAAAAAAAACAACCCCCCCAAAATATAGAAATATAAATATCTCTGTACATTTAAGAATATAGTTGAATTCAGAAAACTCTAATACTGTAATGAATATATGTAAATCATGACTAGCTGCAGTATGAAAATTAAAGATAGTATATAAAAACTACAGATACAGTGTCTTTTATATAATATGAAGACTGCAAATGTTAACATCATTAGCATAAGATGGGGCAAGAGAAACTGTAGAGAGATGTGTAACTTTTTTTGGAAAAAGTTATCAGCTTAAAATCAACTGATATAACTCAGGATATTTCATGTGTGCTCTTTTTAAAATGATCATTACAAAACAAGAACTGCGGGTGACATGCAGAGAGACTGATGAAGTATTAAATCATAGCACTACAAAAATAACAAAGTTAGAAGTGTCATGAGTGTCCACATAAGACTTCTGTGTGTTCTGTGTCTCCACCGTGTGAGGACACACTGTGGAAATGGCCACCTACAAGCTGGGCTTGTGAGCACTCTGTGGAAACTGACCAGGACAGCATCCCAATTTCAGAGATCCAGACTCCAGAATGCAGAAAATAAGTGTCTGTGGCGCCAGCCATAGGTCAATGGAGTTTGTTAAGGCAGCTTGAGCTGACTACGACCTGAATCTGCACAGATCGGATTATTGAGAGAGCAGACTGTTATCTCAGCTCCTAGCTTTCAGGCTAACCCAGCCTGTAGGTTGTTTTGATGAAGAATCACCGAACAATATATTTGAATTGGAAAGCAGTTTCTCAGAATGCGTAAAGATGACCTTTTATCAGTTCCTGATTTAAAAAAAAAAAAAAAAAAAAAAGCTGAAGTCTGCAAGCTGAATCTCAGGGGTTTTGAAAAGACTTCCTGTCTTGGAGGCTCCAAACTTCCTGTTGCAGGACTTGATGAAAGACAGAGATTAGTAGCCAGGTGCATTTCTGTCCATGACCAGGGGCTGGCATTTCCCTCAACCCGTTTCTTTTCTTTCCTTCCTTTCCTTTCCCTTCCCTTCCTTTCCTTTCCCTTCCCTTCCCTTCCCTTCCCTTCCCTTCCCTTCCCTTCCCTTCCCTTCCCTTCCCTTCCCTTCCCTTCCCTTCCCTTCCCTTCCCTTCCCTTCCCTTCCCTTCCCTTCCCTTCCCTTCCCTTCCCTTCCTCCCTTCCCTTCCCTTTCTCTCTCTCTCTCTTTCTTTCTTTTTTTCTTTCTTCTGAGCTGTAGCTCATACCTTGCGACAATGTGAGAGTACATGTCATTTTCATTCACTCTAAATGATGGGGTGCAGCTTCTGATCAGAGTCACAGACTCCACATATCTTCAAGGGTCCTCGGGGATGTTGTGTGAGGATGGAGCTCGGAGACTGCACACCTGGGCTAGTAGTCAAAAAAATCCAACAGGTGCTTTGCAAGAATGTTTTGTATGTCAGAAAATGTCTAAGAACAGAATTTTAGCAGAGGCTCACAAAATGCGAGCTGATAGCTCTCAGCCACCAGTGACCTCCTGGAAACCACAAGAAACCATTTCAATGAAGAAAGGGGCTGAAATAGCTCTGCCCTGGTTTCCTGGGGACTCGACAAGAAGTAATTGTGTCCAGAAACAGCATCTAGATTGTTTTTTCTCAAGGGTGTGAACCTGAGGAAAGCCGGGTGATGTTTCGGGCAATGCTAGAACACTTACAGCTTTGCAATAGTTAGTGTTCTTGTTGGTGTGACTGCATATCTGGCAAAGGCAACGTAAAGAAGGAAAAGTTTATTTGGGCTCACAATTTGAGGGAACAATTCATTACAGGGAAATGGCATGGTGGCTGGTACTTGAGACAGCTGGTCACTTCTGCAGTCAGGAAGCAGAGTGACAAATGTGGGTGTTCAGCATGTCTTGTCCTTTCAATCGAGTCCAGGAGCCCAGCCAGGGAATGCTGTGGTCCATCGTTAGAGTGGGCCTTCCCACATTAGTGAACACAGCCTAGAGTTCCCTCACAGGCATGCCTAGGAATCTATTTCCTAGGTGATTCTAGGTCCTGCCAAGCTACAGTATTAAAGCTTAGCAGGCTTCTAGGACAATTCTTCATTGGAAGATAAATAACTCTACCAGGACTTTGTGATACAAGTTTGGAGAGGAACCTCTTTCCCTAGGATGCAGAGAGTCTCGGGCCTCTCAGCTCCTTGTACTTATTTTTCATTGGCGTGCCCTTTGGAGGGGTTTCTAATGGGGTTAACATCATCCTTCCTCTGAATGCTGGGTCAGGAGATCTGTCTCGTTTCTGCAGTCATGGGAAACGCAGCCAGGGATTGAAAGGCTCAGTTCATGCAACATTGCTCAAAGGATTTGAGGATTCCATTACTGTACAAATCCTTTAATTAAAGCCTGTTCCTCCAGGCCCCCATTGCCCAGGCCCAATCCACCCCATCCCTAGTGACCTTGGGAGGATTGATTAATTGACGAGTCGGCAATGTAACTATTCCTTCGGAGATCCCCAGATATGTCTGCTAAAACAAAAATGCCCCAGGACACCATATGGTCCCATGTTTGCAGCAACTCTTTACAATTTATCTGCAACTTCCTCCAGCGTGACTAATGCCTGCTGCCTTCTACTCAGTGCTTCATGTGACCCGTCACCCTTCTCCTCTGAGGCAGAAAACTTCTCTGCATGGTGGTATTTTTGGAAACTCAAGAGGCATCTTTGCAATTTGGCAGTAGGAGGTAACACTCTCCACTGGGCCCAAGTCACCGTTAATATCAAAGTGGCCAGATTTTTGAAAAATATCTCTGCCACTGGCTTTCTGGGGGATTCAGCAAGAAGCAATTGTATCTGGAAACAGCAGCATCTAGATTGCTCTTTTCACCAGAGTGAACCGGAGGGAAACCAGGGGATACAGAGAGGCAGGCGGCAACATTTCCCTTTAAAGGGGACTCAACACAGCTTTATGATTCTGGGGTTTCTTTCTTGGCCTCTATCAGTGCCCCATGGTCAAGGGAAACTGAGTTATGACTTGTCTTCATAGATAATAGGGAAACAGGAGAAAAGTGGGCAGGAGGGGGGATTTTTCAAACCATCTAAAGAAAGTTAGGCTCTGGATAGATTTTCCATCCAAGCACAAGGATGAGTTGGGTGTATATATTTGCAGAGCTTTTTGTTTAAAAGTATGTATTTAAGAGAAGGGGGAATGAAGGGGTTCCAAGGCTATCCTTGAGGTGAGAAGACTTTTAGAGCAAGGGACAGGGAAATTCAGCAGGAGGAGACAGAAGGCTGTGACATGAAATCATGACTCTCCATGACCTCTAGCTCTGGCTTCAGCAGAGTCTAGCAATTCAAGTGATGATGATGTTGTTGTTGTTGTTGTTAAATATGGAGCCCAGGTTGGACTTGAAATCCCACTCCTTCCACCTCCCATGCTCTGAGAGAGTACACTCTATGTACACTGCCACGCCCAGCCTGTAGGGGAGAATCTGAGAGACAACTGTCTGTCCAGTCAGCAGCTTTCGTGGCAATAGTGAAGCAGCAGCATCTGTAAAAGCAAAATCTGTCATGGCTCCCTGGCCAACACCATGCAGCACCACTGTTGGCTCAAACAACACACCTTAGGTCACCCGGTGTTATGGCTGAATGAGAAGTATCCCATTTGGTCCCCAGCTGATGTTTCCTTCAAAGGATATGGAAAAGGGGGACCAGGAAGGGGGGACCTGATGAGACCAGGTGATGAGCAGTAGCTAGCGGATGAGTCAGGCGTCCCATTTCTCAGGCCACCTGTCCCACTTAAGTCCTGTCTTTGCCTTCAACCAGTGACCTAGATGTTGTTGTTGGTTATGTGGGATCTTCTAGCTCTGTGCAGGAAGGTGGAGGCCTTAGGTCACAGCGTAGGGTACTGGTGAAGGAAGGCTTGCTCTTGTCTGTCCTGCCAGGAGCTTCTTGGTTCTCATCTGGTCTGCCTCCACTGGGCGGAGGGAGCTGCTCAGGGTGATGTTGCTCAGGGAGCCAGGATAGATTCTGCTTTTACGGATGCTCCTTCAGCATTGCCGTTGCTCTGGGGTGGTCAGACCACTTTCCAGGCTGCTTTATGAGTGTGGGTCAGGGAGCTGGTGGAGAATAAAACAAAAATCAGGGGAAATACTTAACTCATTCAACACTACGGACATGCATCTCAAACCCCATTTTATTCTAGTCTCCAGCATCTTTTATTATTATTATTATTCCTTTTTGTTTTTATTGCATTTTACTTTTGTTTACTTTTTATTAATTATGTGCACTTTTAGACAATTTTGCACATGTACACAACACATTCAGGCCACTGTCAGCCACCACCTCCCCTCTACCCTCATCATACCCTCTCTCACACTCATTTTGTTTTGTGACCCACAGAGATTAAATCCAGCCCTGTTTGTGAGTGTGAGTTTGGAGCGTAAGGAGCATAGTGGGCTCAGCAGTGGGAACACAGCAGAAGACAGCACAGTGCAGAGTTAAGGTGTAGTGCCCTCTAAGCGCCTCCCACTTCTTTGACTGATTGTTGGAAGGGTTGGGCCCAGTGCAGGTAACCAGTTGTGAGTTAATGATTGCACTGGTCTGTATCATATCAAGAAGGTGGCATTTCACAGCCTTTTACCTGCCTTCCCACATTTCTGCTTGGTGTGTCTTGGGTCCTAGGGAAGGGGGTGGTATGAAAGTCTTGTTTAGATCTGGGCCCACAGCTGTTCCTTATTGTCTGCATTTTGGGCAGCCCAAGAGTCTCTTGCATTTATAGCCCATCCTTGTAGAGACCTGTTTCTCTGATTAGTTTACACTTCTGCCTTGAAATGACAGTGTTGTGGTTGGCTGGTGTCTGTCTTCCTTCTAGAAAGGAAACCTCAGGGTGGGTGTTGGGTCCTATTCACTGAGCTGAGGGTAAGGGTGTGTGCCACACTGGAGGCCCCCAACTGCATTAGTTTTATTTCAAATGTTTCCCCCTTTCCAGGTCTCGCCTTCGGAAACCCCCTATGCCGTTCTCCCTCCCCCTGCCTCTATGAGGGTACTCCCCCTGAACTCCCATCCTCCTGCCCTGGCATTCTCCCACACTGGGGCATCAAACACCCTCAGGCCCAAGGGCTTCTCCTCCCACTGATGTCTAACAAGGCCGTCCTCTGCCACATATGTGGCCAGCGCCATGGGTCCCTCCATGTGTACTCTTTGGTTGGTGGTCCAGACCCCAGGAGCTCTGGGAGGGTCTGGCCTGTTGACACTGTTGTGGAGCTGGGTTACTAGACATCATCTCTTTCCTACAGATGCAGACTTTGCTGCAATGGTGGGAAGTCACAAAGAAACCCCATTAGTCTTAGGTATGACAACGTAGGTTGCGTTTGTGGATGGAATGTGTATCGCTTCCAGGTCAAATATGAGTGTTAGTGTATGGTTTATCCCTTTTGTCTTTCTTCTGTGATCAAGTTGGGGTCAAGACCGAGGAGTTTCCCGGTGACTGTGATCCATGTTGCTCAGTAGTCAGCCCATGATAGGCCCAGGCTGATGAGAAGAAGTGAACTTGACTGTTCAGCCTCTAAGGCTTCTGGCTGTTAGTGAGTACCACTCAACCATCATTCTGATGAGCTGGGGCCACTTCCATCCTTCCTGCATTCTCCATTCACATCTCCAATCAGACACAGGCAGTGGGACCAGGGAAAGGAAGTCACTGGTGTATTTATGCTGCAGTTTCTGCACGCTGGGACTTATTTCCAGGCTATAATCTCTCCGTCTCTCACTACCAATGAGACAGACAGAGACTTTCAACTTCCATCTAGGTTTGAAGAAACCAAGATTCAAAAATAGGAAAAGCAAGGTCCTTCTACTTCTACCCTAAAGCCCTTCCCCCTTCTTTCCGCCATTGTCTCTGCTGAAATGTTGAGAAGGTCACTCTGGGGAGGTGATTTTGGAAATTCTGAAAAATAATAACCTTTACTAATGACCTGGTAATTGCTTTTATTGCTTCCCAATGAAGTGTGAAGTGTTGGAAGAGAAGATACAAGACAATTTCCTTTGATGTTAAAGTTTTCCAAAGTGACTGCCTCACTCTTCCCAGTCCCATTCCCCGTGCCCTGGTATGTTTTTGAACGGATGGACTGGCTGATATACTTCTGGAAAAATTGCAGAAATTAGGGACTATACTGGATCATCCTGATCTTTATTATTCTTTTGCAATTTGTTTGTTTGTTATGTATGGGTATTTTGTGTACCACATGAGTGCTGGGTACCTGAAAAGGCCAGAAAATGGCATCAGATCCCACCCTGGAACTGGAGTTAGGAACAGTTGGGAACCTCTATGTGGGAATCAAACCTGGCTGGATCTTCTGGAAGAGAACCCAGTGTTCTTAACTACTAAGCTATTTCTCCAGCCCTTTGTTTATTTTAAAGCATGGATCATGTCCTAAAAACAAACAAACAAACACTCAGGTCAGAGAAGCAGGTAGGCTCACTGCAGATCTTTACCTATCCTCCAAATCTAATCCTCCAGTCACACCCCAGCTCCTCTGGGGCCGCTCCTCACTCTCTGCCCTCATTCCGTAGAGGACTAAGCAGATCCTGGTAGAACACTCTGCTTTCCTCCCTCCTGTGAATCCTTTATCGTGCCCCTCATTCCCTCCTAGTCAGCTCCTAGGACTTAGAAACACATTTTACCTGGAACTCCTAGTGGTCACACTACCTCAAAAGAATGTCCTACCAGACAAAACACACCTAACACACTCTCTAAGAAACAGAGAGGGAAACAGAAATCAAGGAACAAAACACCCACCTAACAAAGACAAGATTATATATCAGCATCTATAATTATAATCTTCCCAAACCCAGATGCCTAGACTCCAGCATAAAAACAAAATCAATAACAGCCAGGACAATATGTCTCCACTACAACTCAGAAACCCTACGACAGCAGGCCCTGAGTATTCCAACAGAGCTGGAGCACATGACAAAGACCTTAAAATAGCCTTTATGAATATGATAGAGCTCCTTAAAGAGGAATGAATAAATCCCTTAAAGAAATCTAGGAAAACACAAACAGTTGAAGAAAATGAGTAAAAAAGCTTAAGACCTGAAAGTGGAAAATAGGATTGATAAAAGAAAGCCAAACTGAGGGAAATCTGGAAATGAAATTTAGGAAATCCAACAGAAACATTACAGGAAAAGTCTCAGCAACAGAATATAAGAGCTGGAAGAGAGAATTTCAGGCAGTGAAGACCCAATAGAAGACATGGATACCTTGGTCAAGGAAAATGTTAATTTAAAAAAAACTCCTGGTGAAAAACACCCAGGAAATCTGGGACAGTATGCAAAGACCAAACCTAAGAATAATAGGAGTAGAGAAAGGGAAGACACCCAGGTCAAAGGCACAGAAAATATTTTCAACAAAATCATAGAAGAACATTTCCATAAGCTAAAGGAGGAGATGCTGATTAAGGCATAAGACACATACAGAACATCAAATAGATTGGACCAGAAAAGAGAGTTCCTGTGGCACAGAATAATAAGAGTACAAACATACAGAACAAAGAAAGAATATTAAAAGTTTCAAGGGAAAAAGAACAAGTAACATATAAAGGCAGACTTATCAGAATAAATCTTGACTTCTCAGTGGAGACTCTAAAAGCCATAAGGGTCCGAAGAGTTGGCCTAAATATTCTAAAGGACCACAGATGCTGAAGGACCCAGACGACTAAACCCAGGAACTTTCAGTCACAACAGATGGAGAAAAAACATTCCACGATAAAACCAAATTTAAAATTCATCGCTAGTGAAATTACTAGAAGAAAAACTACAACCTAAAGTGGTAAACTACACCCAAGAAAACACAAGGAATAAATAATCCTGACTATCAAATCAAATAAGGGAGCACACATACACACACAGCACACCACAACAAAATAACAGGAATTTAACACCACTCAATGATATCTCTCAATAGCAAAGGCCTCAATTAGACACAGACTAACAGAATGCATTTGAAAACAGAACCCATCCATTTGCTGCAGCCAAGAAACATACCTTAACATCCAGAATAGACATCACCTCAGGGTAAAATGATAGGAAAAGACATTCCAAGCAAATAGACCTAAGAAACAAGCTGGTATAGCAAATTTAATATCAGATACATAGACTTCAAGCCAAAACTAATCAGAAGAAACAGGGAAGGACACTGTATGTGCCAAGAAAAATACACCAAAGGGTCATTACAGTTCTTAATATCTATTTACCAAACATAAGGACACATAAGTTCATAAAACAAGCAAACAAAACAAATACAAAACAAAACCCATCATGGTAGCTTATATCACATATTGACCCTCACACATTGATAGTGGGACACTTCAATAGCCCACTCTCACCAATGCACAGGATATCTAGACAAAAACTAAGCAGAGTAAATGCTGGAGCTAACTGATGTCCTCAAACAAATGGAGCCAACAGATATCTGCAGAACAGCTCACCCAAACACAGATGAATGTACCTTCTTCTCTGTACCTCAGAGAACTTTCTTAAAAATTGACCACACACTTGGACACAAAACAAGTCTCAACAGATACAAGAAACTTGAATCTTCCTTGTATTTTATCAGACCATCATGGATTAAAGTTAGATACCACCACCAACAGAAAGCCCACAAACTCATGGAAACTGAACAACTCTCTATGGAATGAAAAATTGGTCCAGTCAAATTAAGAAAGAAATTAAAGACATCCTGAAAGTGAATGGAAATGAATACATAACATATCCAAACTTATGGGACAGAATTTAAGAAGATAGCAGAAAATGAAAAGATTCCCCCATGATTATGGATCCATAAGATTAGCATAGTAAAAATGTTCATCCTACCAAAAGCAATCTATAGATTTGGTGCAATTCCCATGAAAAGTAAAACACAATTCTTCACAGATCTTGAGAGGATACTTCTCAGCTTCCTATGAACACACACACACACACACACACACACACACACACACACACACACGGCACGCACGCATGCATATCTAAAATAATTCTAAATAATGAAAGAGCTGCTGGATGATCATTATCCCCAACTTCAGGTTGTATTACAGAGCTATAGTAATAAAAACAGCATGGCAGTGCACTAAAACCAACATGCTGATCAATAAATTCAAACAGAAGATCCAGGTATAAGTTCACACACCTGGTTTTTTGATAAAGAGGAAAGAAAAACACACTGGAAAAAGGGTGAGTCTTCAACAAATGGTGCTGGTCAACATCGTGACTGCATGTAGAAGAATCCAAATAGATCCATTCTTATCATCCTGAACAAAACCCAAATGGATCAACCTCAACACAAAACTCAGTACTCTGAACCTGATAGAAGAGAAAGTGGGAGGTAGCCTTGAGATCATTGGCACAGGAGAAGACTTTCTGAACAGAATATTGCTAACGTAGGCACTAAGATCAACAATTAATAAATGGGACCTCATAAAAATGAAAAGCTTTTGCATGGCAAGGGACAGCATCATCCAGATACCACGGCAGCCACTAGAATGGGAAAAGTTTTTTTTTTTTTTTTTTACCAACTGTACTTTTAATAGAGGGCTAATGTTCAAAATATATAAAGAATTAAAAAAACTGGACACCAAGCAAACAAATAACCCAATTTAAACATCGAGTCCAGATCTAAACAGAGAATTCTCAATAGAGGAAACTCAAATGGCCAAGAAACACTTAAAGAAATGTTCAACATCCTTAGTTATCTGAGAAATACAAATCAAAACTGCCTTGAGATTTCATCTCACACCTGTCAGAATGGCTAAGATTAATAACGCAGTGTGACCACTCACGCTGGCGAGGATGTGTAATAATGTAAACGCTTATACACTGATGGTTGGAGTGCAAACATGTACAGCCAGCATAGAAGGCAGTGCAGTTGTTCCTCAAAAAGATGATCCAGCTCTACCACACTTGGGCTTATGCCCAAAGGACATTTCCTCCTACCACAGAGACACCTGCTCAACCACGTTCACTGGTGCGCACTCTCTCTCTCTCTCTCTCTGGTTTTTCGGGACAGGGTTTCTCTGTGTAGTCCTGGCTGTCCTGGAACTCACTTTGTAGGCTGGCTTCCAACTCAGAAATCCACCTGCCTCTGCCTCCCGAGTGCTGGGATAAAAGGCGTGCGCCACCACGCCCCGCCCACTGCTGGCTCTTTATAGTAACCGGAAACTGGAAACAACCTAGGTGTCCCTCAACAGAAGAACGAATAAAGAAAATGTACATTTAAGCAATGGAGTAACTCAGCCCTTAAAAGACCAAAATCATGAAATCTGCAGGTAAATGGGTGTAATTAGAAAAAAAAAAAAAAAAAAAAAAAGTCATCCGAAGTGAGGTATTCCAGACCCAGAAAGACAAATGTGGTATGTATGTATTAGCATATATGTGGATATTACCTGTTAAGTCAATGATAACTCAGCTGCAATCTATAGAAGCACAGAGGTTAGGTATAGAATAACACCCTAGGGAGGGCAGACCTCATTAGAAGGAAAAATACAGATGTTATGGATTGATGGATGGATGGGGTGGGGGAAGATCAAGTAGGGGGGAGAGTGGGATGAGGGAGGGAATACAGGAAAAGTCAGGTAAAATTAAGGACAATATGAGCATGGAGGCCTCCTATAGCAGAAGCTTCCCAAAGTATATACGTCTATGAAGGGAAACTAACTTAGAATAATAGGGCAGACGGAGCTCCAGCTGGCCATCTCTTTTCACCAAGTGCAGCTTTCAGTCCTGGGATACATAGAATTGAGTCGTTGGCCAAAGGGCTCCCACGAAAATCCCAAACAACCCAGACAGTTGCTAGGACTATAGGTTATTCTCTGTAAACTGATGGCAAGACCTCATTGCTGAAGGTAACACCTACACAGCTCATTGAACATGAAGAAGCAGAGCTGGTACCTACATAGAACCTTCAGCCCTGTGTTCTAGTATCTTCGGTACAGGAAGAAACTTTGCACACTACCAAAAGAGAAATGTAAACACGAACTCAGCCCCAAACCCCTTGTATCGACAATGTGGTATGTATTAGCATGTGTGTGGATATTACTTGTGGTGTCCTGCCTGAGAGACCCTAGAGCAATGGTGGCACAAAGCTTGTGGCCACCAACCAATGTCTGTTTTAACTTTAGGCCTACTTCATGAGAAGGAACCATGCCTGATAGTGCTTAGGTGACAAGAACTCGAGACACGATAACCCAGGGACCTAGGCTAAAACCAAATACTATTGGTCTAAAACACAAACAAAAATGTAGTGGTAAAATGACTCCTAGTGAGATTCTTCTTTTTCCTCATAGATCAGTGCCTTGTTCAGCCATCATCAGAGAGGCTTCCTCCTGAGGAGCATGGCATTGGTATTAGGTCATCTTTGAAGGATTGATAGAATTCTGCACTAAAACCATCTGGCCCTGGGCTTTTTTTGGAGGGGATGGGGGGTTGGGAGATTTTAATGACTGCTTCTGGTTCCTTAGGGGATATGGGACTATTTAAACAGTTTATCTGGGCCTGATTTAACTTTGGTACCTGTTATCTGTCTAGAAAATCATCCATTTCATCTAGATTTTCCACTTCTGTCATCTATAGGCTTTTGTAGTAGGATCTGAGGAATTGTTTGAATTTCCTCGGTTTCTATTGTTATGTCTTCCTTTCCATTTCTGATTTTGTTAATTTGAATACTCTGGGCCCTTTAGTTAGTTTGGCTAAGGGTTTATCTATAGGGTTTATCTATCTTGTTGATTTTCTCAACTAGCCAGCTCTTAGCTTTATTGATTCTTTGTATAGTTCTCTTTGTTTCTAATTGGTTGATTTCAGTCCTGAGTTTGATTATTTCCTGCAGTTTACTCCTCTTGGGTGCATTTGCTTCTTTTTTGTTCTAGAGCTTTCAGATGTGCTGTTAAGTTGTGAGTGTAGAATTTTCCTCTTAACACTGTTTTCATTGTGTCCCCGTAAGTTTGGGTATGCCGTGCCTTCAGTTTCGTTAAATTCTAGAAAGCCTTTAATATCTTTATTTATTTCTTCATTGACCAAGTAATCACTGAGTGGAGAGTTACTCAGTTTCCATGGATATGTGGGCTTTTTATTATTTTTGTTGTTATCGAAGACCAGCCTTAGTCCCTGGTGATCTGATAGGATGCATAGGATTATTTCAACCTTCTTGTATCTGTTGAGGCCTGGTTTGTGCCTGACTAGCTTTGGAGAAGGTACTAGGAGGTATTGAGAAGAAGGTATATTCTTTTGTGTTAGGTGAAATGTTATGTAGATGTCTGTTAAACCTATTTGGTTCATAACTTCTGTTAGTTTCACTGCGACTGTGCTTAGTTTCTGTTTCCATGATCTGCTCATTGGTGAGAACTGAGTGTTAAAGTCTCCCATTATTATTGTGTGAGGTTCAATGTGTGTGTTGAGATTTAGTAATGTTTCTTTTACAAATGTGGGTAGCCTTACATTTGGGGCATAGATATTCAGAATTGAGAGATCATCTTGGTGGATTTTTCCTTTGATGGATATTAGAATGGCTACTCCAGCTTGTTTCTTGGGATCCTTTGAGTTGGGAATCTTCTTTCTCGTCTATACCTTTCCTAGGTTGCCTCCATCCCCACAGTTGCCTCCATCCCCACAGTTGCCTCACTTTGTGATTTCTTTATTGTTTCTATTTCCACTATTAGGTCCCAGACTGTTTGTTTGATTCCTTCACCTGTTTGATTGTGTTTTTCTGTATTTCCTTAAGGGATGTATGTGTTTCCTTTTTAAGGGCTTCTACCTGTTTACCTGTGTTCTCCTGTATTTCTTTAAGGGAATTATTTATGTCCTCCTTAAGGTCCTCTATCATCTCCACAAGATGGGATTTTAGGTCAGATTCTTGCTTTTCAGGTGTGTTAGGGTATCCAGGGCTTGCTGTGGTGGGAGAGCTGGGTTCTGATGATGTCAAGTGGCAATGGCTTCTGTTGCTCATGTTCTTGTGCTTGCCTCTCAGCATCTGGTTATCTCTGGTTTTAATTGGCCTTGCTATCTCTGACTGGAGCTTGTCCATTCTGTGAGCCTGGTTATAACGGACCTCCTGGGAGTCAAGCTGTCTCTGGGTGTATATGGGGGTGGGGGATGTGGGCCAGAACACCCGATCTGCTCCTGGATGCAGTTGTAGACTGGAAGGGTGGATAGGTTCTGTGTCTGTTAGGCCCCATGGGGATCCCAGTTAGGCCAGTTATTGGGATTGGGTGGGGTCTCACCTGTGAACCTGGTTGTGATGAACCTCCTGAGAGTCAATCTGTCTTTAGATGTGGGCGGGGGAGGAGGACTGGAGCACCCGTTCTGCCCCCATGTACTAATTTTTAAAAAATAAGCATTCTCCCACCACTTCTAGTTCACATTCTGTTTGGATTATCCCAGGGTTTATCTGTATAACATGCAAAACTAAATCGATAAGCAGCAAATATAACAACAACAAGAATTTGTTTGTCTTGTTTTCTGAGACAGAGTCTCTCTAGGTAGCTAAAGTGCACCCCACACCTGCCCATACAGAGTTCCTTAATAGTGTGACCATATACTAAACATCTGTCATTGGTGTCTGTTACATACTTCCTCTGTCCAAGGTTCAGAACTGAAGATCCCCACTTGTGTTATTGCCCTTTTTGTTGTTGCTGCTGTAATAACCTCAAGAACGCAATACATCGGAGTAGGGTTTATTCTGGCTCTCAGTCTGAGGGGCGCATTCCAGTATGGTGGGGGAGGCACAGCATCTTGAGCTGGAGACTAGCTGTTCACTTTTGTACTCACAGTCAGGAAGCAGAAAAAGAACACAAAGTGGAAACATAATATTAAGCCTCAACACCTGCCCTCCCCCCACCTCCCACACTCCTCCACTCCCCACCCCCGCCCCCTATGACTCACTTCCTCTAGCAAGGCTCCAGAACCTTCCCAAACAGTGCCACCAACTGGGAGCCAAGTGTACAAACACGTGAGCTTATGAGAGACATTTTGCCTTAAACCCCACCACTGCCCTTTCCTTCCATGGCTGGAGCAATACTGTGTGGCAAGGGCTCCATAGACATTTCTGTAACAGATGAATTATTTACAACAAATATGAGCTGGGCCTGCTGTGCTGAGCCCTCCCCAAATGAAACACAATGCTTTCTATGTGCATTTTATTGATAGAGGGAGAAAGAAAGGGTTAGTGTTCAGACATCTTAGTCATTTAATTCACATCTTAAAAAGCCACTCTAAATCCCAAGCAGGCTAGAAAATTAATTCTAATTGAAAACACTAATGATTGTGCGATCAGGGTAAGGTCAAACTTAAGGGATAGTGGAGTTTCCTCCTCTTTGCTTTGGTAGGAATAATTGAATTCAGTCTGTGCAAAGCATTGTGTGCCTCGGGATAATGCCTTTTGTGACAATGCTTCAAAGTTTACTCTCAAAGCCCTTCATCAACGGGTTTTATGCGACCCTCCTATTTCCCCTGTGCTGCCCAAGGGCAGACACACTTACTGTGAATTGGAACTGAGGAATCTTGTGTCTCTCCAGGTTCTGCCGAAAGCCACATCCTAACAGAAGAGCAGTAGGGATTTGAATCTGGGATTCCAGCTTCTAGCAGGGAACGTTTCTCGTCATGACTCCTCCTTGTGACTCCGTTAGGTTCTGAGAGGTTACACTGGTGGTTGTGCTTTTTTGCGGTGGTGTTAGGCTGTTTTGGTCTTTAAAAACATCTTTTGGAGATTGTTTTTCTAACTTTTTTTTTTTTTTTTGGTTTTTCGAGACAGGGTTTCTCTGTGTAGTCCTTGCTGTCCTGGAACTCACTTTGTAGACCAGGCTGGCCTCGAACTCAGAAATCCGCCTGCCCCTGCCTCCCGAGTGCTGGGATTAAAAGGCATGCGCCACCATGCCCGGCTGAGATTGTTTTTCAATGTTTAATTTGGTGCACCAGTGTGCGTGTGTGCATGCATGTGTATGTTTGCATACTACGGTGCATCTGAGATCAGAGAACAATTTAGGTCTTCTTGTTTCCTACATGAGTTCTGGGGATAGAACTCAGGTCTCCACGCTTGGTGACAAGGACCCTTACCCACTAAGCCACCTCAAGGGCCTAGCAGGAGAGGGCTTAATAGTGTACAGTTAATTTAGGACTTATTCTGCACTCATTGTCTTGGCAAGGCAGATTTCCCCTACAGTAAGAGAAGGTTAATTTTATGTGTCATCTTGTCAAGGCTGCGGTGCCAGCTGTTCCGTCAATTACCGGTGCAGATGTTGCAGTGATAGTGCCTATTATCTGGGATTAACATTTAAATCAGCAGACTTTCAGCCTTTCCTAATCTCAGGCTAATCAGTGGAAAGCCTTAAGGGAAAAAAGACGAGGGTATGGGGAGGAGACTCAGTCGGTCCCACACATGTCCTGTTGTATGTGAGTTACCTTCTTCGTGTGACAAAAATATCTGACCAGACAACAAAAGAGGGAAAGCTTTCTTTTGGCTTCCAGGTTCCTAGGGGTCTACATGGAGGGGATGGTAGCAGGAGTAGGAGCCTGGTCGGTTGTGTTGCATCAGAGGTCAGGAAGCAGAGCATGAATAGGGGGTCAGGACTGTAAAAGCTCAGAGACAACTCCTAGCCACCCACTTCCTAAGTAAGGCTTTTCCTAAAGGTTCCACCACCTTCTCAACTAGCACCACCAACTGGGCACCAAGTGCTCACGAGACACAAACACACGAGCGTGTGGTGGACATTTTACACCCAACCCCAATGCCACATAAGCATGGGAACTTGAGTTTGAACCATGCCAAGAGTCTGTAGCTCCAGAATAAAAGGAAGGAGCAACAGGAAGGCCAGCCGGTCTAGCTGAATCCAGGAGCTCCAAGTTCAGCCAGAGAACTTTGCTTTAAAAAGTGAGGTGGAGATAAATGAGGAAGGCTTGATGTCTGGCTTTTGCACATATGCACACACACGTATACGTCTCATACACATGTGGACACACCTACAAAAAGCATGTATACATCACACATACAAATAGAGAGAAGGGGGAGATGCATACACACATGCACACCTTTCATACACATGTGGACATACCAACACAAAACATGTATGCATGTATATATCATACATGCACACATACAAACAGAAAGGGGGAGAGGGAGGGAGAGAGAGAGAGAGCACTCTTCAGAGGTGAAGGAATTCTGCTTTCAGACAGACTTTGGATCCAAGAGTAGGATGAGTTATTGGCTAAATTTTCACCTGGCTGGTCAGTCCTCAGTATTTTACACTCACTGACCTCCACAATTCTGTTGGCCAGTTCCTTAAAGAGAATCTTTCTTTGTGGATCTGTGTCATTTGTAATAGCAAACATACACGTGTCCTATTGATGTTTCCCTGGAGAATGCTGACTAAGGTCTTCTCTGATGCCTTTCTGGTAGATAATGAAAGTGATAACGAAGTGGAGTTGGTGCTGGTGTCTGAGTGATGTGCCAACTGCCTGATAGACACTACCCTTGACTGTGTCTCGTGTAATGAGACTCACTACATACACACTACGCTGTTTGGAGAGCTTTGTTCCATGTCATACAAATGAGGAAATTGTGGTGTGCTAATTACCAACATGGGAAAGCTTTTAGTAAGGGACAGGGAATGTGGCCAGGTTTCCAGTCCTAAGCTAGACCAAACATTTCTAGATTTCCTGTGGCCATCCATCTTGTGAGCAGCCAGAGAGCTCATTGTGGCAAAGATTCCACAGCTGGTCACAGTTTTCAGATATGATATAGTCTCTGGATAGAAATGAGTCCACAGATCGAGTACCATTTGGGCATATGTAATAGAATGAAGACAACCATCTGATTTTTTTTTTAACTTCTTTTCTAAGTCTGTCCACAGTGATTCCAATATCTATCGCCAGGGATCTAAAAAACTAGATAAGAAAGTGCAGCTTTCATGTATGGGTGAAGACAAAGGTCTGTCTCTTTCCATTTGGTTTTAGTTTGGGAGGTGTTTGGAGCATAGGGTGGTGCTGATACAGGAGAGATGGTAACAAATGACCCAAAGCCAGTGCTTTCTCATTGCATGCCTTGTGTCCTTGGGGAGTGCACACTGATGCTCCTGAGAGATGAAAGAAGACAGGTGAGCTTGTGAGCACGTGCCTGCCACCTGTCCCAGGGCAGTGCTTGAGCTAGGTGTCATTTATCCCACCTGTCACGCTACACATGCACAACTATGTGAAACCTTGAAAAGAATCAGCTGTCTGTCTTTCTCTTGCAGGGAGAAGCGCCATGCTTTGTCCTGCACGGAGACTCCAGGTAAGCCTTGGAAATGAAAGGTACTGTTGGAGCACCCCCTTTGCATGCTGCTCTTTTTCAGCTCACCTCCCCTTTGCAGGGTGGCAGAGTTGCTGCGGATGGATAGAGTAAAGTCGTGGGCAGGTCACCTCTATTGGGCTGTCCAAAACCAGTGACATGCAAGACAAAGCAATTGCTCACTACCACTCTGATGGAGTGCCAGGGTTTTCTGCAATTACCTTAATCCTTTCCTCCTGGCGTGAACGTTACTGGAAAGCCACTGCCTGTCATTATCCCCCCCGAACCCTCTCTAATCTCTGTCCACACAGCGACATGGGCAGATGCTTTGCTGCCTGCCATGTTGCCTGCCTCTCTGAGCCCAGTGTCACTGTGAGGCCAGCTGTGGATGGCAGATTGCTAAATCTGGCCTCCTAGAGGCTGGAAATTCTGCGATGAAGTATTGCTGGCTGCTCCCATCACTCTGTGGGCCTGCGGCCTGGTTTTGGGCAGGCCCAGAAAGTTCTGGAAGGTTGCCGCATGACTCAGGCAATCTCTTGTAGAGAAGGTCCCCCCTCCATCTCTGGCAGAGCCTGTTGTTGAGAGCTTGTCTTGTTTAGGATTTAGATTTGGGCATTCACCCAGGAAAAGCCCATCTCTTCCAGCAGAGAGTCACCAGCTACCAAAGCTAACATAGTAAAGAGAGGATTATTTTGGTCCTGCTTATTGTCTGAACACCCTGGGGCCAATTTGTTTGTACCCAAATGTTCCGTTGTTACTTTTATTTCTACCCTGCCCACTCTTGGGTCACTTCTGTGAGGCTGTTCATTTAGATCCAGGAACTGTTGGTAGACATCAGTCAGCCTCTGCCTATATGTGTAACCTCAAGGACCACAGCAGTTTCCTTGTACATTAGTTAGTAAGGACGTCATTTTTTGTTTCTTTTTGGTTAGTGTTTATTTGATTTTCAAAGTGTGTGTGTGTGTGTGGGGGGGGGGATTTGTGCGTGCATGTCTTTGGAGGCCAGAAGAGGGCGTTGGATCTAGAGCTGGAGTTACAGACGGTTGTGAACATGGCAGCTGGAAGCTCTTGCTCTTGGCTAGAAAACCGAGCAGTCATAGTCACTGGTCGTGTCTCCAGGCCCAGAAATAACAGGTTGTTGTTTTGCAAGGTCTTTGTGAGGATCAAGAGGATGGTGTGGTGGGTAGTATTGGTTGTCAGTTTACAAGATCTAGCATCACCTAGGAGACAAAGCACTGTGAGGGACTTTTAAGGTAACATTAACTGAGGTAGGAAGATCCGCTCTCACTGTGGGCAGCACTACACCATGGGCTGGGGAAAGCTTGAGCTCTGCTGCATCTCTCTCCACTCCCTAACTCTGCTGCAGTGCTGTGAGCAGCTGCCTGGAGCTCCTGCTGTCTATGCCTCCTCAGCCACGAAGGACTGAATGCGCCAAGTGAGTTAACACAAACTTGTCCTTCAGGCTGCTTCTGTCTGGTGTTGCGTCGTGGACGTGAGAAAATTAGCTAATCAGATGGGCATGACAATGTGCCTAGTATACCATGGGTGCTTAATGGAGGCGCTGTGGCAATGGGAGCAGCTACTCCTTATGTACACACCTCCAGGGCTTTTGTTTTTCAAGGCAACTTCGTGGAACACTTTTCTGTTTGACATTGAGGCATACACTAGAATTCCCATTTTAAACAAGGAGATGGCAGATGTTAAAAAATGGTAAAACTATGGCCTATGGTCTAGTTTTTGTCAATACATTTTTAAATTAGGGTTGTTTGTTTGTTTTCTTTTTGAGACAGAGTCTCATTATGTAGCTCTAACTGGTTTGAACTTGCTATGTAGACCAGGCTGGCCTTGAATTTACAGAGATCCACCTGCCTCTTTCTCCTTTATGCAAGAATTAAAGATGTGCACAGCCACACCTGGCCTATCTGTGAATATATTGGCTCACAACCATGGCCATTTGGTACCATGTTGCTTGTGGCCTCTTGTCTTAGTTAGGGTTTTAGTGCCATGAAGAGACACCATGATCAAGGCAAGTCTTATGAAGGACAACATTTATTTGGGGCTGGCTTGTAGGTTCAGAGGTTCAGTCCATTATCATCAAGGCAGGAACATAGCAGCATCCAGGCAGGCATGGTGCAGAAGGAGCTGAGAGTTCTACATCTTCATCTGAAGGCTGCTAGTGGAACACCGACTTCCAGGCAGCCAAGATGAGGGTCTTATAGCCCACACCCACAGTGACACACCTACTCCAACAGGGCTACACCTACTTCAACAAGGCCATACCTGCTAATAGTGCCACTTCCTGGGCTGAGCATACACAAACCATAACACCGCTCTTGTGCTGCAAAAGCCAAGTCGAGTTGTTGATGCTTTTGAAAGCTAAAATGTTTACTTTCTGCCCCTAAGCAGACAATGTTTGGTATGGGTTATCAGAGGTGGAGCCAGGATGCTCATATCTACTGAAGCCTTAGCTTGGGTTCACACTGGAGTCACACTTTTTCTTGATACAGAAAGGCATAGTGGAAACCCATAGGCAGGGAACTCTGAAGATGCTCCTTTGTGTATCTGAAAATCAATCTAAAGCCTGCCTTTGCATCCCTATTTATCTACAGCTCCCAACCCTGCAGGAACCTGCAACCTGGGCTTCTTCTTGTTTTTCTCCTGGCTACTTACTGTGTACTGCTCTTTTGTCTCAAACCCAGCCAGGTCAGAGGCCTCTCAGAAGCTTTCTCAGAGCAGCACAGTGGAGGCAAGATTGCTCTCAGAGATGCTACCAATCCCACCAGCAGAAACACAGCTCGCCTGCCCCTGCCTATTTCTCCCAAGTGTCTCTTCTATGCCAGGTCCGGTCCCAGGAGTGGAGAGAAGAAGCAAGTTATGCTGCCTCCTGTAACTAGTACGCTGTCTAATGGGTAACAGGGTCAAAAAGGCGCAGAAACAGTGAGAAAGGGTGGTGTGTTGCCCACTAAAGGTATGGATTGTTTAGTAGGTCCAGAATTCAAATATGGGAGGGGACCAAGGACACACACTGAAGCCAAAGCACAGGGAGGGATCTCCCTGTGCTCCACAGTTCAGGCTCAGGAGATCAGATGGCAATGTGAAGTCCTTTGAAGTGAGATTGGGAGTGATCTCAGGCTGGCCCTCTACCTCCAGGGCCCATAGCCAGTCATCTTCTCTAGTCTCCCCCCCCCCCGCCCCCCAGTATTGATCAATCCATCTTTATTGTCAAATTGACTTGATTTAAAGTTACCTAGGAGATACACCTCTGGGTATATCTGTACCAGCTTCCAGAGTAGATTAACTGAGATCACCACTGAATGTGGACTGTACAGTTTCATGGACTAGGGTCTCAGACTGGATTAAAATGAGACATTGAGACAAGGGCCAGCGTTTATCACTCTACTTCCTGACTGTATGTATACACCTCCTCAGCCTCCAGCCAGCCTTGGCTTATCCCATTCTTAGGTGAGAGACCACCTCTTGACAGTACTGCCGGCCTGGCCAAAGCTCCATCTTCAGATGGTCCAGAGCTGCAGGATCCAGTATGTCTAGATCCTGGTCTAGAATTGTCTGAGGCAGGGTCAGGTGGAAGGAAAGGTCATCAGTCTCATGAGCAGGCATTTAGCTCCCAGGAGACAGAGCTGTTTCCTTTTCAGTGTAGAAACCAGAAAAGAAGTTGTGTGGGCTTTATTATAGCCAGGTACTTGGCATAAACAACTTAAAGAGAGAAAATACTAACTTCATCTCGCAGTTTCAAAGGTGTCAGTACATCACAGAGCAGTATAGGCCCAAATGGAGCAGCTCACACCACAGTGACTGGAGAGAACAACTGCCTGCCTAGCCAGCTCTTTCACCCTCCCCTTCTATCCCACACAGAGCCCCAGCCTCTATGACAGTGGTCCCCGTTCTCCTTTCTTTAGTTAATCCATCCTAGAAATGTCCCCCAAGCCACATACTGATGTGTGCTTTTTCAGTCTCCCAAACTCTTCTCAATTCAATCAAGGTGACAATCAAAATTAACCCCCAGAGAACCCAAGGCCAGGATGCTCCCTGTTCCCTGATTAGACTAGGCAAAAGAGATGGAGTGGGGCCCATTATAATGGACGTTCATGGAATCCCAATGCTGGTCTGGATGGAGGTGAAGGGGATGATGTTGAAGGGAAAGCTATTAAAACAAGCAGGAAGCAAAGTAGACAGGTATGGCCCTATCAGTTAGGGCTGCAGTCTGTCCTGCTATCTGTCATGTAGTCTGCTCAGGCCCAGGGACCCCCCTGAGCATGGAGAACGACATAAGAGGGAGAGTAAGGTTCTGTGTGAGTGTAGGTGAGCCAGCTGAGGAGGGCCGTGTGGAGCAGGGAGAGGAGAAAGCACAAGGATAAAACCAAACAGGAGGAGACCAAGGCTATGAAGGAATCATGGTGAACTAGACTGGGTGGGTTCCACAAGGGGGATGTGAAGGAAGGAGGGGCCAGCAGTAAAAGGAGCCTCCTGCAAATGGCAGTGACTTACAAACAAGTTAGGGAGGGGAAGACTTGCTTTCTGTTGGAGGGGGAGGGAGAGTTGGTCTACATAGCTTCCCAGCCAGTTAGCTCTGAGAGTACTGTCCTCTCTCCTATGGGGTCAAGTAAGAGAATAGAGAATATTCAACCCCAAGAACACTGAAATTAAGAAATACCAATGACAATACATGTATAGCAAAGAAAATAGAAGGGCTTAACCTTCCCCACAACTACACATCTAAGTGAAGTCACATAATGCTTGACTTGGATGTTAAGAGGCCAGACATGCTGGGGTTTGTTGTTTTTGAGAAAGGATGCCACTCTGTGACTTCATCAGTCCTCCTGCCTTGGTTTCTTCCATACTAGAGATAAAGATTTGAGCACACTGTTTTTAATGAACTCATCGGCTGAGTTGTTATTCAAGGGCACATGAGCTTGGAGGACTCCTGGGTCAGTTATCTCTAGTTGGAACATTGTCTCAGTGCTCTTTGCCCTAAACAGGGCCCCCTTCCAAGAGGATATTATATTCTCCCCATGACAGCGTGATTTTTATGGGCATTTAAAATCACACTAGCAAAACACACTGCCTTTGTAGGGAGGTGCTGACGTGACTCCAGGACACCAGGCTGCCAACTTTCATTTTCCTCATAAGCTTGAATGCCCTAAAATACTGCCCTTGAGGCTCTTCCTAGACAAGCTGGCCCTGTCAGCCTTGCAATGCCTTGGAATAAGAAGGCCTCTCCTGAGTATTGCCAAGCGGTTTGGACTGAGGCAGGTTCTTCATTCAGAAGATGCTGGCTAACCCTTTTACTTCAGGTCGTCTTGGTCAACTTGCCTACTGAGTCTCAGCCTACTGGTTTCTATGTCCTCCATTCAATAGTGTTTAGTGAGTGGTGCGAGGCCCAAAATAAGCCCCAACACAGTGTGTCTTGTGGTGGCTAGTGAAATATAAAGGGCCTCAAACCTAACCACAGGTTCCCCTTACTACCCTGCTCTCGCTGATAAGGTCCTCGTAGCAACTTTCTCACATTATAAACCAAGTAGAGTTCTGGCTTGTCCCTGAGTCTCAAGTTTTCCTCTCTTATTAGCCTGCAGAATTATCCAAACAAGCCAACCGTATCATCTCATGAGAATGAGGGCACCACTGTATCCTTATGCCGTAAATCCTGTAGCTCACTGTTTTAGATTGTGGTCCTTAGGAAACTGGCATAGGGCAATGTATCTCTACTTGCTGCTGTAACAACAACAAAATACCTACCAAAAGAGGCCTAAGGAGGCCTAAGGAAGGGTTTTGTGGTCCAATGCATCCTGGTGGGGAAGGTTTGTTGGTAAGAACATGAGAAGCCTGGCTGCAGTAAGGAAGCAGATGAATGCTGTGCTGGCTTCTCTTTTACCTTTCTGCCCTTTTATTCAACCTGAGACCCTTGCTCATGGGATGGCTTTTACCTACATTCCAGAAGGGTCCTTAGTTAAGCTACTCTGGATTTCCTTCAGACACACACCCAGAGCTGTGTCTCCTAGGTAGATGATTTCAAACTCAAGTCAAATGAATGTCAACTATCACGGGCAGTGTGTTCTTCCTCCCTTTGAATACCCACCTTTGATAATAAACCACCCAGTCCAGTATCGGAAATCAAGTCCCTAAGCCCTAGGTATGTGTGTCTGTGTGTCTGCCTCACCACTGGGGTATCAGGACTTCACTGATACGTGGCTCAGGGAGGCAAAATGCAGGGGTACCAGGATGCATGTCTGCCTTGCTGCTGTGGACCAGAGTGCTGTCAGAGTGTTGCTCAGGGAAGGCAGAACGCAATCTGGGGTAGGGGTCCCAGCCTGTGTTTCTCCAGATGAGAAATGGAGGAGGCTGGAACAGAGGTTGTGGTTCTCAAGCTCCCGGGGTTACTCAGATGCTGCTGAGCAACGTGAGCCTGGGATGGAGGCGGTGTGTGTGTGTGTATGTGTGTGTGTGTGTGTGTGTGTGTGTGTGTGTGTAGAATCCAGCTTAGCTCCAAATGAGTGCCAAGAGTACAGAGGGGTTTCTTCTATAGAAAACTTAGGCAAGGCTCTGTATGACAAAGACCTCTGGCCCCAGGGGTCCTTGATGAAGGAGACTTTCCTTGCTTGTCCAAACTACTTTATTCATAAAGGATGAAGGTGTATACGGCTTATTCAGAGTGAACCAGAGATTAAATACCTTTTTGCAGGAAGTGAGGCCCAGGAAGGGAAGTTCATTGGCTAAACACTTGGGGTTCTCTTGATATCTCATTAGGATGGAGAACTCTAGGCTCTGTGCTACATGACCAGTTCTCATGGTCTTCTTAGCGGGGTGTCATGGTCACATGCTCCAGTACAGGGACCTGGTTGGGAGCTAGTTCGAACTTCAGCTGTTCTCAGTTATGAGATTTACTAGGGTTCTGAATTTGCTACTGAACTTGCTGGTTCTTCTGTCTGTGGCATGGTCCACTGTCCCACATAGGTAGAGAATTTTTTGCTCACCAACAAATTCAGTAGGAGGTCATTAAATACTCTAGGCAAACAATGAACTCTGTCTACACTCCCCAGGTTTTAGTTGTGGGGCTTGGAGGATGTATCGATTAGCTTTCAAGAGGCTAGGTTGCCTGGATTATAGACCAATATGTGATTCATGGGTTGCTGGGAAGATAATGGGAGTAATTTATTCAACAACTCTTCAGCGAGGAGTTTGTTGGAACCAGAAATAGGAACTGTAGTGAGAAGGCGTTCTGGCTGCAGAGAAATGACATTCTTGAGGGTCAATAAACCACTTGCATTTAGAGATGAATGGTTCAGATTGTAGTATGAAGTATTAGGAAGCAAATCACTCATTAGGTCATAAGAGTAGAGCAGTATGTGGGTAGATGTTTGTCTTAGTTAGGGTCTCTAGTGCACGCTCTCTTTATGCCTTCAAAACCAGTACCCCTTGATGACTCTCACACTACCAAGTTTAGCTGCCAGCAGGAGGCACAACCTTGGCCACCTGTGTGCTGACTTTGCGGAAACACATCCCAGAAGATTTCACCTCACTGATACTGGTCTCTTCGTAATCATCTCTAATTTCTCAGCTCCAGCAGCAAAGCAAAGCTTTTACTTTAGTGGTTCTGGTCTCTTGTTAACCACAGCCAATTCTTCAGCCCCAGCTGACCAAATACTTTAGATTCTTCACCCGAATGGTCCAGTCGGGCGTCCGTCATCTGCACTGCTCTCAACATCCTTATCTTCCAACTTCATACAGAACAGCTCACTGGGCTCTCCACACTCAGTGGCTTTTCTAGCCCAAGGTTCCAAAGTCCTTCCTTCCACAATCCTTCCCCAAACAATATGGTCAGGTCTGTCACAGCAATATGCCACTATCCTGGTGTGCCACCTAGGTCTGCTTTTCTCCTCAGGGTATCCAGGCACTGTAGCACACCAAGCTGGAGTGTTAGAAAGGAAGTTCAGCAGTGTGTGTGTGTGTGTGTTGGACAGGATCTCAGCCAGTGTGAGCACGGGAGAGAAACAGCCTTCTCCGGAGGTGGTTTTCACAGAAACTGCTCTCTTTATTTGGGAGGAACAAGAGCTATGTAAACCCCAGGGAGTGGATAGGGGTTTTTAGGGTGAGCATACATCATTGGTGGGGATGGGGTTGGGGTGGGGAGCTGAGGTGCTGAGAATACTTCCTTTGCATCCAGGTGCTTGCTGGACATGCCCTTATAATGAGAAAGGAAGTTTAACCTGTAATCTGGCCACCAGGCTATGTGACCACCTCAAGGGGCGTGGGGGTGGGGCTAGTAAGGCTGATGTGCACTGGGTCATGCAGGCCCAGAGCAGGGAGGAAGCAGTCTTACTCCTGCAGATGAGATTTTTTTTCTGGGGTTGGACATGTCTAGACCTCACTCTTGCTTCTAACCTGCTCCCCTAGTCACATGGCTTTCTAGCCCCACACTGGTACCACCTTGCCTGAGAGTTTCTATTGCTTCATTGGAAAACCACAACCAAAAAGCAAGTTGGGGGAGGAAAGATTAGTTTAATTGGTTTTTAATTCCACATTGTAGTTCATCACCAAAGGAAGTCAGGACAGGAATTCAAACAGTGCGGGAACCTGGAGGCAGGAGCTGATGTAGAGGCCGTGGAGGAGTGCTGCTTACTGGCTTGCTCAGCCTGCCCTCTTATAGAAGCCAGTCCACCACTCCAGGCATGGCACCACCCACAATGGGCTGGGCCATCCACCTTTGGTCACCAATTAAGAAAATGTCCCACAGCCAGATCTTGTGAAGGCATTTTCTCAATTGAAGTGCCCTCCTTTCAGATGACTTTAGCTTCTGTTAAGCTGATATAAAACTTGTCAGGACCGTGTTAGATTTGATTATTGGCATGGCCTGCTGAGGTGGGAATGTTATCAGGTTAGGAAGTTTGAATCAGGAGACCCCAGCCATTGGAAGACTCTGGGAGGGGACAGTCAATGCAAAGGACATAAGGTGAGGGCTAAGCAGGCATGTTGGAGGAACCTGAAAGCAATCAGTGATGCTGAAGAGTAACACAGGGGACCACGCATAGTCCTTAGGAACAACAGGGGCCTTCTACAGGAAGCCCTCCCAAGGTCAAAGCTCCCAAGGTCAAAGCTTCCCCCAGACAACCATCACAGGGCATTGCAAGAATCTACAAGCTCTGGAATTGAGAATTAGGCAGAGAGGGCACTCCCCACAGAGGAAGGACAGGGGTTGACTAAGCTAGTGAACCATCTATAGTGAGACTGTTTTAAGAAAACACAGTCCATTCAGAAATGGGTAGAAGCTGAGACACATGTACTCTGACTATTAATCTCCAGTGAATGAGCATAACCACTTGTCTTGTTCTTTTGTTTGTTTGTTTTGTTTTTCTTTTTTTAAAATATTTTTATTAGGTATTTTCCTCATTTACATTTCCAATGCTATCCCAAAAGTCCCCCATACTCTCCCCCACCACCACTCCCCTACCCACCCACTCCCAGTTTTTGGCCCTGGCGTTCCCCTGTACTGGGGCATATAAAGTTTGCAAGTCCAATGGGCCTCTCTTTCCAGTGATGGCCGACTAGGCCATCTTTCGATACATATGCAGCTAGAGTCAAGAGCTCCGGGGTACTGGTTAGTTCATATTGTTGTTCCACCTATAGGGATGTGGATCCCTTTAGCTCCTTGGGTACTTTCTCTAGCTCCTCCATTGGGGGCCCTGTGATCCATCCAATAGCTGACTGTGAGCATTCATTTCTGTGTTTGCTAGGCCCCGGCATAGTCTCACAAGAGACAGCTATATTTGGATCCTTTCAGCAAAATCTTGCTAGTGTATGCAATGGTGTCAGCGTTTGGAAGCTGATTATGGGATGGATCCCTGGATATGGCAGTCTCTAGATGGTCCATGCTTTCGTCACAGCTCCAAACTTTGTCTCTGTAACTCCTTCCATGGGTGTTTTGTTCCCAATTCTAAGAAAGGGCAAAGTGTTTCATGCGTTTAGCAAATTGTATCTTATATCTTGGGTATCAAGATACAATTTGTTTTGTTTTTCGAGACAGGGTTTCTCTGTGTAGCCCTGGCTGCCCTGGAACTCACTCTGTAGACCAGGCTGGCCTCGAACTCAGAAATCTGCCTGCCTCTGCCTCCCAAATGCTGGGATTAAAGGTGTGCGCCACCACGCCCGGCTTGTCTTGTTCTTTTATTTTTCCCCATCATTCATTTGGGTTCATTTGAACCCAAGACCTCATGAATGCATGAGGATCAGCAAATGGAAACATTAAGATCCTACCTGTAATTTTCAGGTAAGAGAAGAGGAGAATTGCCTCAGCTTTGCTTTTTGTCTCCATTATTTCCTGGATACACGTGGAGCTTGGATAAGCTTCTAAGGAACTGTGAGCCTCGGTTTTCTGATCTATAAAATGGGGATGTCGATGATGGCGGTATACATTTAGCTATTAGAGAGCTTATCAGAGAGCTCCTGGCAGGATTCTTACATCCCATGCACTGTCCTGACAAGAGCCAGTCTCTAGGATAGTTATCCATTAATGATGATTTGCTCTTTTCCATTCAGAGATTAAAGTCACAAATGACTTTGCTTTATCCCCAATTATCCTGAGTTTTGAATTACAAGGACGTGGCAGCTTCCTCTGTCCTATCTCCCAGATGCTTCCTGAGGTTAAAGGGACAGCTGCAGACTGTTCCAAAAATGAGATCCTTTAAACAATTTCAGATTTTGCTTTTCAGTTAAAACTGTGGGAAATGTAAACATATGTACTTTTTATTTTCTACCAAAGGGTTAAATAACACAAAATTTCATTCTTCAAAAAATATCGTAAAGAAGGCACTTGGCAAAAAATTCAAATTCTTCCAGGGTCAGCACTTCTTGAAATCAAAATAAATTCTCAAGTTTCATTTCTCCCCGGCCATGGTACCTCTGTACTAGGCAGTCCTATGAGAATGTGGGGTTGAGCTCTGACAACTCCGAGTGAGGCACAGGCATTCTCTGCTTTAGGAATAAAAACCCAACAGAAACTCCCACTGGGTGAGACGACTTGCTGTTTTAGCAATGCTATGCCGTCTTCTGCAGAAATAAAACTTTTTGCCTGGCATAAATACTGTGGACTGGGTGGCCACCTTTTCAGACCCTAGATCCGTTCCTTACAAAAATAATACAGTCCCACTGGAGAAATTATAAGAAATGTAGAAAAGTATTCAGAGGAAAATAACACCTTTCCCTGCATTTGCTCAAGTGTATTGATACACACAGCAGCAGTCCATCCCCTCTTAGGCTCTTACTTCATTTCAGTTTTTTTAGATATGTAGCCCAGGCTAGCCTCCACGTCACAATCCCACTGCCTCAACACCCTGACTTTACAGGTGTATACCGCCATGCCCAACATCTCTATACGATTAGAACTCTATGTTTTATACCTTATGTGCATTATATTTATTCTAACTTTAAGTTATAATTATGTTACAAGCATGTGCATATCATTAATAATTTCCATAAACATCTTAAGTGGCTGTGCCATATTGCATTATTGGATTTGGATGGTTTTCCTAATGATATCCTTTACCACTGGCTATTTAGAGTAAAAAATTTTAGCGAGGCATATATTATAATTAGCACTGGGATATCAAATGAGAACAGCATGCCCAGATCATTTACTGAAAGAATATAATTTTATTTAGTTTCTCATTCTTATACAGAGTGAAGAAGACTCCAAGTGGCACAGAACAGAGGTTGGCTAACTGGCCAGACTGCTTTGGGAAGTAAACATTACTGGAATGTAGCTAAGTTCTCTTGCTCTTATATCATCGATGACTGTTTTTCTTCAAGGGCAGAATTGTGCAGGTCAGGTCTATAAAACCTTTGTGTGCTATCTAACCCTTTATTAAAAATACTTTCTGGAGCTGGGCCATGGTGGTGCATGCCCTTTAATCCCAGCACTTGGGAAGCAGAGGCAGGCAGATTTGACTTGGAGGCCAGCCTGGTCTACAGAGCAAGTTCCAGGGCAGCCAGGACTACACAGAGAAGCCTTGTCTAAAAACAAACAATGAACAAAGCTTACAAAAATAACTTTGTCAATTCCTGATAAAGAATGCAAAGGGTCTCATCCAAACCCAACAGTCATAGGCATGTCTTTTCATCCACAGTTGCATTATTAGATTTGCCATGGTTTTCCTAATGATATCTTTTGCCACTGGCTATTTAGAATAAAAAAATGTTTAGCGAGTCATATATTATAATTAACATTGGGATATCAAATGAGGACATCATGCCTTACTTAAATAGTAAAATAATATTAGCATATTAGAATAAACTCTGGGGCAGTGGTCATGACCCTTTTGGTGGCTGCATATCAAATATCTCCCTATGATTCATAATGGTAGCAAAATTACAGTCATGAAGTAGCAACGACATAATTTTATGGTTGGGGGTCACCACACCATGAGAAACTGCATTAAAGAGTCACAGCATTAGGAAGGTTGAGAGCTACTGCTCTAGGGTGAATTAACATGTGATGATAATAAAAAAGAGAAAATTAACCTAAAACCTCACATACAAAATTTCCTGGGTGGGACATAGCATACTCCTTCTGACTCCTGCTCTGTATTTTAAACTCTTACCTTGGATTGAAGATTGATGGAATAAACATAAATTCAAAGGAAGTTATAGCATGTATAGAACTATGTTGTAACAATGACTGTCAAACCCAGCATGGAAGAGATACATTATTCTATACACGGTGTTGGGCTATGGTGTGAGGCAGGGATCCGATTCAAGCCACCCACAGAGGTGAACGCAGATACAGACCCAAGTGAGCCAACTCAGCCCCACATCAGGGTTCTTACCACGCATCCTTTTGACAACCTGAAGACACCTACATACTCCTTCTCAGAATAACGTGTAAATGCGTAAAAGGAAATATGATTACCAAGGAAACCAATTATGTAGAAATTTTAATGCCGGGCAAAATATATGCTCTTTAAACTAAAACATGAACTGATAAGACCTAGTATGAAATCTGGAAAAAAAAAATACACCGATTTAAATATCATGAAGAGTCCAAACAAACCATGGAAGGTATTTCCACCAACTGTAGACTTAAATTATAAATACACTTAACTTGTTTGGATAACAAATTCAACAATCTGTTAATACTACTATGATTTGGTACCTGCATGTCACCAAAAAAGAAATAATGTCTACTGGAAGTTAGTTAAAACTGAAATGTAATTGTTCGTCAGCCCAAGTTGACTGGCCCCTTCACTTCTAGGTCAATGCCGTCCCGTTAAATAAACAAAACAACCTTCTGATAAAGCTTTTAGAGGTTGAGAGGATTCTTTTTGCCTTCTTAAAGCTAAGGGAGAATCTCTTTAAGATAGTGGCATTCAAACACACAAAGAATTGATGAAATTAGCTTTATTAAATTTTAGAAGTTTGAGGGCTGGAGAGATGGCCCAGCAGTTCAAAGCACTTGCCATTCGAGTAGAGGACATGGGTGGCATTCCCAGAATTCACATGGCAGCTCATAATTGTTGTTAACCTTAGTCCTAGCAGATACAAAACCCTTTTTGGGCTCTTTAGGACCTCCATGAACACACTGCACAGACATATATACAGGCAAAACACTCATACACATAAAATACTAAACCTTAATATTAAAAATAAGGGCTGGAGAGATGGCTTAGTGGTTAAGAGCTCTTGATATTCTTGCAAAGGACCTGGGTATAGGTCTCAGCACTCAGGTTGGGTGGCTCACAACTGTCTGTGACTTCAGCTCTAGGAGATCCGATGCCCTCTTCTAGTCTCTGTGAACAGAGAGTTCTGCCAAGACATCCTTTAGTTAAACAAACACAGGAATGCCTCCCTCAGTCTTACTGGAGACAACTTGATATCACTCATGGGGACAGAGATGGTTGCCAGTGCCGCATGCTGTGGAGCACATGCAGCCCCAAAGGCAACACATTGTTTATATACAATATCCCAGATACATTCTTAAAGAGCAGCCAATGCTTTTACCCACTGAGCCATCTCGCCAACCTTCCCCCCTCCCCCAGATACACTCTTAACTAATAAAACTGAGTTAAGGAAAAAAGCAAAAAAGCTGAGATAAGAAAAAAAGCAAAAAAGATGTTCGTCCACAGAAACCAGAACATATTTGGTAAGGCACTTGTTGTCTTGAGAAGTTGAATGCACACATAAAGGTTGAATTAGAAGTAAGAACAGAACTGTGGCCCTCAGCCTGAAGCTCCCTGTAAATGCAAAATAGTTCTAGGTGGGACTTGCAGGAAACCCAGTTGCTGTCCACAGAATGGATCCCAGAAGCTGAGCCACTTTGATAACAAATGGCCCCAAATACCAGAACTCTATCAGTCACTGGCAGCTTTCACGATTTTTGCCTATTTCCCATGTAGGGTCAAATACCTTCTCAGAGCCAATCATATGTTATTATATATAATAATAAAAGTTTTGTTTAACAAAACTGAAAGAAGGCAGGTGATTAGGATGCTCTGTGTCTGATAAGACTGCCTGCAACTGCCCAGCCCAAGAACTCCAGTTAGAACCCTTTTCTACTGTGAAGATTTCCAACCTTCTGTCTGGATTTGAGCCCTAACTCAACAATAGCTGGCTCCCTTGCATGCTCAGAACAAAGAAAGTACTTCTGCAAAGATGGGCTGGGCACAGATGAGAGGCACCCCTTGGTGGATGGGAGGGAACTGGAATGGGGAACAGAGATCGGAGATATGTCCATGTGGGTCATGTGTCACATGCCATGAGACTGACCAAACTCTCAGAGGTGCACAGAGCATAAGGCACCATTCAAAGATTCTGTCTTCATTACTTCTGAGTTTTCTTCTAATTATTCCTGTTTCCAAGCTGCCATGTGCTTGAGCTATCTCCAGATTCTCCTTCTGCCAGGTGGAGGTGATGGGGGTGTCTCAGAAGAAAGCAGCAGTCCCTGCCTTTGCCTCCTACTGCAATGCAGAGTTCTTGTCACGGCCACTGTCAAAGCCAATCTTCCCTGAGAAATGCTCAGCCATGGCCAAGGTCAGCCTTGACTCTAGATTTCCCTCTAGCCTGGTTTTATCTCTGTTGGATCCAGTTTAAGCTGGTGCTCTCCTTTTGAACTATTCAAGATTAAGGGGAAAAAATAGCCCCCCTGATTCCATCTCATTCTTCTTTTTTTTCAGGGAAAATTACTTTTTAAAATTATTAAATCTTCTGTGAAGGTTATAATAGAGGACTTAGACTCAGTTTAGCCATTTATTAAGATATAGGCTACCAAGCCCAGTGCGGGGGGGGGGGGGGGGTGAATAAACAAACAACTAGCAGTTTACTCGGATTTATGCACAGTCGGGCTAATCAATCAATCTGTAAACACTATGCAAATGTGTGTAAACCCAAACGTAGCCCAGACTTTACGTATGCATTGTTATGTAAACGATCAATCTTGTTAAAGTAAATATTAATATAAAACTGACATTAAACACAAGTTTACACAGCCTCCTTGGTTGGAGCTAGTTTGATTTACACAAAGATGTAAATAGCAGGAGAGCTCTTTCTGGGGGCTTCGGGAAACAGGCTAACTGGAGGTCACTGGTTGGTCGGTCTCTACAAGGTCTCCAGGTCCACTCTCAGTGTTTACACTTAATGCATTCATGGAGAATTTGGGAAGAACATAGACAGTGGCCACCTGTCTGGTCTCATGGCTGTCCTCGTTTTTGAGCTATCTCCTTTGAGTAACATCTCTCTAGGGCACTGAAAGTCCAAACTCTGAACAATGACTGGAGGAGAGTCATTCATTCATTAGTTTTCTCTTCTGCTTTGGTTGAGACTTAACTGCTTAGGTGATGACGTGGCACCATAGGGGAGCTCTGTGAATGCTGGATCTCAAATCCCTCTGCTCAGTTCATTCCTTTCCGTGGTGTGTGTGTGTGTGTGTGTGTGTGTGTGTGCATGCATGCTGCAGGAGCTTGTGCTTGTGCCAAAGTGTGCATGAGAAGGTCATAAGACAAGTTGTGGGTGTCCCTTGTACTTTTACTGCTGAGCCATCTCAATGGCTCCTTCAAGGATATTTTAAGTTGGTCTCTCTTCAGATCAGCTTTCTGTGGCCTTCTAGAACCAAACAGGCTCCTTCCTTGACTGTTCTCCAGAAGGCGCCTCCTACACAGCATCCCTCTATGTTGTACATATCTGAGATAACATCTTTTTACTTACAAGTTTACTTTTCTAATACTTAGTATCTAAGTTTTTATGGGAGTGCATCCACATTTGATGAACACATTAATCTAACCAGTCATAAGTGATGTCTTGAAAAGCTTTGCTGCATGGACAGCGTCTGGTGTTAAATCCTGACTTCCTTAGTTCTGGATCTTGGAAAAGGTCCTTACTCTGACCCTCCTTTACTTGCATTGAAAACTGAGGATGTGAGTGTTTGTTTCTCTGGATGGTTGTGATGGTGAAAAACAGTTGATAGTGAGCCCCCAAATCTAGAAAACTTTATCATTTTTCTCATCTTTCCCCTAGAGTTTCAGGACTCTAGAAACCAGAATCTAGATTTGTTTTCTTACTCTGTCATCTTCTTCCTCCAGCCTCTGGCTCCTTTAGCTCTCTTGTGTCACCCAATGTTCCATAGAATAGAGAATTGCTTGGGGTGTCCTTGTGGTACATGGTACATCTCCATGGAGATCAGTCATCAGAGGGATGCTGAGGAGGCTGTGACCAAGGGTCCTTCAGGTAGAAGGAAGACATATGACTGGAGGAGATGGGGAGATGATGGTGTGGTGGGTAACACACTTGCTGTACAAATACAAAGACCAAATTTTGGATCCCCAGGACCGATGTAATTGCTGGGGCGGGAATGGCAGCCCAGCTGCCCTCCCAGCTCATGATCAGAGACAGGGAATCCCCAGAGCAGGCTGGTTAGCTAGACTAGCCCATCCAGTGAGCTCTGGGCTCAAGTGAGATAAGCTGTTCCAATGTATAAAGTGGAGGGTGGTCGAGGAAGACACTCAGTGTCAACCTCCAGCCTCCATTCACACACATGTGCATTTGACCTGCATAAATACACATACATATATGCATACTACACTTATATATACAAGTGAAGTCGTTAAAATGACCAGAAACTTAGACACACAGATCAGTCTTAACTCTAAAGCTCTTAAAAAAAATGGAGTAAACTGGACTCTGCCTATAACTCTGTTCACCAGAACACTTGCCCTGTGCCACTGTTTATGGCTCTCTGAATGAACAAGGGCCCAGTGTTACCCATCTTTGGTGCTTAGTAGCTGACACCATGCTACCACATTGACGAGTCAGACAGTCTTTTCTCAGTGAATGCATTCTTCCTATTCCTCCAACACAGACTCATTGTGGACCTGCTTTTAAAAACTGTATTGATGATGATGATGATGATGATGTGTGTGTGTGTTTCTGTAATGTACGTGAGGATGTACATGCTACTGAGAATGTGGAGGTCAGATGACAACTTTGTGGCGTCAGCTCTCTTTATCCACCTTTATGTGGATTCCGGAGATCAAAGTTAGGTTACCACACTCATGTGGTAAATGCCTTTACCTGCTGAGCCATCTTGCTGGCCTTGCACTTGGCTTTTGATGGTGTTTCTCAGAGGAATAGTTTTTAGCAGTTTCCTTTGCTCTTCATTTAAGTAGGGGACTTGGAGCACACCGGGAAGCAAGCAAAGTCTCTCTCTTAAGCTCCGTATGTCCTAGGCATCCCTGTTGAGGGATTTCACGTTTAGATTGTGATCCAATGGAGCACAATTCCTGAGAGCCAGATCCTGAGCCTCTCCTCCATTACTAGAGCTTCCTCCCCCCCAAGAGTTCCTGGAACAAGGAGTGGCATCAGCAACATGTGGAACTTAGTATTGTTTGTAGTGAAAATGAAAGAAAGTGGGGAGGAGCCGTTATCCTTCTGTATTATCCTCACATGTTGTGGGCAGTGTGCACTTTGAACTGAACAGGGTACTCTTTTCTCCACTGTCACTTTCTTCCTCATGGCCTCCTCCAAGGGATTATCATTAGCAGATTTGCAGATGGAGAAAATGCTCAAAGATAGGCCACAGAAGCAATCAGAACCTTCTAGCATGAGTTCTTTTCATGCTTCACCGAGAACCCAGGTATCCCTAGTGGCTTCCGGGGCATCTCAAGGTTAATAGCAGGGTGGCGGCAGCCAGCTGGATGCCCCTAGTGAAGTAGCTATCATTGTTCTGACTGTTACGGGTTTACAAACCCTTTTCTAGGGAGAGGAGATGTTAGCCAGGATGGGATTTTCCCTACAGAACTCTTTAGAAAGAATGCCAGGACCTTTCCTTTCCACCTTGACAATCCCCGGAGACAAACTGAAAGGACCCGCTTAATGTCTCATCCGAAGGGTATTTGCAGAGCCAGCTTCATCATTCAAAGCAGGAAAAGGCCTTTGTCATGGTCAAATGGCTTTAATGTGTTTTGAATGCTACATAAATTCAAACTTGATGGCTCATTTATTTGTTGGATTGAAGTTTTATACAATAAACTAAGCCTTGGTATTTACTAATAACTTGTGCACTGCCCTTTGTTTGTTTAGAGCAGCCAGAAGGCAAAGAAGTTGACCGAGTCCCTCATGGCCAACGTTGTGTTCCCATCCTGGCATTTCCAGGGTCGGTTTATGGATTGGCAGGAGGGGAAGAGAGAGGGCTGTTTGCAGAGGGGACAGGGGGCACAGTGGGGAGGCAGAAGGGAAAGATTGCAGGTAGCTGCTCTATTCCAGACTTGTGCTGACAGAGCCCCACCAAGGTGCTTCCTTGGCTAAGCTCAGTAACTGGGAATTTTGAGTGACAGGCCAGGCTTGACTGGTGACTTGTACATGACCTTGGAAGATCCATTGTTCCCGTCCTGGGCCTCTCTATCTGGCTCTGAGAAAGGAAAGAAGGCATATAATAAATTCTATGCATGACTCAAGGTGAGCTTCCATGAACTGTCTCCTTCCAGAAGATCTTTGCTGTTTACCCTTCTCTCCAACAAATCTCTCTCACACAGTCCAACAGATGTGTCCTTCCTGTACACTGAGGGCAAGGACACAGGGTTCCATGTCAAATGGAGCCAGATGTAAGTCTGGGGCTGTTTATATTAGCTTGAATACGTTATGGGGGGGGAGGGAGGGAAGGAGAAAGAAGGGGAAAGGAAGGGAGAGAGGATGGGGGAAGGGCAAGAGAATACACTTATCAATATCAGTCACTGTGTTGTAGGCATAAGGAACAGCAAGAGGCCAGGTTGTGAGCATAGCATCCAACATTGAGGATGTCCTGCCCATAGTCTTGGTTTTCTGGTACAGCACAATATAAAGTCCTGAAGGAATGAGACTGTGCTTCCTGTTGATCTCAACATCCAGCCTAGACACTGGACTCATCTCCTATGATAACTCATCTTTGTAGCCACCTCTCAGGTCTCACAGAGACCAACAGTGTGTCTGCCTCCCACTTCCCAGAGAGTAACAGCACCTCTGAGCATGTTTGGGGCAGAGGAATGAACTGTGGGACTGACTTCATCAGGACTCGGCACCACTCACTCTATTTCTGTGCAGGGAGAAATTTTGGTTTCTGTTAGGACTAGATGGCGGAATCTGTCTTTGGCATCTTCCCCTGTCCACACAAAGATTCCAAGAGACTCACGTGCCATACCAGTGACTCAGGGAAAGACTTCACCAGCACACTTGTCCCTGTCACATCTATCTGCCTGGCAGTCTGGCCCTAGATTACACCACACCCTCTGCCACAAGGCGACTGACCCTGTCTATCTTCTTCCATGCTGGCAGTCCTAATTCTTCTCCTGGACCCACATCCCCTTGGATACATTCAGATTGTGCTAAGGCAGTGGTTCTCCATGTGTGGGTCTCCTTGGGAGTTGCATATCAGATATCCTACATATCAGATATTTATATTATGATTCATAGATTCATAACAGTGGCTTATGCAGTATGGGAAAGTCTGGTATTACTGGCGTTGCAATGTCCACAAGGACACAATGTGACCATGTAGTCAGAGAACATCTGGGTCAGGGGTGACTTTGGAGAACTCCAGCACAAATCAGCTTGGGAACTCCCCAACCCCTAAGTCTCTTATAACATGAGATAATAATGTGTCCTCTATCGTGTCTGAGTTTCCTGACACTTGGAGCCAAGTGCAGCTTGGTTGATATTGGGTTTCCTCATTATTGCTCCTTAGTGTCTCTCTCTCTCTCTCTCTCTCTCTCTCTGTGTATGTGTGTGTGTGTCATAAAACAATAACCTTCAATATTATCTTTTTTAAAGTACCAAATGGCAAATCTGTAGTTGAAAATAAATAGGAAATGGAAACTTTATTGCAGAGGCTCAACTTCATATTTGAGATACAATTAATATCCAGTGAATGGGAAGATAAACCTATTACAACTTCTATATGGCTTTAAAAAATGTCCTTGATGTTAATTATCTTTCTTTTCTCCTTGCCCCTTATCTTTCCTCCCCTTCCAATCCCCTCCCTACTTAAACCTCCATCACCATTATTTAAATCCTACCTTTTTATCAGGTATATTCTACCACCCATTAAGTTAATATTGACAGGAAGATTTACCTGTTGGCCAGATTTCATAGTACTGGGAGGTATTATTCAGGCTTCTGGAGAGAAAGTGTTCAACAGTCTTACCCCACTATGAAGCTCATGAGCTTCAGTACCAACCAGTGTAGCATGATATGTCCATTGGCATGATAGTGGTATGAGTGTTATAAGGTATCCAGTACACTTTCTGGTCTGATTAGGGCCTGGTCTACAGGAGAAAACATGTACCTAATACTGTAAATATGACCAAGAACCAATGGGTGGAGATCTCATAGACCCAGGGATAAGACCCTGACTCTTACTATTTTGCTATATGGACATAGTATCAAACTATCCTCTAAATTTATATCTCTATACCCACAGATTAGTGCATCTTTGACCTCATCAGATAAGTTCTTTCTGGGGCAGCAGAAGATGATTAACTGGCCAAAGCATAGAGAATAGGTGATTATGGAGTGCTCATATACTCCATATGAAATATATATATATCCCGTACTCGATGTGGGATATCATATTAACACTTCTCCCCCTCTTCCGGTCAGAAAAGCACCGGGGCAGCTAGGGCGCAGGGTCGGATGACACTCGCCAGCTACCCACAACACCCACCACAGGATCTTAAGACTTCTGGTGAGTGGAACACAGCTTCTGCTCCAATCCAATTGCGAGCTGGACCTGAGACTGCATTAGTTAGGGAAGCAGAAAACCGGCCTGAGTAGGACCACAGGCCTCTTCCGGCTGGACCAGCACCAGGGTACCGCCAGCTACCCACGACCCCGCCACAGGATTTTGAGACTGCTGGTGAGTGGAACACAGCTTCTGCTCCAATCTTTAAACAGTGACAACGATAACAACTAACCCCAGAGATTACCAGATGGCGAAAGGTAAACGTAATAATCTTACTAACAGAAACCAAGACCACTCACCATCATCAGAACCCAGCACCCCCACTTCGCCCAGTCCAGGGCACCCCAACACACCGGAAAAGCTAGACACGGATCTAAAAGCATATCTCATGATGATGGTAGAGGACATCAAGAAGGACTTTAATAACTCACTTAAAGAATTACAGGAGAACATGGCTAAAGAGTTACAAGTCCTTAAAGAAAATCAGGACAGGGCCACAACCCTCTTCCGGTCAGAAAAGCACCTGAGCAGCTGGGGCGCAGGGTCTGCTGACACTCGCCAACTGCCCACAACACCCGACACAGGATCTTAAGACTTCTGGTGAGGGGAGCACAGCTTCTGCTCCAATCCAATTGCGCGGGACCTGAGACTGCATTAGTTAGGGAAGCAGAAACCGGCCTGAGTAGGACCACAGGCCTCATCCGGCTGGATCAGCGCCGGGGTAGCGGGAGCGCAGGGTTGCCTGACACCTGCCAGCTACCCACGACCCCCGCCGCAGGATTTTGGGACTGCTGGTGAGTGGAACACAGCTTCTGCTCCAATCCAATTGCGCGGGACCTGAGACTGCATTAGTTAGGGAAGCAGAAACCGGCCTGAGTAGGGCCACAGGCCTCACCCGGCCGGATCAGCGCCAGGGTAGCGGGAGCGCAGGGTTGCCTGACACCCGCCAGCTACCCACGACCCCCGCCGCAGGATTTTGGGACTGCTGGTGAGTGGAACACAGCTTCTGCTCCAGTCCAATCACGCGGGACCTGAGACTGCTCTGGTTGGGGAGAGAGAAATCCGGCCCACACAGGGCCACAAGCCTCTTCCGGTCAGAAAAGCACCTGAGCAGCTGGGGCGCAGGGTCTGCTGACACTCGCCAACTGCCCACAACACCCGCCACAGGATCTTAAGACTGCTGGTGAGGGGAGCACAGCTTCTGCTCCAATCCAATTGCGCGGGACCTGAGACTGCATTAGTTAGGGAAGCAGAAACCAGCCTGAGTAGGGCCACAGGCCTCACCCGGCCGGATCAGCGCCAGGGTAGCGGGAGCGCAGGGTTGCCTGACACCCGCCAGCTACCCACGACCCCCGCCGCAGGATTTTGGGACTGCTGGTGAGTGGAACACAGCTTCTGCTCCAGTCCAATCACGCGGGACCTGAGACTGCTCTGGTTGGGGAGAGAGAAATCCGGCCCACACAGGGCCACAAGCCTCTTCCGGTCAGAAAAGCACCTGAGCAGCTGGGGCGCAGGGTCTGCTGACACTCGCCAACTGCCCACAACACCCGCCACAGGATCTTAAGACTGCTGGTGAGGGGAGCACAGCTTCTGCTCCAATCCAATTGCGCGGGACCTGAGACTGCATTAGTTAGGGAAGCAGAAACCAGCCTGAGTAGGGCCACAGGCCTCACCCGGCCGGATCAGCGCCAGGGTAGCGGGAGCGCAGGGTTGCCTGACACCCGCCAGCTACCCACGACCCCCGCCGCAGGATTTTGGGACTGCTGGTGAGTGGAACACAGCTTCTGCTCCAGTCCAATCACGCGGGACCTGAGACTGCTCTGGTTGGGGAGAGAGAAATCCGGCCCACACAGGGCCACAAGCCTCTTCCGGTCAGAAAAGCACCTGAGCAGCTGGGGCGCAGGGTCTGCTGACACTCGCCAACTGCCCACAACACCCGCCACAGGATCTTAAGACTGCTGGTGAGGGGAGCACAGCTTCTGCTCCAATCCAATTGCGCGGGACCTGAGACTGCATTAGTTAGAGAAGCAGAAACCAGCCTGAGTAGGGCCACAGGCCTCACCCGGCCTGATCAGCGCCAGGGTAGCGGGAGCGCAGGGTTGCCTGACACCCGCCAGCTACCCACGACCCCCGCCGCAGGATTTTGGGACTGCTGGTGAGTGGAACACAGCTTCTGCTCCAATCTTTAAATAGTGACAACGATAACAACTAACCCCAGAGATTACCAGATGGCGAAAGGTAAACGTAATAATCTTACTAACAGAAACCAAGACCACTCACCATCATCAGAACCCAGCACCCCCACTTCACCCAGTCCAGGGCACCCCAACACACCGGAAAAGCTAGACACGGATTTAAAAGCATATCTCCTGATGATGATAGAGGACTTCAAGAAGGACGTTAATAACACACTTAAAGAAATGCAGGAGAACACTGCTAAAAAGGAAGAAGACAATAAAGAGGAAGCACAAAAATCCCTTAAAGAATTGCAGGAGAACACTGCTAAAGAGTTACAAATCCTTAAAGAAAAACATGATAACATAATCAAACAGGTAGAAGTCCTTACAGAAAAACAGGAAAACACATCCAAACAGATGATGGAAATGAACAAAACCATACTAGACCTAAAAAGGGAAGTAGACACAATAAAGAAAACCCAAAATGAGGCAACACTGGAGATAGAAACCCTAGGAAAGAAATCTGGAACCATAGATGCAAGCATCAGCAACAGAATACAAGAGATGGAAGAGAGAATCTCAGGTGCAGAAGATTCCATAGAGAACATCGGCACAACAATCAAGGAAAATGTAAAATGCAAAAAGATCCTAACTCAAAACATCCAAGAAATCCAGGACGCAATGAGAAGACCAAACCTACGGATAATAGGAGTGGATGAGAATGAAGATTTTCAACTCAAAGGACCAGCGAACATCTTCAACAAAATTATAGAAGAAAACTTCCCAAATCTAAAGAAAGAGATGCCCATGAACATACAAGAAGCCTACAGAACTCCAAATAGACTGGATCAGAAAAGAAATACCTCCCGACACATAATAATCAGAGCAACAAATGCTCTAAATAAAGATAGAATACTAAAAGCAGTAAGAGAAAAAGGCCAAGTAACATATAAAGGCAAGCCTATCAGAATTACACCAGATTTTTCACCAGAGACTATGAAAGCCAGAAGATCCTGGACAGATGTTATACAGACACTAAAAGAACACAAATTCCAGCCCAGGCTACTATACCCAGCCAAACTCTCAATTAACATAGATGGAGAAACCAAAGTATTCCACGACAAAACCAAATTCACACATTATCTCTCCACGAATCCAGCCCTTCAAAGGATAATAACAGAAAAAAACCAATACAAGGACAGGAACCACGCCCTAGAAACAACAAGAAGGTAATCCCTCAACAAACCTAAAAGAAGACAGCCACAAGAACAAAATGCCAACTTTAACATCAAAAATAACAGGAAACACCAATTTCTTTTCCTTAATATCTCTTAATATCAATGGACTCAACTCCCCGATAAAAAGACATAGACTAACAAACTGGCTACACAAACAAGACCCAACATTTTGCTGCTTACAGGAAACTCATCTCAGAGAAAAGGATAGACACTACCTCAGAATGAAAGGCTGGAAAACAATTCTCCAAGCAAATGGCATGAAGAAACAAGCTGGAGTAGCCATTCTAATATCTGATAAGATTGACTTCCAACCCAAAGTCATTAAAAAAGACAGGGAGGGACACTTCATACTCATCAAAGGTAAAATCCTCCAAGAGGAACTATCAATCCTGAATATCTATGCTCCAAATACAAAGGCAGCCACATTCATTAAAGAAACTTTAGTAAATCTCAAAGCACACATTGCACCTCATACAATAATAGTGGGAGACTTCAACACACCACTTTCACCAATGGACAGATCATGGAAACAGAAACTAAACAGGGACACAGTGAAACTAAGAGAAATTATGAATCAAATGGATCTGGCAGATATCTACAGAACATTCTATCCTAAAACAAAAGGATATACCTTCTTCTCAGCACCTCATGGTACCTTCTCCAAAATTGACCACATAATTGGTCACAAAACAGGCCTCAACAGATATAAAAATATTGAAATTGTCCCATGCATCCTATCAGATCACCATGGACTAAGGCTGATCTTCAATAACAAAATAAATAATAGAAAGCCCACCTTCACGTGGAAACTGAACAACACTCTTCTCAATGATACCTTGGTCAAGGAAGGAATAAAGAAAGAAATTAAGGACTTTTTAGAGTTCAATGAAAATGAAGCCACAACATACCCAAACTTATGGGACGCAATGAAAGCATTTTTAAGAGGAAAACTCATAGCTCTGAGTGCCTCCAAAAGGAAACTAGAGAGAGCACACATTAGCAGCTTGACAACACACCTAAAAGCACTAGAACAAAAGGAAGCAAATTCACCCAAGAGGAGTAGACGGCAGGAAATAATCAAACTCAGGGGTGAAATCAACCAAGTGGAAACAAGAAAAACTATTCAAAGAATCAACCAATCAAGGAGCTGGTTCTTTGAGAAAATCAACAAGATAGATAAACCCTTAGCCAGACTCACTAGAGGGCACAGGGAAAGCATCCTAATTAACAAAATCAGAAATGAAAAAGGAGACATAACAACAGATCCTGAAGACATCCAAAACACCATCAGATCCTTCTACCAAAGGCTATACTCAACAAAACTGGAGAACCTGGATGAAATGGACAAGTTCCTAGACAGATACCAGGTACCAAAGTTGAATCAAGATCAGGTTAATGATCTAAACAGCCCTATATCCCCCAAAGAAATAGAAGCAGTCATTAATAGTCTCCCAACTAAAAAAAGCCCAGGACCAGATGGGTTTAGTGCAGAGTTCTATCAGACCTTCAAAGAAGATCTAATCCCAGTTCTTCACAAACTATTCCACAAAATAGAAACAGAAGGTACTCTACCCAACTCATTCTATGAAGCCACAATTACTCTGATACCTAAACCACAAAAAGACCCAACAAAGATAGAAAACTTCAGACCAATATCCCTTATGAATATTGATGCAAAAATCCTCAATAAAGTTCTTGCTAACCGAATCCAAGAACACATCAAAACAATCATCCATCCTGACCAAGTAGGTTTCATCCCAGGGATGCAGGGATGGTTCAATATACGGAAATCCATCAACGTAATCCAGTATATAAACAAACTCAAAGATAAAAACCACATGGTCATCTCCTTAGATGCGGAAAAAGCATTTGACAAGATCCAACACCCATTCATGATAAAAGTCTTGGAAAGATCAGGAATTCAAGGCCCATACCTAAACATGATAAAAGCAATCTACAGCAAACCAGTAGCCAACATCAAAGTAAATGGTGAGAAGCTTGAAGCAATCCCTCTAAAATCAGGGACTAGACAAGGCTGTCCACTTTCTCCATACCTATTCAACATTGTACTTGAAGTCCTAGCCAGAGCAATTCGACAACAAAAGGAGATCAAAGGGATACAAATTGGAAAAGATGAAGTCAAAATATCACTTTTTGCAGATGATATGATAGTATATATAAGTGACCCTAAAAATTCCACCAGAGAACTCCTAAGCCTGATAAACAGCTTCGGTGAAGTAGCTGGATATAAAATTAACTCAAACAAATCAATGGCCTTTCTCTACACAAAGAATAAACAGGCTGAGAAAGAAATTAGGGAAACAACACCCTTCTCAATAGTCACAAATAATATAAAATATCTTGGCGTGACTCTAACTAAGGAAGTGAAAGATCTGTATAATAAAAACTTCAAGTCTCTGAAGAAAGAAATTCTAGAAGATCTCAGAAGATGGAAAGATCTCCCATGCTCATGGATTGGCAGGATCAACATTGTAAAAATGGCTATCTTGCCAAAAGCAATCTACAGATTCAATGCAATCCCCATCAAAATTCCAAATCAATTCTTCAACGAATTAGAAAGTGCAATCTGCAAATTCATCTGGAATAACAAAAAACCTAGGATAGCAAAAACTCTTCTCAAGGATAAAAGAACCTCTGGTGGAATCACCATGCCGGACCTAAAGCTTTACTACAGAGCAATTGTGATAAAAACTGCATGGTACTGGTATAGTGACAGACAAATAGACCAATGGAATAGAATTGAAGACCCAGAAATGAACCCACACACCTATGGTCACTTGATCTTCGACAAGGGAGCTAAAAACATCCAGTGGAAGAAAGACAGCATTTTCAACAAATGGTGCTGGCACAACTGGTTGTTAACATGTAGAAGAATGCGAATCGATCCATTCCTATCTCCTTGTACTAAGGTCAAGTCTAAGTGGATCAAGGAACTTCACATAAAACCAGAGACACTGAAACTTATAGAGGAGAAAGTGGGGAAAAGCCTTGAAGATATGGGCACAGGGGAAAAATTCCTGAATAGAACAGTAATGGCTTGTGCTGTAAGATCGAGAATTGACAAGTGGGACCTCATGAAACTACAAAGCTTCTGCAAGGCTAAAGACACCATCAATAAGACAAAAAAACCACCAACAGATTGGGAAAGGATCTTCACCTATCCTAAATCAGATAAGGGACTAATATCCAATATATATAAAGAACTCAAGAAGGTGGACTCCAGAAAGTCAAATAACCCCATTAAAAAATGGGGCTCAGAACTGAACAAAGAATTCTCACCTGAGGAATACCGAATGGCAGAGAAGCACCTGAAAAAATGTTCAACATCCTTAATCATCAGGGAAATGCAAATCAAAACAACGCTGAGATTCCACCTCACACCAGTCAGAATGGCTAAGATCAAAAATTCAGGTGACAGCAGATGCTGGCGAGGATGTGGAGAAAGAGGAACACTCCTCCATTGTTGGTGGGATTGCAAGCTTGTACAACCACTCTGGAAATCAGTCTGGCGGTTCCTCAGAAAATTGGACATAGTACTACCGGAGGATCCAGCAATACCTCTCCTGGGCATATATCCAGAAGATGTCCCAACAGGTAAAAAGGACACATGCTCCACTATGTTCATAGCAGCCCTATTTATAATAGCCAGAAGCTGGAAAGAACCCAGATGTCCCTCAACAGAGGAATGGATACAGAAATTATGGTACATTTACACAATGGAGTACTACTCAGCTATTAAAAAGAATGAATTTATGAAATTCCTAGCCAAGTGGATGGACCTGGAGGGCATCATCTTGAGTGAAGTAACACAATCACAAAAGAACTCACACAATATGTATTCATTGATAAGTGGATATTAGCCCAAAACTTAGGATACCCAAGATATAAGATACAATTTGCTAAACGCATGAAACTCAAGAAGAATGAAGACCAAAGTGTGGACACTGTGCACCTTCTTAGAATTGGGAACAAAACACCCAGGGAAGGAGCTACAGAGACAAAGTTCGTAGCTGTGATGAAAGGATGGACCATTTAGAGACTGCTGTATCCAGGGATCCGTCCCATAATCAGCTTCTAAACGCTGACACCATTGCATACACTAGCAAGATCTTGCTGAAAGGACCCAAATATAGCTGTCTCTTGTGAGACGATGCCGGGGCCTAGCAAACACAGGAGTGGATGTTCACAGTCAGCTATTGGATGTATCACAGGGCTCCCAATGGAGAAGCTAGAGAAAGTACCCAAGGAGCTAAAGGGATCTGCAACCCTATTGTTGGAACAACATGATGTACTAACCGGAACCCTGGAGCTCTTGTCTCTAGCTGCATATGTATCGAAAGATGGCCTAGTCGGCCATCAATGGAAAGAGAGGCCCATTGGACTTGCAAACTTTATATGCCCCAATATAGGGGAATGCCAGGGCCAAAAGAATGGGAATGGGTGGGTAGGGAAGTGGGGGGCGCTATGGGGGACTTTTGGGATAGTATTGGAAATGTAAGTGAGGAAATTATGTAATAAAAATATTAAAAAAAAAAAAAAAAAAGAAAGAAAATCAGGATAACACAATCAAACAGGTAGAAGTCCTTAAAGAAAAACAGGATAAAACAATCAAACAGGTAGAAGTCCTTACAGAAAAACAGGAAAACACATCCAAACAGATGATGGAAATGAACAAAACCATACTAGACCTAAAAAGGGAAGTAGACACAATAAAGAAAACCCAAAATGAGGCAACACTGGAGATAGAAACCCTAGGAAAGAAATCTGGAACCATAGATGCAAGCATCAGCAACAGAATACAAGAGATGGAAGAGAGAATCTCAGGTGCAGAAGATTCCATAGAGAACATCGGCACAACAATCAAGGAAAATGTAAAATGCAAAAAGATCCTAACTCAAAACATCCAAGAAATCCAGGACACAATGAGAAGACCAAACCTACAGATAATAGGAGTGGATGAGAATGAAGATTTTCAACTCAAAGGACCAGCGAACATCTTCAACAAAATTATAGAAGAAAACTTCCCAAATCTAAAGAAAGAGATGCCCATGAACATACAAGAAGCCTACAGAACTCCAAATAGACTGGACCAGAAAAGAAATACCTCCCGACACATAATAATCAGAACAACAAATGCTCTAAATAAAGATAGAATACTAAAAGCAGTAAGAGAAAAAGGCCAAGTAACATATAAAGGCAAGCCTATCAGAATTACACCAGATTTTTCGCCAGAGACTATGAGAGCCAGAAGATCCTGGACGGATGTTATACAGACACTAAAAGAACACAAATTCCAGCCCAGGCTACTATACCCAGCCAAACTCTCAATTAACATAGATGGAGAAACCAAAGTATTCCACGACAAAACCAAATTCACACATTATCTCTCCACGAATCCAGCCCTTCAAAGGATAATAACAGAAAAAAACCAATACAAGGACAGGAACCTCGCCCTAGAAACAACAAGAAGGTAATCCCTCAACAAACCTAAAAGAAGACAGCCACAAGAACAGAATGCCAACTTTAACAACAAAAATAACAGGAAACAACAATTACTTTTCCTTAATATCTCTTAATATCAATGGACTCAACTCCCCGATAAAAAGACATAGACTAACAAACTGGCTACACAAACAAGACCCAACATTTTGCTGCTTACAGGAAACTCATCTCAGAGAAAAAGATAGACACTACCTCAGAATGAAAGGCTGGAAAACAATTTTCCAAGCAAATGGTATGAAGAAACAAGCTGGAGTAGCCATTCTAATATCTGATAAGATTGACTTCCATCCCAAAGTCATTAAAAAAGACAGGGAGGGACACTTCATACTCATCAAAGGTAAAATCCTCCAAGAGGAACTATCAATCCTGAATATCTATGCTCCAAATACAAAGGCAGCCACATTAATTAAAGAAACTTTAGTAAATCTCAAAGCACTCATACAATAATAGTGGGAGACTTCAACACACCACTTTCACCAATGGACAGATCATGGAAACAGAAACTAAACAGGGACACAGAGAAACTAAGAGAAATTATGAATCAAATGGATCTGGCAGATATCTACAGAACATTCTATCCTAAAACAAAAGGATATACCTTCTTCTCAGCACCTCATGGCACCTTCTCCAAAATTGACCACATAATTGGTCACAAAACAGGCCTCAACAGATACAAAAATATTGAAATTGTCCCATGCATCCTATCAGATCACCATGGACTAAAGCTGATCTTCAATAACAAAATAAATAATAGAAAGCCAACCTTCACGTGGAAACTGAACAACACTCTTCTCAATGATACCTTGGTCAAGGAAGGAATAAAGAAAGAAATTAAGGACTTTTTAGAGTTCAATGAAAATGAAGCCACAACATACCCAAACTTATGGGACGCAATGAAAGCATTTCTAAGAGGAAAACTCATAGCTCTGAGTGCCTCCAAAAGGAAACTAGAGAGAGCACACATTAGCAGCTTGACAACACACCTAAAAGCACTAGAACAAAAGGAAGCAAATTCACCCAAGAGGAGTAGACGGCAGGAAATAATCAAACTCAGGGGTGAAATCAACCAAGTGGAAACAAGAAAAACTATTCAAAGAATCAACCAATCAAGGAGCTGGTTCTTTGAGAAAATCAACAAGATAGATAAACCCTTAGCCAGACTCACTAGAGGGCACAGGGAAAGCATCCTAATTAACAAAATCAGAAATGAAAAAGGAGACATAACAACAGATCCTGAAGACATCCAAAACACCATCAGATCCTTCTACCAAAGGCTATACTCAACAAAACTGGAGAACCTGGATGAAATGGAGAAGTTCCTAGACAGATACCAGGTACCAAAGTTGAATCAAGATCAGGTTAATGATCTAAACAGCCCTATATCCCCCAAAGAAATAGAAGCAGTCATTAATAGTCTCCCAACTAAAAAAAGCCCAGGACCAGATGGGTTTAGTGCAGAGTTCTATCAGACCTTCCAAGAAGATCTAATCCCAGTTCTTCACAAACTATTCCACAAAATAGAAACAGAAGGTACTCTACCCAACTCATTCTATGAAGCCACAATTACTCTGATACCTAAACCACAAAAAGACCCAACAAAGATAGAAAACTTCAGACCAATATCCCTTATGAATATTGATGCAAAAATCCTCAATAAAGTTCTTGCTAACCGAATCCAAGAACACATCAAAACAATCATCCATCCTGACCAAGTAGGTTTCATCCCAGGGATGCAGGGATGGTTCAATATACGGAAATCCATCAACGTAATCCAGTATATAAACAAACTCAAAGACAAAAACCACATGGTCATCTCCTTAGATGCGGAAAAAGCATTTGACAAGATCCAACACCCATTCATGATAAAAGTCTTGGAAAGATCAGGAATTCAAGGCCCATACCTAAACATGATAAAAGCAATCTACAGCAAACCAGTAGCCAACATCAAAGTAAATGGTGAGAAGCTTGAAGAAATCCCTCTAAAATCAGGGACTAGACAAGGCTATCCACTTTCTCCATACCTATTCAACATTGTACTTGAAGTCCTAGCCAGAGCAATTCGACAACAAAAGGAGATCAAAGGGATACAAATTGGAAAAGATGAAGTCAAAATATCACTTTTTGCAGATGATATGATAGTATATATAAGTGACCCTAAAAATTCCACCAGAGAACTCCTAAGCCTGATAAACAGCTTCGGTGAAGTAGCTGGATATAAAATTAACTCAAACAAATCAATGGCCTTTCTTTACACAAAGAATAAACAGGCTGAGAAAGAAATTAGGGAAACAACACCCTTCTCAATAGTCACAAATAATATAAAATATCTTGGCGTGACTCTAACTAAGGAAGTGAAAGATCTGTATGATAAAAACTTCAAGTCTCTGAAGAAAGAAATTATAGAAGATCTCAGAAGATGGAAAGATCTCCCATGCTCATGGATTGGCAGGATCAACATTGTAAAAATGGCTATCTTGCCAAAAGCAATCTACAGATTCAATGCAATCCCCATCAAAATTCCAAATCAATTCTTCAACGAATTAGAAAGTGCAATCTGCAAATTCATCTGGAATAACAAAAAACCTAGGATAGCAAAAACTCTTATCAAGGATAAAAGAACCTCTGGTGGAATCACCATGCCGGACCTAAAGCTCTACTACAGAGCAATTGTGATAAAAACTGCATGGTACTGGTATAGTGACAGACAAATAGACCAATGGAATAGAATTGAAGACCCAGAAATGAACCCACACACCTACGGTCACTTGATCTTCGACAAGGGAGCTAAAAACATCCAGTGGAAGAAAGACAGCATTTTCAACAAATGGTGCTGGCACAACTGGTTGTTAACATGTAGAAGAATGCGAATCGATCCATTCCTATCTCCTTGTACTAAGGTCAAGTCTAAGTGGATCAAGGAACTTCACATAAAACCAGAGACACTGAAACTTATAGAGGAGAAAGTGGGGAAAAGCCTTGAAGATATGGGCACAGGGGAAAAATTCCTGAATAGAACAGTAATGGCTTGTGCTGTAAGATCGAGAATTGACAAGTGGGACCTCATGAAACTACAAAGCTTCTGCAAGGCTAAAGACACCATCAATAAGACAAAAAAACCACCAACAGATTGGGAAAGGATCTTCACCTATCCTAAATCAGATAAGGGACTAATATCCAATATATATAAAGAACTCAAGAAGGTGAACTCCAGAAAGTCAAATAACCCCATTAAAAAATGGGGCTCAGAACTGAACAAAGAATTCTCACCTGAGGAATACCGAATGGCAGAGAAACACCTGAAAAAATGTTCAACATCCTTAATCATCAGGGAAATGCAAATCAAAACAACCCTGAGATTCCACCTCACACCAGTCAGAATGGCTAAGATCAAAAATTCAGGTGACAGCAGATGCTGGCGAGGATGTGGAGAAAGAGGAACACTCCTCCATTGTTGGTGGGATTGCAAGCTTGTACAACCACTCTGGAAATCAGTCTGGCGGTTCCTCCGAAAATTGGACATAGTACTACCGGAGGATCCAGCAATACCTCTCCTGGGCATATATCCAGAAGATGTCCCAACCGGTAAAAAGGACACATGCTCCACTATGTTCATAGCAGCCCTATTTATAATAGCCAGAAGCTGGAAAGAACCCAGATGTCCCTCAACAGAGGAATGGATACAGAAATTATGGTACATTTACACAATGGAGTACTACTCAGCTATTAAAAAGAATGAATTTATGAAATTCCTAGCCAAATGGATGGACCTGGAGGGCATCATCTTGAGTGAAGTAACACAATCACAAAAGAACTCACACAATATGTATTCACTGATAAGTGGATATTAGCCCAAAACTTAGGATACCCAAGATATAAGATACAATTTACTAAATGCATGAAACTCAAGAAGAATGAAGACCAAAGTGTGGACACTGTGCACCTTCTTAGAATTGGGAACAAAACACTCAGGGAAGGAGTTACAGAGACAAAGTTCGTAGCTGTGATGAAAGGATGGACCATTTAGAGACTGCCGTATCCAGGGATCCATCCCATAATCAGCTTCTAAACGCTGACACCATTGCATACACTAGCAAGATTTTGCTGAAAGGACCCAAATATAGCTGTCTCTTGTGAGACGATGCCGGGGCCTAGCAAACACAGGAGTGGATGTTCACAGTCAGCTATTGGATGTATCACAGGGCTCCCAATGGAGAAGCTAGAGAAAGTACCCAAGGAGCTAAAGGGATCTGCAACCCTATTGTTGGAACAATATGATGTACTAACCAGAACCCCGGAGCTCTTGTCTCTAGCTGCATATGTTTCGAAAGATGGCCTAGTCGGCCATCAATGGAAAGAGAGGCCCATTGGACTTGCAAACTTTATATGCCCCAAAATAGGGGAATGCCAGGGCCAAAAGAATGGGAATGGGTGGGTAGGGAAGTGGGGGGCGCTATGGGGGACTTTTGGGATAGCATTGGAAATGTAATTGAGGAAAATATGTAATAAAAATATTAAAAATCAAAAAAAAGATATTTGTTTATAAATTAGATTGAGTTTCTTGTGTACTAGTAAATAATCTCTTGCCCTATAAAGAAATATGGAATTTAATTGAAAGATATTTTATTAACTTTTTATACTTTTAAAAAATAAGGCATAATTATGTTAAAAATGTCAAGTTTGTATTATTTGTGTACAATTCTGTAATTTTATTCAAATATATATTAAATTACAATTTTGATGAAAAAAAAAAACACTTCTCCCCAAGAACTAAGGAATTATCTAGGAAGAGGGCATGTGGGGATGATAAGTGCCAGAGGTCGGGGAGGACTGGACTGAAACAGTGTCTTCTGGACTTGAGAGAAGCTCTGCACGCATGAACACAGCACCTATGGTTCCCTGCACAAGTATAACAGACCTAAGAACCCAGTGTGTAGACACCAACACTTGTCAAAGTAAGAACAAAGACTTAATCCATTACAGTCCATGGTTCTGCAAAGGTTCCTAAATTTACTAACCTTGTTTTTTGATGTCTGTAGTTTCAACCCTTGCTAAGTGTTCCTGTTAATTGAAGGATGTCAATCCAGGATGTGGTTTTATGCTTAAAGTACCAAGAGGAGTAAGGCTTGGGGCTGCATGATTTGGGTGAGTTCCCCATGCATCTGTGGGGAGCAGGTGTGGCAGCAGTCCCAAGAAGGCGCCAGGGACTGCAGCTAAGTCTTATGACTTGCACCTGACTTCCTCATACATCTGAATATAAACCACAAACATCGTGAGAGCTGCGCAGGTGTACCAGGTTACCGGTAAATCCATTTTGGTGGAGATATGCCCCTGCTGCCCTGATTAGCTGAAGCTGCGTACCTGGTGAGGTGATGTGGCCTGCTGTGAGTGGATGGGAACTGATAGTATATAAGAGTGAGAGGCCCAGGGCTCGAGGTCTTTCGCCTACACAGTCAATGCTCTCCCAATAAATGTGTGCAGAAGGATCCTATTGTGGTGTCTTTCTTGCTGGCGAGTCAGGCGTCTCACATGCATCCACTGGCCAGCTATGAATATTTTCTACTTGGCTTTGAGAGTCTGTGTGTGCTCTCTGGTGTAGTGACCTCACAACACAAGGCCGCTACAAGATCAAGCTACCCAAGATGTCAGCTTGAAGGGAAGAACTCATGAGGTCTCACATGTAGCTGAGGAGCCACTGACAGTAGATGGCTTCTGGAGAAAGAGTGAGTCAGCTTTCTTTAAGATTGCAGCCTCTAGTAGGTCAGCTCCATCGGATAGTGCTACACTCATGAGCATATGTATGGCACGACATGGATTTGGTAGATTATTTCTTAAAATAGGACAGGAACTTGGAAGGGGTTTGAGGTAGATCTGAGAGAAGTTGTGGGGAGGGGTGGAAGACAAATATGAGCAAAATACTGTTGGAATGGTGTTTTTGTACATTGTCTAAAGATGTATCTCTGTCCTTCCTTGTCTGCCTAAGACACCTTCTGATTGGTTAAAATAAAAAGCCTATGGCCTATAGCCAAATGCAGAATAGTAAGGTGGAACATCCGGCAGAGAGAGGAACTCTGAGAAAGAGTCAGAGGAGTGGTAGATTCAGTCAGCCAGACTTGGAGGAGGGAGCAAGCCAGGAAGGAGAGGTACAAGGACAGACCTAGAATATCATGAATAAGTTAATGTAAGCTAAGAGCTAATTGGAAAGCAAGCCTAAGCTAAGGTATTGTTAATAAATATAAGCCTCCCTGTCATTATTCAGAGCTAAGGGCAGGCATAGAAAAGCCCGTACTTTTACAAAATTCTTTGTAAACTTCTATACATTTCTCAAAGATTTAATACAAATCTTAAGATATTATTTGTTGACCTCAGAGGTCACTGTCATCACACTCATGTAACTGACATGATGGATGAATCACAGGACTAGAACATTGTAGAGTCCCGCCACTCTTAGGCAAGTGTCAGCAGGTTTCAAGAAGAAAAAATTGTTTGTTTGTTTGTTTGTTTGTTTTTTCCACCTTTGGTTAATTTTCAGTTGCTGGCTTGGTCAATCTTTCTCAATTTTGGAGCTGTGTTTATGGAGAGACATTTGCTAGGGTCCTCTCCCTACTTTCCAGGAAGTCTTCCTTGCTCTGCCAACCACAGGCCCTTACCCTGTTTCAGCCTAAAAACAAACCTAAGTCAAACCTAAGCCATCAAGTGCTGTTGCCACGACTAAAATTCTTGTTGGGGAATGATTCAAGACAGAAAAATAAGAGGTTGTACCTCTCATTGCTGCACCCTGACAAGCTTGTAAATGTCCTCCTGCTTCCTCCCTTGCAAGGGCTCCCCTGCTTCTCACGTGTTCAAAGGCTGGCTCACTGGCCTTTCATCAGTTCTGGAAGGACCCCCATGTCTACCCAATAAATGCCTTTCCTGTTCAAGTTAGCCAGAGCCTGTTTCTGTTGCTTGCAAACAAAGGTGCCTGACTGATGTGGCTTTTCAAAGGGTGTGCAGAAGGGAATCTTCTAAAGACACCAGATAAGAGGCCAATTATTCACTTGACAGTTTTCGGAACTGCTACAACACACACAGGCCTGTGGGAAGCGCCTGCCCCAGCGGTGAGCTGCGTGCCTGATGAAATCCCACCGGAGGGGCCAAGTCTGCACCTGTCACCAGCCACAAAGAGACTCCAGTTTTTATCCATTTCATCTGGAGAACCATCTGGGCTGGAAACAGTAGTAATAATAGCAAATCATCATCACCAGATTCCCTCATACTTAGCCTGGCTTTTTTTTTTTTTTTTTTTTTTTTTTAGAGCTCTTGTTAAAAATCAGGATTTCAAGTCTGCTGGTAAAACACCAACCAGTAATCCTTAGAAAGGATGTCCTGCACTGTCTTGGAAAAGGATTGTAACAGGACCTGGGAATATGGACATGGTGAGATGTGGCTGCTGGCCATCTTTTTCTAGAAAGGAGGTTAAAGAGGGGAAATTCCAGAAGTCTGTGGTAGAGAGGACGATTCAAAAGAGAGCTGGGTAGCAATGACTTCTCAATTGATTTGTATATCACAACGATTTTTGGCTTTTGTTTGCTTTGGACCAGCAGCAGGAAGTGGCTGATAAGATCATCAAGCTGGCCTACCCAGCAGCATGAATAGAAGCATCCCTTCGAGAAGTATGTGACTGTGTTTCGTGAAAGCCATGTATTAGCGTGATTTTGGTTGCTATAACAAAATACCTAAAGCTCGGTGTCGGAAAAGAAGAAGTCTTACTTTGTTTGATCTTTGTTCTAGATGTTCAAGGATATGGTGCTGGCTTCTGCTCTTGTCTCAGGGAGGATGATGTCACTGAGACAAGTCACATCACAAGGGTAGAAGCATATGGGAGACAGAGAATGCACTTGGCTAGATAGGAAGCTAGAGAAAGATTCAAAGGCTGGGATCACTGTTTATAACAATAAGCAGTGTGAGGACAAATTCAAGATTCCATGAGAACAACCTGGAACCCTCCAGTGATCTCACCTGAAGCTCTGTCTCTTACAGCTTCCAACATGTCTACACTTTTTCCAAACCATAAGGAGGCAGTCATGGTTTCTGTGTTTCAAATCATTCAACATCATGTCTCAGGGCTGGAAAGATGACTCAGTAATTAGCAACACTCATTGCTGTTACAAAGGACCATAGTTGGTTCCCACAACCTACATCAGGTAGTTTACAACTGCATAAAACTCCATCCCTAGGGGATCCGATGAGGACCTCTTTTGGCCTGTGTGAGCACCTGTATACATGTGTGACACACACACACACACATACACACAAATAAAAAACAAATCTTTAATTATGTCTTGATTTTTACACCCCACATTTTACAGACTATAATCATACAGTCTAGAGAGCAGTTAAGGTGGCAAATTGACTGATGCTCTCATTTGATAGACAATGGGAGAACATTAGCTTTAGTGAGGAAATAGCAGAGGTGCCGAGGGATATAGATACAACGTTCTGCAGGATATATATGCATGGGAGAAGGATAAAGTTTGTTCTCTGGTCCCAGAGATAGGCCCAGGATCAACAGAGAAAACCCACAAGAAGACACATTTTAGTTCCTTATCTCTATACAGAAAACACATGTTTCTCAAAGGTTACCCAGAAATAGGTTATTGCCTTGTAAACCCAGTCAAAGGATGCATCATTGTGAAGATAATTACACGTACTTATGTCAGCAAGTGGAGAGGTGGTAATGACTGGATAGTTGTATACATGTATAAGAAAGTATTTGCTTATTCCTGGACATATACCCAATAGATTCTCCAACATATAACAAGGACACATGCTCCACTGTGTTCATAGCAGCCTTATTTATAATAGCCAGAAGCTGTAAAAAACCCAGATGTCCTTCAACAGAGGAATAGAAACAGAAAATGTGGTACATTAAAAACAATGAATTCATGAAATTCTCAGGCAAATGGATAGAACTAGAAAATACTCATCCTGACTGAAGTAACCCAATCACAAAAGAACACACATGGTATGCACTCACTAATATTAGCCCAAAGCTCGGAATTCACAGAACACATGATACAATTCACAGACCACATGAAGCTCAAGAAGATGAAAGACCAAAGTGTGGATACTTCAGTCCTTTCTTCTTAGAAGGGTGAACAAAATACTCAAGGGAGGGAATACAGAAATAAAGTGTGGAGCAGAGACTGAAGAAAAGGCCATCCAGAGAACTCCCTACCTGAGGATCCATTCCATATAGAGTCACCAAACCCAGACACTGTTGTGGATGCCAAGAACTGCATGCTGACAGGAGCCTGATATAGCTGTCTCCTGAGAGGCTGTGCCAGAGACTGACAAATACAGAGGTGGATGTTTGCAGCCAACCATTGGACTGAGCATGGGGTCCCCAATGGAGGAGTTAGAAAAAGGACCGAAGGAGCTAAAGGGGTTTGTAACCCCATAGCAAGAACTATAATATCAACCAACCAGACTCCCTTCCCCTCCCCCGCCCCAGAGCTCCCAGGAACTAAATCACCAACGAAGGAGTACACATGGCTCTAGCCATATATGTAGCAGAGGATGGCCTTGTAGGGCATCAATGGGGGGGCCCTTGGTCCTGTGAAGGCTCGATGCCCCAGTGTAGGGGAATTCAAGGGTGGGGAGATAGGAGTGGGTGGGTAGGGGAACACCTTCATAGAAGCAGGGGGAGGGGGAATGGGATAGGAGGTTTCCGGGGGGTGGGGTGGGATCGGGAAAGGGGGACAACATTTGAAATGTAAATAAAGAAAACATCCAATTTTTTTTTTTTAAAGAGTAAAAGCCAAGTATTTGCTCACTTACTATTTTAAAAATTAAACTCAACACTTCCTTTCCGGGTTGTAACCTGTAATCACAAATCCACGTTTTCCATTTAGAAAAGCCAACAACACAAATCCTATTTGTAGAGTGCCCACGTCAATTCTGAGCATTCCTTTGCTCAAGAATATTTAGGGGTTTGATTTCACAAGTTTAGAGTACTAGGAAGCTCTCATAAAACCATAGAGGTCAGTTAGAGAAAGGTGCCATCCTGCAAACTGCAGTTCTGTGGGTGAACTGCCTGGGGAGTAGATCACGCGCTGCTTCTCAGATTTCTGCTGAGTGGGCACCTTTGATGAGGGATAGCTATATTTACAGCCTTTGATAATGTTGACACGGTCTGTCCATATGTTCTGGAGTTCATTACCAGAATGCTACATCTGGGCTCTTTAGGGTTATGTTAGAATGAGACTACCCATTATGCCTAGAGTATATCCTATGGCATAAAGTTAGTAGAGAAGAATTTTCAGAGCTACTCAAGCTTTGAGTATAAAGGTTTAAGAGAAAGTGATTTCACAGGAGGTAAGAAAACAGCTCACTTATTGCAACCAAAAGCCCAGATCCACGGGGAGTGTAGAGCCAAGTTGTTTGTGATTGAATTTAGAAAGGTGGTTTTCAAACATTAGTAGGCATCAGAACACCTAGAGGCTACAAGTATGTGTCCCTGGGACCTGAGCCAAGAATCGTTGACGCAATCAACATTCTAGCAGGTTTCCAAAGGGTGCACATGATGCTGATGCAGCATTCACCCTAGCCTAGGCAGCTGTGTGAAAATTTTAATATTGAGAGTCTATTAAAATGCAGAATCTGGCCCCATGGGTGTGGCACGCAGCCTGGGGTACCCAGGGTCTAGCCTAGGAACAGGGCTTTGACTATGAAGAGCATACAATTGGCCCCACAAGAAGACGCTGAGTCAGAGTTGCAGGACAAATGATCTTAGCTATAGAAACCAGGAGGTGGTGGGGTAGGAAGCTAGAGGAATGCATTCATTTCACAACTATGTGTGTCCTGGTGCTGTTGAAGGACTAAGTACACATCGAGGGAGAAAGTCCCCCCTTCCTAGAGGCTCCTGTTCTAAAGAACTGAAGTCATGCTTACAGCTTGCTCTCTAGTCTCTTCAAGGTGCCTTCTTTTGATCTTGACTTTTTTTCCCCCGTGGGGGGCGGGGGGGGGAGACCTATGAGGAACTAGAGAAAAGCGGACTTAACGTTAAACTCAAAGTATTTTTCTTCTCATGTTATTTAAGAAATATAACAAAAATTCTGAAATGATTACATCTTTCCTAATGTTTTTATGTGAATTCAGACATAATCACTTTTATTTCTTCCAAACACTTGCTAACTAAGTATCCATCCAGACTACTTTAACGCTACTGTCACATAGAAATATAGAAGCAGTCATAACTTAGACATTGATTTTTGGATTGCAATGGTAAAAACACAAACAAACAAAAAACCTGAAGTAAGGACAGTGTTTGGAAGAAGAAGGCAATATTTGAAAGGAGCCAACAGGGATTTCCTGCACTTACTAGTTTCTTCTTGGGAGTCTAGGTTCATGGGAATTAATACACTGTAGACTCATGATCTAGGATATGAGCAAAGTCCAGGGGTCGAAGCAAGAGCCAGGTCCTCTTCCCATCAGTCACAAGGCACGCCACTGGCCCAGTTGCTTCATAGCTCTAAGGTTTAGTAGATTCATTGCAAAATAGGGGATAAGGATCTACCTTGTGGGGCTGGGAGGTAGCTCAGTTGATAAGGTACTTGCCAGACAAGCATGTCGACCTGAGTCCTTATCTGCAGTATCCATGTTGTTGAAGAAAGCCTGGCATGGTGGTGTGTGTTGTGTTAGAATGATGGCTCGTACAGTAACAGATCACACCAGGTCAAAACAGCTCCATGGGAGAGGTTTATTGGGGGAGAAGAGAAAAGTACAGAGAGGGGGATGAAAGGGGCTGGAGAGATGGTGCAGTGGTTAAGAGAACTGACTCCTCTTCCAGAGGTTCTGAGTTCAATCCCCAGCAACCACATGGTGGCTCACAACCATCTGTAATGAAATCTGATGCCCTCTTCTGGTGTATCTGAAAACAGCAACAGTGTACTCATATACATAAAATAAATAAATCTTAAAAAAAAAAAAAGAGGGGACGAAAAAGAAGAAAAGAGAGAGCAAAGGTTAGAGGGCTCTGCCTTTTTTTTTTTTTTTTTTTTTTTGAGCTGTGACATAATCACATGCACCACCTCGCACAGGTAAGATGTAGGCAGGTGGATGCTGGGAATGTATGGTGGTTGCCATGGCAACAGGCACACGAGGGTCCTTGTCGCCTATGGGTGATTTCATGAGTGGATTTGGAGGCTGTAGGCTCCCACGCCAACATAATGGGTCTGGAATTCCAGTGCTGGAGAAACAGAGACAGGAAGATCACCAAGGCTCACTAGCTAGTCAGTGTAGCTATTGGAATTAGGGTGCTTTGGGTTTAGTGACAGATTCTGCCTAGCAGAAGGTAGAGAGCAATTGAGGGAAACACCTTCAGTCAACCTCTGGCCTATATACACACTATATATACCTGTACAGATATATCACACATGCAGGCATACATACACACACAGAGGGAAAGAGGAAAGGAAGGCAAGAAGGAGAGAAGATAAGAGAGAGAGAGCCATAGAGAGAGAGACACACAGAGAGACAGAGACAGAGAGAGACAGAGAGACAGAGAGAAAGAGAGACAGAGAGAGCATTTTTAAAACCTAACTTGCACAGTGGTTGAGAGAGTTAACGAGGTCTCCTGTGATGACACAGAGCACACTCACCATCAATGGTAAATTGATGTCAGGATGGATAAAGCCCACATACCTAGGTCAGGATTATTTGTAGGGGACACTAAAACAATGTCTCTTTGACTTTTCAGAACAGGCAGGGAATGCAACAGGAAAACGTTGTTGAAAGAAACAGAAGAGCTAAGCAGATTTAAGGGAGGAGTGGGGGCAGTGGCAGGGTTATCCTGAGCTGGAGAGGCTCAGCTCTAGCTTGAACGGATTCCCTCCCTCCTAGGGTCAGAGTAATAGAATTTTACAGCAGCTGCAGAAGAGTGGCTTTTGAATTTGTGATGCTTTTAAGTACGGCTTAAAATTACAATACCCAAAGCTGGCGAAGTCGTAATCAAACTGCTATGCCCATAAGCTCCCAGTACTATCTCTCTCAAAGGTAATTTGGCTGTGAGGATTAGAAGTTAGAAAAATATTTGTTCTTTTTTTTCACTTTGTCCTGATTGTCCTTACTGAAGGAAAAGGAGGAAAATGGTTGCTTTGATCACCCATGTTGGAGGGGAAACCCTTCCCCTGAATGCAGCTGTAGTAACTTAAAGAATATTTAAGAGGTCTGTGTAGCAGCATGTCCCAGTTGCTTGGTACATAACAAAATTACTTTAAAACACAGCAGCGTGAAACAATCATTTTGCTTTGCTCACAGATTTTTTTGTTTGTTTGTTTTGATTTGTTTTTAAAGCAGGAACTCAGAAAGAGTCCAAGCGTACTGCCTGGTTTTGTGTGTGCCAACTTGACACAAGCTGGAGTTATCTCAGAGGAAGTAGCCTCCCTGGAGGAAATGCCTCCATGAGATCCAGCTGTAAGGCATTTTCTCAATTAGTGATCAAAGGCATGAGGGCCCTTTGTGGGTGGTGGCATCCCTGAGCTGGTGGTCCTGGGTTCTATAAGAAAGAAAGCTAAGCAAGCCAAGGGAAGCAAGCCAGTAAGCAGCATTCCTCCATGGCTTCTGTATCTACTCCTGCCTCCAAGTTCCTACCCTGTGTGAGTTCCTGTCCTGACTTCCTTTGGTGATGAACAGCAATGTGGAAGTGTAAGCTGAATAAACCACTTCGTCCCCAACTTGCTTCTTGGTCGTGATGTTTTGTGCAGGAATACAAACCCTGACAAAGACACCAAGCTCTGCTTGAAGTCACTCTTGAACCATGCTTAGATTGTAGCATGGCTGCAGTCATCAGTGGCTTGACTTGGCTCCCTGTCCACAGTGGCTCACGTGTTTCAGCTGAATAGCTGTTAATCGCAGTCTTAGCTAAGACGTGGGTCAGAGCCCCTACCATCAGCCTCTCTGATGTGGCAGCTTTAGGGTGCTCACTTATCCAGAATTTCTGGTTTCACTTACTCAGGTTTCTCCCAGAGGAGCTGCTGCTACAAGGACATCAGAGCTGTTCATGAGCTCATCTAGAAAGCTCTGTCACATTACGTTCTCCTAGTCACAGGTGTGTCACTAAGGCTGGGCAAAACTCCAGAAGAGGGCAAACTTCACTGGCCAGACTGGCAAGGGAACACAAGACTTTTTCAAACATTGCTAAGGAAGGACAAGAGAGCAGGCTGGACCCAGGAAGAATAATCCAGCACTTGCATCCAGAGTAGGGTGGTATATTGCCAAATAGGCTACTGCTTATAGCTGTTGCACTCTGAGTTTCTACCAGAAAGGGACCTAGCTTGTATAAGGGTCTATTGTCTTCTTCATCTTACAATGATACCAGGGCTATTAGATTAAGGTCTCAGGCATACAAGCACACTTAACCTTAATGACCTCTGAAAATGAATTATCTTTAAGTAAGTCATTCTAGGTTGATGGTTCCAACATGTGAACACAGGACCCACGGTGAAAGCCATGATAGGCCTCTGTTCTGGGTTGCTACCCATGGCTTGTTATGTGAGCAAAAACAGGTCAATAAAGCACTCTGGTTGTGTCAGTATGGAGAGCAAAGTAGGTGACGGTTGGCATATATAACGACACACATACCTGGCTTTGACTCCTTGTTGCCTTGGGGGCTGAATGTAAGCACATTCTGTTCAGACAGGTTGTCCCACCCCCCACCCCGTCCAGTTTTATTGTTTGACCTATTTCTCCTGTTAATTGTCTCACAGAGCAAGCAGGACTGGAGGGCAGCAGAGTGTGACGATGCTTTGGAGGTCCTGATCCTGCAAGCAAGTAGAGCCCACCTTTGGATTTCTTTTTGACCCTGAAGGAGATAGTCCTTCAAGTGTTGTGTCAAAGCCTACAGTCCCAAAGGCAATCCATCCCTATTAAAGACAGGGCTACCTCCATGTCCCAACAGGTGAATTCTCAGTGCTTCGTGGCACTCCCAAAGCTGTATCCCCAGAGCTAGCTTGAAAGGATTCAAATTCTGTGTTATTAAAGATAACACAGAAAATGTAGTCTAGGTGATAAATCAAAAATATAGAATCCCTAAGGCATGCATTTTCTTCGACCTTTCCTTTTTTAGAATTATAAAACAAGCAGAGAAAATTATCCACAACAGAATAATTTCTTCTCTCTCTCTCTCTCTCTCTCTCTCTCTCTCTCTCTCTCTCTCTGTGTGTGTGTGTGTGTGTCTCAGCACTTCCATCCATTGTTCCCCATTCTCCTATCCATATGTATCATTTCAACACAAGATATCTGAGATTCTGTTCTGCTTCTTCTCCTTAACTTTGGTTGTATGAATTCTTGAGAGATGATATTTACGCTCCTTAGGATGACTTTGTGACCACTCTGTAACCAATACCACACAGCCAAGAGATGCCATACAGTTTTCAAAAGTCAGCCAGAAAAGGCCACCAAGTTTTTTTGGGATGTTAGTTCCAGGAGAGACTAGCATTGTGGAAGAAGGCCAGATGCTCTGAGACTGCCTAGCCACAGTGTCTGCATGCCGGCAGAGTGATGGGCAGCCCAGCCAGGCTCATTGCTGACAGCCAACATCACATCCTGACTGTAGGAGTGACCCATCACCCATTGCCAGTCCCATCAGCTCAGCTGATCTTTGCAGTCTCAGCTGACATTTTGCCCCGACTGCATAAATGACCTCAATGGAGAGCTGCTCAGCTGAGCCTTTGGCAAATTTCTGAAGCTCAAATTTGCCAGCAAAATAAAAATGGTTGTTTAAAGACACTTACAATTTTTTTCACACAGCGATAATAACTAAAGTAAATTTTGGTATCTGCAAATGAGAGGTTGCTATAATAGAAATCTAAAGCACATGGCAGCATCTTTGAGATCAGGCTGCAGACAAAGGCTGAGAGAGCTGACATCAGTTGGGGTGGTTGTCAGGGAGGGGCTCTGGAAAAGCCAGAGAAACATTACAAGAATTGTAGGCAAAGGAGATCTTTGTTATATAGTGGGGGAAAGTTCAACGAAAGTATCACCTGTCGTGTGGGAAGTAGAAAATGTACCAGATGCACTCTGTGAGCTTCTAAAGGAAGTTCCCAGGCAGCGTGTGGAAGATGCCAACGATGAAAGGAGAAAGGAGAGACCAGCAGGATGACCCAGTGGAGAAAGGGGCTTGACACCAAGTCGGGTGACCTGAATCTGGTTCTCAGGACCCCTCATGGTCCAAGGAGAGAACTAATTCCTTCAAGTTTTGTCCTCTGATTTCCAATGTGCGCACGCGCACACACACACACACATATATACACACACACACAAATGTCACATGCACATGCATGCAGGTGCCCTGAAGAGATCAGAAGAGGGTATTAGTTCTCAACTGACCTTGGAGACAGCCCCTTCCAGTGGATGCTCACACATCTGATCTCATACTGTTCCTAATCTAAGCCCTACCTGATATGTAGGCTGCTGGGATGCCTCTGGGAAGCCTCAGAGCATGATGGTCTCTGTCTCCACCAGCACACATCTATCCACAGAAAGCCACAGAGGGAGGAGCATGTGACTGACGCTCCACACGGGGTCAATTCAAGTTTCCACGTCTTGAAGTGGGGTGTTTTACCAATGATGTCCATAATGACAGGCTGGTTACGTAGACGTAGGGGTACACGTTTGTAACATCAGCACTTGGGAGACAGGAGAACAGGTGACTTCTGAGTTAGCCTGGAAAGGATGATTAGATTCTGTCTCTAAACAGGCAAGCAACAAAGGATGGGCTCTGAGGAGTGGGTCTGGGTTGTCTGTGTTTATAAGGCCTGACTCGCTCCGAAGATCGATGTCCTAGAAAGGGGTGGCTTTGAACTCCCAGGGGATCCAACTATGCTTCCCATCCTTACCCCCGCTAATGCTCCTACTGCTTATATAAACAATTACAAGAAGAGAGAGAGTCAAAATATCTGTCAGTCTCTCCCAGGCACACATTCAGGCCATGTAAGGACACTAGAAGGTAACCCTCTACAGGCTGAGGAGAGAGGCCTCAGGAGAAACCAATCTTGCTGATATCTTATTTGGATCTCTATCCAATCTGTGTGTTTTGTCATGGCGACCCAAGCAGACTCCTATGCAGTCCTCCAAGCTGCTGCGCTGTTCCTTTGATAAGTCCTCAGCAGCCACTGAGCATTTCTCTGCTTTCTAGCACCAGACGTTATATGACATTTGATTCTTTCTTGGCCATGGTAGGCCGACCGGTGGATCGTCTTTGAAAAGGTGAACCTCCAAACCCATGAGTGTGGGCGTTGACAGTATTCAGTCCGGACAGCACTGCCTTCCAAGGAGTAGCAAGAGGAAAGTTTTTGAAAAGACACTTTTGTATTCTTGCCCATTGAAAGAAGCATTGAAAAGACTCATAATTGAAATTCGCAGAAATGAAGGTTTGTTTCTCGGGTGAGAATGCTTTGCTTCTCTCTGTCTCTGCACAGCAGAGATAAGTGGGAATGGTCCAGCGTTGCCATGGGTGGATTTAAAGTGGAGGGTAGAGGAATCCCTGGATGCGTGCAGTGAGGCACATGCTGGTAGACAAGGGACAATGATGCTCACGTGTTCCCTGATCTCAAAGGATCTGTCACAGGAATAGCTTCTTGCCAATAAGGAGGGTGAAAGAGATTACTTAGAACATGCAAAGGCTTTTGTTTTGTTTTGTTTTTTGTTTTTGGTGCAGGCAAGTAAATCAGAGGACTGGTTTATCGACTCAACTGTTGGTTAGATTTGTGTTTTAATTAATTTTTACATAGATACATAAAATGGAGTCCTGTAGGAATTTGTGTGTGCCATTCCTAGGGAGAGGACATGCTGATGATCTCTTTATTATACCAGGTTAATAAATATGTGCCACCAAAGGAATATAATGGCTAGATTTAAATGGAGAAAAGCAAAATGACTCAGAAAGGATAAATCTGACTTAACAAGGTCATCGGGGAAAATAATTAAATGGAAGAAATGAGATACAACAGAAAAAAAAGGCAGCATGGACATTGGAAGACTTGAGAAACACAGTGAGTGGTCTAAGGCCATCACACATGTGCTCACTGACCTTCCGTACCACACGTAAGCAATGTCAGCAGAACCTACAGCTGAAGAGCTAGGGCACCCTCGTGGTGGGCCTGAAGCTGTCTGAATAGACACTGTGGAGGAGACAACAAAGAAGGTGATTGGGAGAACTCAAAAGCATCACTCCAAGGAATCCTCCTGCAGGCTTCCTGCTCTCTAACTTGCTTCATATGCGTGATGGTTGGTCTTGGTTGTCAACTAAGACTTGGATTTAGAGATGTCTAGAGTAGTTGACATTTACTTGAGTGTTCATGTGTGATGGGATAAGAAGGGCCCCCATAGGCTCATCTATTTGAATACAAGTTCCCCAGTTAGTGAAACTGTTTGGGAAGGATTAAAAGACATGATGACCTTATTGAGGGTGGTATTCCACTGGGGGCTGGTTTTAAGGTTTGTGCCATTCCTAGTCTCTCTTTCTCTCTGTCTCTGTCTCTGTCTCTGTCTGTCTCTGTCTCTGTCTCTGTCTCTGTCTCTCTCTCTCTCTCTCTCTCTCTCTCTCTCTCTCTCACACACACACACACACACACCTGTGGATCAAAATGTAAGTTTCCAGCCACTATTCCAGTGTCATACCTACCTGCTGCCATGTCCCCTGACATAATGGTCATGGACTCTGAAAACCCACTAAAACTGTAAGTTCAAGATAACTCTTTCTTCGGTAAGCTGCCTTGGTCATGGTATCTTATCACAGCAATAGAAAAGGGACTAAGATAACACGAGTGGGTTTGGGGCAGGGGATAGGGGTGGCATCATTCATTAGGCTGGAGAAAGAAAAAGGCAGTGTTAAGCAAAGGTACAAGTCCCCATTCCTCCTGGGCACACCAACAACAGCTTTAGATTCCAGCTCCTTTGGACTTTGAACATGGATTCAGTGCTCGAACCTCTCCAGGGAGTTTCCAGGGTTTCTGCACTGGATTAGAACTGCTGAAGCAGATGGCTTCATAAATGAGTATCTGCAGTGATCTACCTCAGTGTCTCCAGCATACACACAGGTGCTGATGGCCTATCAATCATCCTGTCATGTAAACAAATCCAACAAATCCCCTCTCATAGCATACATATGTATTTTTATTGGTCTGTTTTTCTAAAGAACCCTGTCTAACAGAACACGAGAGCCCCCAAGGCCCTCCAAGCTTAGCTCTGTGCTTAACTCATAAGCTCCACGTGCCCTTTGCTCTTTTTCAATGTATTTGTTCATGATTGAGGTTTCTCAGAACCTTCCAGAATCCCTGAGAAAAGTGCTTTGTGTAAAGATGAACAGCTAAGGGATTTTTCTAGTTGTCTAGCTACAAGACTTTGGAGTTTTCGAGCTAGGTACACTGAGTTAAGCCATTATTTAGGTCACAATGGGACAAACCACATAACCTTGTGGTAAGTGGGGCTCAGGGCTCATCTACACTGTACCTGCATGAATCCCAGGTCTGGATCTTACTGAATTGATGTCCTGATCAATGATCCCTTGTGGGAATGGGGAAGATGGACGTGCCTGTGCTTTTGGATTAAATAGTTATAAGGAGACCAGCCCTCCCTTCTTGGAGGTCAGACAGATTGTGGGAGTTAATCCATAATAGAAGGTCAAAGCTTGCAGACAGAAAGGTGAACATATGACATAACCTGAGTCTTTGAGAGATGGCAGGTACAGGATAGAAATATCTGGGGAATACTGGATGTCCTAAGGAAAGACTGGGGATGCAGTTCCTCCATGACTATTCAACTTGATGGAACACACATCCAAAGATCACTATGTGAAGGCTAAGAGCCCATCCAAAATGGTGTAGCTCACACTGGTGCTGAAGCTGAGTCGCTTTGCTGATGACCTAGGAAGTTCCCACCGTCCTTTTATAAAGGAGAGAAGCAGAAGATGGTTGTCCATCATTTCCCCAGCCCACTATGGACGCCTTTCTATCGAATGTGAGAAAACTCTTTTTGCCACCAATCTTCTGAATGTTGAGTCTTGCCTCTGAGGATTAGTCAAGGCAACAGAGAGGAACATTTTGAATGACCTACTATGCCAGAAATTAACTTTTTAGATTCTAGATTCTGGGAAAGTCTGTGGCATGCCCAAGGGTGTAAAGAGCTAGTGAGAGGAAGGCAGATAACTATGATCATTTACTAACCAGTAGGAAAATATGCCAATGTCTCCCCAAGCAGAGTACCTGGGCACCGGTGCATCCTGGTCCTCCCTGTGTAGGGAGGTGGTTCGGATGCTTTGCTCGGGAATTTGTGTTTACTGATGCTGAAGGTCCTCAGCCCCAGTTGGTTTTTGTTCTATCCATAAAGATGCCAATGGCTAATGGAAAGAAAGAGGTGGGACTTTAGGTTCCCACAGGCTGGGAGAAAGGAAGAGAATTGAGATACTTGAGAGAGAGATGGAACCGACTTGAAGCTACAGGGAAGATCTTCCAAAATGTAGGTGGAAAGGGAAGGCATCCTGAAAGCATCTTGGGCAGCAAGACAATGGGCTTCACAGAAGGTAACTGGGCAACTGAGCTGAGAGCAGATTTAGAGATGTTGAGCTAGGCGTAAAGATAAGGGCACGCTAGGCATGGAAAGCTTAGAAGAGCCCAGCCACAGAGCCAATAAACCAGTTTTTAAAAGACCTAATATGTGTATATCTTTATCCATGGATCTGAGATAGCTCCTGGGAGGGTGCATGTGTGTGATTAGCCAGGAACACAATGGTGTAGGCAAAACTGCACGCTACATCCTTGTACACACCATACCTGCAGTCTGCACAGGTGGCCTTCCCTTGTCACTCCTGATATGGTTTTAGAAGTATGCCTTAGCTCTGAAGCCCCAGAACTTTAGCTGGGATGAAGATAGAAGGGTAACATGCTTTAATACAGATATCTCCATGTCTCCATGCTGGGATATCTCAGCCCACATGCCTCCTGTATGAACTGAGAAGTTAAAATAAAAAGGCACCACACAGTCTGCCCCTTCCATGCAACCATACGTAAAGCAACCCTACATACCCTGCCTCCTGTTTTAAGGCCAAGATCTGCCTTACCCGAAAAGAAAATATTAACTAATTTTAACTACAGTCCTCCTGCCTCTGGGCCAGTGAATGTGAGTTGACTTGTAGCTGGCAAAATGAGAATATTTTCATAACCACTGCCTCCCTTCAAAGTTTCCACAAACTCTTGCTCATCTACTTGATGGCACTTACAATCTTATAGTCTTTACTTTTAATGAAGTCTGTGGGACCCAGAAAAAGGAGCATGGATGACAAAGTCTGGTTACTCCTGAGGGAGTTGCTTGTGGGACGTTCTGTCTGCTTGTAACCAAATGAGAAACACAAAGACCCAGGGACCACACAACTGAATCATCTTTACTCCAGAAAGACGAAGCTGGGTTTTCCCAAAGAGTTGCTAAGTTGTGATGATTAATGTTATGTGTTCAGTTGGCTGATCCATGATGCTTGGCCAAACATTACTCTGAATGATGCTGGGAAAGAGGGGAGTAGGGGAAGAAGAGGGAAGACAGAGGCAGAAGAGAGGGAGACAGAGAGAGAGGGTAGGGGAAGAGGTGGAATGAATGTCTGAAGTTTTAAAGGAGCAAGAGAAACTTGGAAACATTCCACATTTTGAATGCTTGCACCTCAAAGATCATGTCAGTCACTGCTTATAAATTATACCTCAAAAATTTTGAAGAGCAGGATGTCTTGTAAACATGATCCAAACAGGAAGATTGGCAGATGTTGGGCTGACCTTACTGGTATGAAGATGACCTCAAGTTCAAATCCTTTCCAGGAAAATGATTCAAATGGAATTCAGTGTTATAAGCTATTGGCCCTTAAAATTCAGTCTTGCAAAATTTGAGATCAGACTTCCAATGAGGAAGGATTCTTTCTGGGCTGAGCAAAGCCTTCTTATTCATTGGTGGTATGGCTGGCTGGCTGAGTCCCTAAGCAGTTCCAAAGAGCTGGACTCACTCTTCAGAGGTCTCTGGAGGAGATAACAAAAGTCTTGGATCAAGAGCTGGGGAGATGGCTCAGTCACTAAGGTGCTTGCAATATAAGCATGGGGATCTGGGTTTGATTCCCAGAGTTCACATAAAAATGCCTGTGTGCTATCGACCATGCTTGAAATCCATCCCTGCTTTGCAGTAGCAGAAACAGAAGCCTGCGACTTGCTGGCTAGTTAACCTAGCCAATCAGTAAGCCCTGGGTCCCAGGGAGAGTCCCAGCCTCAAACAAAAAAAACTGTGAGTAGCATCCTAGGGAATGATACCAAAGGTCAGCCACTGGCCCTCATATCTGTGTGCACACACGCACACTAATCACTTAGGTATACCTCTACATTCACAAACACACACATACATAAATCCACATGTATATTAGCACACTGTGTCTTAGTTACCTTTCTACTGTTGTGATGAAACATGACCAAGGTAAGTTCTAGATGGTTTATTCGGGTTTACAGTTCCAGGGGAGTCAGAGTCTATCCTTATAAAGGCAGGGAGTATGTCAGTAGGCAAACATCTTCCCACAAGGCGATACCTTGCCTTCTAATCCTTCCTAAACAGCCACCACCTGGAGGCCAGTAGTTTAAATACCAGAGAGACTTATTGGTGCCATCTCATTCCAATGCAGGGTCTGTGAGTTCCTCCTGACCTTGGGTAACCAACTTGGCAGTTCCCACACAGCATCCATGTGCTCTGACCCACATTGTTCCCACACATTTAAAAAAGCAAAGAAAAAAAAACCACCACTGGATGGTAATCAAATTAACCAACATAATGAGAGAAATTTATAATTAAGTGAGCTAATGTATGTAAGAAAAGAAAGTGCTTAGCACATAGCAACCACCAATTGTGTAATTTCAGTACCTTTTCTTTTTTTTTAAAGATAATTTATTTTGTAAATTGGTCTGGTGAAAAGAGAGTTCTCAGGCTGTGGGGTAGAAACGGGACTGCAAGTGCCCACTTCTCATACCTGGAGGCCAGAGAGGACAGCCGGGGTCCTGCTCTGTCACTTTCGGTGTTATTCCCTTGAGACAAGGTCTCTCACTGAATGTGGAGTTAGGCTAGCAGCATCCCCTGCAGTCCTGTAATTCTGAACAAATGAGAAGAAACCCAGTGCTGGGATAACAGTGTGCACAGCCACGCCCAGATTTTTGGGTGCTTGGGAATCCAAACTGAGGTCTACAGGCTTAGACAGCAAGCTCTGTTACCCACTGAGTAATCCCCAACCTACAAATTCATTTCCATATAGATGTCAGTTTCTTCTTTTCAGGACCCAAACCTTTTCTGTTAGCTGGCTCTGCTAAGTGGCAAGGGGTAGAAGGGCAAACACGTGCTAACTTCAGCAAAAAGAGAGATTTCAATGGTTTACATAATCGAAAACTCTAGATCGTCTATTTGATTAGCCCTGCACCCTCCACATTTCTGACAACTCTAGGCCAAGTGTCCTGGAAGCTGTTTGTATCACTGAGGAGGGAATCTGGATGTGTCTCAAAGACCCACCTCTTTGACCAGGGTGGCAGGGTTGGGGTACAGTGTCACAGGGACCATACAGAGGCAATGGCAATATCCATCAAAGAAAGAGGCAGAGTCTGCTCAGCTCTGTCTTCTGTGTGACTGACAGGTGGCTTCTGACACTGGAGACTGTGTCCTCTGTGCATCCAACATGGAATCCTGTGTTTAATTCTGGGTCTTCAATTCTATTCCATTGATCTACCTACCTGCCTGTGTTTTTACTAATACCATGTGGGTTTTTTTTTTTTTTAATCACTATTGCTCTGTAGTACAGCTTGAGGTCAGGGATGGAATCCCATGTTGGATTGTGAGTCAGCAGATAGATGTCCCCAGGGGGAATTCACTCCGGAGAGTGAATAGAATTCATTGGGACATCAAGGACCTTCGAGTCTCTCACAGTGTCTCCTTGAGATGCACTGGGATTCGTTTATCTGAGGCTCTGACGATCACATGTTCCCATCCACCATTTTTATATCTGTTCTCAGTAAGGGACCAGCTCTGAAAATAAGGAGGCCGTTGGTGACAACAGTCTACAACTTAGTCTTGTTAGCTTGCAGACTGGAGCCTCTTTCTTACCATTTGTCGAGAGTTTGGGGTTTCCTCAGCACATCTCTCAGGCACCCCAAAGATGGTTTCGAGGGCTCACGGGCAGGGAGAGATGATTTGTTAATCTCTTTCATTTTTTCACATGGGCTGTTGGGTCACTTGAAACACTTTAATTGCTTCCTGTTATGAGACCAGTGGAAAAGGATGAATGAATTCAACCATTCATTTGGAAATGTAAATGCTAGCTGGCTAGAGAGGAAAAAAACAAAACAAAACAAAACAAAAAAGCAGCCAAAAAGTGCCAGTACCATCACCATCACCATCACCATCATCATGTTTGGGGGCATTTTACATTTTGGAAATTATTTATATAACATGGGTGATTCAGATGTCATGATGATTTAAAAACTCAGTTCCAGCCTGGGTTTGAGGCCCAAAAGAATACAAGTCTTCTTACCCCGGGAGGACCAGGCCTTTATAGGGTATTGTTCAAAACAGGTTTTTTTCCTTTCCCCACTCTGGGCACCGGACTACAGTTTACAATCGAATCAACTCAGAATGTCTGCCAGAAATGCTTTTGGCTGAAAATAATGGAAAATATGACAAGATGTTTCTGAGACACTTGGTCAGTTGTCACTGAGAAAAACAAAGTCTGGAGCCAGTAGGTGGGCCTTGTCGTACCAGCAGGACTCACCGTGTCAGTGACTTTTAGCTTCTCTCAAGTGATCCTGTAACTACCCATGACTGTCTTTTATACTTTCCCTATATGCCACCCTATTTCTGGGAGGATAAAGGAAGAGAAATGTTCTATTTCCCAGATATTTTGATGTCTCATGGCCAGAAACTAAGTCACAGGGCATTGATACAAATAATGAGTCTGGCAGGACAAGCCTCCTTTTACTCTTGGAACAAAATGGAGTTTCCTTTGCTAAGACTGAAGGAGGGAGGATGTTGGGTGAGTAGCCAGCTCTGTCTGCCTCACTGGTGCTGGAATTTCCCTTTAGATCTTTAACGTATTCCGGAAGTTCTCTAAATTGAGAGCATATAAAGACAGCGAGATTAGTTGAAATTGACAAGTTTATCCTACAGAATTAAAGTGCTCATAATTACCCAAGAACAGAAAGGTCCCAAACTCCAGCCTGTGGCACCAGCGACACTGAAGTCAGGCTGAGTGAGTTCCTGATCTCTGAGAGACAATGAGAAAAGTCTTAACAAGCTACAGCCCAGGGAATGTTTCTGTCTGGACTGCCTCATCCCTTGTCATCCACCCTGCTTCCTCTTGTTCTCAGTCAAGACACATGGGCACACTGTATTCTCTCTACCCGTCCCAGTCATTCATTCATACATACATACATTCACCTACTCCACCCCCACTTTTATTATTCATTCAATTTAAGTTTTCTGAATTCAGTCAAATAACAGTCTTACAACAGTACTTTTTTTTTTTTTTAATCTTTGCTAGACTATTGCTAAGGCTATTGCACAGGTCAGTGTAAGCATCCTCTAGTGTACTTGCAAAAGGACATTTTTTTCTTTCCCCACATCAGGCTATGTGGTTAGTTTCTCTGCTCCCAACAAGCTGCAATCCTCAACTTGAGTGGAGGCATTCTGAATCTGCTGTGGTTTGGCCATAAGCACAATGCTTTTTGAGGGTTACTTGGGAAATTCTCTTTAGAGCTGGCTCTAACTTTATAGCATAATGCAATATTCAGAGTTGGATAGTTAAACTATGACTCGCCTTCCTTTAACCGACACAGTCAGCTCTGAAGCACAGGGTTTTGCTGCTGAGCCCCATGAGGGTAGGTGGTATCTCTATTTTCATGCAGAGAGAACACAAGAACAAGAAAGAAAAACATTAATACAGCATTGCATTCCTCTCAGAGCTCAGACACAGACGTCTGGACCGTCATCCAACCTTCCCAGTAATCATCCTGCTTTTCCAAGAAATGGAAGGGATTTTCCATCCTGTGGGAATAGGAAGTGTGCGCTGAGGTGACTACTTAGCTCAACCCATTCTAGGACAAGGCCACAGACCACACATCAGCGTGAGCAATGGATGCTCGTTTCTCAAAATTCTAGAAACCCGAGCCCAAGATCAGGGTGTCTCCCCAGGCCCTTCTGGCTCACGGGTGCCATTTTCTGAGTGACTGAATGACAGATAGAAGGAGTTCTGATCCATCTTCCTCCTTCCCCAAGGACACACATTCCATCTTGGTGTTGACTTTCCACAGCTCTCACTAATGAATCCCTTCACGTGGAGCTTAGGAGCTGAGGGAATGGGTGAATGGCCATGAGTGAGTGAAGAACACAGAGGAGGAAAGCCAGGGAGGAGGTGACTTGGTGACTCTTGTTTTATGACAGTCACCCCCAGCTCAGTGGCTTCTAAATAGTCATCCTTTCCCCTTTCTTCAAGATTCTAGCAGGCCCTTCCCTCATCTTATCTAGCATTTGGTCTTGAAGGCGTTGACTGGAAGCTTTGGCCTCAGAAAACAGAAGCCATGGCCCTCTCCCATGTGCCCTCTCCTCCCCCGAGGCCTCTTCTGGGGTCTGGTCTGCCCCGTAGGAAATGTAACTCCTCTAGCAACTCCAAGTTCTCCAAAGGCCCCAGGCCCTCTACTACCCAAGCTCAGAAATCCAGAAGCAGCATCCTGTCTCCTTACAATTCTCTCCATCAGAGGCCAAACTCAGACCAGGAGGAAGACGATAGGGATACAGATGCCGTGGGATCTAGTGTCCCCCAGAAGAGACAAGAGTGCACGGGACAATACTGCCTCTTTCCAGCTTCAGCTGTGGCTGGCATCAAACCTTCAACAGAAAGAACCAGTGGAGAGGCAACTGTGCCTTCAGGCCTGTGGGATTCAATACTGGATAGTGTAAGACTTTAGAGTCAAACTCAGAGCCACAGAGACCTCACCATAATGCACTCATTTCCTCTTCTCCACAGTCATTTTAAACAACCCTTCCCTTGGACTGAGGACAAAGCCTTCCAGGAGCATTTGAAGTAAATTCAGGGGAATGTTCTTGATCTGCTATGGCCAAAGAGGACTTCGTGGCCACCTGTAGCAGAGCCTTATTTAAACAAAATGTGTTGATTATTTTTAGCATAACTTAAGCCCCGGGAGACTAATGAGGTGTTAACAGTGCGTGTTAATTATGTGATTTCTGTTGTCTTCATTAAAGCTAAGATTCTCAATCCTATTTGCCACCTGAAATCCCAGGAGAGCCCCGTCACTTTTCTGACCCGGCATACTTTAGTTCCCTGTGGTTCATGCAATCACAGAGACAGAGTTCCATTCCCCTGAGGAGAATCAGTTGAGTGGCTCACACATTCGGGAGACCTTGGGTTCCCCCTTTCTCAGCCCTTTCCATTTTTAATCTCCATTATTAGTTGTTAGATCTGACAGAAAGTTCACTGTGCAGGAAGCTGGTGACAGGAGCTCACACTGGATCATTTAGGACTGACTGTCCTTCACAGAAAAACAAACAACCAACAACAACAACAACAACAAAAAACAAAAAACAAAAAACAAAAACTGCCATAGAGACTGAAAACCAGGAGGAAGCTGAAATCAACCGCCATTGCGTTTCCTAAGCATTTTAATTAACCAAAGAAGTGTGCTGCAGTCGCGCGTGGCTCTGATTATTTTAAACTTCTGCAATCTATGCTGGAGCTCTGTCCCGAGTGACAATATGTCCCATCCAGAATATCTTTCCTTATAAGAGATAATCACCTGTCGTAGGACTCATTTGAAGGGGCAGCGAGCATCCCGTTCCTGGCTCTGTCTGCATTGCCAGTGCTTGAGAGTCGGCTTAGTGATGGCGTTAGAGGCATTATTGCCCGTCCAAGAGGTAATGGGGTTCTTAATGATGGCCTCATTGGGGCATATGAAGTTGTAATGAAAATAGCAGGTGAACGTGATTGGCAAACAGAACATTATGAGTCTCCTTAGTAATTAGAGTCAACTAAAAATGGAATGGGCTGTCACGGGAGGTGGTGAGTTTGCTGTCAAAGAGCCAGGGACACAGAAGTGGGGGATCCTTTTCAGGTGAGGTTGGAGTCAGTCTTCTGCATTAGCACAGGCATGTGCCTCTTCCAGATGTCATCTGGAGCCTCTGATTGTCCCAAGTCCATAGAAGCCAGAGGTCTCGACTTTGGTGATTTATAAAATAGAGTGCGGTATAGCAGAATGTTCAACAGAACTGGGTTCAAATCCCTGCTCTGGCACTTGGCAGCCATTCCTCCAAACCCTGAGCAGCTGACATCAACTCTCTGAGCCCCTATAAATGAGCACTGGAATATATTGCTTCCAGAGCTATTGTAAGAGTTGGAAGTAATGACTTTAAAATACGAGGCCCACGATAAGCACTCAATAAATCACTGCTTTAGTGGCCCTTAGGAGTCTAATTCTTTTTCCTTTTCATTCTCTCTCAATGATACAGTCAGGGTTTGTAAAACCAGGGGGAGAATGGAGGGATCATGAGATACAACTGCAGTGTGTTAGTTAGCACTTGGTCAGACAAACAAAGCAGGCCAAACAAACCTACCTATGTCATCATAGAGCCTCTAACTCCAGCAGAGGCTGGCAGGGCTCCCATCCAGGAAAGGATCGTCACATTGCTGAGTGGCTGCCAAGTAAGGGACACAGGCATCTACCATCCTCTTCCGTCGTCATCCCTGTTTGAGAAGTACGGCTGGACATCTATCTTACAGAGGAAAAAGGTGTCAAAGAGAAGCCCCAGGCCTACACAAGGGACATTTGGGTGTCTCCTGGATCAAACCACCTGGATCTGCAACAAAATCATCTGTGAAATTTTGTGCTGTCCACTATTCACAGTGTGGTGTCAATCCGGCCACCCAGAGATGTTCCCATCTCTTACTGGATAAGATAATGGTGGGCTACCGGGCGGTGGTGGCTCACGCCTTTAATCCCAGCACTTGGGAGGTAGAGGCAGGCAGATTTCTGAGTTCGAGGCCAGCCTGGTCTACAGAGAGAGTTCCAGGACAGCCAGGGCTATACAGAGAAACCCTGTCTCAAAAAAAAAAAAAAAAAAAAAAAAAAGATAATGGTGGGCCAACCAGTGAAAACCTATGGAGTGGAGCCTCAGCTTACCGATTCTAAAAGTCTTGTGAGTGGCCATTTACTTGTGTGTGTGTGTGTGTGTGTGTGTGTGTGTGTGCGTGTGTATCTGTGTACAAGTATGTATGTGTCTGTGTGCACATGCACACATGTGTGTGCTAGTGTGTGTGTGTATTCAGATACACTTATCCATGTATGTTCATGTGGAGGCCAGAGATTGATCTTGGATGTCTTCCTCAACCACTTCTTCACATTATATTTTGAGACAGAGATTCTCACTAAGCCTGGCTCTTCCCTATGAAGCTGGGCAGACTGAGCACAATTCCCTAGCATCTGCCGTCTCCAGCCCCCAACACTGGCATTGCAGGTATATGCTTCCCTGCCCAGCTTCTTATATGACTGACAGGATCCAGTGATCCATCTAACTAGCCCAATTAACTTATTCTTTACCCACTTACCATGGACTTTATAGAAAGGATACATGGCCTTAATAAACCTTTATATCACCTTTTGTATGCATGACTAAAATTTAAATATATACAATATTGTGTGTAAAAACAAGTTGCCCTCACCTCGACTCATCTTTCAAGTACCGACTGATCTCCAGAGATGCTTTATCGCTTCTTATTTGTAGCCTGCCTGAGGTTTGAGGGTTTGTCTTGTTAATTGAGATAAAGTCCATGCAACATGTAACTCCCCATTCTAAAGTGTGCGATTCAGTGGCCTCTGGTTCTTGCGAAACACTGCCCCACCCCTCTCTCCAGTATCAAAACATTTTTATCACCCTGGAAATGAAACCACGAGGCCAGAATTACCCGTTGAGTAATGACTCCCTGTTTCTCCCTCCTCTTCACTTCTGCTCCCCCTTCCTGCTCTCCTCATGGATCTGCCTATTATGGGTTCATTGAATGGATGGGGACACTCAAACAAGTGGCCCCTTGGGTCTAAATTCTTTCATGCCATGGTTTCCTGGGAGTAGACTGCTTCTTGGTTAACTTATTGTTTGCTGATGATAGTTTTTGTTTTATTTTTAGCTTGTTTAATTCATTCTCACTGGGCACGTTGACCAGCACTGGGGAGACAAAGGCAGGTGGATGTCTTCCGGGAAAGCTTGGTTTACATAGTGAGGTCCAAGCCAGATCAGACCCTGCATCAAAAGAAAACAAAACCAACAACACAAGCGAACAAACAAACTACCAAGATACAGTCTCACTGCATGGTTCAGGGGGCTTCGAATTCACAGTTTATATTGCCCCAGCCTGGGATTATAAATAGGCACACACCACACCCAGGTCTTAACGTGTTTTTTGAGGGTCATTCAAGTTGGAGCATTCATCAAGACCTCACTCATTTTTATTAATATATTCTAATTAGCATGTAGTAATTATGCATTTTATGCAGGACGGTGTGACATTTCAAGACATGGGTACAATGTATAACAATCAGATGAGGGCAATTAGCATACGTATCACCTCAGACACATGTCATTGCTTTGTGTTGAGAACATTCAAAATTCTTCTTCTTAGCTCTTTTGCAATATTTAATTGACTGTTGTCAAGTGTAGCCATCCTCCTGAGCAATCAAGTATTGGGTATGACTCCTGTATCCAACTGGGACTACCTGTTACCATCCCCGCCTCCCTCTCAGCCTTCCCAGACTCTGGTAAACACTGCTCTAGCCTCTGTGTCTCTGAGATAAACTTTGGCTTCTACATATGAGAACATGCAGTATGTGTCTTTCAGTGTCAAACTTATTTTACGTGACCCTTCATTCCTTTATAGGGATGGTTGATATTCTACTAGAACCAGGCACACCATCTGTTTTCTCCTTCATCCACTGGGGGACATTTTCACCCTGTCACTATTTGGATAATGCTCCTATAAGCACTCATGTATGGTTTCCTGTGTGACTGCATGTTTGTGATTCTCATGGTTATATATCTGTGAGTGGAATTTCTAGGTTATGTGCTGATTTACGTTTAGAAACTGAGAAGTTGAAAATAGGTATGGTTTGTTTGTTTGTTTGTTTGTTTGTTTGTTTGTTTGTTTTTTGTAGCACTAGGATCCACCTGGGCCTCATGAATACTAAGAGAACACTCATGCTGAGCTACACCACCAGTCTTCACGTTGTTTCTCAGTGCACATAATTCCTCACCTTACCTCTCTGTAGGCAGGCTACACACCCTGTGCTGAGCTTTGTCTTATTCGCCTGGCAATGGGGTTTAGAGTTCTTTACAGAGGTGTGCTAGTAAATGTTTAACAACCTGCTTTTGCGAGGTGCAAATTCCTCTGGGATAACTCCCAGGTGTGGCTGGCCTCAAGCCATATGCAAGACCACTGATTGACACATTAGGAAGAGACAATAGCACAGTATCCTCATGAAGGGATACAAGCTGGCTGTGGTGAACTACTGGATCCTTCCATATCTGAGCAGGAGGAACAGCCTCATTCATTTTTATGAGTGCGTAGCACACCACTTTAGGATGCGCTATAATTCTTTAACCTGTCCCTGATGGCACACACTTAGCTGGCTTCCACTCTCTTCCTTCCACAAACTAGGCTTTAATGGATAATCTCATGCGTGTATCATTTTGCTCATGTGCAAATAGAGCGGTAGACCAGGCTTTCGTGACATCCTAAGAATCACCACGGGAAGACATTCTTAAAAGCCAATTTATTCCTTGCTTGGACGAGTCTGGCTCATAGGACGAATGCCTCGTGGAGCAGCCACTGTTTTTGTCCCACTTTCCTTGTGAGCAAAGCTGATATACATTAACTTGCCACTTACCAACATCAAAGCAAGGACATCAGACTTCGAAACCAAATAGAAAAGGGTGGCTTTTCTTCAGGAAGATAGGCATTAGTGTCAATGTAAAGTTCTGTCACTCACATGGGGTGAACTAAAGAACTTTCCTAGTATCCCAGTGGGAAGAACTCATACCTGGCACACGGTGTCCCTGCAGGAGAGGCGCGTCAAGGGGAGACTCACAGCGGAGGGATTGGTTAATTAAGAACTAGGATTAATGTGGTTTAGCCTCAGTTCTTATGCAGATTTAAGAATTCTAGACAATGTTTCTCAATGGCGCCTGTACTTGAGAATGATCTAGGAAGTCTCTACAAACTTAATTCCCTAGCCCACGGCCACAATTCATCCAACCAGGCAACGCACCAGCAAACCAGACACCTATATCTTTCAGAGAGCCTGTGGAGAGGTTCAGGCAAGGTTGAGAAGAGCTGATCCTAAGGAAACCTCAGACTTGGTAACACATCTGTCCGGGTTATCTGGGGCAGCAGAACCAAACAGAGTGTGTGCATATAAACAGAAGAGATCGATTTTAAGGAATTAGATACTGTCAAATCCAAATCTTATAGACCAGGGCCACCGCAGGCTGCAGGTCTAGTGAGAATCTGTGCCTCGGTTCAAATCAAAAAGCCACCTGCCTGGGCTAGGAAGAGGTTGCTCAGTGGTTAGAGCACTTCCTATACACCTGTGAGGACCTGAGTTCAGATCTCTGGCACCCACATGACAATCCAGACCTGGGGAGGGAAGGAAAGCAAACAGGATTGCTGGGATGGTGAGCTTCAGGCTCAGGAAGAAACTTTGTCACAAAGAGTAAGGTGGAGAGTAAGAGAGGGCAACTGATGCCCTTTTGGGCCTCTGTCATGCATACACTTGGATCTCTCTCTCTCTCTCTCTCTCTCTCTCTCTCTCTCTCTCTCTCTCTCTCTCTCTCTCTTTCCTCCCCTCCCTCCTTTCTACCCTCTCTGTCCATCCAAGGAAGCCACTACCCTGGTTTCACCATCAGTTAGCTAGGTTGCCTATTCTAGAATGTCATACAAAGGAAAGGGAGCCAAACACTCTTACCTATAGAGCCATCCTTCAGCCCCCTACTTACCCTTTTAGTAGCTTTAGGATATGAGATAGCATGCTTTATTTTTCATCTCATAGCGGCCGTTTTGATCTCTCTCCCTTCTTTTGATTAGCTTTGCTTGACTTTTAACAGCTTTTCTAAATAATCCAGTCTGGATTAAAAAAAATATCTATCATGTGTTTCTGTTTTCTGGCTTATTGACTTGTGTTTTGGATTACCTCTGACGTTTGCTCCCATGTCTTCATTTGTTCACCCGTGGCTGTTTCTTAATACCTAAGTTTTCGTACTTTTAACATACAGATAGATATAAGCATTAAAGTTGTGTATCTTCCTCTAAGAGCCATTTTGGTTGCATCGTGCAGGTTTTCATGTGTTGCTTTTATTTATTTTTTTATTCCCAAATATTTTCTCCTTTCCCTGTGGCTCCTTCTGTTGGAGACACAATGTTTGATTTCCCTGTATTTTGAGGATTTTCCAGAAGGTACATTGATTTCTACCTTAGCCTCTTTGCAGGCAGTTGACGTCTCTTAGGCTTTAGTGGGCCTAGTGTTTTAGTCTAGCATATGATCTAGTGTGCTGAGTGCACTAGAACTTTGCAGATTATTAGGAATATATCAGCTGAGTTGTGTGTCTGACAGCGTCTTTGATTCATCTATATTCGGGTTGGTTTGCATATGAACAGCTAAGAGGGGTATTTTCTTCTAGTGCTCAATTCTTTGGATTTTGCTCTGCCTTGAGTTTTATAGGTTTTCATTTACTATACTCTGAGCTTCATCCCTGCGTATTTACAATTTGGAGTGTTATGATGCCTTTCTGGTGGCTGTGTATCATTGTGCAACATTTGGTTGTGGTTACAGCCATGTCTTGGCATTAATTGCGACTGATATCAATCTGTGAATACACATAGCCATTTTGCACAGTAAAACTTTCTTTCACTCCTTTTCTGCCAACCCACCTGTGCCTTTACAGTTGGTATTTCTCTCTAAGAAGGAGCAAAGAATTGGGTCTTGCTTTGTTCTCCAAGCTGAGAATAGGTCACCTGACCACGGCCAGTTGGAAGGGTTTCTGGGAAGCAAGTCTCTCCGCTTTCCAGTTTGAGAGAAGAGGGCAGTAAGAAGATGCATAAATATAGCTGCCGGTTCTAAGAAATGTTTATTAACTAACTATGAAACATGTTCGCTGAAGACTATTTTCTCTTTTCCCCAGTGGAGTGTTCCATGCAATTATTTTGAAGAAATAAGCACGGAATTAGATACGCTCATATTTTCCCAGACCGTACTGCTCTGTTGTTTACAATTGGCAAAGCACAAAGAGATAGAGCTATCTCACAGGCCTGCCGGGGCCACAGAACCGAGGGGCGCTCAGAGTCCGAGAGGAGTGTAACTTGGAGGGGTTTTGATTTGGTGTTTCCTGGTAGAATCGGCTGTATCCATTGTCCTTCTGGTCAGAAAAGACCTTTCACTTCTGTTCCTCCTCACACCGGCACAGCTGGAGAAGTAGGGGACATGCTCACAGCATAAAGGGTCACGTGGCCACTTTGAAAGGGCTTCTGGGAAAGCAAGTCTTGGCAGGATATAACAGGCACCAGAGCACAGCGCCTTGGGATTAAGATGAATGACAAGTATTGCTTAGCCAGCGCCCAAACTAACGTTTCACTTCTAGTCAGAAAAATGGTGCTTGCTTCCTTCCTGTCCACCTTGTCAGGGAGGGGCCTCTTTCCCCTCAATTATCCAAATGTGGTTAGACCAAAGGACAAGTCCCAGGACTCAGTCGCGCATGGATCCATTTTCTACTCCACAACGGGGGTTCTGGGCCAACGCCAGGCAGGCAAGAATCACTTGAAGTTTTCTCTGAGTGTGTCTAAAGTGCTTTGGTTGGGTAAATTGTCACCTCATGCAACCTGGCCTTGGAGGGACTTGATCTGCGCTCCCTGGCTTTCAAGGTTACTGAAAAGCCACTTGTTGATGAAACTTAGCTCCTAGCGTTTTTCCTGAACAAAATGAAGAGGGTGCCATTTACAGCTGGCACTCCTGCATACAGGTACAAAGGTCCTGAGATGCACTCACTTCCAGATGCTTCGAATTCTGTGCCTAACAACTTGGGCCTGTCCGATCGCACATTAACAGCCTGGGGGGGGGGGGGGCTCAGTGTTGCCTGGGAGAAGCTCCCTACTGTTAGAGATAACTACCAAACTTACAGCATTGTCAAGTGCCTTTCGTCTCTGCTCTGCGTCAGGCTGGAGGTAATAAAGAGCAATGATGGAGAGGCCAGGCTTCGGAAACCGGTCTTGGGTTAGGTTTTTGGGGACTTGAACCCAGAGCTTTGTGCATGCTAGGCACGAGTGTTCCCTCTGTTCTACCTTCCCACCCTTGAGAAAAATGCTTTTTTTTTTTTTTTTTTTTTTTTTGAGAGCTATGTAACTCAGATCAGCCTAGGGTTGCAGTCCTTCTGCCTCAGTCTCCTGAATAGCAGGGAGCACGGGTGTGTGTCGCTGGGCCGATCTTATGATTGAAATCCTGACTTGGCCTTTTGCTAGCTGTGCATCTTGACCCCGTGGTTTTCCCTTTTGAGCCTTATGTCCTTATCTATAGAGTAGATGAATCAAAACTATTGCTATCATCAACTGGGATACCCATGATACTTTCTTGTACTATGAGAAGATTCACATAATGAAAGCAGAGTTTCTGGTGTGGCTGAGTGCAGGGGCCTCCACCCCATCCCTGTTCCACTGTACTTTCCTTGTATTTCCTTTTACATGGGTCAACAAAGTCTTGCGGGGGGGGAGGGGGCGGTCCCAACTAATTAGCTTGGAGTCTCATTGTCCCAGAATGCATCACGCTTAGACCATGACAAATGGTGCCCAAGCCACCAGCTTTGCATCTAGGAATAAAGTTGGCTTCTAAGAAAGAAAAGAGATCACAATACCCAAGGAAGGGGACTGAATGCTACAGGGATGGAGAGGGGAGGGGGAGGGCAATTTTCTCCTAGAGAGCATAAAAAATGCAAGTGAATTGAGGCTTGCCACTAATCCTAGAATCCCAGAATGAAGGAATGCTTTCCTGAGTCTTGAACGAAATAAAATCAGGCTCGTGGAAGAGAGTACCACTTAAAACAGTAGCTAGGAACTTATGCAAGAGTTACTTCAGGGCTGGAGAGATGGCTCAGTGGTTAGGAGCTCTTCCAGAGGTCCTGAGTTCAATTCCCAGCAACCACATGGTGGCTCACAACCATCTGTAATGGGATCAGATGGCCTCTTTTGGTTTGTCTGGAGAGAGCAACAGTATACGCACATAAAAATAAGTAAATAAATCTTACAAAAAGAAAAAAGAAAGAATCACTCAAAGAATGAATGAATGAAAATAAGGATTTAACAAAATGAATGGAGAAGCCAGGATTTGGTAGGGTGTATGTGGGTGGTTGTGGTGGCTGTAGGTGGTGGGTGGTTGTGGGTGGCTGGCAGCCAATGGGCAGTAGGTAGCACCTGACACTCTGTAAGCTCATTTATTGAGGACAGCTACTCCCAACAGCAGGTAAAAAGTTCAGGACTGAACTGGCAGAGCTGTCTGCCTTCAAACAGATGCAGGACAGATGGGCCAGAGCCCTCAAGTCCCGAGAAGCCTGCTTTTCATTTCTTAGAGTAGCTAGCTGCCTCTGGACAAGGCCCTTTCCTGTGGGCCTTTCAACCAAGCAGTGATCTCAAAACCATCAATATTTAAACGCCATGCTTCTAGGAGCCGCCACCTGAAGGAGGTTCATTGAGCTCCAGGTGGCACGCAGAGAACAGGTTACTGAACAAACTTCCCACCTGCCAGACCTGGTGACTGGAGGTGTCAGGGACCATCCTGTCCCTCTGTCTCTAGCTGTACCACTGACGCTTCCTAAGAGTGTGAACCACATGGGGCAGAAACTTGTGCAGCTTGGAGTCTCTGGTGTGTGGCGTGGTAGGGGGCAGGTACCCAATAACCATTTGTCAAAGAAATTCAGGGGACAGACAGGCGGCAGCAAGCTGGAGATGCTTCTCTGGGAAAGAGAGCCTTTTATTTCTGGAGAGTTTCTGTGATCGACAGGAGCTCATGACAACAAAAGAAATAAAAAGCCTGGGGTTGGAGGTTCCTGGCTCCTCCAGTCTGTGTAGTCTATGTAACAGTCTTCCTGGGCAGGCCTCAGTTGGCAGAATGCTTGCCTAACACGCATGAAGGCCTGTGTTTGACCCCAGCGACACACCAACGTGATAGTGCACGCCTGCAATCCCAGCATTTGGGAGCTGATGACAGGGGGATTAAAAGTTCAAAGTAATCCTCAGTTACAGATCGAATTGAAGCTAGCTTGGGTTAAATGCAACTTTGTTTCAAAAACAAACAACCCTCCTTTGTCATTTTAATACAACAGTGGCAATAGTTATAATGTTATTGTCATGGTCATTGTTGATTCACTAAGGTCCTTATGAAAACCAGACACTGGCTTTACTCCTTTGATTCTCATGGGGGATGAGAGCTATTATATTACAGATGCTGAGAGGGAGGTAAAGGGAGGGCTTCCAGGAGCACACGGGTAGGAAAAGGCAAGACTGAAGGCACACCACCATGCCTGCCCCACACCTTGTGTGGTAGCACAGCTCTGGAGAGAGTGTCGTACTCAGCTGCCAAGTGCCCATGTCTGTCTTAAACATATACCAACATCCAGCAAAAGAAGTCAGTAGCTGAGGGAGTCAGGGGAAAAGAAAAGGCCCTTCGATAAAGAGACCATTGTGCCTCTTCAAACAAGACTATTTTCTTTCTCATTTCTGCTCCCCTGCTGCGTTTTGAAGGTCACTGACTGCGTCTGCACGAGCCAGGGAAGTCACGAAAGGCATACTTGGCAAGCAGAACCAGCAGTGGGAAAGTGACTGGGAGGTGGGGACAAGGAGAAGACGAAGTGGGGGAGGAGGGGGAAAAGGAGGAAGAGGAGAAGAGGAGGAAGAGGAGGAGGAAGAAAAAGAGGAGGAGAAAGGAATAAGAAGGGGAGAAGGAGACGGAGTAGGAAGAGAAGGAAAAAGAAGGAGGGGAGGAAGAGGAGGAGGAAGAGGAGGAGGCAGCAATTTTACCACAAGGGACAGCGAAGCTGGCTTTGCTTCTCTTGGCCAGCCCAATGACCTTCCTCCCATTTGCTGACCACTCCCCCGGGCTGGCCTCCCGGCTGCTCGCTCACATAACAGCCAGCTGGACAGCTCTGGGGAGGCAACTCAGAGGCTCTTCCTCGGGCCTCTAGCTGGGTGCTGGCCTGAACTTCACCAGAGGGAAAGAGCTCTTGGGAGGAGAGCCTGACAGGTGCGTGCCAAACTGAAGTTCATTTCATTCTTTTAGGAATGTGTTTCTTAAGTTCTGGGAACTGGGTTGGGCAGCCGGCACTGGTTAGAAAAGTTTCAATCATGTTCGGGGGAGAGAAACCCCATTAATGACAGGCCTGGCTTTTCTAAAGTGGGGAGTAGAGTCATGGGAAGATGGGAAGGAGGGTGGTGGGACAAAGCTTTCTGCTCTGGGCCTGCACTGGCTGGTTGAGGAGGTCTTCCGTGCTATAAATGTCATGTATGGAAGGCTGTCTGTGGACGCTGAGGGGCTTGGGTTGGAGTTAGGGAAGATGAGCAGGGACTCTGGGGGAGTCCACCTGGGTTCTGTCAGCCCTGGCTTACAGCAAAGGCTTCTTATAAGGAGCCGCTGAGGAAGAAAATGCCTGGGGGGAAGGGAGACACTCGAACAAGGAGTCTAGGTTTACCTGGAAGTGCAGAAAGATGCTCTTTTTTTGTTTCGTTTCGTTTCTTAAGAGAATATATATATTTTTTCAAGTGTTCATTTTTAGAGAAGCCCACAAACACACTCCAGTTGGATTTTGCTCTAGGCTCTGCAGGAAGAATTCCTGAAGCAAAGCCTGAGCACAGAACATTCCTGAGTGACAGCTGCCTCTGGAGAGGGTCAGAGTCCCTGTCCAGTGAGAGATCAGGGGGCAAGATGTATAAGGCTTCTCCTGTACTTCACCCTCTCCCCCTAAGCTCTAACGGCAGGGCCACAGTAGGCCACATCAAAGGGGAGGGGTCTGTAGGTTTTACGTTCTCAATGTCCCCTGAGACCTAACATCTTTGTTCTTCTCAAACCATCTCTGGGTATCCCCTCCTTCCTCGGCCTTCACAGAATCCCCAAGCTGGTGGTTCTCACAGCTCCATCAACCACTCATTTCGAAATCCTGCCCTTAGCTCTTTGGTGACTACATAACCACCATGGGAGAGAACCTCACTTCTGTGTCCCTGCTTTCTGCCCACTTGTATCCAGGTAAGCACCCACTTCATAGGGTGCTTGCCGGGATCCAAACCTCGGGACTGGGGAGATGGCTCCGTCAGTAAAGTGCTTGCTATGAGCAAGGACTGAAGTCTGATCTGCAGAATCTATGTAAAAGCCAGGCACAATCATGGAGATTGGAGGGCTTGCTGGCCTAGTGATCGAGCTGAATCAGTGATCTACACACACACACACACATGCATACACACACACACACACACACACACGCATACACACACACGAACCCACCTACAGAGAGATGTACACACACAAACATACATATATATATATATACATATACATATATATATAATTCATATATGCCAAAAGCTTTTTAACAGCACATGGCCCAAATATTCAACAGGTGTTGGCACTTCAGTTTTCTCTTTGAGGCCTGGTAGCAAGCTCCCCAGAGGTAGGCATGCCTGCACCTACTTGCAACTGAGAACTAGGCTCAGAGAGGAAGCAGGCCCATCTACAGCTTGCAGCTTAGCACAATTGCTACTGAGCATAGAAAGAGCAATGGCAGATAACCTCAGAGCGTAAGTAGTAGTCAAGTTTTAGATTCATGGGGTGAGTTCCCGAATCCATTCTTATAATCACCATACTAAATTGTCCCTCCATAACAGCTTTGGAAAGAACTCACACTCCATTCATTTTAAATGGCACCTATTCAGGGGTTGCAGAAGGACTCTGAAAGCACAGATGACCTTCAACCAGCCCCTTGGAGGCATCATTAATCCCTTAGGGCAGCCTTTAAAATGTGAAAGTATCTCATTTATAAATATCTACCTTGACCCTCATCATGACCCTCGATAGCAGAACTGGTCTTATTTTACAGGTAAGGAGCCAAGGCTGTGGATTGCAGCCCTCTGAAGTCACAATAGAGTCACCCTCCATGTCCTTCGGTTATGCATTACAGACAACCTCAGACAGAAATTACAAAACTCAAACAGACAAAAAACCCCACCCTACATCTGCACGGAACATAGAATACAGACCTTTATTCTCGCAATGACTGTTTACGCAGCATTTACTCTGGTAACTGCAGTAAGCCATCCAGGCATGTTTTAAAGAGTACAGGACCATCTGAGCTGTTTCTGTGCACACATCTTGCTATCTTATGTAAGGGACTTGGGCATCCATGGATTTTGGAATCCATGAGGCATCCTGAAATCAATCACCCACACATCAAATGAGTCAGCTGTGTTGTAACTGAGGTTGGATTCTGTACCTTTCCGTTGTCTTTGAATTGGGCACCAGGATATTTAAACCTAAAAAAAAAAAAAAAAAAGCAAAATCCAGTTAAGCTCTTCTGAATTGGAATCATCTTGGTTTTTAAAAACTAGAATCCAGGCTGAAAAGATGGCCCAGTGGGTAAAGCAAAAATGGGGAGTTTGGATCCCCAGAAACCATGCAAGAAGCTGGATGGGCATGGTGGTCCACCCATAATCTCAGCGCCCTGGAGGAGGAGAGAGGAAACCCCCATCTGGCTAGCTAGACTAGTAGCCAGACAAGAACAAGCTTCAGGCTCAGTGAGAGACTCTGTCTCCATACATAAGGTAGAGGGCAACTGAAGAAGATGTCTGATCTTGGGCTCTTACACAGACATACACACAGACACACACACACACAGAGACACACACACACACTGATGCACACTCTACACTAAGCCAATCTCCTGGACTCTCCCAATGCCAGACCTGAGCTTCCAGACGTCCCCACCACTGCTCACATACTAGCCCACTTCCTCTTGGGCCTGGTACCCACAAGCACTCACACATTCTTCTCTTTGGGGCACCTTGGTGTTTGGCAACTGTGTCTCTCTCCTTCCTGCCGCTGCTACCACACCCATGCCCTTCTCTGCCAACTCCACTGAGTAATAGTTTTCATGGTTTTTGCTTTGGCTCCCTGCAATGCCCCCCTAACTAGTCCTAAGGCTGCCTCTTTCCATCCCTAGATTGTACCCATTGCCTTTCTCCTGTCTCCTTGGTCTCCAAACCCAGCCCCTGTCCTTTCTTATTAGAACTTAAATTTTGTGAAATTGATATGTAATTTTACACGTTTATAAAAAGGATGTAGTGTTTTAAATCTGCACACTGCCCCCCCCACCCCCCAGTGTCCCCAGAACAAGGCTCAAACCTCAACCTGAGAATTATGTTAGGATGGCTTGAGGACCCGGCTGTCTTCACTGTTCTCTTTATTCAGTAACTATGTACCCTGTGCCTGGTGTGGACCTAGGAGCTGGACAGACCTGAAAGCGACAGACAGAAACACAGAGACTCAGAGACAGACACAGGCTGAGGACTAGTTAGGAAACTATTACAGGTACTCAAGGGAGAAACCATGAAGAAAACTGAATTGCTGCCACCACAAGCTCCAAGTAGGCCAAGTGGTGGGGAACAGGGTGACTACACTTCAGAAAGAGGACTCAGGACAGGCAAAATCCAAGATGGCAGTGGGAATAGTAAGGCTCACATCTGTCTGCCAGAAGGAAGAGCCTGGGAGATCAGGCAGGGAGGTGGGAAGAGTTAGCAATCTAGAAAGGCAGCGAGATCCCCCATCTTACACACACACACACACACACACACACACACACACACACACGCGCGCGCGCGCGCGAAGCCCTAAGACTTCCTCCAGCTATTCAACATGCAGAATTTTTTTAACGCATGATTTTTGGCACTTCTGTAAACACAGGACCCAACATTGTGCCTGGTGCCTGGAGACATATTTATGTCCTTCTGCCCCACATCCCCACCCCCTTACCCCCACCCCAGCTTCCTGCCCCAAATGAGAAGACCCAGGCAATCCCTTGGGGACTGTGGGTTTGGGGTGTGTGAATGAACTCCCCGAGATTGGAAATTTCAAATGGCTAAGACTTGCTTTCCTCCCACGGTTTATGGGGGCATTCCACAGGTGCAGAGAACCTCAGCCATGTTGGCCTTCTTGTTCTACGGCTCGCTACTGGCGGCCTGTGGCTCTGTCACCACGTCAGATCCAAGGGAGTCCAGCTTCGACCTAGCAGACAGGCTTGACCCGGTTGAGAAGATAGACAGGCTTGACCTGGTTGAGAAGATAGGCGACACGCATGCCAAAGTGCTGGAGATCTGGATGGAGCTAGGACGGCGACGGGAGGTGGATGCTGCTGAGATGCATGCAATCTGCAGGGTACAACCATCAGCCACGCTGCCACCGGATCAGCCGCAGATCACCGGCTTGGTTCTCTTTCGGCAGCTGGGGCCGGGTTCCAGGCTTGAGGCCTATTTCAATCTGGAGGGCTTCCCAGCTGAGCAGAACACCTCCAACCGCGCCATCCACGTGCATGAGTTCGGGGACCTGAGCCAGGGTTGCGATTCCACCGGCCCGCACTACAACCCGATGGAGGTGCCGCACCCGCAGCACCCTGGCGACTTTGGCAACTTCGTGGTGCGCAACGGCCAGCTCTGGAGGCATCGCGTCGGCCTGACCGCGTCACTGGCCGGACCGCACTCGATCTTGGGCCGCTCTGTGGTGGTCCACGCGGGCGAGGACGACCTGGGTAAAGGTGGCAACCAGGCCAGCCTGCAGAATGGCAACGCAGGTCGCCGGCTCGCCTGCTGCGTGGTAGGCACCAGCAGCTCCGCCGCCTGGGAGAGTCAGACAAAGGAGCGCAAGAAGCGGCGGCGGGAGAGCGAGTGCAAGACCACTTAAGCCTCACTCAGGGCCTCCGAGCCCAGCCGCTGCATGCATAGATGTCTCCAGGCGCCCCCAGACGCCTCTAGTCACCCTAGAGGCCTCCGGGCGTCCTAGACAGAGGCCTCCCAGACACCTCAGTCGCCTCTGCGCGCCCCACATGCTTCCATGCACGCCAGACACCTCTGTATGGCCCCCAGATGCCTCCAGGAACCTCCGCGCACCCCAGATGTTCTCCCGTGCCTCGGCCACCGTTCCTCTGTGTCCAGGACACCTTAGGTAACCCAGAAGTCCTTTCACGCCCTATGCACTTCCACAGACCCAGATCCTTAATGCTCTAGATCCACCCCGAGCCCCTTTGTGCCCCAAGACAATCCCACAAGCCCCTAGTCTTTGAGTCTGCTCTCAGAGAACCCCCTCTTCCTCCCCAGAGATCGCATGTGCTCAGATACTCTCCTCCTCTGAGCACTTCCCAGTTAGCACCTTTGAGAGTACTCCAAACTGAAATATCGCCCACCCCATTTCCTCCTGCCCCCTTTTGTTTTCTTCCTGTCCCCATAGCACCCGAGACTCCTCTCTTCCCTAGAGACCTCTTTTTTCTTCCCTTTGTTCCTCCAAGGCACTCTGGGACCACTCTGACACCCTCACCCCCACCCCCAAGTTCCATGTTCCCGATCACCTCCTGCGGGGGGACCCCCAGGTTCTGTTTTCATCTGTTTCCCATATGGTGCCTGCACCCCAGGGAGAGCAGCTCCTTAGAGAGAGTATTTGGGAACCTTTATGTTGCTCATTAAAAACATAGCAATTCACAACACAACGCACTGGCCTTGTGTACTTTTTTGAGACTTTGCAGCTTAGTTTTTTTTTTTCTTCCTGCCCCCAAAATATCCCTGAGAATTTGCAGGTCTCCTCCTCTAATGATAGAAGGTTCTATCATTAATTGCTATGCCTTTTTGGAGGACTGAGGACATAACAAGGACGCTTAAATGTGCATGTGTGTGGCTTCTTTACAAAAGGACACTGACAAAGCCGGGAGAAGAAGAACTCAAAGATGGGAGAATAAAACCCATCTGCTGTGAAGTGAGTCCCTAGCCTGGTGAGAATGAGGTAAGCGTTGAGGTACCCAGGCATGCTGCTCCCCAGATATCTTCAGAACAGCGACTGCATGCCTTATACCTTTACCTACCCGGTCTGAGTACCTGAGATAGTACCTCCCCAGGCTTCCCAAGCTGGTCCTTCGAAGTAGCCTCTGCTTCTCCCATATCTAGGATGTCAGACAACTGACACACAACTGAACCACAGTCAGAAACCCGTCCTCTGCATTGAGTATGCCCTGTCTCCATAGTTAGAAGTTGTGCTAATGAGATGCCGATGACATGGGGACCCATGATGGAGAGGAATGAAACCCATCAACAGCCAGATCCTCTCCTTTGTTGCCATGCGGTGGCCAATCAGAGCCATGGGAACGCCAGGCTTGGGATCAGCAGATGTTTCTCATCACTGGCCTTCTGTTCTTCTTGGGTGGGTGGACCCCTGAACGTCCTAGCAGACCCAATCAGTCTTTATTCTGTCCATTCATGGGGTTAGCCACTATCCCTAGGGCCCAGAGGTAAGACACACCAGGAAAATAACAAGAGGATATTGCAAGTCTCTGTAAGAGCAAAGGACTGACTATAGTACGCTCGTTGACAGTGTAGACTCACACAGGAAGATCTGATTGAACCCCAGCTCTGCCACTTGCTTCCAAACTGTATGACCTGAACGACTCACAGAACCTATGTAGAGTATAGCCATTCCGCAGGGTTTTTTTTTTTTTTTTTTTTTTGAGGCCTAAATTGGGTGTTGTTTGTGAGAGCTGCTTAGCAGAACAGGCATATTTAATACAAATCCAATTAGTCTAATAATAACTACAGCTAAAGTCAGACGACGAGTCTGACTATCCCTAACAGTGGCTCTGGACACCTTGTAAGTTAGTGAGCGTCATGCAACTAGAGGGGATTCAACCAAGGAGAGCTTGCCACAGAGAGACCAAATTTCTCTGGGTAGCCCTGGCTGTGCTAGAACTTGCTCTGTACACCAGGCTGGCATCAAACTCAAAGATCTGCCTGCCTCTGCCTCCCAAGTGCTGGGATTGGCAATAGGAACCACCACCACCTGGCTTTCACTCCGAGGTTTCTAAGAAGCATTTCTACAGTCAACCAACCAGAGTCCATAGGAGACAACTCTGTCTTTGCAGCTTGGGAGGTGGCGAGAGGCAGAAAGAGAAGAGAAGTTTGGGAGCTATAAGGCGGACATCTGGTTCTTGGCACAAAACCTTAGGTGCCACCAAGACCGCCCACTGGACTCCACTTGATCCCTGGCTTCTATTTTTACTTCCCTCATCTTATAGATCTGGCTTGTGGATCTCTTTATATTTGCTGTTTTGACTTCCTGGCCTGCTTGCTAATCAGTTTGCCGGTTTGACTCACAGGGTTTGCGTTCATTGCTGGGACTTAAACCCACACTTGTTTTGATTTCTTCCTGTAAAATTAGAAGCATTTGATGTAATGGCTGCACCTTCCCACAGCTGGTAAAGCAAGAATAATGCTCGATCCCGTGTAGCTTACACACAATGTAGACAATAATTAGGGATGCTATCTTTAGATGTTAGGATAAGCTGTTTCTCAGAATGGCAGGGATGTTTTTAATTTTTTTTTCCTGAGTGGGGCTTATTAGTGCACATACACAAAAAAAAAAATACTAAAAAACTTAAGAAAATCGAGCAAACCAGTGAGTGCTTTGGCCAACTTAAAAGCCTGCAGGAAATGAGCCGACGGAGTTTAGATTCGCTGTTTGGACAAAATGCATGCAAGCTTTACATCCTCCATAGTTTTCACTATTGCCATATGACCAGAGAATTTCAGGTGACACATGGCAAAGGAATGAGTTGCTACCATAGGCTGGAGTAACGCCCAGCCTGGGCTTGATCTTGGTGAAGGTTGGGGGAGGGGTGGCATAGATAATGTAGACTGTTAATCCCCTAGTCACGAAACTTAACACTTAAAAAAAATCATTTTGTGTATGTGAATGATGTGGGGGTGGGATGGGAGCATGTAGTTGCCATGGTACACGTGTGGAGGTCAGAGAAGAACTTGTGGACTCCCTTACACAGGTTCTGGGCACTGAACTCAAGTTGCTAGCTTTGTGCAGCAAATGCCTTTATTCACTGAATAATAGAGCCTGCCCTCTTTTCCTTCTTCTCCTTCTATACCTCCTCCTTCTCTTCCTCCATCTCCTTCTTTTGTATGAGCGTCTCTTTCTCTCTCTCTCTGTGTGTGTGTGTGTGTGTGTGTGTGTGTTGTATGTTTTGTGTGTACATGGGCACACTCCTTCATGATCTCATGTTTGTTTTCAAGCAAGCGTGTGCATGCATGTACACATGGACCCAAGTTCATTGGCAGGTGACTTGTTTGACCCCTCTCCATTTTTACATATTGAAGCAAGGTCTTTTGCTAACTTTGGAGTTGTCTTGGCTAGTCTAGATCTCTAACTCCCGAAGGCTTGTGTTATAGGAAGGCTGTCACAAGGACCAAGATTTTCCATGGATGCTGGGATCTGAATTCCACTCCTCAGCCTGCACAGCCAGCTCTTTACACGCTAAGCCCTCTCCCCGGCCTCCAGGCCTTTCTATCTGAGGTCACAATGGCCCGAGATTTGGTTATGCATGATGCATGACAATGAAGGAACCAGTACTCTATGTACAAACGGGGAAAAGTTATCATCATCATCATTTTTAGAGATGCTACAATGTACTTAAGGTGATTTAATGTTGCATGTGTACAGTGTCTACCCATGTGTGTGTGGATGTCAGAGGACAATTGGAGGTTGTCAATTATGTAGAGGCACAGTCCATTACTTTTGTTCTTTTGAGATAGGGTCTCTCATTGGCCTGAAACTTACCAAATAACTAACCTGGTTGTCCAGTGAGCTCCAGGGACCCGCCCATCCATTTTGTCTCCACACACTGGGATTACAAGTGTGTGCCACCACACCTGGATTTTTGTGTCATTTCCCCCTCCCCAACCCCCAACCCCTGCCAGATCCCCACTTCCATTCTGGAGCACAAACCCAACTCCTGTTTAGCAGGCAACCCAGTATCAAAGGGGTGTCTTGAGCTCAGTTCCTTCCTCACCCCATGCATTCCGGGCCTCACACAGATTTGCCAAAGTGAAACTTCTCAGTGTTGTGTGGACTTGCCCTACACAGCCAAAGAGAACATTGTCATTTAGTGAGAGGTGTAAATTGCTGCCATGCTGAGTCATGGTGTTTTGTTTTTGTGTACGTACTCCAGAGAGACCAAGAGTTCTTACTTTCCTTGCTTTTCCCTCTAATTAGAGCCTCTCCTGAACTCCTGCCTTCTGCTCTGATCTTACTCAGCTCTCTGTTTAGTCGCCTAGGGGAAAGGACTGCATTAAAGTGTGATCTTATGGCCACCCTTCTGCTTTTAGAAAGCCTACCTGCTGCCTCCTGAGGGAGTACTCAGAATCAGGAAAGTTGCTTCCAAACACATCTTCCAGAATATTCCAGCAGAGACTTCTAAAGAGGAGGTTGGAACCCAGGCATTCTTAGGCCTACACAATGATGGCAGAAAAGCACCTGGATTTGAGTGTGTGTGTGTGTGTGTGTGTGTGTGTATTGGGGGGGGGGTATAGAAAATCCAAGAAGGACAAAAACAAATTGTCATTGTTAAGTGACAGGGAAGAATCATATTAATGAGCAAGTAAAATGACCTTGTCATGCCAGATAGTGACACAGGTGCGGGTTCTCTCGGGGCAGGAGTGTAGTATGAATCCACTATGTGGAATGCCACCACCAGGGCCCTTTCTAGAACCTGGCATTGTGATGGATGATGCAAGTGTGTTAGGAAGCCATGCAGGAGCCTAAACTAATTCAGTTGATTCCAGTTAGCTGAGGGAAGGAGGGTCTACCAGAGACCTTCTGGCCAGTAGGGCTCAAAGGAATGATGAAGATGGTGGCAGAGGAGGACAACAGGACTTGGGAAGGGAGAGAGCAAGGGTGAGAAAAGAAAGGCTGGTTTCTCAAGCACCAATCCATTTCCACAAACACCCTGTGGACCATTCCTACCCAGGGTTCACAGCCACAGAAAATGTAAAATGCAGATGTCAAACAAGCTTTCTTCTTTAAGGACTATCAACTTATCTCTGTAGACTATTATCTGCATTCTGCTGGCCAACTACCTACCTAACCTACTAACCAGCTAACTAAGTAAGGTAGAAAACTAACAGGACACCTATGGGGGAAGCAAGGGTGGGAGGAAAGAAAGCTAGGAAACGGAGCAGACAATGATCAGGGAGGAGGGAGAGGACATGGCCTTTCCCTAGCCAACAACAGTTGCTTTCCAGACCCATCGGCAACATAATATTCTATACTATTAAGCAAGAACAGAAAAGATATGTAAGGGTCAAGTCTACATAATTGCTCATTCTGCTGCCTGAGACATGATTTTGTTTTGTCCGTGTCTCTTTTAGTGTCTTCTGTCCAGGAATAACCCAGAGAGTATACCTTGATGAACTTATACCCAGCACAACAATATCACTTCCTACCTAGGCATTTAGGCATAGGTGTGTAATAAACTGTGACTAGCAAAGTATGGCAGAAGCCCTTTTTTTCTTCCCCTTTGCCTCTTAAAAGATATGTATACATATGTGTGGGGAGACACTCTCGTGCTTTCAAATATATGTGATAATAGGGTGATGTCTGGAGGTGTTACAGCTAGGAACTCAACTAACCCCCAAACAAGCAAAGATGAGAAATGGATACCCAGATCCCTGGAAATTTTCCTGAAGTAGCTCCAAGATGCTCCACTTCAGACATTCTGGTCACACAACAGAATTCATGACCCTACTGTTTATATTTCCCTAAGTATGAGCGGTTGCTGGGAATACCAGGATAGATGCAGGTTATATGGCAGAACCTAGGAAAGGATACTGCAGCCAACTATTTAAAAAAGACCCAGGGAAACCATAAGTAGTGACTGGACTCTCTTTAATGTCTACAGAGTAGAAGAACCATGTTGGGTAGACACAGCAGAAGTGGGGATATTGTTGTCATAGTTACATATATATAACAACATCAGCTTAATAGCTCACTCCATCTGGATGTATACATTGAGCCCAAGCAACGGACCCCTATTATCCTGTCTCCCTAAAGCACAGACCCTGGGGCTCACTGCAGTTTCTTGCCCTACTAGACTGTGCTAGAGTTTACTACAAACCCCCTTTACCCGGAAGTGATGAATGGCCACAAAGAAGTGTACCTGTTGAACGTGTGTCCAAACCAGAGCTTCTGGGAGGTGAGTGTTTATTTTCTTTTTTTCTGAGTCACATCTGGCTGGGTTTCCCTTACCATTCTGATGTCCTATGCAGCAATACTGACCACAGGCACCTAAAAACTAGCTGTGGCTCCCATCCATCGAAAAAAGGCACCTTCGGGACTACTAGCCTGTGTAAACTTGCAGCCTCAGGGCCTCCTTCCCCAAAGGGCTGGCCTTCAGGGGCAGGGAACAGACTGAAATAGGGATAAATGGGACACTGGGGCTCCCATCACGTTTGTCCTTGTCCCGGAGAGTCTCAGGGCACAGACAGGGTTTACGATGAATGGGAATGCATTTCTCCTCTGCATTCTTTCTAGCTGGAGTTTCTGAAATCAATTCTGGCCCCTGGGGGCCTACCTAGATGCAAAATTCTGTTGGTGGAGTGAATGCTTTCTACTTCTTCAGTGCTGTAAGGAACTGGGGCAATATTAAGCTTTTCCCAAACCTCAGATAACCACACCATCCTATCCGCAGCTTTGGCTGGATAAAGATGGCTAGTATTTCTATCATCTAAGAAGCAAAAATGCAAAAATCAAAGTACCACTAAAAAGTCCCCTGCTCCTGGCAGTTGCTTGTTACCCATCCCTCCAGACCTAGGCTAGAACACTCAGATCTGTACTCAGTTAGCAAACAGCCTCTCCTACCTGTAGCTTACCTTTCCCAGCCTGCTCTCGTTTCTCCTGCCTGCCACTGTGAAACACTGAGTGCCAAGCCTTTCCATTGCTGGGGGATCCTCCGAGACCACTACATGACAAAGTGCACCCATGGCCTCATGAACACATTTCATTCAATTACATCATTCCTTCCAGCCACCTAGCTATTCCCAAGACTGAGACCCAGGGGAAAAAAAAAAACAAAAACTCTTGCTTTCCTAGCTTGTCCCATCATCTTGATGGACAACATTAAATGCTAATAGAAAAACATCTTCTCTCTAATAAAACAAATGCTGACAGGAGGAGGGATGCAGAAAGGCAGCCATATGGCAACCATGATTCCCGTGCCCGGCCATGTTCACAGCAGCATGTCTTCAGCAGACAGAGGTGACATCGAGAAGCTCACAGGCCAGCTTTAATAAATCAGACAGAACTGGCACCATTGGGTGTTCCCAGCTCATAGCAGGATCAGAGCATTCTCTCGTTTGCAGACAGGAATGGTAGGTGTTTAGTGGAAAGGGGCTTGGATGTGACTGTTCTGAGGCCTCAGCCTTTCCTTTCCTCGCTCTCCCTGGTGCCATCAGTGTGTCACCCTGTCAGTCTCTCTGCCCCTCATGTATGCACAGTGCTCCTTGTGTCTTCGCCCTCTGAGATGCCTCTGTTGCCTCCCACACTGGATGCTTTGACCTCTGGCTGGGTGGAAGGCAAGTGGTCCTGGAGAGTTGTGGTGCATTCCTCCTGGGAGGCCAGGCTAGATGGGGGCAGCCCCGGCTCACACCTCTGTTCCTCCATGGGAGCCTCCCTTGGGACCTCCTCCAGGTCTGCAGCCTGCTGCCCATCAGTCAGTTGACTGCTCTCCCTCCCCACCGTGTTTACTTCTTCTGAAGGTGGCTGGGGTACGGGAGGATGATGAAAGTCCAAGTGCTGCTGGTTCACGTTGCTCAGCGGGGCTGCGGAGCTGACAGCAGGCTTTCCAGCATCCTCAGGCTCTGTCAGTGCCTCAGCAGCTGCGTAGCTTTCATCTTCCTGCTTCTGAATCTCCCCTGAAAAAAGGCAGGGACAGCATTAAACCTGGGGCAGCATATTGGTCTCACCTTCCTCTCCTGATAACTCCCACCTAGTCACCTGCCCAAGGCCTTTAAGAACCAATGACTTAGTGCTAATAGGCCTCCTGTGACCCTGGAAGACTAAATCTGAGGACCAAGGTTGTCCTTTGGAAGCTGAGGGTCTTTATGGATGGACAGAGTTCTGGCTGCCTTCAGAGAAGGAGGATAGCTTAGGGAGGTTTAGTGTCACCCCATCTCTCAATCTCCATCAGCACCTTACTCTCTGAGGGGATCCCTGATGTTTGCCTAGCTTCAGATATAAGGCTATGTGCAAACAGCTTCGAGCTCCCTCCCGAGGCACCAGACTCTTGGCCTTAAACCCCTCTATCAATGAGAAATTCTAGATGTACAAGAAGCAGGAGTCAGAAGACAAGGGACAGGTCCCGGGAGCTGGCCCCTTGTGCCCATTTCCCCACTCACTTGTTCTGTGATCACAGCTCATCTGGCCTCAGTTTCTCAGGTAAGTAAAAGAGAGGACTCTGATGTCCCTCTCTGACCTAATAAGTCATAGTGGGAAATATGACTAGGGAAGAACAAACAGCTCTGAATACTAGGACATGTGCGTTCAGTACTAGGCTGTGAATTTCCCACAAGACAGTGTGTTCTGAGACCCCAGGAGCAACTATGAGGAAGGATATGGAAGATGCACATCTGGGTGAGTTTAGCCTGAGCAAAGGTCTTGGTTCAAACACCAAAGGTCCTGGGAATACTTCCTGGTACTCCTTACTAGAACCACAGTAGACCAACAGTACAGTCAGGCCTGCCATGGGACATGTAGAGGGAGGTTCTCAGGCTGACAGATGGCTAGTGGGGCCAGACTGTGGAAGATTGGCAGAAGGTGGGACGCATGTTCCTGTCAGTTTCCCACATCACACCTGTGGAGGGAGCCTCACTGATTCCATATTAGCTTTGGCACCGTTCACTTTCTTTGGAAGGTCCTACTGGTCCACTCGGGATGACCTGCAGCCTGTTTCCAAGGTTGAATATACACATAGATACAAGGATACTTATATATATCCTTCCAGCCAACTAACATACCTGTGATAGGTTTACAGTCAACTTGTCTGGCTGAAGAGATATCTAGGACTTGTGGGAGAGTGATTGGAAAGGGAAGACCTGGCTAGAATGTGGGCTGGCAGCTCCAATAAGAACAGAGGCAGAGGAAGGCGGCATGGTGGAGGGCTGATATCAGCTAATATCAGACACCAGCCTCTTTTGCTTTCAAGAGTAGAAACTCTTGAAACTCCAGCAACTCTCTGAAAAGTCTCTCTGAGGCATTTCAGCTCCAGCCAGGAACAGCTGAGGAAGCATCCTGCCTTCTGTCCCAAGGACCTGGTCCTCTGCCTGTCTGCTGTTGGACTACCAGTTCCTATGGTGAAGCCACACTGATGAGCCCTTTATCGCTTATGTATGGACCTTTTCTGAGTTCAGCTCCTCTAGAAAGCAGGGCCTGACATAAGACCCCTTAGGTCTCTGCATGAACTTGTTTCCTCCAGCTCTAGAGTGCTTTGGGCCAGCTAGGCCTTAACGGCATGACCCTCTCTGCTAGGAGCTGCTCTGCACGTGTGACATGTTTTATCTTATTGTCCAACTTAGGTTGCTGAGGTTGGAAGCCTCAGCTGATGTGATTGATATCATCTGAACATTTAAGACCACTTTAAAAATAGAATTTTACTTTTTTTTTTTTTTTTGAGTAGAAATATAACAAAGGTGGGGAGAACTGGAGAGACCTGACATTATGGTAACAAAATGGAGATAGTCAACATGGAAAAAGAAAAAGGCATCGTGTGTGTGTGTGTGTGTGTGTGTTGGGGGTGTTAGTGGGAATTGAGCCTAGGGCCTTGTACAAGCTAGACAATCTCTCTACCACTGAGCTCCATCCCTAGCTCTTAGATTTTGGCTTACAGTTGTAGGGGTGCTAGCCCATAATAAGCTCTTTTGTTTGGCCTATTGCTATGGACTGTAAGGCCTAGGCTTATGTTTATGTGTTTTTGGTGTGCAAACCTTGGCCCTTGACTTAAAACTATTGGTTTAAATAAAATTGGCTACAGCCAGTTACTGGGAGGATTAGAGGTAGGTGGGTTTGGAGTGATCTGGTTAGAGGAGGAGAAGTGGGGGCAGTATGAGAGAGAGAGAGAGAGAGAGAGACAGAGACAGAGACAGAGACAGAGACAGAGAGAGACAGACAGAGAGAGAGAGAGACAGAGAGAGACAGAGGAAGCTGCCATGAGGGAAAAGGAGCCATAAGCACACGGGCAGGAGAAACAGCAAGTACCTGGGGCACACTGCACAGCACACGGCTGGGGAGGTAGCCAGGCCTGCAGTTAGAACACTAGATTAGGGGTGACCCCTCCCCAGCAATTGTCAAAGCCAAATAAAATAACCATAGTCCGAGTCTCACTTATTTGTAAACTAGTCAGGATAAGCCCAAATTGGTTCTACTCCACTCCCTGTTGCTTTGTGCTGGGCGGCATGTTATGCGGGAAGCAAAAGGGAAACTGAGCAAGTCCACCTGGGACAGGGAAGGATGAGGAAAACAGAGGGGAATGGGGCCCCGCTAGCCTCTTTGAGAGTGTGCCCCAGCACCTGACGACCTTGCTCTGACCCTCGTTGTAATTGTTCCACCACTTTCCTTTCTTAATTTTGATTAATGACTTGGGTCTGTGTCCAGCCCCTCCCTTGTGAGGTCTGTAGCATCAGATCCATATCCTCCGCTCAGTCCCTCTGTCCCCTCTGTGCCTCATGTTTCCACCAGCCACTGCCTCCTCCCTCTCTGGCTGTCTGTGGTTTCTGCATCAGCACAGTTTTCTTGTTTCAAGTCGACTACTGGGTGCCCACAGGCTGATGTTTGGGGGCTTGTAACAGATGACCATCAACTTAGCACACACACATCTGTTTTCTTATAGCTCTGGAACCCAGAAGTCCTAAGTAGGTCTCCCTGGGCAGAATGGGAGCACAGTCCCCAGATGGCACAGTCCCTAGATAACTAAGGGTACGATCCATTCCTCATTTCTCCCAGGTTTTGGTGGCTTCTTGGCTTGTGGCAGGATTCTTCTAGTGCCCATCACCATAGCTATATCACCCTGGCTTATCTACGGAGGCCACGTCCTCCCTTGCCTCCATCTTGTAAGACGATCCAGACCGGACTGTATAATCTAGGATCATCTTCTCACCTCAAGACCCATAGATGAATCCAATCTGCAAAGGGCTTTCATCCTGGGAGATGTGATTAATCGGTTCCATTGGAGAACTCGGTTTAGATCTCCATATACGCATGCCCCTCCTCATTTCCTCTGATGATGATCTGATGTCTGCTCCTTGTGGGTCACACAGTGTGGGCACCGTGGGTGGTAAACACACCAGAGCCACTGGAAGGAGTCAACGGGCTTCACCTGGGAAAAGCAAGTCTTGCCTCTTGTCGACAAACCTCTTCCATCTAGTTTTCCTGATTCGAATGTATTTGTTTTTGTTTTTGTTTTCTCCGCACTTAAAAGGAGCCATTTCATTTTTCTCAGCCTTTTGGATAACCACAGAAGAACCCCGGGGACAGACTTTTGACCAGTTTTTCTCCTCTCATTTTCAAGTCTGTATTCAGTTATGAATACCATGTGTCACTGTTCCCTACATCCTGGAAGCTGATCTTGGTACTTACTCCTTACAATGAAATACATGAATACATATATGATACAAGCAATCCTTGAACGCATAGATAGATGATAGATAGATAGATAGATAGATAGATGATAACCAGAATCTGCTGTGATTTGTTCAGCCAAGATAACAATGTGTACAGTTCCCAATAGGGTCATGCTCCAAGCCAAGCAAGGGCCTCCCCACAACTTTGCCATTCTGATCCGGTCTATGGACTTGCTTAGAGCAGCAGAGTGTCAGGCCCCACCCCTCATCTACTGGTCTCAGAATGTTCACTTTCATAAGGTCCCAGGGGATGGGGGTTCCCACTGTAGTGTGGGAAGCACTGTGACCTTAAAGCACACATCTCAGCACATCTTCCTCCATGGAGAAAACCTTCAAAGGCTGCAGATTCTGGGGAACAGAGCTCGAGCCTGTTCCTGCCTCCACACCCATCTCTCTCTGTATCCCACATCCCAGCTCCTCTCCTTGCATCCCTCCATCCAGCTACTTTAGCCAGTCCCTCATGGTACCGCACCTCTTCTGGGGCCTTTGTTGATTCCCCTTCTCCCAGGAGTGCTCTTTATCTTGTCCATTCTAAAGGGAACCTTTGAGTTGCAGCCCAGCCCCCACCTCCTCCATGAAGATTAGATCTGGCCAAAAGCCCTATTCCTAGGGGCAGGCTTCCCACAGGGGAAGTCCGGACCTCCTGGAACTTACCACCCCACCTCCACCCCTCTCTCTTACCTCAAATTGTTACTTATAACTAACTACCTTAAGTACAAAGTCTTGCCTGAATAATTTTTTAACTTCACCAGTGTTCTATGGCAAAGACTCAATAAATATCTTACTAAGTGCTTGAATATATGGGCTTATACATGTATTCATGAAAAAGTGAATCTATTAGCATACATCCTAAATATCATGCATCACTTTATGAAAGCAACTTAAATTTATAGTATTCATTTTAAGGCATATTCAGGTAACTACCCTAAAACTTCTCAAAATGGTACTTTCTGAAAGGAGATGTCTAACTCCTACAAACGCTTAGCTGCCGACATCCAAGGCGGCTCAGGGAAGCAAATGCATCAATTCCCAACTAGCAGATGAAAATCTCATCGAGGCTATAGAGGAGCCCGAGAACCCCTGAGTCAGAACCATCCTGCTCCCAGCAGAGTGGGGAGCGTGATTCAAAAGGAGCGAGTTCTGGGGTTTCCTGTGGCTGCACCTCTCACCCGTGCGAGATGAATAAACTCCTTCTGGAAATTACTCTCATGAAATTACTTCTCCTGAGACAGTTAATAGTATATTCTGGCGCCCCTGAAAAATTAATTAACCTTCCTCAGTACAGCCTCACCCCTAAACCATTGGCAGTGTGTTTTTACTGTGGCTCAGGTGAGACCTCTGCCACCCTCATTTACATCTAAGGGAAGCTGGGATGAATTATGCCGGGGCCTTTTGGTTGCTGCTGCTTCGCCCCATGCTATTTCCTTCTCTGATATTCCAATCCTGTCTAGATGTGTGAATCTTGCCACCACTATCTCCTCTCCCTCCCTTCTCCCCCTCCTCTTTCTTCTCCCTCTCTTCCCCCCTCCTTTGAGGTTACCTGGGAAACATTTTTATTTTAAACGTTTGTTCATGGAATGAGGAAGATAGTCCCACTGTTATCATCATAGGCTAGACACAACCACAGGAAGGGGATGCTGGGTGTCTAAGGGTTGATGGACACCAGGACAGATGGTAGAGTCCTGAAGGGATGGTGGACACTGCCTGTGATTCTGTTGTCTGCTCCCATTTGCTTTGCTGTTCCTGAGAGAGGCTGGATAGCACGTCTTGGGACTAGAACAATACAGGCTAGGAAATTGGAATTATGGGTACAGCAAAGTTCACCACCCTCCTTTTCCCTGTGCTTATCTAGAAGGCAGCAAAAAACAGCATACTTAAGTCAATTATTAATACACACAGAAAGTTCTTAAACACGAGACAGCCGTCATGCCTTCACTAAGACCTCTGCTGCTTTGCTGTGGGAACCAGCTCTCTTTGAATGCTAAGATTCTGGGGTGTTAACTCTTAAGCCAGCCGTGGGAAGCCTTACTTTTGCTTTAATTACAGACTCATAACATTGACGTTTCCATAAAAGACTTATGAATGAGCCCGAAGTTGGAAAATATTACTGCAAATAATAGTAATTATTCTGGGCTGCTGTCACAAACAGAATTAATATCATTAATACTTATTAGTCACAAAACACACATCAATAAGGATGAGGCAAATGCTTCATGACAGAGTGGAAAAAAATATTGTTTTTTTCTCTCTAAAAGATGAAGAAGAAATAGTGTTGAGAGTGTTAGTCCCCTAAATATGTGCCCCCCCCCCCCAGCTCATAGGCCTGTAGGAGACATTTGTCATCTTTTGTTGGCTGTCTGTCTTGGGCTTTGTTTGTCTTCCTGCATGTGGCAGTTTTCAGTTGGAATTAATCAGGCCACAGCAGTGAGGAGGCCATTGGGACACTGACAGCCTCTCAGAGAACGCATCCTCGTTTCCACCAAGAGCTGGCTCAGGACAGGCGAGAACAATGCACATTGATGATGGGACCCTGGAAGCTATCATTTGAATCACTCGTGCTGTTCTTGTGAAGATAGAGACAGCCAGAGTCCATTTCCATGCCACAGACCTAGGCTACCCAGAGGCTCAGCAGAGAGAGGCTTTGGCATTCCATGAGGCCATAGGCTGCCAGCATGCCATGACCACCAGCCACAATACAAGACCACACATGGTGGACCAGAGGCCAGTATTACAAGCAGCCCAGGCTGCAGGCTCCAAAGACCCAGTTTTGCTTTCTGGTCAGTGCTGATTCACCAGGGTAAGGATCTGTATCCAGGGATTCTTCCATGGGTTCCTGAGAATGTTTCTGTTGAAAAGCTAGAAATGTCTTCTACGTTTACCATTCTGGCACTGTGTTGAGTGATCTGAACAGTCAGAAGAGACTGGGTGAACCTTGCTGGCCCCAAATCTGGTGTATATCCAAATGAGTCCTATATCTTCCCGCTGATGCTCCAAGCTCTAAGCTATATGTGAGTTGGTTCATTTCACAGTACGAGTTAAATGAAAGAGCTGGTCAGTCCATCTCGCTAAAAGGTCATCCAGTCATCAGGGGAGGAGGGCAGACCAGATAAGTCTGACAAGCTGAGGATTCTAAGATGTGACAGCTAAGGGTAACTTGGAAACTCTAAGCAGGGTGAAACAGGATGGCAAGGTATTTCCATGGGTTGAGTGTACAGCTGAAGGATGAAACTGGGAACAGAACAAGGATTGGTTGGAACTGGGGAATCCAGGAGTGGAGTCTCTGATGACACAACCAGACTGAACCACCCAGTGGAAGGTCCAAGAAACCCCACAGAAAGACTTTGGTTACAGGCCAGATGTGAAGGGGGAAGAGATACTGACAGGCGTTGAGGACTATAAGGTTCCAAGTCTGAGGAACCAAGAAGCTGAAGAAAAAAAAAAAAAAAGGAAGCAGGAAGAGTTGGAGAGCTGATGATGTCATACTGAAAAATGACCCAGGCTGCTGGGGAAGTTCAGACCCTAAGCATTAGGAGATTGTAACAGCAGTGTGCGCATGCATGTGTGTGTGTGTGTGTGGGGGGGGGGGGCAATGGGCTATGCACAGACAGCTTGGTCTCCAGTAGAGCTTAGGTCTTGAACCCCGGTGGGACCCGGTGGGTGGCAATTTCCACCTACATGGGGTGGAAGGCGTCTGATCATGTCTCCTGGACCCCTGGCCCCTGTCGAAGTTACTGCCCCCACAGGAGAGGTCTGTGGCTACCAGTCACGCAGACAATGTCCCAAACTTCTGGCATTCTGGCTAGACTCCACTTCCATAGTTACCTGACTATCAGCAGGTATGCTCCTCCCCATAGTTACCTGGCAACAGCAAGATAACCCAGCCCACTATAAGAGGGGCTGCTTGGCCCCTTCTTGCTCTCTTTAGCCCTCACCTCTCTTACTCTCTAGCCCTCCTTCTCTTTCTCCCTTCCTCCCTCTTTCCACATGGCCACGGCCAGCCTCTCCCTCTCTCTTTCTCCCTTCTCTCCTTTCTCCCTGCCTTTCTACAATAAAGCTCTAAAACCATAGACTGTCTCTGATCATGAAGGCCCTCCGTGCTTGAACAATGGGATAGGCTTTCTCCTAACGAGCTGCGTCTAACATCCCGCCAGAATGCCACCCTGTGCTCCAGCCACGGACCTGACCAAGGACTCTTGCCCACATGGGAAACATCCAGCGCAGCTTCTCCCCCCGCCCTTTCCCCCTTTCATCCCAGGGCCCAGTGCCGCCCTGGGGCCAAGTACCACCCTGGAGCCCCTATTCTGTTCTCAGCTCCTCCACCATATCCAGCATGGGATGCCAGAGGCTGAGAACCTGGTACCTGGGGCTGCCCCTTGTACACCACCCACCGTGTGGGGTCAGTGGCTTAACACAGCCAGATGCCCACCCGGGGCACGTGGAAAGTCCTCTCATGTTTGCCCACCCAGAACACCGGAATTCTAGTGGGACATAGGTTCTCTCCCACTTCCCTCTTTCCCCCATACCCATGGCCCCGTGTGTGTGTGTGTGTGTGTGTGTGTGTGTGTGTGTGTGTGTGTAGGTATGGAGTGAGGATGTTGTCATGGAGTCTCACAGTAGCTGTAGGATAAGGTCCTGCTGGCACTGACATATGCTCTGTAGAGATCACAGACCAGGAAGAGGCAATAAACCTGAGATACACTTACCATCTCTGGCACTCTCCTTGTTGTCAGTGGACTGTTCCACAAACTTCAACAGGGGGGACTTTGACCTCTGTATGGTGGAGAGAGTCTGGTCACTGAGCAGTATGGTGTCCTTGCCCCCTATGAGGAAGATGAGAAGGTTGGCTTGTCATGTCACTGGTTTAGCTGGGTGACATTACAACCTGTAAGACTTAGTTTGAATTGTCAACTTGACAGACTGTAGAATCACCTGGGAAGAAGGGCTGCCTAGATCAGGTTGGACTCTCAGGTATTATTTAACAATACTGATTGAGGTGGAAAGACCAGCCCACTGTGGGTGGCACCATTCCCTAGGCAGGTGATTTGGACTGTATAAAAGTAAAGAAAATTAGCCGAGGACAAGCATGCACATAGTCTCTCTCTGCCCTTAATTGGAAATGTGACTAGATGCTTCAAGTTCCTGCCACCTTGGCTTCCTTGCGATCTAGAATTGTAAGTTAAACACACCCTTTCTCTCCAAAGTTGCTTTGGTCAGAGTATTTTTTTTTTTTTTTTGTCACAGCATCAGAAACAAAACTAAGACACTCCCATACAATGAGCTAGCTATTCGGTTGGGAAATCCCTTCGGCTGTGGTCAGTATGAGTAATGTAGTCAGCGGGTCAGTAGTGTGAGGATGGAGCAGGGCTATATCCATGCCCATTCCCCTTGACTCATTTCACCTCCTCAGGAGCAGCTGCCCACGGGTGCCTCCAATAAAGGGCAGGTTGTCCGGCTGAGAGGAACTGAGCATCTGGGTGGGCCAGCAGCAGCAGAAGCAGCAGCAGGGAGCTGGGGAGGGACATTAGCTGTGGTCTGGACAGAGTCATCTGCTAACTGGATGACAGCAAGAGTGTCAATTTCCCTCTCTACGCCTCAGCTTTCTCATTATGGGTGGTTGTGAAGACAAAATGAACTGGTCAGGAGGAGATCTTGAGGTTTAAGCAATCATTCCACAAATATCAACCCCCTGCCCCCTCCGCTGACATCATCGGCAAGGACTCCCACACACCTGATACTGTCCTGATTGCATCTGGTCATGTCAACTAGGCATCTCTGTCACAAGGCCTCTACCTTATCCCAGCTGTATTCCCACTAGGAACATACACTCAGCATAACCTTGCTGCCTGTTGGTGTGAACGCCCCAAGGAGGGTGAAGGTTGTGAGGGAACCAGAGAGCAGGGGGAAATGCAGTTCTTCTATTATGGAGGGCAGAGCAGGCCACACAGTTGGACAGCAGGGAAGAACAACTTCGAAGATGGGAATGACAAACAGACGCATTGGCACCAAATGTATGGACAAACAGCAATGCCACCTACAAGGTCAGGAGAGCCCATAGGCATGGTATACTGCCAACTGTTGGCTTGGAAGGCTATAGGATTTTCTGGGTGGAAACCAATGGGCCCAAAATAAGAGCTCCAGCTTGGGCTCCAGTCTGGCTTAGAGTAAAATTTTTCCAGAAGCTCTACGATTTTATTTGTTTTCCCATTCATCAGAGCCCAGAAGGCCACTAGGGTAAAAACAGATGTCTACACCTCCTTTGGAAAATCAGAAACCAACTCCATTTCCTCCCTGTGTTCCTTGGTTCCTCCTGCTTTTTAGAAACTTGAGTTAGAAAGTTCTCCACACAGTAGGCACTTACTAAATGCCTGATAATGTCTGTGTCGCTGACTGAAGAGTCTAATTGGTCCTAGCATCTGGCATGCTTGGTACTTGCTGCTGTCTTGGGCAAATGGCAACAGCCTTTGGGTTCTGAGGAGAAGCTACTTGGAGCTGACCCTGAAGTTCTGACAGGCACTTCCACTGTCTTTGATGGAATAAATCTAGAAACTTCAGAGCTACCATCTGGAAAGGTTTCCCAAAGCGCACTATAGATTTATGGTTCAGGGTGACATGGGAAGTCCCCAGAATGACATTCACTCCTAGAGCACAAAGACACCATCTAGAAATGCCTTCATGGGTTCTTGGTGACTGGCTGCAGGGACCATAACAGGCAACAGGTGCCTCATGGCAGATTCTCCATCACAGCAACACAGTATGTCCACAAGTCAAGGTCAGGACGGTACTTCATGGCCATATGACTATGACAGCTTGCCAGCCTCCTAGGGAGGCTCCATCCTCTCTGTACCAAAAGAGTGTTCAACCCTCTTCTGCCCTGGTGGCCAAAGCAGAGACAGGAGTGGGAACTGGCAGGGGTCAGGATAGCCTGGGGGCTCCTCTTATGGGAATTCTTTAGGGTAGAATGTCTGCTTGACCCCACAAATCCCAGGACATCTTCCACCCTAGGAAGCCAGTTTGTGAGTGGCTCCTCACAAGCACGAGACACTTAGGGAAAACTTGAGCAGAGGGCATGTAGGGAAGGCAAACAAACCAGCCTTTGTCTACGGCAGCCACAGTGGGGTGAGAAGACAAGCCTCCCCAGACTTGTGCCTGGAGATGGTACCCCCACATCTGCACCATGCCTGGATCTGGTCACTCTTGCCATGTTTGAAAAACCCAAAGCCTTTCTTAGGAGGCTCTCGGTTCCACTCTCTCTCCAAAGGTGTGGAGGCAGCTGTGGCCACTGAACTGTGCTCTCATTGGATAACCTGGCCGTGTAAACTCTCATCTGCTTTTTCCACTTAAAGGAGAGGGTACTGGGGCTTCTCACTGAGCTGGGGTTTGAGTGGCTGGGAGCTCTGCTGACTCCATATGGCACCAAAGCTCTCGTCCCTGCCTCTAAAAATGAACCAAGTACTTTCAACCCCCACATTTTCCTCCTCAGCCTGATGCCTGGAGAGAAAGAGAGAATGAAAATGAAAATCCCCAAAAGCCAGACTATCGCCTCTAGCCAGATTGTTCCCCTGGCTTTTGGTATTTCTGTGGATTGTTTCTGTGCCCTCCACCCAGTGTGTGTGTGTGTGTTGGGGCGTGGGGAGAATGTGTCAAAGAGAGAGGAGAAGGATGGGGGGGGGTGAGGGAGAGGGGGAGGGAGTGTGTCCTAGCCCTTACATGGGAGTTAGAGGACAATCTTAGATGTTGGTCCTTGCCTCCCACCTTGTTTTGAGACTGGGTGGCTTTGGCCATAGATGCACTGTGATTTCAGAATTATGCTAACATGCTAGCTTTGTATGGATTCTGGAGATGCACACTCAAGTCTCATGCTTATGCAGCAATGTTTACCCAAGAGCCGTCTCCCAGGTCCCAGTGCTGTTGCATGTGAACACACCCAGTACAACACTCCTCACAGCTACTGATCTAGGTTTGAGAATACCTGAGGGAAGGATCCCAGGAGGTGGGAGCAAAGGGATGGACCCTGGCTAGGGAGCACGGCCTACAACTCCTACCAAGTGACCCCCAAGTCTAGCAAACACCATCAAGAACTCTGTGAAGAGGCTGGGGAATATAACTTATTAGTAGCGCGATTGTCTAGCAAGCCTGTGTCCCTGGGTTCAGTTCGCAGCACTGATGAACAGGGAGTGATAGTGGGTGCCTATGAGGTCAATAGATGAGGATCAGAAGTTCAAGCCTATCCGTAGCTACCGTAGCAAGTTCAAAGCTAGACTGGGATCCATGAGGCTGTCTCATAAAACAAAACAAAACTTGATGGTGTTGGTCAGAAGTGAAGGGGGGGGCAGGAAGCAGAGACACAAGAAGGCTTCTGCCCTGCAGACTCTTAGACAGCCCACTACAGTGTGGAAGAGGTTTTTCCACCCCCAGGACCCCTCCTCTCTGGTCTGGCATCCAGTCTCCACTTATATCATTTGCCTGTGTATCTTGGCTCAGAACTTCAGTCGTCCGGCACCCATAGAAGATATCTTGTGAAACTTAAAACGTATGACCTTATGTGTCATCTAACTCCCTCCCTGTTTCCTGTGCTAAAATAAGCATATCAGATTAGATTAGGAAAAATGAAAGTGTTCTTCCACATCAGCTCTGACTAGAAGCTGGCCAATATGGAAGACTGATGCCGCATCAGTTGGGGACAATGCTGTGATAGATTATTGTGGTGGTTTGCATATGCTTGGCCCAGGAAGTGACACTATTTGGAGGTGTGACCTTGTTGGGGTAGGTGTGGTTTTGTTAGAAAAAAAAAATGTGTCCCTGTGGGTGTGGGCTTTAAGACCCTCATCCTAGCTGCCTGAAAGCAGTCTTCTCCTCCTTGCCTTCGGAACAAGCTGTTGGGCTCTCAGTTCCTCCTGTGCCATGCCTGCCTGGATGTTGTCATGCTCCCACCTTGATGATAAAGGACTGAACCTCCAAACCTGTAAGCCAGCCCCAATTAAATGTTGTCCTTGTTAAGATTTGCCTGGGTCATGGTGTCTGTTCACAGCAGTAAAGCCCTAACTAAAACAATTAGCCATGTCTGTCATGGGTGTGAGAATGGTTGTACCTAATGCACACCAAGTATTTGTCACCCTGAATCTTCTTGCCTTTAACTGCTCTTCACAGAGGAGCATCAGGTGACTCTTCACATCATCTCACTAGTCTTTCTATTTTGGGCACTCAGCCAACACTAAGCGTGGAATCCTTTCTGTTTTCCTCATCACTGCTTGATGGAGATTCATCTTGCTTCTTTGGAGAGACTAGAGATTGAGGGGAACAGGGGCCAGGTTGCCTGGCATGGCACTGTATGCATAGAGCTGAAACTCAATCTGGATGCCAGCCCATGGATTGCCCAGTCCATGGATGGGCTGACTTTCTGGAGAGGACACTTCCCTTTGAGATGCTTGTAAATAAGACAGTTCTCCCAAACTCCTGGGACTCAGAAACTTCGACTGTGATTCAGCTGCTGCTTGGGGAGTCGATGAGAAAGAAGAGACGGGAGAGGCAGAGGAGGTGTGGGGAGGAGAGAACACGTTGCTTTTCGCTCTGCCCTCCAGTACGGAGACACACAAAAGCAGGAGTCAGGCAGCCAAAATGTGATTCACACAGGAAGAAATACCCCACTCCCTGTCCTTACTCTCCAGGACCGCAGACTCTCTAACAAGGCTACCTCCACACATCCTTCATGTGTGCTCCAAAGTGAGGCTGTATCCAAGGGGCAAAGTACTTCTCCCTCCTTCTCCCTCTTCCTCTTCTGTGCCCTCTTTGTATCTGTGTGGTAGCCAGAGACTGGAACCCCTATGCCTATAGCCTAAAACCCGCTGAGGCTGGTCCTTCAAGCTAACTGTACTCACAAATGGTTGCTTTGCACTAATTGAATCCCCTATTTCAATAAGTTATTCTATCTAGAATATTCACCAAAAGGTGGATAACAAATTTCTACCTTCTACCATTTATACACATGGAGGACAGCATGCAACCCCATATTAGCTACAAGAAACCGTGAATATTTCAAAATGAACATACTCCCGAATCCGACTGAAACATTGTAGCTCAGGCCTTCCGCAGCAAAAAGAAGGGAAAAAGAGTCATTATTGTAGAACAGCCATTGAAGTCCCACCTGAACAAACAAACACCAGACACAGGAAATTCCCAGCATTGATTCACGCATTCAACATCCATCTTTTTACATAAATCACACAAACGAAACAGTGAGAAAATTCACCAAGTCATTTTGAGAGGGGTGAAAAAAAAAATCAAAGCTTTGGTACATGTACAAAAACAGCAATTTGACTGCACAAATAAATGACAAATTTGTCTGTCTGTGTTGAAATTCAATGCAGTAAAAGAAAGGCCTTCACAGAAGATGCAGTTTGAACATCATCAAAAGCACCAGGTACAAAGTGGACCATTCAAACCCCCAGGACGGCACTCGCCACTAATTAGTTCTGTGAGGTCTTTTGACATCCAGTTCAAGAAATCGCTGCAAAAAAATTCCAATTTATGAAACACACTTGCAGGCAACCTAAGGCAGCTATTCAGATTTCCACTGAGGAAAACGTCATGTTGTCCACCTCCTCTCCTGTGGCAATTTTCATTTCTCATCCCTCGTACAGGAACGCAGCCCACGGGAGCCGCGTGGAGAGGAGACCGCTTTGCGCTGAAAGGGTAAGACACTAAAAATACCCGGACAATGTTCCTTCCAGGGAACCAGGAGGCGGCAGAAAATGATAAATATAAGTTTCCAAACAGCGTAAAGAGGAAAGTGAAGAACTGACGGGGTCTCCTGAGAGGGGTATTTTACTGGGATAAACGGGATAAGTATAGCTCATTAGAGAGAAGCACTACGGCTCCTCACACATTGGACAAATGTGGGGAGAAAAATCTCAAGAAATTTTTGTTTTCAAGCTCCATAAAACTGTTGGGAGGGGCTAGGCAGGGGAAGGAGGCTATGAAGTACATCCGGATTGGAGAAACGGTTGGCTCTTCATTTTTAGTACTGGTGATTAAACTGAACAAATCTTTGTGCGGTTTTACATTCCACTTTAGGACTGATGATTAAATTGCACAAATCTTTGTAAGATCTTATATTCGTTTTTAGGGCCGGTGATTAAATTGAACAAATCTTTGTATATTCTCCCATTCGTTTTAGGAGGGAAGGTTACATGGAACAAATCTTTATAAGATGACTACTGATAAGAAATGAAACAACTCACGGGCATTCCAAAGGTTAACACAGAGACACAGAGACACAAAGACATACACACACACACACACACACACACACACACACACACGCTAACAGTTTGAGAAGTTAGGCTACCTGAACTTCAGTGCCCCACTGATGAGAATTTGAAAATACATTGTATATTTCTGACTTTGTCCCTTTCTTGGTCTTGCCATGGGATGGGTTTCTCACTTGGAAACACTTGTGAGCTGTTTCTCAGCAGCCTCCAATTCAAAGGGCCTCAAACAGGCAGAATTTTCTTGGCAAGTTATACAAGAAAGTTCTTTTAAAAGGAGAACAAAACCCTAAACTAGACAAAAAGCCACTGCTCAGAAGTTTCTGCTTACCTGGAAGACTCCACAAGCCAGAAACTTCCAGAGTTCTCAGTTTCTTCTCCAGCTCTGCCACTCGATTCCCTAGGATCCTAGAAAAGGTACGAAAATAATAAGAGGAGATGAGGTCACTTGTCAGTGCTTGCACCAAGGTGGTGGGTAATAGGAAAGTCAATAGACTTAGGATCTAAAAAGAGCACGCAGGTACACATGTGCACACACCACACACTTCATGGGAAGTCCATGTGGGAATAAAAAGTACCACAAAGCGCGCACACACACATTATTCAGTTGCGTTCTGTTCTGCAAGGCAATTCCCTGGAGGGTAAACAATTACTCCAACACTGCCCAAAACATCATAAGGAACTTCCATTCGAGAAGTGCTCACTGCCAAAGATGCCAATTGATTCTGAATGCCCTTAGGAGCATCAGATCATCTTTGAGAGAATGTTTGATTTTTGGAACCAATAGGTAAGATAATGATGGACACACTTGGAAATGTTTCTTCTGAGGCAGTGAAATAATAAGATCAGCTTTCGCAGCCCCACACTAGGTCTTACTGATGTGCATGCCCTGGATATCAAGAACAATGCCTGGCACAGTGTAGGTGACCAATAAGTGTGTGTACTTAAACATGTGCTTTTTCTTTCTTCATAATCTGTAATCATCTATGGAAAAGGTAAAGAATAAGAATTTCACAAGAGTTTTCTCCCCCCCCCCACATAATGTTTTCGTTAATTATTTGGGAATTTCGTACAGTGCACGTCATTACACATGCTTTTCATGTGCTCCCAGTGGGACTGTGTCACGGTTCTGCAGGCGAAGGCATTTGATGGCAAGCTCAGCAATCCGAGTTCGATTCTTAGCACCCACGTGGTGGAAGGAGAGAACTGACTCTGGCAAGTCTTCTCTGACCTCCATACACCACTCTGACTCGCTGAGATATCGAAGTTCTGAAATGCGCACTGGAAAAGATCAGACTGTGTGCGTGGAAGGCAGGCTTTGTACACACGCATAGGTAAACATCTGCTCCTTTGCTCCAGACTTTAAACATAGCCAAGAAGTGATTGACAGCCATCCAAAACTTTGCTTTCCAGTGGTCTGCAAATGGAAACCAGCATTTATTTTTATTTGGGAGATTTTCTTGGCACTGCTGTGCTGAAAGAGACATGAAAATCTCCTTAATAGCAAATTCTCCATTCCTTTCAGTGGGATAAATTAGAGCAGCAGAATTATTCTCCTACGTCTCTTTCTATTCCAGAGATAGCTGCGCACACCCACATATATTCAGGGCCATGAATATGCATATATAGACACACATATATACAGTTCAGTTCATCCTGATTTTACCTGAATCGACCTGCAGTATCTTAATCATCCCTTGGAGTTCACAGGGAAACTCTGCTGTTGCTCCCCATGGTTTGGTTCATCTAGTTACGAGAGCTCATCTTTTCCTCATTTCCATAGGTCTCACAGTCTGCAGGGTGCTCACTAACTACTTCAGATCTCGCTCCATCTGTTGGGTCTGTTTTGCTTTCACTCCCGTGACCCTTCCATAGACACCACTGTTAACCAGCCTTTCAGTATTTTGCCCAGGCCTTCTGATGCCAGCTCCCCTCCTCACAGCTGATGGGTCTGACGTGCAGTCACCACAGGGCTCACGCTCATGAGGTCAGATCACATGTCTGCAGCTGCCTCTTAGGACCACCTCCCACATTCTACTTGCAAGGATCCTGTTTGAGTTCATCTGTAGAAGCTCTGTTCATTGCTCTGATACCAGCACCTGAGGCAGGGCTGGAGGTAATAAAGGGATCCAGAAGTTGCAGGTGTGGCAAGAGCAGTGACAGAACCATCAATAATAGTGACTGGACTGTGGTGGACACAAATGACAACTGATTTTCCCTGAGTCCTCAGTATGAGGCACCAGAGATGCTAAACAGTCACCCAATACAGAAGTTAGTTAGCTTGGCCAAAACTACATACAGGGTTCAGTGATGAGTGTGGATCTGATCCCAAGCCTGTCTTGGCCTCTGAACTTCATGTTCTTAACACACACACCCCCCTTGGTGGCACTTTAAAATAACCCTCTTTACATTCTTTCTCATATGTACAATAAGTGCCCCTTAAAAACTGTGCTCATCGAAATACGGATATAGGCATAGGTGATATCAAAAATACAACCCAAGATGCTTTTCCCAGAATCGTAACATATACCCCCTTAGTGGCACTTTAAGACAAACCCTCTTAGATCTTTTTTTCATGAGCATAACAAGTACAGGATCCTTAAAACTGTGCTCATAGAAATATCGATATAGCCATAGGTGATGTAAAATTCAACCCAAGTTGCTTTGCATGACTGGAAGGGATTTCCTGCCTGCCTCACGCAGAGTCTTGGGCAGGGGTTATGTGAGCTGGTGTAAGAGGCTGTGACAGTCACTGTGGCTGGCAGCTCTCAGGATGTAGAGAGAGAGAAGAACAAATCTAGCTCAAGAAGTTTGAGCAAGTCTCACCCAGTTCCTGGGACCCACCTCTGTGCTACAGGTTGAAGGGGAAATTAAAAGGACAAACCCCTTTCCCTATTCCTAGAGAACAATAGTCTACTGGTGGACACACAAGCATCATATGATAGGAAAGCCAAGGACAGCTGATATGTATCCAGCGTTTGTCCCAAGCCAGGTGTTATGCCCCTGAACAACACATACGGTGTCTGGCATTTTGTTTTGCTTTTTTTGTGTGTGTGTGTGTGTGTTTTTTTTTTTTTCTTTTCAGCACCTGACTAGGCAGTCCTTGATTTGTAGATGAGGAACTTGAAGCTCACAGAGGGCAATGCCTCACTCAGGCTCACACAGCTGGCAATCAGGCAAAAACTAAGCCTAAAAACACCTAAGTCTAATAAAAGCTGAGAGCAAAATTGACAAGCAACGAGAAATGCATAACCAGAGAGGCTGGTGGGCCCTCTGATGAAGACGGAGCTTGTGGCCAAGCTGAGAACACTCTGACTTTTAATCACAGGTTCTGGGGAGCTATTGAGGTGTTTATTGAGGTGAGAGAAGTTTAAGAAGTGGTCTTCATATGAAGTTGAGGATGGACAAGAACGGGGAGTAGAGGCAGAAAAACTACTTAATGGGCAGTCCTCCAGGAAGATGAAAATGTGCCCAACAGTCCAGTTGGGGATGCAGGGAAGCCAAAGAAACAGGACCACAAGGAGGAAATGGAGGAGCTGAGGCTGCATGAGAGACATGTGGACACAGGGCAACTCAAGGAAGAGATGAGCATCTAAGCAGGGATAAAGGACATCTACTCACCAGCAGAGTGAGGTAAGAAAGGGCTGGGATGAGGAAAGGAGCAGGGACAAGATAGAGCCTGGGAGGCACAGGGAGAGAAGTGCTGATGGGAAGGGTCCACATCTTCCAGGAAGTGGTCATAGACAGAAGTGCATGGGAGGTGTGACCTACCCCGGGTGGGGGTGTCAGAGGATAAAGGGAACCCCAGTTCCCAAGGGAGAAGCTAAGGCACATTAGCATGTAGGAAGGGAGATGGGTCTGCAGGGAAGACAGCCAGTACGGAGGGCAGCAGCTGCAGGCACACCTAGGCTTGGAGAGGAGGCCCTTTTGGTTGGGTAGGATGGTGGATTTCATTTGTTTGTTTGCATGGCTGTTTGTTGTTGGCTTGTATGTAAGGTAATTACAGGTTGTTTTAGAATAGTAGAGATTTCAGTACGTGTCCTCCCTTCATGTGCCCCTTAGTCAAAGAAAATCCTCCAGATGTCCGGCCTCCTTACTGACTTTACATCAAGGCTTCTAATGACATTACTTGGTCTGAGGTTAGAAATCAGCAAAAGATGGCCAGTCTGGTGAGATTTCTGAGGGAGGGAACAAATAAAGGCCTGAAGGGGAAGCCGCACCTGTCATGAAGTATCCAGAGCCCTTGGAAACTCTACTGTGAAACTCACTGTTACAGGAGACTTAGAAGACTCCCCAGCTCAGTTGCCATCAGCTAGGGAAGTAGGAAAGGTCTGTGGTTGAATTAGCCACCACCTCACTACTGGCAAGGGCATATAGCACTTAGCAATCATATCTTCATGCTTGTGGCATTAGTTTGTTAGATAAGGGAGCCATCTCCCTTTAGTGAACACCAGGTAATGGCTAATGTGTCAGCAAGAGGCACAGCAAATGAATGGCCATTGAGCAACACTCAAACATAAATCCCATGATACTTTAGCAGTCATCAAGATGGTTTCCCCACAGGAGGCCCAGCCTGAAGGAGGCCATTATCAAACAGTAGAAAGCTAGTAGGCAGACCATGAGCTTCCAGAAGGGAAGGTCTGAAGTTCTGAGGCACTACCCCACCCTAACAAAGTTTGTTTTTCCTCCCTTGGTTCTAAGGCTAAATTATGAGGGCCACCAGTGAGCTGACCAAATTCTCATTCTCTTGTCAGCCCCTTTACTTATAGTACAGTTAACTTCTTCATACACCCCCAGGAAGTATGAAACAGAAGGCCTCCAAGGTACCAAAAGGGCACACTCGACACTTGCTGTACCTCCACAATCTATTGCTACAGGGCCAGAAAGCAAGCAAGAACAAAGGAACAAAGGGTGCCCCTCCCTTCTCTGTGATAATGAAGAGCTGCTTTTTTTGTTATTTAAAAAATCCATAAGTATATGGATACTTGGGTATGGTTTTATACACTATGCTTTTGTTTGTATGACTCGAAGGACCCATGAAGACAAGAAATGGTGACTTCTCCCAAGAAGGGGTTTGGGACAGGTGAGATATGTGGTAACCCACAGTTCCACAACCATGGCTCAAAGAACTGTTTGAACATGGCTAAATATGCAAAGGTATGCTCAAATAAAAATAACATGGTGAATGGAAATGCCAGCCTCTATACAGGGAGAAAGTGGTTTGCATCTGGGCCTGTTGCTGTGGATATGGTAAGGTTCAAAGGAGCCCAGAGTCCCTGGCCAGGGGTTGCTCAGGAATGAGAAGCATCCTCACTGCCTGCTTCAGGAGACCCTCGGGGACAGGCCCCTCCCCAGCCAGATTCCCACCCCTGCTTCCTGAGAGTGGCTGCAGTTGGGCATGGCTGTTTCATTTTGCAAGGCTGTTGCAAACTTCTCCTGTCAATAAATTACCCTGTCATCCGGGGAGATTGCCGGCCTCCCTTTGATGCTCTCGCTTTCTCCCACATACATCTTCATCTCTGGTGCGGTCCTCTCTTCACTCCATCATTTCCCTTTTCTCTTTTGTTTTTATAACACTTTCAATCATCTTCCAGTGGCCTCCTTCCGTGGGTGTCCCTGCCTTTTGCAGCCCCAATTCTCAGGTCACTCCCCTCTAAGCCTAACATCTGTTCTTGAGCAAATCTTCAGCAATGTCATTGTGGCTCTGAATGTGGGTCTTGGGAGCAGGGTTCTGTGCAAGATAAAAATGTGAGCCCCATCCACCCCACCCCTACCCCTGTGAGAAGATGGTGGTAGCAGTATCTGTCCAAATGCCAAATCCTTCTAGGTGTAGACTGCACACCACAAAGCTGGCCCTGCCCTGTTAGAAGCTACATATTCAAACTCATAGGTCAGTGCTAGTCACCGTTGGGGGTGTTAGAGTGAGGCAGTGTCAGGAAGGTGAGGCCCCCAGCATGGCATCTCTGGGGTCCAGAGTTAGCACGCTTGCTATGTTTGAACACATGGAATCTGGGTCATGTTCAGATGTGGCATGGATAGCATCACGAGACACAGTAGTGTGCTTTTGAAGCCAGCCCCCTGGAGTGTGAGAAGTGAACTTCTTGCTTTAAAAAAAAAATCTTCATAAATTCCCTAGACTGGTTTCTAGGAACAGAAAATGGACTGATGTATGCAGTACAGGTACTGCTTTAATTACTGTTCTTAGCTTTTATTCTCAGGATATTTTCAACTCCGTTCTGACCACTGTTTCAACCTGCCTGGGTCAGTTAGGGTTTTACTGCTGTGAACAGACATCATGACCAAAGCAACTCTTAGAAGGACAACATTTAATTCGGGCTGACTTACAGGTTCAGAAATCTAGTCTATTACCATCAAGGTGGGAACATGGCAGAGTCCAGGCAGGCATGGTGCAGGGAGAGCTGAGAATCCTACATCTTCACCTGAAGGCTGCTAGCAGGATACAGACCCCCAGACAGCTAAGACAAGGATATTAAAACCCACACCTACCAGGTGTGGTGGCGCACGCCTTTAATCCCAGCACTCGGGAGGCAGAGGCAGGCGGATTTCTGAGTTCAAGGCCAGCCTGGTCTACAAAGTGAGTTCCAGGACAACCATGGCTACACAAAGAAACCCTGTCTCCGGAAAAATCAAACAAACAAACAAACAAACAAAAAATAACCACACCTACAGGGCTACACCTACCTCAACAAGGCTATATCTCTCAACAGTGCCACTCCCTGGACCAAGCATATACAAACCATCACACTACCGTAACTTGCTCAGTTTGATACAATGTAACCAAACACTCATTACAAAGCAAACAGGATACTTAGTTACTTTGCCTTTTCTTGATTATGAGAACGCATGCCAGGAGGCTCTCTCACACCCACAACAGCCCATAAAAAGTTGATGATTGTTTTCCTGGTCATCAGAGACCCTCAGAGTCAAGTTGAGGGGCTGAGGGGCAAAGAAGATCTAAGAAAGAGGCAAAGCAGTAGCACTGTCCTATGGGAGCCACCATGAAACTGGTGTTGCCTAGAGCAGAGCTCATAGGACAGGCTCTCTAAGAAATCAGGATTCCTGCTTCATTGACTCTGATGGATAAGCAGGATGCCAAAGCAATGTAGAAGCATGGTTCTGGTTTCATGCTTGTTGTTCCCACCCCCCCAACCCACACCCACCCCTGCCCCCAGATGTCAGGGATGTTACCTTCTTTCCAGAAGGCTTGTGGTTTATTTCTGGAAGCCCACTCTCTTCCCACCCAGACGACCCACCTGTTGGTTTGCCTCTGATGCTGAATGACCATATTTTTCTCATGGATCGTCTCCAGCAGGGCAGTGGCCAGAGACTTCAGGTCAGCGATGGACTGAGGAGTAGCTGGGAGGCTGCAGCCATGGTCTTCAGAGAGCAGATCCTGAACTAGGGAAGATATAGCTGACAGCTCAGTTGTGGACTCAGAAACATGAGACGGCAAACCCATGTTGGTTAGTCCCAGATAATGGGAGTCCCAAGCTCTGACGGGACACTTGTGTTTTACTGAGGGCCTTCCTCAACTACCACAAGAAAAACAATAGAAAACCCAGTGTGAGAATTAAGTGGAGAAGCCTTAGAGAGGTTTGACGCTCCCCACCCCCGTTCTTATTTTCTTGTTTTTATCAAACTGGGATAGAATCCAGCAGGGCTCACGTCCAGCCACTTGCAAGCTGGTCAGAGACTAATAGTATTCTCACTTGCCCGTGGGTGAAGACTTTTTTATGCTAACTCACTGAGATTTTGAACTAGAAAAAAAAATAACCTAGCAAGTATTATTTATTTCCATTCTGTAAATAATAAAGCAAGCCTCAGATGGGTTAAAAAAAAAAAAAAGCACTCATTCAAGGTCACACTACCCTGCAGATGACAATCCTTAATCTTCAGGCTCTCTGATTATTGCAAAAGTAATATAGCACGTTAAAGGGGTAAATCAGTGGAGAGAAAAAAACACAAGTTACAGTCACCCTGGTACTTCTTCTGACTATGACAAAACACTGTGACTTTCTCGACTATCATTTCCTATGTGACTATGTGTATGTATACAGATTCGTTCAATATTCTTCTATAATGGGGGAAACACTACCTCTTTACTTAACAACATTCCAATCTCATTTACATCCCCTACATCATAAAGGTGAATGCCTACTTCAATAGCCCATCTAGATTTGTAACTACTAATTTAGCTATGTATTTATGCCATTTCCAGCTGAAATACAGAATGTATGAGGAGATTTCTTACAGTTAAAAGTTCATATGTGTCTAACCTATTTCTTGCTAGTTCTTGTTAATGGATCTGGTTAGGTTTGTCATAATGGGTTGCTATGTTCACACATTTTTATTACCTCTCCAGTAGTCCATGGTAATAAGGTTTTCCCATAGGTTTTTCTAGAAGCCTTGGGTCAGGGCATATCTCTGTATGGTCTTTGAGTATGGCTGGTACTTGTGACATAAGAATCAGTACAAGGGTGCATACTCTAAGATGGTAGCTAGGTATGGTATCCAGGGCTAACCATGTTCATGCATGTGTACATGTTCGTGTGTGTAAATGCATGCGTGGGTATATGTAGAAGAAACAGGTTGGCATCAGTCCTTTCCTTACTCTCTCTCTCCACTTTTTACTATTGAGTCAAGATCTCACTCTACAGCCCTGGCTAGCCTAGAGCTTGACAGGTAGACCAGATGGCCTCAGACTCCACTACAACAAAAATTTTACATAGGCATTAGTGATCTGAACTCAGGGCGATATGTTTACACAGCAGACACTTTACTGATGAGCCACAAAGATGGGATTTTCCACACTTTTATAGAGTTATAGCTGCCCATTCAGGAATAATTCTAGGATGTTCTCTTCTAGATCAGTGGGAAAAAGAAGCTGCTTGAAAAAGAACCTGGATGCTTTGGTCCACTGAAGATGCTATGATTTTTAAAGCCAGTTCTGATTAAGACTGGGCCATGATAGCTGCTGGTCCGTACTGTCAACACCTGAGGAGCAGGCCTGTGCATCCTAGGTTTACGCCGAGAACTGACTGCAGAATATGAAATACTGGACTCAAGCTTCCTTCTATTTATTCCCTACTGGACTACTCCCAGAAGAACATGATTTCTCATTGGAATCGACAGGAAGGAGGAACAAAGCTGCAATCAATAAAAGCTCCTTGGAAAACGGTACACATTCCCATGACCCGTGGTGCCCTGACCTGTGCCATGGCTGTGAAGCAGTAAGAGCTTTTCCATCCTGCCTGCAGAGGCCCGGAGAAACACACTCAGGGAAGCTGAGCCTCTAGAGGCTCTCAGGTGGTGATGGGAAAGGGAAACATCCTCAGGAGGACACAGATCCCATCACTGGTGAAGCTGGAAGATGGTGATTCTTAAACTGGGGTCTCCCACTGCAGCACCCTGTCCTGGCAACCCTGCAGGCATGGAAATTCTCAGGCCCCTGTCCTCAAGTCCTGTCAAATCAGGATCCTAGGTAGGGGTTTGTCTGGGTTGGAAGGACTCAGGCAATCCTGAGGCAAGTGACAGTTAGAAGCCGCAGTTTTCTGTCTCAGAGGCTTGGGTGAGACATAAGACTACAGCTCTGTGCTCAGAAGTTGGTCCCATCTGGATATTAACGCCTACCTTGCTTTGCAGACAAGACCCCAGTCAGAGCACTACTGCTGGATTTGCCTTGGCTCTTGGAGTTTTTCCGTCTCTCGAGAGCATTCTGCAGCAGCAATGGAAGAAACAAAAGCCTTTGTCAGAAATGGCAGGGACAGAAAATTTCCTTGTTAAGGATACAGCCTGTGTACTCATAAGAACCCTGGCAGACTCCAAATGCAGCTTAAAACATAGGAATTTCGGTCCTTGGAGTTTTAAAAGGCTCCATATAAAGGGTTGGTTTGGCTTTTAAGTTACTGCAAAGGAGAAAGGCAGTAATTGTAGTCCCTTGTATTCAAAGGTATTTAATTCACATTCTTTGAATCAAATCTGAGGCAAGAACCCAGTCTAACATGTGGACAGACTTGCTATGGAAATCATTTTAGAATAGCCATGAGATGAACACTACATTTGCTTTTATGTACCAGAGGTAGTATCTGGAAAGATATGATGGTTGGATTGGAAAGGGATCATGGTCAATTAGTGATGTCTGCCTTGGACACAGCATTGAGTGGCCATGCTGCTGTGGCCACTCTTAGAATGGCATTCACACCAATATGCAGTAGTAAGCCAGGGTTTGGAACATGAGCAGGGTACATAATACATGAAAGGATAGATATGGCTGTAAATTTAAATACTAAAAAGCACAGACTTCCTTGGCTCCTGTTTATCTATACATTGATATAAATGGAAGTGTGGCTCCCACCAAATGGAAAGCCATGGTGATCTCCGAGAACAAAAGCCAATGTCAACAACCAGGAGAATGTGCCAGCTCTTCCTAGCACTCAGTTGGCTGTGAAACATTACCCTCAGGAAGAGACGTCAATCTGTTTTCAAAGCAGAGAGACCCAGGAGAGTCTTCCAATTATAACACTACAACTAACATCTGCAGAAATAGATATTATCAAACCAATGCAGCTGGGGTTAGACTAAAGAACAGTGCAGCAAATTCTAACATTCTGTCCTTTCAGGGTGCCTCCAACCTTAGTGCTTGGGTTGTGGTGTTCGTCTTTGTTTCTTCTCCCACAGAAACCATTTTCTTGGGGATAATTATGAGACAGATAGCATCTGACAACTGCAACATTTCATAGAGGAAGTGAAGAGGACCCCTGAGTTCACAGGGCTGAGGCTCCAAGGTGGAAGCACACAAGTTTTGGCGGTCTCAGAGTACCTTGTCCAGACTATAGACATAGATGTAGATGCCAGGGGAAAATGATGTTGGGAGTCCATTGGTTTGTGGCTGGTTTTCCTGGCTACTCCAATTAGGGGTCCTATTGGGTTCCGTTTGGGAGGACAGGAGAGTGATGAAACGTCTTTGAAGTATTAAAGAGAGTCATAATAGGCTGACACTCAGATGCTGAGTGGAAAATCACAGACTTGGTTAGGTTACCTTGTACTTGGCAATGTTCGATTTCAGAAGGCTGACCTCCTCGTGGAGTTGCTTCAGTCTCTCCTGGAGATACCTAGAAACAAAACAAAACAAGCACATACCCATAACCGGAACGGGCATGGGGGCAAAATGAAGCCCACTGAATGACATGAGCGAAACCTGAAGGCCCACCGTCATTTGTATGTAACGACTTCTTTCTCATCCTGGAGAGGAGGAGGCAGGAAAATGTGACCTTTTATTAAATAGATGTGATCAAGGTCAGACATGCCCAAATCACAGACACCCCATTTTAAAACAGCCCTCTTGGAGATGCCCTAAGGGACGACAGCATCATTTTCACATAATTCTCATTAAGATGATTCCACAGGGGAACAAACCAAGAAGAGAAGACGGCAGCCATAACACGAGTCAGACACATCTACACGCTGAAATGTGCCTGGGGGCAAAGACGCAGCCAAGGGAATTTCTCAATTTATTTTCTTATTCTTTCCCCTCTCCTTGACAGCAGTCACAAACAACTTTCCCTGGCTCTTCACCCCTGTGGCCCAATCAGAGAAGGTAAACGGAGAGTGAGGGAGGCTAGAGGTGTGGGTATCTCCCCCTTCTTTTCTTATTTTTATAACCAGTACATGCCAGTGTTTGCATTTTGGGGTTGTGACATGCTTTTTATCCCAAATGCAAATATTCCAATTGTAGGCAGGGTTTCAGGGATACCCCCCCCCCCACACACACACACACATACATACACATACAGTCTCCCTGGGATGCTTGGCACTTGCCTGTTCTCCATGCACAGTGCATCCACATCGATAATTCGGTTCTCATGACCACCCAGGATGTGGTTGAGCTCCTGGTTCAGTCTGTCCACTTTGTCCTGGTAGGAAGCCCGCTCTTCCTTAACATCCTGGAGTTCATCCACTGAGGCCTGTAGGTCATGCTCTAACGACTCTATCTGAAATCCAAGGAATGTCACAGAGCTTCTCAGACGTAGGCTTTTGGACTAGGGATGCAACTTCCACATGATTGGCCGGCTTGGAGGCTTATGGGTACTATTCAAGTGCTAACGTATATTGCACACCACACTACATTGTATTGCAGGCTAGGTAAGGGTGGAACGAGGGGACACTTTCCAGCCAGACACTTATCATGGATGGGTGGAAGAGCCTGGCCTCTAACCCTTGCACATTGCCCTTGTTCACAGGCATGGAAAGGGCAAGCTGATCCTAGAGTCTTACAAATTCACATAGTTCCAAGCCACTCCAACCTGGGCATCCGGTGGCCAGTTAGCAAGAGAAAAGAAAGGAAGTCTCTATTCTTATAGCTGCTCTCCAGGCAGGGGGCGGGGGGGGGGGTCTGCCCTCTCTGAAATCCTGCCTAAAAGCATCACTCAGCATCTTAGTGGAAACTCATAAGTGAAAGGCCAGTTTGTCACATTCCCTCTCTGCTGTCAGTGTGACTGAATGGTTAGCATGTCTCTTGGTGGGCTCAGAATAACAACAGTCACTACTGGATACCACCCAGCTAGGGGTCAGTCACTCATCACGAACCTAGGAAGAACTGAGGAAGTCAAGCCCTCTCTTGTGCCCCTCTGGCCTCCTTTTGGACAAGGACACAGTAGCACATGTGCCCTACCTCCTGCTATGAAGGGCTACAGGAACATGTGTCCCCTGCTTCCTGTTGTGAGACCACATGCAGGCATCCCTATCTAAAACAGAGCTCAGCAGTCACCTGTTCCTTAGCCCGCTCCAGCTGCTCAACCAAGTCTTCCCGCTCGTGGGCTGCAAAGTGCCTCATGCCGATTTCTTCATCTCCAAGCCTTTGTTTGGCAATCGTCATCCTCAACAGCTGCGGTTTCCATTATCAGAAAAAGGCAAAGGAAGAGAGAAAGAATATGAATGAGTACATTCCCCCCATATCTCAAGGTCCTGTTTCTAGAAAGAAATTTCTGGAAGAACTCTTGCAAGAACTACTTGAAAGTACAGGACAAGCTACCTGCCAACATCATGAAGTTTGAAGGAAGAGCAACTTTTATTATAACTTGTGCATGGTGACACGTACGTGCACACATTCCGTGTAAGGGGTACCCGGGCTTGATCCTGGAAGTTGGATGTGCTATAGGGCACTACAACAGTGAGGACTTAGCAAAGATCCTAAATGATCCCCTAGTACTGATAAGGATCTGCCAAAATAGGCATATCCCACACTAAACCACTAGGCAATACTATCGGGAACCTTAAAAATTCTGTTCAATGTCCAGTAAGTATTCCTGTCTGTCTGTGAATGGCCCCCGATGTGGGGGAGCTTCTTGAGAAACAGATAAGTAGATTGCACTGGATAGCACCAGTCTTGTATGCACTGTGATAAAGTGTGTACCAAAAACTTATGCATGAGACAATAAGTGACCAATTACATGAAGTACTCAAACATGTGTGGGGATGACAACACCACACACACACCAAGCTCCAATCTCCCAGGTAAGACCACAGCAGGAAATATAGGAGAGATCCCAGGATGAACCCACGGTCTCCAAATGTCCATGCTGGCCCATCACAATATGCTTATCCTAAAAAGGTTCACCCACTTCTCCTGATGGATGCACGTGGATGGGCTCGCATGCACATGAAGCCCTGGGGGCAGCTTGTCCCTCTCATGTGGGTTAAGACACTCCAGCACAGCTCACTATGAGCATGTTCTTTCTTGCTCTTGCATGACCCTTAGGAGAATAGTGACCAGTAGAGACAAGAAGTTTAAAGTTCAGCACTTCTGACAGATTTGAGTTAGGTGAGAGATAGAAACTTTATTTAAGCTAAGGCAGAATTACCTCATTGAAATTATGATGGCAATGAACTGGAAAGAAGTGGTAACTGCAGAAAAGCAGAGAGCATGAAACGACCCTTCACTGCTCTGGTGAATCCCAGGAGGCTTACTGAGTGTCCCAGGTCAAGACCTGCCAAATGGGGGAGGATCCTCATATGCAAAACTGACTCAATGGAATCTGCTAAGTTCATCCCCAGGGTTCACAGCTTGTGTATTTATGGATGTTTCTACTCAGTGCAACTTATTTTCACCCCAAATCCATCTTCGAGGTCTTCTAGTGTCATGGCTGGAGGTTCGGCTCAGATGAGGTCAACAATGCCAACTTCAGCCTCTCTGCTTCAGCCTCACGCAGTGGATGGTCTGCTTAGGGCCGGCTTAGTGTCATTATTCTTTGATGGTTTTATAGAATTCCTATATGGGTGGGACTCGATGTGGTATTTCTACGCATATATGTACACTGTATGGTGGTCACAGTAGGGTAATTAATATACAATAAATACACACTTCACCTTCCACACTGATCATTTATCATGAAAATCTTTGAAATCTAATTGTTCTGGAATGCACAATGCATGGTGCTAGCCATAGTCACCTACTATGCAGAAAGCATGGAGCTTAATCCTGCCCTCTGGCTGAAACTCTGTGCAGGATGATAATTCCTATCTTTTTATGCCCCCCACCCCCCCAGTCCCAGACAAGCACCATTCTGTTTCCTATTTCTGTCCTAGTTTGCTTTTCTGTTTCTCTGATAAAACTCTAGCCAAAAGCAACTTGGGGAGGAAAGAGTTTGTTTTGGTTTACACTCCCAGGTCACAGCCCATCATTGAGGGAAATCAGGACAGAAACTCAAGCAAGGCCTGAAGAAAGGCCTCTGATTGACTCACTCCTGGACCAGGCTGAGCTAGCTATTTTATGCAGCACAGACCCACATGCCCAGGGATGGTGCCCTCTTCTGCCTCCACCACAGTGGGTTGACCCTTCTCGCATCAGTCAAGGCAGTCTCTCACAGACATGGCCACTGGCCAATCTGATCAAGGCAATTCTCCAGGTGAGCTTCCCTCTTTCCAGGTGATTTATGGATGTGTCAAGGTGACAAAAAAAAAAAAAACAAAACAAAAAAAAAAAAAAACTAGCCAGTACAACATATCTGTGAAAACCCTTTTTAAGATTCTGGATATAAATGTCATGATGTAGTGATTGTCTTCTTGCGCTTTTTGTTTTGTTTTGCTAACATAACATCTTCTAGATTTCATCCATTATGAAGGCAGAGTGGTATCCCATGGGATACATATGCCATATCTTCCTTATTCAGTCCATAGAGGGACACTTAGGTTGTCACTGTACTGTGGCTAGCCTGAACAGCATATCAATGAACATGGTCATGCAGGCATCTTTTTGACATACTGATTTCATTCCCTTGACTATATACCCAGGAGTGCAACTGTAGTAGTTTGGTGCACATATGTTTCATTTCATTTATTTATAATTTGAAGTGCTGCGGCATTTCCTCCTGTGGCCGTAGTAATCTGTACTCCCACTGGCAGTGTGGGAAAGGTCTCCTGAGGACGACACATGTGTTGGTGTGATGTCTATTGTCCCTGAGTTCAAGAAGGAGGTGCAGTGAGCATTGCAGCAAAAACTCTGTGAGTTAATCCAGCTTCCGCTGACTCTAAGTTAAAGAATGAATGAACCTGTTAATTCAGTGCTGACGAATTTACTACCTCTGGTAAGAAAAAATTTCTATTAAATAGAAGCATACAGAAAACACAGTCGGAGCGAGCCTTGGCACAGCAGCTGTGGCAGAGGCTGGCAGGCACCTCCCCACTTCCCCTGGGACCAATGGTCCAGTATGCTCACACTCAGCACTGCAGTGACCCCCATGGAACACAGGGACAGCAGAAGTGGTTGGTTCAAACGAGAGCTCAGATGTCAAACATCTTTCATGTCACCTGGTCCTTGGCTTGGGACAACAGGACTCTGAAAAGCACATCCCAAAGACACAGTAAAGCCAAGAAACAACATTGGTCAAACCCCAGAGGCTGGATCACAGGCACACAGGCTTTTGGCAGGAAGCCACAGGAGATTCAGGCTGCGTCTTGGAAACCAGAGCCTTTCTCTGACATGTAACGTGTTAGAGAGACAGCCTGAACTTGATGTCACAGCCAGCTTCACTGCACTCTTCATTTAGAGTCATACGATTACGTTTGTTAGTGCCAATTAATTATTGCACATGCCTAGTGAGGCCCGACTCCATAAGAAAAAAAAAAGCCATCTTCACACTGGATGCTGGTTAAATGTCAATCAACACGTCAGCTATCATTTAGTGTTTAATGTGCAGATAATATTGCTCCCACATTGCAGGGCTGTACTGGTTGAAATACTTTTAAATTGAGGCTCAAGTTGGATTGTTGGGTCTGAAATTTAAATGCAGTCAGCAGAAGGGGCTTGATGGGGTTGTTGCTGTGGCAACCTAGAGCCCAGGGGCATCAAGCTTGTCTTCTACAAAGACAGCTTCTAAGTTCTGGGGTCACTCCCCAAGGATGAGCTTGGACCTCTCCAGGCCTCTCTGTAACTTCCCTCTGAGAGCACAGCATGGAACGGGAGAGTGGAGGCATAGCCAAGAGACACTGGGTTAGGGGCCACATAGGCAAATAGGATGAGGGATGCAAAGAAGTCATCCTAAAAATTGGGTGATTCACCTCACCCCTGTGTGGAGAGTAACTGCAATTATGTACTCAACGTACACAAATACACTACATTTTCCCAGCTATCGATTCGCAGTTGTAATGTTTGCAGTCATCAACAATGCTACCATTTGGAAGCGTGCATGCAACTCTTTGGCCAGGACTGCTTGTACAATTTAAAGATCATCCAGGTAATCTGAGCTTGCCCCCCATACTAATGAGAGACAGACATGGCCCTGAAGAACAGAGGGTGGTCCTTCTTTATGACATTAACTCAGTCCAGGAGCAGAGAGTGTGTGTTTAGCTAGCATCATCTGCTTGTGCAATGATTACCATCATCACCATCATTGCTGCCATTGTTATTATGATTGTTGTCATCATCGCCACCACCATTACTGCATCATCATTATCATCATCATCATCATCACCTTCATCATCCATTCAAGAGGTCCTAACAAACCCCCAGGGAAACTGCTGTCTTCAGAGATGCCTGAAGCTGAGCTCCAGACCCAAGCTTACTAAAGCACGTGAAGATGCGACTTCCCACCCTGGGCAGTGACACTAAGCAAGTGACACTAAGTGCTTCCCCCCACATTTGCTATCCTCACACAAGACACCACAGATAGTCTCCCAGTGCCAAGAGGACTTGTGCTCTGTGAACACCCGCTGTCAGCGATGGACACCGCCATGTGCTGATTTAGAGAGAAATAAATGTTTATGAATGAGTCGCAGACACGAGTCCTTGGCTGGTTCACGAGGCCCAGCTGCAGCTTAGATGTCGCCGAGGGACAGGGAACAAAACAGTGAAACAGGAAGGGTCCAGGTTTTTTTTTTCAGCTGCCCAGGCTCTACCAGGCTTAGCCCTGTGTGAGGCCTCTCTAGCCCCTGAGTCAGAGAGGTTCCGTCCTTCTTTGACCTCTCCCCAGGCTGCCCCTGTCATGGCCTTCCACGGTCTCTAACTCAAATTCTTTTATTTGCTGGAGCCACTGTGTCCACTGGGTGCTGGGAGGCAGCCAGGGTGGACCCACTGTGCTCTGAGTATTACCTGTGTTCAGATTCTAACACTAAGCCTAGCTGTGCATCTGAGCAAGTCACCTAACCTTGCCAAGCCACACGTCGTGGCTTGTGAATTTAAAACACAAGAAGATAAACACGATCTTATAGACACAACAGTGCCCATGCAGAAGGATTTGTCAGCTAGGTGCACTAGTGCATGCATTTAACCCCAGAACTTGGGAGGCAGAGGCAGATGGATCTCTGAGTTCAAGGCCAGCCAATCGACAGAGTGAGTTCCAGGCCACCCAGGGCTACATAGAGAAACCCTGTCTCAAAAAAGCCAAAAATGATGGCTCCACTCTCCCATCTTAGAAACAAAATGATGGGGCCTGTGCTCCACTCTAGGGTCTCAAGAAACTGTCATCCACGCACTAGTGTGCCTATTAGCTAATGAGTGCCTTACTGGGGCTGGGAAAGCAATGTGCTCAGAGTGTCTTGCCCACAACAGGTACTCGAAGTGACTTTCTCCTGCACTGAGATGGGTGCAGAGCCCTTGCTGAGGCTAAGAGACCCACATGACCCTCCTTATCTGCCCCAATACCATCACTGCTACCTTGTATCTGTTCTTGCCCCATCCTGCCTGCTCCTGATATCCATCCCAGCCCCTGGGCGTTTGTATTGTTTCTGCCCCTGGCACAGTGAGTTATAGAACTGTCCACAGTCACTCCTGTCATCCTATTCAAGGCCCAGATTAAAGACTTCCTTAGACATCTCATCTCAGCTGATGCTATTCCTCCCTAGGCCTCCTGCCTACTAATGCCTGCCTCTCTGCACACATCCACTTGGCACCTGATATCAGCTCTCCAGTAGCTCAGTGTCCACACCCAGTGTCAGGCTCTCCATAGGGATCTCCAAATGCTTGTCAGATCAGGGATGTCCCTCTTCCATGCTCCTCACAGCCCAGAGGCAGATCCTGATGTCCTCTTTTTACAAGAGAGCAAGATCAGCCTGGGGCCAGGTCTATGTGACCCCTGTGTGTGGTCTGATGCTGTCCAGGGTGCTGAAACATGTTCAACCCGGGAAAACCCACTCTGTATCCAGCTGGTCATGACAGTGCCCAGTCAGGTGAGGACACAAACCAGGACAGACAAGGTCATTAGCTTAAGTCACAAATCCTAGGAATGACTGAGGTGAGGTTGGTCCTGGCTGTCAAAGGCTTGTCCTCTACTGTAATAGTACTGTTCGACACAACCCTTGCTCAGGCAAAACACACTCCCTTCTGTAGAGCATGTTCTGAGCTGGCATGCAATACTCAAAAATATAATATAATACTCAAATATAATACTCAAAAATACTCTATGCTTATGCCTACCTCATGACATCTGTACTGCATCCCCCAGATATCTGTCTGCTTTCCTCCAGGTCTCTGTGCCCTGGGCATGTGCATTCAGGACTTCCCTAAGTCCCATAGCAACAACCTAGCCTTCCTGACTAGCATCACTGACATATCTAGACGGTGCTCTGGCCAATATACCTTCAACTCTCAGACCCTTTGTACAGAGCACAGGCACACGATCCTACTGATATGTCATAGATGCAATGATGAAACTCCATTCCCCAGATCCTAGAAAAGGGACTTGTTTGTTCACTGGATGGCTGGCTCTGCCACAATTGAAATCCCATGAGAGTAGGGACTCAAATGTTTCCTGTGCCATCCCCAGAGTGTATGTGTGGAATAAACCAAACCCATGGGCTACCCAAGACCCTGCTTCAAACCAAAGCCAAGGGTCTGCTATGCTCCAAGTGCAAATGGGTCATTAGTGTATCCTCCTTCTGGAGGTCACTCAAACAGGACTCCTCTGTGAAGCATTTAGAAACAGCTTTCCCAGCTCTCATCCAGGGCCATGATAAACAACCACAGCTGAACACACTTCCCTTTTTTTTTTTTTTTTTTTAATAAACAACGTATACTTTAATTGGTCAGCTGCTTGCTCATTGGCCTGTCTTTATTGGTTGATGGCTTGGACCTCACTGTTTCGCAGGATCCATCCAACCACACCCCACAACCGGCAGTCACAGAAGGGCTCTGCAATTTTATGGGGCCAATGCCAGAACAAACAGAGGCACTTAGGACCGCCAGTTGGTGAAATATAAAGCTTATTACTAAAGGCAGAGCCTGTGTTTCTCATGGACAGCTAAAAATGCAAGCATTCTCGCCTCTGCCCATGCCATGCTGGTTTGGGGTCTGCTACCAGCCAAGTGCTATAATCTCCAACATGAAACAGAATGAAAAGTACGTGGGAGCCAGCTCCATTGTCACTGTCCCAGAGGGCCTGGAAGGGCGTGGCTGCTGCGGGTGCTTCTTATAGGTGCTCCTTTTATAGGATGCATGGCTCCTTTTATAGCGTGCATTCCGGAAACCAGCATAAAAATGATGCTTGCTGCTAGCCACACCTGGCTGAGCTCAGAGGTCCAGGTGTCACGTGACACACTTCTCACTTGGACCGTGGGCTCTCCTGGGGCATATACTAAGGTCCTGGGAAACAGTGGGCCCAGAAGAGGGAAGTCTGTGACTGCTGGTGGCGTGCTCAGGCAACACTGGCTCCTGACATGTTAAAGGTTAAAGCAGCAGCATGCTCCCATCCAGAGAACTCACAGCACAGTGAGAAGGACTGAGCATACAGTCATTAAATCTTGTTACCCCGCTTCCTCATCTTCTCATACCAGACACTGTCTGATGACTTTATGCGTTTTATTCTCTGTCTGTCTCTCCAATCAGTATTGAAGCTCCCTAGTGGGGAACCTTGTGCTTCTCACCCTCTAACATAACTTCAGCTGCTAGAACTCAGGCAGTCACCAGGTATGTGCTGGTAAACACAGAAAAAGCCTGGTCTCCACTGATTGCCATCTTACAGATGAGAACATGGAGATCCCAGAAAATGGCCAAATTTCCTAAGATCACTCACACACTGGCAGGCAGAGCAGGAATACACACTTGGGCCTGGGCATGCCTGAAGAACAGGACCTCCTGGGTTGCCTCCATTGCTGCTCTTCAGCCAGATCTTCTGGAAGGCAATTTTTTTTCCTAGACTGCAGATATCATTTCTGCAGTGTGTTAGTTATATGTCAACTTGACACAAACTACTGTCATACAAAAGAAGAGAACTTGGATTGAGAAACTGCCTCCATAGGACCAGGCTGTCAGCAAACCTGTACAAGGTTCACTTAATGATTGATGGGGGAGGACCCAGGTCAGTGTGAGTTGTATCACCCCTAGGCTGGCGGTCCTGGGTTCTATAAGAAAACAGGCTTAGCAAGCTGTAAGGAGCAAGCCAGTAAGCAACACTCCTCCATAGCCTCTGAACCAGTTCCTGCCTGCAAGTTCCTGTCCTCTGTCCTGCTTGAGTTCCTGTTCTGACTCTCTTTGATGATGAACCGTGATGTGGAAGTGTGAGCCAAATGAACCCTTCCTCGCATTGGCCATGGTGTTTCATCACAGCAATAAGAACCCTGACTAAGACAGGGGTTTGATGTTTGTGGTGACATCATTCCTGATGCCAAGAAAGCTGGCCAAGTTCCACAGTAAGCTTTCTCTGTCAGGGAGGGGATGCCAGCTCCTATCTTAAGACTCAGGTAGCCTCTACAAGTTTACTATTCGATTTTTAGATACAAAGAGATCCTCTTCTACTGCCCTTACCCTTCTCTCTACTATAAGAGAAGTCAGACAGAGATCAGGTATGTTGAGACTATTCAGAGCAAGCTCGGTACAGATGGGGGTCTTCCCACATAACTGGTTCTTACAGTCATCCTTATAGCTGACAGCAAAGGTGACTATCAATCTACAAGGATTTCCCAAGGTGATGGGTGGTGTTTTCTCCCACCAGAGTCCTCATTGACCTTTAAACACTGAAATTTTAATCCCAACACTGAGGAGGTAGAGACAGGGGGATCCCTGGGGCTTGCTAGCTAGCCAATTAGTCAGCAAGTTCCAAATTCAGTAAGAGATCCTGTCTTCAAAAATTAGAAGGAAAGTGACTGAGGAAACACATGACATGGACCCCTAGCCTCCAAATGTACCTGCAAGGTACACATGTACCTGCAAGTACCCACACACCTGCATACACACACACACACACACACACACACACACACACACACTGAAATTTTGAGGAAGGGGCAGCTTCTGGTGGGTCTCAGTGGTCATGCCTCCCATCTAGTTTGGGCTGTGGGTTGGTATTTATCTAGGGGCATTCTTGGTCCCTTGGCCACCAGTCAGGGGGATGTCAGATGGTGATAGAATCCAAGCATCCCCCCTAAACACACACATGTTACAAGACACCTGCCCCTTAGCTTATGGAAATACTAAGCTGTCAGAGCTGCTGTAGCTGCAAACCCTCTGGAAGCCATTTGGAAGCGCTTTATGGAGCGTGGGGTGCCAAGGCTCTAGCTAAACAAATAGAAAAATGAGTCTCTCTGAAAATATCCAAGGCAGGTCATTTCCTGTCACCTCAGTGCTCACAAGTGCTTAATACCCACAGTCTGCCTTCCTATGGTTTGGGGAAGGGCCACTGTTGAAATGATGACTTGGAGATAAGGGCACAGGGGTTCATTCAGCAAATACTGCCCTTGGCCCCTGCTTGGTCTCCAAGCAGCAAATATCCAGTCAGTAAGTATGCTGAGCAGAATGGGACTGGCCATGAGCAGGGTTGTCATGGATACCCTCTGGCCACTGAGTTTGTCCTCTGCCCTTGCACCTATCAGGCCTTCCCAAGGGATCCCAGGTGGAGATGCTATTTGTCCCTTGTTGGGACATTTTGCTTTTCTAGAACTTTTGTTCCAATTTCTGAGTTCCTTGCAGCACATGTGATGTGGAAGGGGAGTTCTGTGCTCTGATCTCTTCTTCCTCTCTTATTTTCACTCCTTCGTCCCACCCTCATCTTGCCATCTTGCCTAGGATCCCTAGTCCCTCCACCTCTGACTCCCAAGTGCTGGGATTCTGAGCCACCACACCAGCACCTTGGCTGTTCCTTTGGTTCCCTTTATCCCTTCCCAGCATCGTTCAGTCAATACATTCCATGTTTTTATGGATGTAGGGAACTAAGTATGGAGGGCTGAAGCCTGGACCAAGCACTCATCTTCTGAGCATTGCCCCCCGGAGTTACGGGGTGACACAAGTGTCAGGACAAGGAACAGAGCCAAATACGGAGACCGAAGACGACACCTAACATATGATCCGATAACACCTGATCTGCCTAGATTGGGAACGGGTAGAAAGGGGAGTGAAGGAGAAGGCCTGGGTGCCTCATAGGTGCAAAGATTCCATGGCACAAGGCAGCATGGCAGACAGGCTGAAACCAGAATGAGAAGACAATATTAGCCAGATGGTAGCTGGAAAATTCTGCAGGGGGCAGACCGTGGACACCTGGCACATGATGACAAGGATGTGGCCTGCATTCGGAAGCCACACGTGGTGTAATGAATCAAAACAGGAAAAGTGAACAACGACCATCAAAAACACACCACCAACACACACACACACACACACACACCTCAAAGATTTAACCCAGTCTCTATCACACAACAACAGCCACCTCTGAACAGGGCCTTCAGTTTCAAGAAATCTAGTGCTGCTATGAAATGAACTGTCTTATCAAGGCCTGGAGGTGGGCTGAGGGGAGGGTGGTCATGGGCCTGAAAATAACTTGAGAGACCATGCCAGCCTCAAACATTCAGATGCAAAGAACAGGGTAGTGATTCTCGGGGTTTGCTGGCATGTTTTGTTTTGTTTTGTTTTGTTTATTTTTTTAAGAGGATGAGCCAGATACTGAGAAGTGACCTGGTCTACCTTTCAGCAGACAGATTACTCCACAAGCCATGAATTAGTCACTAACCAAAACCTTAGATACATGCTCACATACATGCAAATCATAATACTTAGATAATGACTAGGACAAAGGAGCCAAGGGCAGAACACTGGCATGCACACACACACACACACACACACACACACACACACACAGCAGTCACCTTTGCTTTACCCTGAATTATCCATTGCCATCATTGCTTCCTGAAATTTCTAATGCTTAAAAAGCAAAAGAAGGCTGGGGGGATTGCTCAGGGTTAAATCCTTGCTGCTCAAACAGGAGGACTGGGCCTTGGAGTCTCCAAATCCACAGAAACGCCAGGTGAGCAGAATGGCTTGCCTCTAATTCTAGCTTCAGAAGGTGGAGGCAGGCCATCTCTAGAGCAAGCTAGCCAGTGAGACTGGACACATCAGCATTCCCAGGGTTTGACTGATCCTGCCTCAAAGGATAAGGTCAAGAGTGGTGGAGGAAGATTCCTGAGAGCAACCTTGGACTGCGTGTGCATACACTCACATATACATGTGTACACACACACACAGTGCCGCGGGGGGGGGGGGGGACAGAAAAAAGCAAAAGATCAAGAGGTGACCAGCTGATGAAGCAGAAAGGTCGTCAGAAAAGTTAAAGTTTGGCGTAGCTCAGAATAACAAAAGGAAATAGGGAAATAGTATAATACTAAAAAAGAAGCATGAATCAAAAATAATCACATTTCAAACTATTTCACTGGGCTTATGGGGTCTCCCAAATCTACCCTGTGTTTTTATGAGCTGAAAGAAAACAGTCTCACATTTTATTAGAAAGACCATGCTCCTGTTACTGCTGGAGGACGGGACTACCAGACTGACCTTTAACCTCTAACCTGGGTGATACATCAGCCACATGGGAGCTTGCTGGGCTTCTGAGGAGTTATTGAGAAGCCTCTCTGGGCTTTCTTTCTCATCCACAAACAATAAAGCTGAGCTTTTCAAATTTATGTTAAGCACAGAGATTGTTTACTTATCTTGCAGTAGGCAGGAAGGAAAAGGTGGTCGTGTACACCTTTAATCTTAGCAGAGGAAAGCAGATCTCTGTGAAGGCAAGGGTAGTATAAACTGATCCAAATTTCTGGCCAGCCAGAACTGCATAGTGAAATCCTGTCCCCAAAATGAATAAATGAAGATTTAGCCCATTTAAAAAAATATTTTTATTTATCTATTTAATTACTTACCTGACGGTGTGCATGTATGTACTATATGCCCTGGGATTATGAGCTAAAATAGACATCTATGTGCACTCTTAGAGAACAGAAGAGAGCACTGGGTGTTCCCCTCTGTCCTGCTTCACCTCTTCCTTCGACACAGGGTCTCCCCAGGAACCTAGAGCTCTAGTTGTCTTCACAAGGCTGAAAAACATCAAGCCAAGGGACTTTTCTGTCCCTGCCACCAACTCAGAGCTGGGGTTACAGACACATTCAGGACACCTGGCTTGTTAAGTGGAAGCCAGATTCTGCACGCTAGTTCTCAAGTGTGGGCGACAAGTACCCTTAACTGCTAAGCCATTTCTCCAACCCTATCTTCCATTGCAATAACAAAATACCTGTGGCCAGGTACTTTATAACGTAAAGAGCTTTTCCTGACCCACATCTTTAGAAGATTTCTAGTGAAGGTCTCTACTGGCTGGTTTTGTGTGTCAATTTAACACAAGTTAGAGCCATCAGAGAGGAAGGAGCCTCCGCTGAAGAAATGCCTCTATGAGATCCAGCTGTAAGGTATTTTCTCAATTAGTGGTCAATGGGGGAGGACCTAGACCATTGTGGGTGGTGCCATCCCTGGGCTGGTGGTCCTGGGTTCTATAAGAAAGCAAGTTGAGCAAGGCAGGGGAAGCAAGGCAGTAAGTAGCACCCTCCATGGTCTCTGCATCAGCTCCTGCCTCTGGGTTCTGGGTTCCAGGCCTGCCTGAGTCCTTATCCTGACTTTCTTCAATGATGGATTGTGATCTGAAAGCATAAGCCAAATAAACCCTTTCCTCCCCAACTTGTTTTTTTTTTTTTTTTTTTCAGTCAAGATGTTTCATCATAGCAATAAAACCCTAATAGAGACAGGGCCTCATGGCTGCAATACAATGGTGGATGCAGAAGATGTCAGGTGGAGGGACAGGAAGTGAGACAGCTGAGAGGGGTCAGCTGCTCCTGTGATACTGTCTTTTGTGAACAACTAGAAACCCAATTTACTCCAGTAAACAGGTAAGTAGTCCCTTGTTAAGGGCACTCATGACCCAATCTGCTGGAGCCCATTTCTGGTCCTTTTTTTTTTTTTTTAATGCTTCTTTTTTGTTTATTCTTCTCTCATATATTACATCCCATCCACAGTTTCCCCTTTCTCCTCTCCTCCCAACTCTCTCCACCCCCTTCTCTCTCCCCCAGATGCACTCCTCCTCTGTTTTCCTTCAGAAATGAGCAGACCTCCCGGGGATATCAATGGAACACAACACAGCAAGGTACTGTAAGACCAGGCACAAACCCTCATGTCAAGGCTGGAAAAGGTAACCCAGTAGGAGGAAAAGGGTTCCAAGAAGCAGACCAAAGAGTCAGAGATACTCTACTCCTGCTGTTATGAGCTGTTATGAGTCCCACAAGAACCCCAAGCTATGTAACTATAACATATGTGCAAAGGACCTGGGTCAACCCATGCAGGCTATGAGCCCTGCTTAGTTGATCTGTGAGCTCTTTTCTCGTGATGCCCTCTGCTCCTCTGGCTCCTACAATCCTTCCTCCTCGTCTTCTGTTGAGTTCCCTCAGCCATGCCTAAGGATTGACTACATAGACCCCACTTCTTGAACGTCCTTCCTCTTTCCAGAGCTGTCACTGGGGACTGCAGTGGGCAGTCTTAATTATCAACTTGACATTTCACAATAGAAACATGACTGAGAGAGGCTATGAGGAATTTCCTGGGTTAGATTAAGTGAAGTGTGAAGACCCAACCTAAGCATAGGCCATGGGAGCGAGGCGATGGGCTGGAGCCAGGACTGAATAAAAGGAGAAAACAGCACAGCATCATCCTTTCCTGCCACCGTACCGACACTTCCTCAAGTTGTTCTTGTCACGAGACTAACATAGCAGCCAAATTTCAGGTGCAGGAATGATACCATACTCAAATCCTCCTGCTTTCCCATCTTCCAATCAGCCAGGCCTCTCTGATCTCTTACTGGGGAAGTGTTCCCTTTAGGTAATTGTCTCCCTGAAAGCACTAAGCATGTTTTGGGTTGGGTTTGGTTTATTTGTTTGTTTCAAATGAATGTCTTCAGCAATGGTGCCTCCCGCTAAGGAACAACAACTCCCTACAGGAGCAAAAGTCACCATCATTTGTCAAGGAATTTGACTCCATCCAGAAAACATCTCCCCAAGAAAGCACCCCTAAACATGCAGCAACATAATATAGCTTTTCTGCGTCAAAATTCGCCCTTCCTGTGGCGAATGCTGCCTCTGGTGAGGGGCTGAAAATTAATGTACCCGGGCCAGGCAAAACAGAAAATTATTTGGGGGGTGGGCATGGGAGGGGCAGAATTTAACTTCAGTACTTTTTCTTCTGTTTTTCCATTGGACTTTTGTTCGTAGCTTCAGCTGGGAGAGAGCGAGTGCACACATTTAGTTTGGAGTTTATGAGTTCATATTTTATAATTAACGTTGCCAACAGGGGAGTTTGATTAATGCCGAGCAGTGGATTTTGAGCAATGTTCCATACAAATTGCCAAATTTAGCAATAAAGTAAATTGGTGATGTGAACATCATTAGTAGAATGACTACTTAAAATTCAAATCATCTGAGCCACAAATCCATTATTTGTGTAGAAGGGAGGAAGTATCACATTTGGTTTTATTTCGCTCTCAACCACATGTTGTCTACCACCAAGCTGAATATAACAAAACTTCTACAGTGGGCTGGCACAATATTTCAGAGCAGCCCAGATACTCACACATATGCATGCACGTGCACACACAAAGGGGCTGTGATAAAGACAAACGCTAAACGGTGAGTTCTCATTATTGCAAATATAAAAGTCTATAACAATCTCTTTCAACCAATGGTTGTGGTGTGTTTCCTAATGTGCTATGCACACAGACACTTCCCGTGCAAACTCATGTGGGTGAGCTCTTTCCTGTCACCACTCACAGTACCTTATTGTCACCCTGGACCTCGCCAAGCCTCTGCCGAAGTTCTTTAATCTCTTCTCCCAGATGCTTAGTCCTGTCCTGCGATTCTCTCAGCAGCTGCGCAAGATTAGCCTGGAAATATCAACACAGCACAACAGCAATCAGTATGGAGGTATGAACCAATGTGTGCTTTCCTGATGGACGGATGCGACATCCATCTCAGCTGCATCCTATAGAGCCCAGTGTGAGTTAACGTGTGTGTGAAAGCAACAAGCATTCAAGCCGCACTGTGATGGCTCAAGGAGACTGGGGTGACGTGGGCAGCAAACCTCCATTATTTAGGGAGGCTCTTTGTTTCTCAAATGGCTTACAAGAGCAGACAGGTTGCAGAGGAATCAGTCGTATTGGACTATTTCAAACTTTTCCTAAGAGCTTGTCACTAAGATGTCTATCCTGGGGGGGGGGGGGTTGCTGGGCAAGCATGAGGACATGAGTTCAAATCCCTAACACCCACATTAAAAGCCAGGTGTGGCTGTGTACACAGATGTCATCCTAGGGCTGAGGGGGAGGAGACAGGAAAGGCTCTGGGGCTTGCTGGCTGCCAGCCTAGCTCTAAGCTCAGTGAGAGACCCTGTCTTGAGGGAATAAGTTATGAGTAGATCAGGACACATGATGTCCTCCCCTGACCTTTTCACCCTCACAAGCATACACTTGCACATATATACCCCACACATACATGCAAGTAATAGAACATCCACTTTCAAATTGGATAGTGTTCAGTTCTCCAGGTAGGGCCAGCAATGTATTTTCTCACTTCTGTCATTTCTTCTGCTCCTCCAGATGTGTCTTGTTAAATGAGCTCTTCTTTGCTCTTTCAGTGCCCAGACTTTGTGTGTGCACTTGTGTTGTGTGTGTGTGTGTGTATGCATGCATGTTTGCACATGCAGCAGGCAGAGGTTGATATCAAATGTTTTCCTCAATTGTTCTCCGCCCTTTTTTTTTTTTTTTGAGACTCTCCCACTGAACCTAGAGCACACCAAGACCACTAGGCCAGTGGTTCTCAGCCTGCGGGGCATGACCCCTTTTGAGGGCTACATATCAGATAGCCTGAATATCAGATATTTAAATTGCAATTCATAACGCTTACTTCATCAGTGCAGTTATGAAGTAGCAATGAAATAAGTTCATGGTCGGGGGTCAGCACAACATGAGGAACTTTATTAAAGGGTCGCAGCATGGGGAAGGCTGAGAACCAGTGCTTTGGGCTATCTGGCCAGTGAGGCCCAAGGATCCTGCTTTCTGTGCCTCCTCAACAATGGGATCACAGTTGTACACTGCTGTGTCTTCCTTTTACCTGTGTGCTGGTGATCACACTCAGGTTTGTTTGCAGCAAACACATTACCCAGGATGCCATCTTCCCAGGCTAAATGCCCAGAATTTTGGTTGCCATTCTAAACGGCAGCCATCTCCAACATCGGGATCCAGTTGTGGCTCTTTAGAATCCAGGGCTGTCTCCCATCTCATTGTTTCCTTATGGTGGTTCACGTAATGCCAAAGAGCCCAGGTTCCTGCTTTCTCTTCCAGTCTTCAGAACAGAACCACGCCCACAACCACCTCAAGCTTCCTCTCCCACAAGCATCACCCATCTCTTGTCCATACCTTGTGTGTGTGTGTGTGTGTGTGTGTGTGTGTGTGTGTGTTGGGAGGAGGAAGGCTTACCTAGCCAGTCAGCTCCATTCCTTTCCCCAGAGCAGCACAGCTGATGCCTGATGTGCACTCAACCTCTTTTAGAATTCTCCTGAACTTCTGACAGCCCCTATTCAGCTTCATGCTTCCCCCCCACTCAGCCTTCAGCTGGCCCCCAATCTCTGTTCTGCAGAAAACAACCCTGATTATACAACCCATCATTGTTCTGATGTCCACCCCACTGGCCGTGTTCTTGTCTACCTTTAGCAAAGACAACCACTGAGCAAGATGACCATTCATGCCAGGCTTGTGCATGGGTGAGTGTCTAAAAACCTCAGAGTGAGGATGAAGGAAGGAGAAAGCTGGCCTCTCGCAGAAATCACTCAAAGAGGCATACAGGGAGATACGTCCCAGATTCCTTCATGCTGAAGCTGAGGGAACCCAAAGGTATAAATGGACAACCCATCTCTAGTGGCTGCATCTCCAAGGCTTTCAATGTTACACACTTCAGGGAACAATTCCGTTGGGTAGCAAAGGAAAGAATATACAGATAAAATTCTCACCCATTCTTGACTCCCCCTCCTTCAGGCCTCCACAGCCCATTGGCTGGGATGACATTCTGCCTCTTCCTCCATGGTATCCAACTTCCATGCTTGCTTCTTTGCTTCCACATGCCAGGCCTGATTCCATCTTGGTGCCCACACCCTCTGTCAACTCCTTCAGGCTTTTGTATAGAGGTCACCAGTCCCCACAGGACACCCCCTTGGACCATTTGATTTATCATGGCCCCCCTCCGTGGGCTCCTGTGCCTTTTGTCTGAGGTGCGTGCCGTCTCCTAACATACCATATAATTTACTTCATGGTTTATTGCTCGCTGTTTATTTCCTAACTCCCTCTCCCTGCTAAAGCATAAGTTCCATGAAGGGCGAGAAACTTAGTTCTCTCTCCTCCCCTCTCCCAAAATGCTCCATAGCACAGATAAAAGAGGAAATGAGAAGCTGAGTTGGATATTCTGGCCTCAGCATCAGGGTTAAAAAGCAATGACGACTGAATCCAGTCTCTAATAACCCAGACCCTTGCCTGGGACCAGCCCTCAGCCCCTGTGTTCCAGGATCCTTTCTGTTTCTCCATTCTACAGTGCATTCTAAATTTTAAACCCCACATTTGCATGGCTCAGAGCTTCCCATTTCCCCAGAATTCTGCTCTCATGAAATAAAATGTTGATGGTAGATGAGGAAGGCTAGATTTCCCCTTGGTTGACAGAGAAACGAGGAACCATTGCTGCCAATGGACTGGAAAGTCCTCTGTGGGGAGTGGAAGTTACTTCCCTGTTTTGTCCCTAGCTGCATGGGAAATTTCTCCATCTGCAGAAGGGAACTAATCCTGCACCTTCCATTGGTAACCTGAAGTGTCCACAGTAAACACAGAACGTTGAAGCCCAGGCTGGGCATCCAGTGGGTGCTGCTTAAAGCCCTCCTCCGTGACTCTAACTCAGGCACCCAGAAGACAAGAGTTATGGGAACATGAAAGATCCCTCCTTGGCCACATTTGACTCTTTATGATTCTGTACCTGCACTGTTCATTCTTCCTTCCTTCATTTACACAAATGTTCATTCGGCGTCTGCTTTGTGCTAGGCACCATCTTAGCAACAAACAAAAGAGGCAAAACTCTGTGGTCTTGTGACCTCGCGTGTAGCTGATTACACGTCACATTACACAGCACAGGATGAGAGTAGCTCACTAGGTTGGGTATTAAGCTTCTAGAGAAACAGGAAGCAAGTACAGGAAGCAGAGAGTGCTGAGGAGACCACACTGAAAAGGAGATTGTGGACCTTGTGTCCATCCTTGGGGAAGGATCCAGGCAGGGAAGGGGCATTCCTTTGCCTTACATCTCAAGTTCTTTGGGGGGGGAAAACAGTTCAAAGACACAAGACAGGCTGGATACAGGGACCCAGGTGAAAGTAAGAGGTGTTCTTACATTTTCTTCTTCTTTCTCTTTGCCTCACTTCCACTGAACCCGAGAAAGTTCCCAGGCCTTAGCTCACGGATGCTCTCAGTGAGTCAGCAGCAGCACCCTCCAAAATGGAAGGGCAGGCACCAAGTGGGAAGGATGGTCTCCAGGGAGAAGCTATAGCCACCTGTGCTGCCACCTGTACTCCCCCACCTGTGCTGCCACCTGTACTACCACCTGTACTGCCACCTATGCTGCCACCTGTACGGCCACCTGTGCTGCCACCTGTAGTGCCACCTGTACCTTTCCGTGAACAGCAAACAAAACTCAAAAGCAAACCAAAGCATAAAGCCTGCCACACCCCTAGAGTCCCCCTTTTCAATCAGTAATGGCTTGATCCCCTTTGGGGCAGGAAAAACCTGACATTCAGGAACCACTGCCATTGAATTAGTAAGCCCAGGATAACTCAATCTCATGTAGCAAAAGAGCAGCACTCCAGTCTATCCCTGATCAATGCTTTTGTGCAATGCAGCCATCATGAGTTATTAGGAAAATAAATTTAAGAAAACCCCAGGTGTTTTTTGTGCCCGAAAGATGTTCTAAAAAGCCTCTGAAAATTTGTTCCTAGTTTCCCTGTCTATCTTGCCTAGAACCAGAAACAATTAGGTTGTGTCAAGGCTCTGGACCTAGGGGCCTCACTCTGAGAAGTGATGACCCTGGTGATCCTGGACATTTTGGCATAGAGCAGGGCAGATACTCAGGATAAATACCCCAGATCCCAGAAAATGCTGGAGTAGAGGCCAGGGCTACAACAGGGAAGGCATTCGGAAAACCAGAACCACATTATGAAACCTTATTTAGTCTGCATCCCAACTGAAAGCCATGCAAGCAAAATATAGCCAGGTACTGCCATCACCCACAACACAGTGCAGATGGTCAGTTGGAATCACAATACATTTGGGGCTGTGAGTTCAAGGTAAATCTACCCCAGCCTTGAACTTGACCTCAGGAGAGAAGGAGCACCCTTGCCTTAAAGCTAGTGACTGTAAATCTTTTTATACTCATCAGGCAGAGTTGTCAACACACAGTCTTTCTCTATTCAAGCCCTCCACCTTCTCAACTCCGAAACAGTAACTGAAAGCCAGAAAATGACTATTCTGCTAAGGAACCCAATTCCTTGAGATACACCTTAAAGGTGGCAGGAGGCGGGTGGCACATTTCAAAGAGCTTGGGATAGAGGAGGAAAAGTTCACACAATCCTTCGACCAAAAATAACACCCGTGACTCACACACTCGCTCTAACAATCCATCAAGCGAGCAGGTGGTGGCTGCTTATAATTTATCAGCTATGCAGAGCGCACTGTTCTGCCTGTTATTGAGAAGGACTCTGTGGCCATCAGTTTGGAATAGCACTTCTTGAAGGAAATGTCAGGGAGGATGTGACAAGGCACGATGGCTTCAGAGGGAAGGGAGACAGGCCCAGGAGAACACTTCCTTTCCATCCCCAGGGCAGGTGGTGACATACAGAGGAGCCTCTTTTAAATATTCAGGTCAAGCTAGAAAAGGTTGACATGGTCTGCTTGATAGTACAGAATACAGTGTGCACACTATGGACTCCTCGCCCTTAAGTCCTTCTGTCTGAGAGTTAGCCTACTGAAGTTGTAACAGAAGACCAATGAGGGGGTCCAGCCACTGATGACTGAGTTCAATCCCTGGAATCCATCTGGTGGAAGGAGGTAACGAACTCCCACAGCTTGTCCTCTGACCTCCACACATGTGCTCTGGCACATGTGAACATCCACAAATAAATAAGTAAAATATACTAAAACATTTTCATTGTGACGGAGGAGGGAAGAGAGATCTGATAGAATTAAGATGGGGAAGAGAGGATACCCAGAAGACTTGATGCTCTACCGAAGGACCAGAGCTTTCAACTGCCTATGACACCAGGTCCAGAGGCTCATACACACTCTCACACACATGCACATACACATGTAGACATGAACTTATGTGAGGAGCAGGTGTGGCAGCAGTCCCAAGATGGCGCCCGGGACTGCAGCTAAGTCTTATGACTTGTACCTGACTTCCTCATACACCTGAAAATAAGCCACGACCATCGTGAGAGCTGCGCAGGTGCACCATGATGCTGGCGGTGTAAACAAGTCCATATTTGGTGGAGACATGCCCCTGCTGCCCTGATTGGCTGAAGCTGTGTGCCTGGTGAGGTGACATGACCTGCTGTGAGTGGATGGGAACTGAGAGTATATAAGCAGACCTCCCTGGGTTCCCGGGGTCCCCATAGCAGCATCGAGGCATTCCTGCAATAAAGGCTGTTGAGAAGAATCCGACCGTGTTGTGTCTTCCTTGCCGGCCAAGGTGGGCACAGCAAACATACAGTCAGCATCTAACCTTAGTAGCAAGCAGGTAGAGATGAGGCTTAATGGCTATTGGCACAATCTACTCTGGAGAGCCTTTCCTTTAAGAAGGGGAAGCTTGGGTCCCAGGACAGGGTGGATGGATGATGTATGCTGGGCTGGCTAGTTTTTCGTATCAACCTGACACAAGCTAGAGTCATCTGGGAAGAAGGGATCTTAATTGAGAAAATGCCTCTGTGGGCAAGTCTGTGGTGCATTTCATTGATTGATGAATGATATGGGAGGGCCCAACTTACTGTGGACAGTGGCACCCCTGGGCTGGTGGTCCTGGGTGCTATAAGAGGGCAGGCTATGCAAGCTGGTAAGTAGCATTCCTCTATGGCCTCTGCATCGGTTACTACCTCCAGGTTCCTTCCCTGGCTTCCCTGAATGATGAACTTACAAGCCGGAATGTGAAATAAAACCTTTACCCCCCAAAGTTGCTTTTGGTCATGGTACTTTATATCACAGCAATAGAAACCCAAAGACAGATGTGTGCCTGCTTAGGTACATCTCCCCAGGCCAACTCTATTGTGACAATAGTGTGCCCTGGGGATGTTCTGCACAGGGTCATTGTCACAACCTCTTGATAGCTCATATGAATGCATCAGGGAGCCAGCACTTCTCACCTAAACCTCTTAGCCACCTTCCGGTAGGAAATCTCACTAGAGAGGCTCGGCCTCCCTGCTGCAAGTCCTCTGAAATCTATTAGATACACATGATCTTAATCACTGAGCCATGGAAAGGTCAGTCTACATCATAATATAAATAGTGTTTGGGCTGGAGAGATGGCTCAGTCTCAGCAGTTAAGGATGTGCACTGTCCTTCCAGAGGACCCAAGTTCAAATCCTGGTACCCATACCCATAACTGCCTGCCACTCTAGCTCCAGGAGGAAACAATACCTCTGACCTCCACAGATAACCACACTCACATGCACATAACACACACACACACACACACACACTTAACAAATAATAATTTTGTAAAAATGTATTCTTCTCTCAAATAGTGCATCCTTAACGCATCCTCCCCTCCCTCCCCACTTTCTCTTCCTTCCCCTCCTCCCAGTCTTCCCACACCTCCCTTCTGCCCCAGATCCACTGCTCTTCTGTTTCCCTTCAGAAACAAATGAATATCTATAACGTAGATTTTAAATGACAGAGATGAGAAGATAAGTCAATGGGAAAAGCTGTACAAGCACGGGAACCTGAATTCCAGCTCCCACATAAAACGCCAGTATGGTAAGGATGTTTGTAATCCCAGTGTTGGGGAGGCTGAAATAGAGACATCCTGCAGCTCTCTGGCCAGTCAATCAAGACAATGAGAGAGTGCCAGGTCCCAGGAGAGACCCAGTCTAAGGACAAGAACGGCTCCCAAGGCACACACCCAAGATTGACCTCTGAGCTCCACATGCACATATGAACACACACACACACACATTCTCTCTCTCTCTCTCTCCCTCCTCTCTCTCCTCCCCCCCTCTCTCTCTCATACACACACTATATGAATAAATAAATGATGTATACAAGGAAGCCCTATAACATACCTCTCAATATGCAGACCCATCAGAATAGGAAGTCAAAAGTAAAACGAAAATAAAATGAGACAGGAAAGAAAAGCAAATCCCTGACTTCATCAGGAAAGAGAGGAGGAAATGCAGAGCAGATTCCGAAAGCACGGCCGAGCTGTATCACACTAGGAAGTTTAATCCCTGGGCCCCAGGAATTCATAGCTTCCATAGGGCAGAGTACTAGAAAAAGCAAAACTACATTTAAACAATATATTCCCACCCCACATTTGATGAGGCGTCAGTGTTCTTAAGGCCTATGATTGATGGCAAATTTAATTGCAGTTCTTACAGTGTTGCTTTGGTCTAGTGGCAATGCCTATGTTCACAGTAATTGAGGGAAACTTGATTAGCGAGGGCCCCCGTTCAGAGAGACTGCCAAAGCTTTAGCCTCCGTTACATTGGCAGGCTTCTTATTTCCAAACACCAGCCACTGAGAGCATGTTCTGCGCATAGTCTGGGGCAGCACAAGAACTCAGCAGCCTCCTCCTACCCCAGTTTCCCCTGTACTCAAAGAGGAATGCCTCTCCAGGCAAACCTATTGATTGGCTTTGGGGAAGGTGCAGTTCAAACAAAGATTTGCCTGAGTTAGGACATTATAGTTTTGCTTCTGCTTGCTAGAGGTCCCCAGACTATTGCCCAAGTGTTTTAGACTTGGGGAGTCGGGATGGCTAGCTGAGGAGACTGCCCCCAGCAAAGAGACTGGGAGTCTTAAACTATACATAAGTCTCCATGTTGTTATTAAACACCAAGCAGGACCCCCAAAAGCTCCTGAAACATTGTGGAGCCTATGAGTCATGGGCACTCCCACACTCCATGCCAAATTGCTGTGAGGATTTGTAGATCATGAGAGGGAAGATGGAGCCACAGTCATGAGGGGGAGGGCTGGAAACAGCTGGACCTCGCCTGCCTCCCTAGCTTCCCTGGTGCGACAGTTAAGTCACTGCCTTCAAAGTGGTTATAAAAGAACACCTCAAAGCACTTGGAGTCTTTGAAGGAAGTTTTAGGTTCTCTGCATCAAACTAGGATTAGTGTACAAAGTCATTCTGATTTGTGGGCCCTGGGGACTAAAATAAGCTTGACCAAGACGACTTTGCTACCAGAATAAAAGGCTCCCTCCTTTCCTGAACAGGGCCACTCTACACTCCATGTCCCCAGAGTTGTCATCTTGTGCATGTCACTGTATAAATAAGCCATTCCTTTTTAGAGGCAAGAAAGCAAAGGCTCCCTAGTGAGCCAGGAGAGACGCCTCCCAGGGTACTTGTGCTTGAAATCAAACAACCAAAGACAAAGATATTAAAGATATGTTTGACTGTCTGTTCTAGAAGGAGTTGTCGGGGAGGACGGGTGTGCTGATGTGACCCAAAAGAATCTCTCATCACCTAAAAAGATTAACCCAAGAGCATCTTGATTCCCCTTTGTCTCCTTCACGGAAAGTGCTTGTTTAGCAAAAGAAAAATATTTAAAGGGCCGTTGGAGATCTTCTCATGATCTCTCCGCACAGTGCAAAGGGGCGCACTGTGTACAGTTCTGCCTGGAGTAACGGGAAGACGTTTTCATTTCAATATCCCACGAGAAGCTATTAGTGCAATCGCTGTTGTCTGGGTTTTTTTTTTTTTCCTCAGCTTCTTTAACGGGTGATTTGCCACTGGAAATTGAGTTGTTTGAAAAAGAATTCCAAGGGCCAAAAGGGAGGCATGACAACTATATTCCTAGGACTTACAAGCGTGAAGTTCAAGTCTGTCTTTTTAAGGAGATTAAGAAGGAAGGGGGAAAAAAAAGCCAGACAAAATTACGGTCAGAGGCTAGTAGCCACCAGAAACCAGGGTAACTTATATAACAGGCACCCCGACCTTGGCACAATTGGCACCATGATGGAAGTGCTGTTCAGGCCATAAATCTTAACACTTAGACAGAACCACCTAGCAAAACAAAAACAAAGACCTAAAGACCTAATCCATTGACGTCCATAGTTCTGGAAGCCCCCAAAAGCACTATCCTTGCTTTTTGGCTTCTGACGTCTTATTTCTCCTACCTGAAGCTTGTCAACCCAGGTTCAACTCCGGTGCTTATAAACTTCACTCTGAAGAAGGTTCAGAGAGCCTCGACACCAGTGTTGTCATAGTCAGCTGCTGAAGACTTTCTATTAACTCACACCAGTATCAGAGTAGTCTTCTGTGGTGGATACTCTACAACAGTACAGTGTAAAAACCCTGCCTCCATCTCTGTTTCTCTACCACTGCTTAGCTCTGAACAGGACTCTTGAAATGGGCTAAGACTAACAGTGGTGTCCACGGTTTGTCCCTGCTAATGTTTTAGCAATCTAAAACTCAAAGCTAGAACCAAAACCCTGAACTAAACTGCCACATCACACAGTCTTCCAGAGTCTAGTCTTGTTCTGTGAGCCTGCTGTGTGGCCTGGGAGTATCCCAAGAAAACTGCAAAAGACCTGGTATTCAGTACCTATTCACCGGCTACCAGGCAAAGCCTGTGGGGTGTTTATTCTTGGTTGTCAGCTTGACGACATCTGGAATTAACTAAAACTCAAGTAGCTGGGGAAACTGATAAGGGATTTTTCTTAATTAAATCATTCCAAGTGAGAAGACCCACCTTTAATTAGGCTCCTTTGACGGGGGAAAGGTCTACCTTTAATCTGGGCCACATTTTTTGCAGTCATTAGACAGCCTTTGTTGAATTAACCAGACCATAACCTGTAAACCACTCTAATAAATTGCATATATTTGATTGATCTTGGACATTATAATTTTGCTGCTTCTTGGTAGTGGCTCCCAGAATAACTCCCAAGTGTTTTGATTATAAATTATTGATATGTAGGATCATTCTATGAGTTCTGTTCCTCTGAAGAGCCCTGACCGATTCAGCACAGTAGAGGCCTTCCTGCAGAAGTCGCTCAAAGGAACTTTATGACTATGTCTCATTATTATCTTCCTTTTGACGAGGAGGCAATGGAGGCTCAGAAGGGTTACTCAGCTACTCGGCTTTCCACAGGTCAGCCAGCCAGGAGCAGAATATTAACTTGAATTCATTGGACTGGAAGATGCCATCAAAGCTCATGGCACTACCTTCTTGTAAGGTACATCTTAGGTGAAAGCAGGGCTCACACACGTGGGCATGAACACTTTTATGTCCTCTTAGAAAGCACACGGTGCTCCAAGGGCTAAGAATGTGTTGTTTTCTATCGAAATATGTGACTGACGAACCCTTAATCCTTTACAGATGCTAACATACAGCCTGTGAAATGAATGCCAAGGATACACGGGGAGGCCACAGAGGCACCATGACTCTATGAAATGGTAGGCAAGTTTTGGTGACAAGCCCATGAGCTTCTTCTAGAGTGAGGACCTGTGGCTTTGGACTGGTTTGCAGAGACATCTCTGATTCCTGAGAGGATGAGATAATGGAGAAGGTGGGACAAGGGATGGTCACAGCATCTCTCTTCCAAGAAATGAACAGGGAAGATCCTAGTAAGGTCAGAAATGGCTACTGCTGACTCAAGGACGATGAGGCAGCAAGAAGCCAAGTGGGCATCTTCTTTCCAGTGTGCACATCTTGTGATCTCCACGCTGCCTCCGTTAACTTGGCAGTTCAGTCTGGCTCAGTGCCATCGGTTCATGCCAGGTGCGTTCATTTTGCAGCTGGAGGGATAAACACTGCTCCTTCTGCCTCATATCTGGGATCAATACACAATATAGGCTAGGAGGCACTGGGTCAGGAGCGTGCCTAACCTACTTCCTGCTCATGAAGCAGTTCAGGAAATGAGTGTGGCTCCTTCCCTTACAAACACATGTACTGTCTGGTTTGGGCTAAATGAGGAGGGAAGTTTCCAAGGGAAGTCACCTTAGAATCAGTGTGTAAAAAAAAAAAAAAAAAAAAAAGGCAGCTGATGTTCTTCCCCATTCTGAATAGCCTGGTGTAAAGTGACTTAAACACCACCAGTCAAAACCATTCACCTGCCCATTAACTAACATGAAACAAAATTTTAAAATATTTTAAAGGGGAAAAGACCTCTTTTTTTCTGATACCAAGACTATGCTCCACTATTACTTATTCCCCCAGTACTCAGGCAGAACATAGGGGCCACAGTTTTCTCTCCTTTGTATTGTCGACCATCCTGCATTTAATGATGCATTTTCCTGACATAACCACAGTATCTCCATTAGACTTAACAATGACTATATTCTTGGTCATTTATACCAAGATACCTTGGGAAGGGAGGGGGCTGACACCAGGACAAGGTGAGAAAAAGGGGTGGTGACTTTGACAATACAAGTTCAACAGGTCAAGGGTTTTGCTCTGGCTTTCCCACTCCCAGATCCTTCCTATCAAAATAAGCACTAGGCCCATGCAAGGTGCTCAATAAGATTTTCCTGAGACCCAGCAGTCACCACTAGCAGCTGGGGTGCATGGCGGAGTTCACACTCCATTTCTGCACCAGCTAGTCGCATGCCTTCTACTTCCTGTGTATATATGACTTCTTTGATCTCCATAAGCTTCCAGTTCCACCCTGCTCGGATAGCACGGACTATAACCATAACCTGCCACACTTGGAGTTCAACAAGGTCACCCACAGCAGCCGTAACATAGTGAGAATGGATGAACAATAAAGTTACTATACTTAGTGTATGTTACTCAAAGATCACTTCAAAGGGAACATAAAGCAGGTGACCGTGGCACTATCTACCAGTACCCAGGCCGTGGGCACAGTGAGAGCCACCTCAGCTCTGTGGAAAGCCTTATCCAGCCTGTCTAAGCCTAAAGTGAGTCCTAGCACAATCCTGGCCTATACTCTCCCCCTGAGACCCAGGGAACTGCCTTTTTTCTCAAGGCTAAATGCATGATGTCCATATTCAATGTGGTTAGTGGCCACATTGCCTACTCTGAGGAGAAAGGAGGCCACTAAGAGAAAAGAGGGTAAACAAGAGAGTTGACATGGAGGACAGACCTAGGCGCAGTCACCCTGGTCTTCCTACTCTCCAGGCCAAGGGTCACTCACACTGGTCTTCCTATATCCAAATCCAGATATATATGTTTGCCTCTTGTGAGCACTAGACAAACAATTCTGGGGAGGATCCTATGACCTAGGAACCATCGCTTTGGCCCAAGCTACTTTGAACTCCAAATGCAACCATGAGGCTCCCAAGAACAGCATGTTCTTTAGAAGGCTAGGAGCCATAGTGGACAGTTAACATCCTAGGATAGAATGAGTTTTATTTAAAGGGAGGAGGTAGAGGGATACCCAGAGGTACCTTCTTGAGGCTACTCAGTCTGGAGCACATAATTGCTGACCCCTAGCAACCCTTCCATCCTCAATGTCTAATCTAAGCCTATGATCATAATAACACCTTGGGGTTAGACAAAGAATGGGAGTATGGCCATGGTGGGCCAACCTAGAGAGTAGGGCTTGAATGCTGGGCATCTTACCATTCCTGCTCAGGGGATACAGCAATAGAAGGAAGCTGATGCTGACCACAAGGGGAAGTGGTCCCCATAGTTGCCACAAGAGCAGAGTTCTTAGGTAAGGTGAGTTTGAACTTCAGGTAAATGCCTACTTACATTTCGTCCCCATCACTGGGGATGTGTCTCCCCGTCATTGCATGGAATGCACTTTTATCCTAAAAGAGTATTCATTGGTTATCTGATTTCGAGTCTACCTGGGCACCTGACATTTTTTTATTTGCTAAACATGCCCCAGAAGAGAGAAAAGTACTAACAACCCCAGGAGACTACTGACCACATAGCCCTTGGCCCACATCATCTCAGAGCATCTGGTTCCACAAGCCCATCACAGTTCAGAGTTCTGTTACTCTGTATCTCATGGGGCTAGCGAGTGATTTCCAAGCCAGGCAGGAAGGATGCCCAGCTCCAGCTCCAGCTCCATATTAATTCCCAGAGAGATGGGAACTGAGCACCATATTAAAAGCCACAGTGCTCATGTTTGGCACCTTGAACTTGTATTTTTAGAACCGTAAGGATGCGGCTTGACAGACTTACTGGAATTCATCAGATTCTCCTCAGTAAATGTAAATGTGTCATTATAAAGTCACAGAATGTGAATGCACTTAAAACTGGAAAACTCCTTCATGAATACTAACAAACTCTGAAATCACAGGGAAGATGACTGCCTACAGCTATTGAAAACACCCAGCAAGCCAAGATTAAGGATTTCAGTTTTTTAAACGGTAATGATAAACTCCCATGTAATTTTGTTTAGAAAAAAACATCAATTAGCCACACAGAAAAATTAGACTTCAGATCAAACATGGAGCATTATAAACTAGTCACACAGAGCAGGAAGGAGTTTAGGAGTGAGTAGCATTGGACAGGTGGATGTGGATGTGGACTGCGCTGCTATTTAGGGATGAGAGTCTCATATGTGTGTGTGTGTGTGTGTGTGTGTGTGTGTGTCTGTCTGTCTGTCTGTCTGTCTGTCTGTGTCTGTGTATCTGTGTGTGTCTGTGTGTGTGCCTATGTGTGTCTGTGTGTGTATATGTGAGAGAGAGACAGAGAAAGACAAAGAGACAGAGAGTCAGAGAGACAGAGAGAGTGAGGCTGTTTACCAGCATCAGAAATTTCAAACTAATGAACCTAAGAACTGTACATTCAATACCTTGTACATTAACAATCAACTGTGTTTGCTGACACCCATCAGTTATAAACACAGGATGCTAGGGTAACCATAACAGCTGGTTTTTGTGTTCTGGGTTACACCCTCCAGTTCTGAAGTCCTGCTCAAGTGAAGAGGCCTGCCATCCCAGAATGTACCACCAGGAACATTACCGCCATCTGAGCATACAAAAACCTCTAACACATAGTACAAGGCAACATTAAAAACTGAAAATTAAAAGGTCTAAGAAAGCTGTCTTGGGGGAAAGGTCACTCTTTCACACACACATAAGAGTGAGTTCAAATTCATCCAGGAATTAACCTACTTAATACATTTACTATTAACCAGCAGTTAAAACGGAATTTTAAAAGGAATTAAATTGAGATACCCTCTTTATCATCTATCCAATTTAGACGTTCACTTTTATCAATTTAATAAAACAATTTTCACAAAAATTTCAATAGGATCTCTGTGGGAGAAACAAAGGAAGGTGTGATAAAAACATTGCTTAACTATTTGGAAAAACAGGAACAAAGAGGAAACATTGAACAAACAGAAATGAGGCAAAAGGACTGAAAAAAATCAGCCATGAAAATCAAGGCAAAGCCAAATATTTAGAGTCACAGAGGACGGCCGCAGGCTGTGTAGGAAGGTCAGCGGAGTAATCCAGAACTCAGGAATAGCCGTGTACACTTGGGGAAGTAAGAAATGGGGTTGATCGATGAACAGGGTTGGCTACCATGCAGAGAAATGTAAGAAACCACATGAGAGTGTTGATAGAAGATGTGTTTAAAAGTCTGAAGTGGGAAGGTCTTAACTGCAGAACAGCAGTTCTCCTGCCCAGCAGTAAGGAGCTGCCACTTGTGAACCCTCGAATCCCAGCTTCCCAAAGGAATCCCCCAGAGTCTGGGAATCCAGTCAGCTGGCATCTCCCCACACCTTGTCGGGCTGTGCTCAGGATCCCTTCTGCCTCACCTGATCCCTTGGACAACCACATCCTCCACAGCTTGAAAAGTTCCAGGAAAACGTAAAAAGGCGGTTTACTCCATACACATACAGTTGAGGATTCCCGACTCTTCAAACGGTGTCAAGGGACCAGTCACACCAGATCTAAGAGTTGTCAGATACCAGGACGAACCCTTACCTGCTTCCTCTTTTCAGGGGGAAGTGATGGATCTCCATCCTACAAGGAAACAAAGACCGTGTTTCACTTCCTAAGAATAAACATACGCCCAGATTCCCAACCCTCAGTTGGACCAACTGTGAGTCTAAATTCAGACCAAGCCCCATCAGCCATTCAGCTAGTAAGGTGAGGAAGCAAGCCCAACAACTCCTTAGAAATAGCTACCACTTAAGAGGGGACCCCAGAGAATCAGCTCCAGTCAAGACCAAACATGTATTTTCCAAAATGCTGTTTCTAAAAGAGAAATCTAGATGGGTCCAAATTACTATAAGGCAGAGCCTAAGTTGAAATAGTATTTCACTTGGTTAAAGTTCTTTGAAATAGAATAAAAGAAATAGTGACTGACATGCACAAAGACATAAATACATACACACACATGCACACACATGCGTATATATACATGCACATGTGCACACACAAACATGCATGTACACACACATATACAGACATACACATGCACACACATGCATACATATCCACATCCACACAGGCACACACCTGCACATGTGCACATGCACACACACACACACACACACAAGTTGCATGTGCACAAACATGTGCATGCACACATATCTACAAACACACTTATTCACATAAGCATGCACACACATTAACACAGCCACACATGTGAAAACATATAACCACATATGTGACCACACAAGCACAGGAACACACAAGTACATGTGAAAAACACACACACTCATACAACGCATGTGCACATACAGAAACACACATGCCCTAAACCTGTAGCCTTACTATGGTATCTGTCCCAAACAGGGCTGCCTTGTCTAGCTTCAGTGAGAGAGGATGCCCCTACCCTGGCAGAGACTTGATGCACCAGGGTGGGGGGATATCCAGCGGGGCCCCACCCACTCAGAGAAGGGGAGGGGGAGGGGTGAATGTCTCTGCGATAGGAGGAATGGGAGGAAGGGCAGCATTTGATATAAACAACCTATTTAATTTTAAAAAAACACACATCATACACATAAAAACACAGGGGCACACATGCATTATATGCACATATGTGCACAACTGTATATTATTTATGGTCAGAATAATCAAGCAAAGGAAGTCCAATTTGCTCAGATAAATAACACTGAGAAATTTTAGTTCTATTAGGCATTTTGACTTAGAAAAGTTGAATTCTTCTCCCATTTGTGTCTTTGGGAACATAAATATCTCAGGAGAACAAATGTCCATTAACTGAGAGCTAATTAAGAAATTATTATTATTATTATTATAGTTTTAATAAGACAGGCTCTCTCTATGTAGCCCAAGTTGGCCACAAACTCTCCATTCTCCAGTTCTAGCCTACCATGTACTGGGATTTCAGAAGTGTCCCACCACACCACACTAAATAAATACTCTGATATAGGTATCTAGGTTACTTCCATTCTAGGAATATTCTTATTTTTACTCCAGGACAGCTCAGTGATCCCAGGAAAATGATAAAATATTAACAATAGTGCCTGCACTTGGTAGAAACTGCAGTCCCAGGACTTGGGACGTGAACCCAGGAGAAGCCCAAGTTGAAGACCAGTATGAATCACGTTCCTGACCAGCCTGGGACACATAACAACAGCATGCTGACAGAGGAGAGGGCTCACATCAACAGGGGAAAGGGAAGCCAGGGTGAGAGGCCTCACTGCTTCCTCAACTTCTGTCTACCTTACATCCTTAAAAAAAAAAAACAAAAACCATAAGAAACCCAAAAGAAGCTCAAGTCACCCAGAATATGGTCACAACTGTAACAGATGTACCCTAACCATGGGGACTATGCAAAAAGCTTCAGGGGTGTTGTGGTGGATACTCTTGATTGTCAACTTGACTACATCTGGAATTAACTAAAACCCAAATGGCTAAGCACACTATGAGGGACCTTTTTTTTTTTTTTTTTTAAATTATTTGAAGAAGGAAGATCCACTTCTGATCTGGATCCTTGAGGTAAGAAGATACACCTTTAATTCAGATTTGTTTGCTTGATTGGTTGAATTGGTTTTTCAAGAGGATGTTCCTTTTGCTGCTCTGGCTGTTCTGAAACTCTCTCTGTAAACCAGGCTGGCCTTATATACAGAAATCCACCTATCTCTGGCTCCCAAGTGCTGGGATTAAAGACTTGTACTACCACCACCCAGCTTAATTCAGCTCTTTTGAGGTGGGAAGATCCACCTTTAATCTGGGCCACACCTTCTGCTGGCTGCCTATATTAAAGCCATGAAAGGAGCTTGCTCTCTTTGCCTGTTTGCTCACACTCTCACCTGCAAGTCCATTCCTTTAATGGCATTAGATTAAACTTCCCTGGGATTCTGACACATACTGAAGATCAGCTGAGACATCCAGCCTCATGGACTGAACATTTACTGGATTCTTGAACCTTCCCTTGGTAGACCGCCATGGTTGGATTAGCTAGACCACAGCCTGTAAGCCATTCTAGTAAATCCCCGATAGATAGATGATAGATAGATAGATGATAGATAGATAGATGATAGATAGATGATAGATAGATAGATAGATATTCGTTCTATAAATTCTGTCCCTCTAGAGAAATCTGACTAATATAGGTGACTTCAGCCTGTGTACAGGACCTAGGAAGCCATCACGGGATAAAGAAAGCATGGTTTAGACAGCATGGTCACATCCTGTCCAGCAGAACTCTCTGCTGTGGCAAAGCAGAACAGCAGCCACAATGGACACTCTCAACCCTTATCACCCGGCTGCCATCAGCCATCTGTGGGGTCTGAGCTCATGGAACATAAAAAAGCAAAGAGGAACTGAGTTTGTTTGTTTGTTTTTTTCCTTTATTGACAATTAACTCAGTTAAGTTGGGCCGCCGCCATGCACACCTGGCAGCCTCTGTATTAGCAGATTTAAGGTATGAATATTCTTTAAAATGAAAAGCAAAAAGTTTCTGCAAGGCAAAAGACACCGTCAATAAGACAAAAAGACCACCAACAGATTGGGAAAGGATCTTTACCTATCCTATATCAGATAGGGGACTAATATCCAATATATATAAAGAACTCAAGAAGGTGGACTCCAGAAAATCAAATAACCCCATTAAAAATGGGGCTCAGAACTGAACAAAGAATTCTCACCTGAGGAATACTGAATGGCAGAGAAGCACCTGAAAAAAATGTTCAACATCCTTAATCATCAGGGAAATGCAAACCAAAACAACCCTGAGATTCCACCTCACACCAGTCAGAATGGCTAAGATCAAAAATTCAGGTGACAGCAGATGCTGGCGAGGATGTGGAGAAAGAGGAACACTCCTTCATTGTTGGTGGGATTGCAAGCTTGTACAACCACTCTGGAAATCAGTCTGGCAGTTCCTTAGAAAATTGGACATAGTACTACCAGAGGATCCAGCAATACCTCTCCTGGGCATATATCCAGAAGATGTCCCAACAGGTAAGAAGGACACATGCTCCACTATGTTCATAGCAGCCTTATTTATAATAGCCAGAAGCTGGAAAGAACCCAGATGCCCCCAACAGAGGAATGGATACAGAAAATGTGGTACATTTACACAATGAAGTACTACTCAGCTATTAAAAAGAATGAATTTATGAAATTCCTAGGCAAATGGATGGACCTGGAGGGCATCATCCTGAGTGAGGTAACACAATCACAAAGGAACTCACACAATATGTACTCACTGATAAGTGGATATTAGCCCAAAACTTAGGATACCCAAGATAGAAGATACAATTTGCTAAACGCATGAAACTCAAGAAGAATGGAGATCAAAGTGTGGACACTGTGTCCCTTCTTAGAATTGGGAACAAAACACCCATGGTAGGAGTTACAGAGACAAAGTTTGGAGCTGTGACAAAAGGATGGACCATCTAGAGACTGCCATATCCAGGGATCCACCCCATAATCAGCTTCCAAACGCTGACACCATTGCATACACTAGCAAGATTTTGCTGAAAGGACCCAGATATAGCTGTCTCTTGTGAGACTATGCCGGGGCCTAGCAAACACAGAAGTGGATGCTCACAGTCAGCTATTGGATGGATCACAGGGCTCCCAATGGAGGGGCTAGAGAAAGTACCCAAGGAGCTAAAGGGATCTGCAACCCTATAGGTGGAACAACATTATGAACTAACCAGTACCCCAGAGCTCTTGACTCTAGCTGCATATGTATCAAAAGATGGCCTAGTCGGCCATCACTGGAAAGAAAGGCCCATTGGACACACAAACTTTATATGCCCCAGTACAGGGGAACGCCAGGGCCAAAAAATTGGGAATGGGTGGGTAGAGAAGTGGGGGGGGGTATGGGAGACTTTTGGGATAGCATTGGAAATGTAATTGAGGAAAAGACATAATAAAAAATATTAAAAATTAAAAAAAAGAAAAGCAAAAGTCCATATCAATAAGTTAATAAGAAAAGAACCACAGTAAACATACATGGTCATGAGCACCTCCGTAGGTGCCAGATCCAGCATCCTGGAAGTACATACATGCAGAACAAACAGGTGGCAAATGCATTTCTACTTTTAACTTTCTTTCATGCTTTTTGGCTTGTTCACATGTCTGAGACAAGTTCTTAGGCTTCTTACCCACTACATAGCCAAAGAAGGCCTTGAAGTCCTGATCCCCTGCCTCTACATCCCTAATGCTAGGGTTACAAGCATAGACTTAGCTACTGGCAAACTGTTTGTCGGGAAAGGCTTACTTTCTAAGAGAGCATGTCCAGACGCTCCCATAGTGTCACTTACAATCAGCTCTCGATACTTCTTCTTCAGGGACTGATGCCGTTCTCGCAGCTGATTGGCCATGAGCTTGTACTGGTCCCTCTCCTGCTGGCAGGTGTCCAGCTCCTTGGAGAGGATCAGCAGAGCCTCCTTCTTGCTCTCCAGCTTCCGTTTACACACCAGGTACTACAGAACAAATGGCCACTGGTTAGAAATGACAGGCGGGCTCCTACACCCCCACGTGCACCGAGCTCCACGCTCTCTCCTTAGTCATGGTTAGGGATCACACACTATACTAAGGAGAAACCCTAGGCTTGCCTGGCACACGGTTCTCGAGAGACAAAACCAAACCTTACCTGTCCATGAGCTTCCACAACCTGGGACAGATACGATAATTCATTTGCGAGGGAGTTCAAAAGTAGAACTGTAAGCCAGCAAGACGCCTCAGTAGGTTAAAGCACTTGCCTTAAAACCTTGGTGACCTGAGTCACCTAAGCCCATAATGCAATGAGCGAACCAATTCCCAACTTCATCCTCTGACTTCTACACATAAGCTGTGGCAGACACACACCATACACATGTACACACATACATGATAATAATAAAGTAGAACTATATTTTAAAATTACATCTATGGATAAATACATCTCTAGATCCCAGACTTATCTAATATGGCATCTATATCTGGATAAGATCACATAAAATTTTAATAAAATTTTACAAAGTGATACACATAAAGGTGTTTAATGAAAAATTTATAAATATTGATAGGGATGATCTCTCCTTAGTAATTTCTTTTCCTCGAGTTTTAAAATTTTTCCTATGCTCTTCTGGTTTTGGTTTTTTTTTTTTTCCTAAATTTTTGAGGATAGGTCCATATGCTATTGATCACAAAAGTGCCCCCCAAATATTGTGAAAATCATTTAATGGAACCATAAATTACTTCGCTCAATCATTGCCACCCATGAAACCCAGCAGCCATTTCCCCTGGAGAATTTCTTCACTGACTGTACTGCAAAACCTCTGCTCTGTTCTGATCTGTGAAACCTCTTCTAGGATCAAACACAGACACCCATCCATCACCAAAGACCAATTCCAGGCGCGAAGTATTTTTGCCATACTCTGTATTCTCCCCGGAACAGCCAGGTCCCTGGCTGGGACTCCCACCTTCAAGCAATGGTATCTCTGAGTCTCTACGTCTCCCTCCTGCCCCGCCCCAGGAATGAAGCTCCGCCACAGTCCCACCGCAGTGGCCCGTTTAAGCCCGGGGAAGAGTCTCCTTTTGCAGGATACATCACACTGCCTAGCGCTCTTCACGTATGTGAAATGTGGCACTAAATACCTTTTGAATTTTCCCCATAAAAGACCAAATTCAGAGCATTCATGAAAACAATTTATAGTTTCATTATACACCCTGACACGGGCGCTTTGTCATTGTGGACGTTCACACAAAGCAGAGCGAGAACCGACTCTCCCATACCGTTTGAGCCAATGCTCTTTATAGACAAAAAGCATTACTCATATATAGTGCTTGCTCAGAACTGACTTTGTTACGTTCAATTTCAAATAAATGAAGGGGGGGGGGGAGTCTTGCACATTAGCACATTTTTTTTTCCAAAAAAGAAAAGTAATTGCTTAGTTTCAAAAACAAAGAGGGAAGAAAAGCCGTTCTGAGGCAGATTTGCGTTGTGAGCGAGGACACTTCGCCTCGGTGGAATTCTATTCCCCACAGTAACAAGATTGGAATCCTGCCTTAAAACACTCTGGATTTTGAGACTGACATTGTCTGCAAGATGGCAAAATGGTTCTGTTGCCACAGTGATTTCTTGAGAGTCAAGTCCCCCACAAGTAAATACCAGAGGTGAGTGGCTTAAAGCACTGAGCGGCCGTCTCCTGAGGGAGGCATTGAGATTTCACAGGGGAAAGCATCATTACACACCACTTAACCCATCCGCCCTCCTCTCGTCTTTCCCCACAGTCAGCAGTCCCCATCACCGGGGCTTTGGGTGTGGATGGCAGTAAGACTGCATTTATGGGATTCATACCTGAGGACCCGAAGATGTCCAGTGGGGAAGAAAATCTCAATTGTGTCAAGATATTCACTAAGTTAGTTTGTATAAAACACCTGAAGAGGACCCTAAAGGCTAACCTTCAACTGGGAACACAGGAATTCAGGTTCCCTGCCCTTGAATGATCCAAAACAAATGGCATTTCTCTCCCAAGGCATGGTCCAGCTTAGAGGAGATGAAAGGCAGTAGAAAACTCCAGCGTCAGGCTCTATGGAACCTGGGAGACACCAGACACGGAAGCCTTGATAAGCCACAGTGGCTCAGAGTTTGAGAAGCAGAGATCTACAGTTTGCCCCTTAGCACACAGGAGAGATGACAGTTATAAACTCCATCACTAAGCGCTAGGCTCAGAGGACATCACAGAAGAGGGGCAGGAGGAGCTGGGTGATGGGGGGGAGCATTGTAAGTGCTGAGGTGGCCACCACATTGTGAACTCCCCCCTGTGAAGGTTTTCTGCATGAGCTCTGACCAACAAGATCCATCAACGTTCCAGCAGGCAACACTAACTGGACTCAATGGTTTACAAAAAAGAAAATGAACATGAAGACCTAAAGGTGAGAAGAGGACATGTTGGAGAGAGTCTGGGGGGCAGGTGACAGAGGAGTTGGGGGTAGATGGAATTACATTACAAAATAAATATATTTTATAATATTTCTAATATATGACTATATGCCATATATATTGTATACACTATAGTATAGTATCTATTTTATAATAATTATATTAATTATAATTATTTATCACTAATACATTAATTATAATATGGAGATTTATATGTAATATATAATATATGTACTTAGAGAAAGCAGAGGCAGTCTGTACAGAAAGTGAAGCCACACTAAGAAAAGGTTGGGCCTAGAAAGTGACCACTCAGCTGCCTGTCCTTTCTTATGCTCACTCTAGTCTAGAGAACTGGTTGCCAAGAACTTTAGCTCATGTTATTTGTTTTTATCAGCAGGATAATCCTTAGGCTGAAGTCTCACTTATAAAGCAGCCCAAAGTTGATCTGAGCACAGAGCTAACAGAGTGAAGATTTGTCTTAGCATTTGCATCCACAGGTAGCACTGAAGATCCAGAAACAAAATGTCGGTGGTTCTAAGGTGTACAGGTTTAATTGATATGGGAAGACCCAGGGGATTCTGGTGCCTCTGCGTGGAAAGTGGAGACCTAATAGAAATGGGCAAGCATTCATTGTTCTCTTTTCCTGACTGTAGATACAAAGTGAGCGGCAAGCTCCTGCTGCCTTGATTTCCCCGCTATGATGGACTATGCCTTGAACTGCAAGCTAAAATTGGCCCTTTCTCCCCTAAGTTGCTTTTGTCTGAGCACTTTATTGCAGCAACAGAAGAGAAACTAAGCCAGTCGCCTTGTCTGATCTTCCTGTCCCTTCTGTATTGGTCTTAAAGACTGGCGACTTTTCAGCATCTCCCCTGTGACGTCAGAAACTTCATCTTATTTATTCCAGATTTCCAGTGCTGTAAAACAAATGCATGGTACACAGCAGATATTCAATACATGCATTTAGAAGTGTGTATGTACATACACATGTATAAAGTAGAATACTGTATTGAGATAATGTATTGATGTTTCTCCTTTGTTCTATTATGTGCACATACATAACACATATAGAATGGGAAGATGAGAATGTATGTACATAGACATTACTCACATGGATGAAGAGGGAACCTTCACATGTTATCTGGAGCTTCTTCAGATTTTGTGGCATATGCAGTACTGCTCCCATGTTACAGGGTCCCTGACTCTTTTGAGGACAGACTTTAGGCATCTCCTAGAGTAGGCTCCTTGTTGTACAAATATAGAATCTGAGGCTCAGCCTAATGACTAGTTAAAGCTAGGGTGTATTCTGTGAATTTGTCTCACTCAAAGTACAGGACTCTTTCTGGCCACCAAATGACTTCAAGTTCTTGGCAAGTAAGGAAAAATATGAATTCAGAATAATTCCTGAGAGTCTTGTTATGATCACAGATAGTGATGATTGTGATAAATCATGTGAGAATACTCACGACTAGTCACTACTGTGCCCTGGCCATTACTAGTGGGGGATAGAAACTTCCCACTAAGGGACAATGCAGGATGCAGTCATGGTGGAAATCCTGACAGAGGGGCCAGCATGCCAGAGCTCATGTTTTAGCTTTGCTACTTCCTAGCTATATGGTCAGACAGTTAACCACTCTGTACTCTAAGCCTCCCTGTTTATCAAATGCAGATGAGACGGGTCTTCACAGGGTTGGGATGAGAGTGTAAAAAGCTAGCATTTGTAAGACATCTAACGTATTAGTTGTAATTGCCATGACTTCCACTCAGATCACCCAGGCTGAGACAAGTGGAGAAAGCTTGGAAGTAAAGGAGCTCACTGGAGGAGGGAGTGACACGTGACATGGAGCCTGTGGGTCCAGGAGAGGGGCACACATTCCTGCCTCAGGGTGGAGGATACTGTGATAGGCAACAGGAAGCACACAGAACTCACGGTAGAAGAGTAAAGGTATGGGGGCTTCCTATCTGGGGTTGAACGATGAGTGCCCTGGAAGGGGCTGGCAAGGGATAGTGTTTGGGGTGAAGATGGAGAGATAAATGAGGCCTAAGGAGTGCACATTTGGCTGAGCAGTTCAGACTCTCTACTCCCAGGAGTGAGGAGCCCAGGGTCTCTAACTAGGGGAAGAGTCTTCTCATGGGGAAAAATGTTATCCCACCATCAGAGGTGGTAAGTCACATCAGCATGGGCACAATTTGCCATGCATCCCACAATGGGAGGAAAAGGCACTGGGGCTTAGGACATTAACGTCATTGCTCTCTGCAGTGTGAGCTGCCCCAGCAGGCCTCTGGAAAACACACTGGCTCTGCCATTTCTTAACGTGGCCTGTCCTCATCTCGTCTAAGAGAATATGGTTAGCCAGGGCACTCCCCAGACCCCCAGACACAAGACACACATCAATTTAGCTTCAGCCACAGAATCTGAGATGGAGGATCATATTAGTGGGTCCGTGAGTCATGTGACTGCTCCACCACACTGCAAAGGCTGTGAGCAGGACAAACTCCACTCTCTGGCCACGTGGATGAAGCCAAGGAATACACCTTTATTCTCTTATTCCTTCACTGTTGATCTTCGGTAAAGTAATAACTCTGTTAGCCAAGTTCCCAGCCGGGATAGGGACAGTGGGTTTTTCACTTTCTTTCGGATTTCAGCAAAGGAGGGATTCAAGTTATTTTCAAGAAAAAAAGAGGAACAAATGCATTGTTTGGTTTTTTTGTTTGTCTGTTTATTTTTTGTTTTGTTTTTGTTTTTAATGTTTGCCATGTGTCTAGCAATGCTAGAGGTAATAAGGACTTTATCTGATTGTAATAGTATCAGCAGCCACCACTGTGGTGAGCTCACTGTCTTACATTCTGTGACGAGTGCCATATTAGAAGGACCCTACTTGTTCTCTATGATGGGTCTCTCTAACAGACAGTGAGATTAGCCCCTTTTCCAGAGATGAGGACTTGGAGTCCAAAGAGGTCAGTTATCTAATGATCTCAAAGGCAGGAGGCAGCAGAATTGCACTGTTATCTGCACACAGAAATCAGGATGCTTTGGTGGGAAGCAAGAGTGAGCATTCTGACATAGGAATATACCAGAAGAGTATTGGCTCTACAGACTTGACTAGTGGAGAGACTTAGACTAGGGGGAGAGGAAGAGGGAGAGATCTGCAGACACTAAGGGCAAGGCCCAGAACACCCACTGCCAGATACCACTGCAGCAGAACTTAGGTTGGAAACTGCCAAAGAGATGAGCTGAGTTCCATTGTTTCAATCTTTGTGGTTCGGTGATACTTTCAGGGCCTTTGTCTACAGTCCTGTGGTCGACAGATAGGTCAGTGACCATTATCTTGAAGTAAAGGAGCTATGAGAAATAGAAATGAGTGCTGGGAATTGAGAAAATGGCCAACTCGGAGGATCCATTTTACTTACTCTTTCCAAACCTTGCAAAGGTTCTGGAACCTTCTTGTGTGGCTCATGAAGAGAGTTTGAAAAATAAATGGCGGGTATTTGCTAACAATCCCTTTTGTTGCCATTGACTCTTGAGCTGCTGTCGATCGGGGGCAGAAGCACGTGTCCCCCGATGACAGTTGTGAACTGTCAGGACTCCCACAGCTGCAGGTAGTCCCATGCCTACCAGCTGGAAAAAAGGAAAATGCCACACACCAAGTAGTCCAGGCAATTCAGGAAATGTACATGGAATGAACTCCATAAAATATGCCCTGTTTCTGGCATGTATACTAGATATCGTGAAATATTTTTATTATCCACTCAAAAATAGATTTCTTGTGAATTGCATTTCAATTACTTTTTTGAAGCTGAGCTTGTAACTCATGTGTGATGTTAATTCCCACCCACAAGTGAAGGTAGCCCGGTACTCATCACCTTAAGAACCCAATCCCACAGTTTGGGCCGTTGAGCGCCTTTTATCTACCCATTTCCTGTTATCTGCAATAAAGCAAATCATAATTGCTACAAGGAAGACCATAATAATTAAACGACTATCTGACATACTACATTAGGATTTAGACAGCTTTACAACTGGCTAACTGCTGCCGAGAGAGGAGGTAGCTCAGTGTCAGGGGAGTATGTCTGCCAAGTGACCCTTTCTACTGAATAGGGACTCCTGGTCCTTAGTGATTTTTAGTGAAGAAATCAAGCTGGCTTTCCTCTGCTGTGCAAGGGCATACCTGCTACCCTAAGAAGGCATCCCAGAGAGAGAATAGCACACATAGCTAAGGGTCATGAGCAGGAACAGTCCAGAAGTTTGTTATCTGCAAACTCACTCTGCTTAGAGGTACTTTCTCACCTAGACCTGTAGCTGGATATTAAATATCCCTCAAGGGCCGAAGGCTTTCTTCCTAGTATAGCAATATTAGCAGGCGGTGGATCCTTTAAGAGGCAGGGCCTCTTTAAGAGAGGTCTTGAGTCATGGGAGCATGATGTTTGAAGGGGGATCATAGGGGACAAGACTCTGTCCTCTCTCTTTTGAGTCCTGGCCATGAGGTATGTAGCTCCGTTCCAACACACACTCCTTACCATCATGGACCGCCTCGTCCTAAAGCTCAAAAGCGATGGGGCCAACTGCCCACAGACGTAAGTCTTCAAAATGCCAAGAAAACCCTTTCTCTTCATAATTCTCTCAGGTATTTACGACAGCGATAGAAAGCTGGCAACACTCGGGTACCCTCTACCTTCCATTCTGTTGTTAGTGCCCTCTTTCTCCCCTGCCCCCAACCCCTTCAGTAACCCCTCCTTCCTACCCAACTAGAAGCACCCAGTACACAGCACTCAATAATCAACACACCTTCTTCAACTCCAATTAAACCACCTCTTTGTTCTGAAACCACTGCTTGCCTCTGCCCTATGCTGTCTGGGCAGACTCGTACCATAGCCTCTTCTGCATTCCCAACCTGCCTAGTTCAATCCTAGATCCTTCTCCTTCCACCACGTGGGACCCAGGGATCTACATCAGATCCTCAGGCTTCATGGCACCTTTACCCACAGAGCATCTTGATGGCTCTCCTACCATTCCCCAAAGCCCTTCTAAATGCTTAAGCAACTGTCAAACCACAGCCCCTCAGTATTTGGCCATAGTCTGCTTCTGACTTGACTGCAGCTGCTCTTTCAACTGCTTTCCTTATTCCCATCCAAGCCTCCTGCTATTACCCACCCCCACCCAAAACACACACACACACACACACACTTTTCTAAGTTTATCCAGTGCTGGGGAAGGCATCCTGATCTGAAAGCCTCTTAAGCCCCAAGTAGAGGAAGAGTGGCTCCTGGTTGGCTGTACAGCATTCTGAATGCGCCTCAATAAGAGAGAAAAGTGTGTGTGCACACGTGCACGTATGCGTGTATGCGTGCGTGCGTGCACATGCATGTATGTGTATGTCACACATATGCACCCTGTGACACAATGCCTGCCCACTTCCCTACTCTATGTCTTTGAAACTGATATGCAGGTACATCTCGTTATTCACCACTCCAGTTAAGCAAAACTGTCAGGGAATTTTACATTCCGCCCCACCCCCACCCCCAGCTACTGCAGTTCAACCAGGCCTTCCACATACAATACTGCATCCCAGAAGGCAAGCACAGCCTCTAGTTCAGAACATACTAAGTGAGATATAACTTACAGAGATGTAACTCTGGTCCCCAGTAAGTCAATGTGCACACACATTGATATATAGATCTATGCATTTAGTGTTAGTTTACATATTTTAGTAATACAGCCATCAATTTGATATTCTGCCTAAGTCTCTACCAGGCATGTCCAACCCACGACTCACAGGCCACATGCAGCCAAACGTGACTATGAATGTTGCCCAGTACAAAATCATAAACTTATGATTTTATGGGAATGTTTTGTGATTTTTATTTTATATTTTATTTTTTGCTTGTAACACAATTGTTCAGTTCTGAAAGGTGAGCTTTGTAGATGACAACATCATATTTATTGCAAGGTCAAAAGGCCACTCAGTCATGAAGATTTTTTTATGTTCCAGGGGGACATGTACAGTTCTACAAGCAAGAGTGTATGTGTGGAGAGAGTGTGGGAGGATCCATCCCTACAGTCATCGAAATGGGATTGGTGCTCTGAACTTTGAGCATGTAACACAAGTGCTTCTGCTTATTTGGGGCATACTGTCCCTTCCCCATTCTAATCCTGCAGATTTGCCACATGGGCACACGTGACCCTCCCTTAAGAGACACAAATGTGTCCTTAACTTCTTAAAGATATGATTGGACATCTAGTGTAAAACCATGTTGGGCAGCCTCAGTGTCCTGCACTTAGCTCAAATCTCTCCCTGCAGAATCCCAGCCTCCCATGTTCCCGCCTCAAACCGTATGTGCAAGCTTTTCCTTCCCACTGTGCCCATTCTCCATGGCTGTACCTCTCAGAGTATGAACCCTCTACTATGATGGTGTTCTCCTCTGTAACTTTTAGCTAACAATGATCCAGCATTCCTACGTCAGTGGCTTAATGATTCTAATGGCATCCTGGAAGATGACTTTTTTTATGATCCGTCTTCTTCAGGCTCGCCATCCCGTTTCCCCCTCCTTGGGATTACTTTCGACAGGCAAACTTTGATTATTTGAATCCCGCAGGGGATGTGCTGGAATTTAAGTTAAGTGAGATTTCAGGTAATTGGAAGAGTTTATAACGTGAACCGCAGTAGCTGGGGGGTATGTAAAATTCGCCGACAGTCTTGCTTAACTGGAGTGGTGAATAACGAGATGTGCCTGCCTATCTGTTCCAACCCTTCTCTTGCTGCTTCTCTTCGCTCCCACCATCTAAGGCACCACGCCTCCACTCACGCTCCCCCACTCCCTGCTTCCTTTGGGCCTGGAAAAGCTGAGTAGGGACACCAGGGAGGAAGGCTGCTCTCTTCAGCTGCTGGCCACAGTGCACCAGGACATCCCTCTTCCTTTGCTGAATATAGCACATTTTTGTCAAACTCACCGCTTCCCTAGACTAATGCTGCTGTCACCAGTGTAAGGATATTCCGACCTTGCCTGAGGCCAAGATGTCGCCTGCCAGTGGGGTGTACAGCTCCAGTTTATTACAGAGATCAGGCACTGCGATCACTCAGGCAGCCAGCAGAGGCTCTCCCATCCACATGCAGGTTGCTGAGTGGGGATCTAGAGCACTCTGGATTTAAGGGCAGCCTGTGCTCAGGTATGTGCTCACGTATCTCTTTACATACTATATTATACATCAGTCAGAGATTGGAAGACGGTATGTTCTGGCTATCTCCACCTAGGAAAAAGATTCAATTCTGCTCTTCAGGGCTGAGCAGCATAAAAAAGACAGCAGAATGTGTGACATGTGTTAGTCAAACTGACTTCAAAAGCTGGTGAACTACAGTGGCTCAGCTTCCCCTGGAATGACAAAGAGATCATAAAAATGACCCCGGGCCACTGGTGGTGGTGCGTGCCTGTAATGCCAGCACTTGGGAAGCCGAATAAGACAGCTTCTAAGTAAGAGCTTGGGCCATAGAAAAGGACTAGATCCAGACAGTGTTGGAGGGCTAGAGTGTAGCTCAGTGGTGAACTATATGCCTAGCAAATAAATAAATAAATAGAGACAGAGAGAGAGAGAGAGAGATGTAAAAGGCCTTAACACTTCTGCTGGCAGGGCTAAAATACCCCTTTAAAAACTCTAACACCTCCTAACTTCTCAGACATGCTCCCAACAGGACAAGCCAGAGGGGACCCAGGGCTATGTTTTCTACTTCAGAAAGGAAGTCTCTGCTTCCTGAGAGAGCTGAGCTACAGTCCCTTCAGGACTCTTTCTGCCTCCTAGGCAGCTGTTGACAAAAAGGAACCCAGGATGAACCACCATGAAGGCATCATTTTTGTTGCCAAGTTGTATTCTGGGGTTTGGGGAAAACCATGTGGGTTTCATGGCTATCAACACACACACACACACACACACACACACACACACACACACACACACACACGGAGCTACTCTCCAAACACAGTGCTTGAGTTTTTCCCTCCTGTACATAATGCATATGGTCTTTATCATTCTGGAGGCTGGTACTCACAAATAACATGCATCCATCATTGCATCCTTGCATGCATCCATCATTGATCAACATCCATCCCCTCTACAAAAGAAAGAGAATGGGGCACAAAGGGTTGGTGTTTTTTATTTGTTTTTTGGTTTTGTTTTTGTTTTTAGGAAGCCAGAACACCAGCAAAACATTACACTTTGTCGGAGCCAAAGTGAGATTTGAATGCAGGCTTGGCCCTGGCTCTTGGGCTACACCATCCCATCTCACTCACAGGATGGTCCCAACCACAAAACAGATCCCCTAAAATAAAGCATTGAAACTCTAACACCACCAGTCATCTTCCTTTGATAGTACTGGGGATCCAGCTGCCGATTTCCACGTGCTAAACAGGCAAAGGGCGCGTTGGCACCTGAGTCACATCCGCGACTCCCAACGTACACATTCTGTTATTACAGTAATCAAGAGAATTGCATCCGAGCCACCAAAAGAAAGAAACGGTCTCCCTCCTTAGGTTTGACAGCAAACTCCACCTTTCTGTATCTCCTGCTGGGCTGAACAGTCCCATGAGTGGACCAGAGCACTGGAGACAGATCCTGTGTGGAAGCCCCACCCCCACCCCCGGCTCTCATCCGCCCATACTGGTGCCAGGTGCATATCCTTTAAAGCAAGGAGGTGCTCCATCGCTGTCTGCCCTACATGCGGGCACCCGCAGCCTCCAGATCCTTCAAATCAACCATGCAAATCCTTACCGCTTTAATTACCCAAGTAAGTAGAGCTCTTGCCACCATCTGCCAGGATTCCAACCAATCGTGATCATTACAGTCGTTTTCTCTGGATGAGAACCTCATAGACATCCCTAAAGGGCCACTTGGGCCCTGAATTTCCGCCTGCAGGATGAAGGTGTCCCCAGCCGAGGCAGCCTGAGGCGGGGAGCTGTTTGCTCCCTCGCTCTGCGCTACACTCAGCTCTTCCAGAGCATTGCTAATTTGCTCTCGCCCCTCATCTTCACAGTGCTTATTTTCTTTCCACTATCTCCAGGCATGACTGATTAGGGAGAAATTTTCCTCAACAAGAGCTGTCAGTTCAGAACCAGCCCACAGCAAAAATTCAGGTGGAGACTCATTCTGGGACTCAGGGTGGGGATTCAAACCATGGGAGTTTTCGGAGGACAAGCTGAAGTATAAAGACCTATTACAGGGGAGTCCATCTATTTCTGTGGCTGCCTACCATGCATACGGATTCCTTATGTTAACAAAGGGTCCCTGTGGGCGGCCCAAGACTATGGCTTTTCAGGAAGATGGAAAATGCTCACTGGCAACAAATCACCAGTGGAACTCAAACCAATACTAGGCACAATTTTGTTTCCACCACAGTCTGTTTATCCCCCACCATCACCACCTCGGTCACTGCCATTAACCAAAATAGCATTTAGACGACAATGCCGCACGTATAGTCTGAAGACCTGACACTTGCCGAAAGCATTCCTGACACAGCGTTGGGATGTCATTGAGGCAGGTCACATCAAGATTGACACATTTCTCTATTAGTAGAGAGATTCAACATCATCAGGATATCAAATAGACTGCTGATCCAGTGACCAGACTGGCCATATCTAAAGGAGATGAAATGCACAGGTGGAAAGACCTCAACGGACACAGCAGTGGTAAATAATAGCAAGTAAGGCCCTAGACTTGAGAGTGAGAGTCATATGCCCCTGGAGACTAATCCCGACCCTTCAACCTTAGCCGAATGATCTCAGCAAGGAAATGCATCTCTTGCTGATCCTAAGGTCTTCCATCTATAAAATGGAGACCATGATTGCATAGGACTGTTAGAGATTAAATGAGATTATACAAACTGCTGCTTAGCCTGGTATCGGACATCTGACCATTTACTAAGAGGTGGCCCTCTTTTTCCTTCCTCCTCCCCCTCCTCCTCTTTCAAGAGATGTGTTTCCGTTTAACTTGCGTTTATGTGTAAGTGTCTGTGTGTTTCTACGTGCGTGTGTGTGTGTGTGTGCAAGTGCCCTCAGAGGCCAGAAGAGGATGGGTCCTCAGGAGCTGAAGTTACAGACTGCTGTAAGCCACCAGTGTGGGTGTGGTCCTCCGGAAGAGCAGTAAGTGCTCTTAACAGCTGAGCCAGTACTGCAGCCCCTCTCCTCAGGACCAGTGAAGAACCATCAGAACCGGTTGACTGTGGTAAGGTACAAAGACTGTTTGAAATGAGTGCTTGACCTACAACTATTACAGCCATGATAGACAGGGTTCTAGGTGCTATGCTCCTGGACACTCATGTGAGGACCTATGAACTAGCTATTGTGATTGTCCCATAAGTGTACAATGTAGCAGACAACACAATAGAAGCAGAATTGTTCTCTGGAATTTCCGAGGAAAACATGTTAAAGGGGGTGACACTTTTCTCTTCATGTAACTCCTCCTTCCTGCCGCACGTTGGTCCATCGAATAGACAGCCTGCAAGCCACCACACCAGTGCAGATTGCACTTGAGGGAGGAAGGCAGCAATGCCTTCCTGACTTATGCAGTGCAGCAGTGTGCACAGGTGACTGACATTGGCCTGGGTGGGCGTGTCAAGTGAGGAATTGAGTTCCCCCTAAAACTCTATGTCTCCGCTGACAGCTGACATTGGCTGTCCATGACACCAAAGTATGTGAGTATTCTAGTGAGTTATTAACAGAGTTTAAATGCAAGATCACTTCCCTTCTGCTACCATAAGGCAGAGGGTGATGAGATGGCTCAGCAGTTCCAAGTGCTTGCAGCTCTTCCAGGAGAGCCATGTTTAGTTCCCAGCACCCACACTGGGCAACTCCAAACCAGCTGCAACTCCGACTCCAGGGGCTCTGACATTCTATTTCTGGCATTTCTGCAAACACAAGAGGCATAGATAGAGACAGCTAGCCAAACATACACATAAATAAAAATGAAATAAAGTAAAAGTATATTTTCTAAACTTAAGGACTCAATATAGTAGACTACCTGGCTCACTCCCTCATCTTTTACTTTTCATTAATTAATTTATGTAATCAGATTACCCCCTGATCACAGCCACCCTTTCTCCTGGTCCCCTCCCCCTGCACAGCCCCTCATTCATCCCCTTCTCCTCTGAGAAGGGGGAGTCCTTCTCCCCCACCCCCAGGAGTATCAATCCACCCTGGCACATCAAGTCACTGCAGGACTAGGTACATCCTCTCCCACTGAGTCCCAGTGTGGGGACCAGGACATCTCATTTTCATTGGTGTATTTATTCACACATTTCCTGAGGCTAGACAGAGTTGGAAAAGCCTGGGGTTCAAATCCCAGCTCCTGCATTACACACACATTCCCGTCTTGGCCCTCAGTGATTGACAGTGGTGGATAAGTCACAGGCTGACAGCATCTGCAGCTTTCACTCAGGACTGCATGAGTGACAGCACATGGGCGGGGCATGGATCACCATGGATGCCTCTTCTCTCTCAGAGATTTCTCTTTTATGTTTTAAAAGGCATTCTTGTTTGTTTGGTTTTGTACACTTATTCTATATGTAAGAGTGGTTAGCTTCCTTGTATGTCTGTGTACCCCTTGGGTTCCTGGTGCTCATGGGGGCTAGAAGAGGGCTTTGAATTCCTTAGAACTGGAGTTATAGGTTGTTGTGAGCTACCATATGTGTACTGAAAACTGAACCCAGATCCTCTGGAAGAGCAGCAGGCACCCTTAACCTCTGAGCCATCATTCTAACCCCCTCTTCTAGAATTTTCTAAGAAAAGGTGAAAAATTGGGAGGCGCAAGTATCCTGGAACTCGCTGCCCTATAAACACCAGCATGTGGTTATTGTGCTAGAATATCAGTGGGGTTGCTCTGTGGAAAAAACGTGTTTGCCACACCCAGCTTATTCTTGTGACTGCACACTTTACTCAGGTGACTCTAAATAACCCTTGGCATATAAACTAACTGATGCTCTGAATAAAGTTGCATATTGCATGAGACTTTAGTCTGCCTCACTTTTTAGGCCTCTCTCTCCTAGGTTCATGCTGCCAAACAGAGTGGTTAACACATGGACGCATGCACATGTAAAACTGCATTCATCTGGCCACCTAAAATTTGTGCTTTCACTGCCTGCAGGTTAGGTTTCACATAGATACAAAAATAAGATGGCATACACTACTGACTCATTTTGTAGAAATGACAACATAAGAAATGAGAGATCACACATATATTAACACCAGTCAAGTCTAGGTAAATTAAAGATTTTTGCTCCCTACTTCTTAAACATATCCATATTTGCTAAATGTGAAATATACAGAAAATTTAAATTACTAAATATTAAAGTTAAAATCCATTATTACCTATACTATTTAGTATGCCTATATAATAGCTTTAGCTGCTCACTTTTCTTTTCAGTTTCTTCCTCATTCAAAAATCTAGGCCATCATGCTAAGCCTTCCCTATTGCCTGGGGACACCCTGCCTGACCAGGAAGAAGAGGCAAGCCCAAGGTGGAGACATAAACCCTAAGTATCATTGGGTCAACTGGTATACCTGTCTCCAGCCCATACCAGTAGAGAAGGCGTTTTGATGCCACCTTTAGGATATAGTCACAACTACAGGGCTTCTGACCTGATTGCTGCTATTTCTAGCCTATGTGGAGCTGAGGCAGGAATCTTGAGCCAAAAGCCAAAGTCTTGCTTTTTTAGCTCAGGTTTTTGGGGTTAGGCCTAAGTGAAATGGAAGCGAATATGAGGAATGATATTTTTCAGAGGTCTGAAAGTGAGGATAGAGGGCATTGAACCTAAGGCTTCTAGCACAAGCCTCTTGTTTCATGGGAAACCATGTGATTTGAAGTTGACATCTCTGCTCCCAGTTCTTGCTGAGTAACCACAAAACAGGTACTGAATAAACACTCAGAATTCCCATATCTTTCTCTGTAAAGTGATGCGTGCTCAGTCTAACCATCAAGGTGGCTACAGGAAGAATGCCCTTTGGGATTGTGCATCCTGACTTTTGGGAAAGTATGTAGAATATAGTCAATATCTTTAAATAACAGTTGATGAAAAATAGATGTAAGGAATTATCTTGTTAATATTTTGCAGGATGACATGATGACCACAGACACTAAAGAGACATCTCAGCAGTTAGGAGCACTTGGTGCTTTTCTAGAGGACCCAAGTTCAATCTCCCATACTCATAGAAGGTGCCCCATAAGCATCTGTAACTCCAGCTCCAGGGGATCTGAGACCCTCATCTAGCCTCCACGTGTGTGTCCCCAACCCTCCTCACCCCCGTACCCACAAATGAAAAAGAGAAAATAAAATGAATATTTTTCAAAAAAAGAAAAAAGAAGTTATGGAACTTCATCACAGATGAGTCAAGTCTAGGTGGTAAATGACCTCTGGGGCAAGCTAATTCTAGTCAAGAGCAGAAGAAAGCCTGGTAACCACTCAGGAGCAGGTCAGATCCCATTATAAAAATTGCTCTTTATAACCAAATGATTTCCCACCCACAGCCTCCGCCTGCCTTTGTCTAGCAATATCTCTATACAGTAAAATTCCAGCATGGAAAGAATGAAAGGGAAGAAATGGGGAGGAGGGGAGTGAGGTATAGTAACCTCACACATCCGAGAGCTTATTAAAAGGTGATTTTACTTACTGCCTCTGAGAGATCACAAATTATAGTTTGAAAGTCAGAAGCTCTGTGAGATAAAAATGGATAGAAGAAGACTTGGAGGGAAAAAAAAAACCCAGACCATCATGTTGTCCTTATAAAAAATATGATGTCTCTTCCGGTCAGAAAAGCACCTGAGCAGCTGGGGCGCAGGGTCTGCTGACACTCGCCAACCGCCCACAACACCCGCCACAGGATCTTAAGACTTCTGGTGAGTGGAGCACAGCTTCTGCTCCAATCCAATTGCGCGGGACCTGAGACTGCATTAGTTAGGGAAGCAGAAACTGGCCTGAGTAGGGCCACAGGCCTCACCCGGCCGGATCAGCGCCAGGGTAGCGGGAGCGCAGGGTTGCCTGACACCCGCCAGCTACCCACGACCCCCGCCGCAGGATTTTGGGACCGCTGGTGAGTGGAACACAGCTTCTGCTCCAGTCCAATCACGCGGGACCTGAGACTGCTCTGGTTGGGGAGAGAGAAATCCGGCCTACATAGGGCCACAACCCTCTTCCGGTCAGAAAAGCACCTGAGCAGCTGGGGCGCAGGGTCTGCTGACACTCGCCAACTGCCCACAACACCCGCCACAGGATCTTAAGACTTCTGGTGAGTGGAGCACAGCTTCTGCTCCAATCCAATTGCGCGGGACCTGAGACTGCATTAGTTAGGGAAGCAGAAACCGGCCTGAGTAGGACCACAGGCCTCATCCGGCTGGATCAGCGCCGGGGTAGCGGGAGCGCAGGGTTGCCTGACACCCGCCAGCTACCCACGACCCCCGCCGCAGGATTTTGGGACTGCTGGTGAGTGGAACACAGCTTCTGCTCCAATCCAATTGCGCGGGACCTGAGACTGCATTAGTTAGGGAAGCAGAAACTGGCCTGAGTAGGGCCACAGGCCTCACCCGGCCGGATCAGCACCAGGGTAGCGGGAGCGCAGGGTTGCCTGACACCCGCCAGCTACCCACGACCCCCGCCGCAGGATTTTGGGACTGCTGGTGAGTGGAACACAGCTTCTGCTCCAGTCCAATCACGCGGGACCTGAGACTGCTCTGGTTGGGGAGAGAGAAATCCGGCCTACATAGGGCCACAACCCTCTTCTGGTCAGAAAAGCACCGGGGCAGCTGGGGCGCAGGGTCGGCTGACACTCACCAGCTACCCACAACACCCACCACAGGATCTTAAGACTTCTGGTGAGTGGAACACAGCTTCTGCTCCAATCCAATTGCACGCGGGACCAGAGACTGCATTAGTTAGGGAAGCAGAAAAACGGCCTGAGTAGGACCACAGGCCTCTTCCGGCTGGACCAGCACCGGGGTACCGTCAGCTACCCACGACCCCCGCCGCAGGATTTAGAGACTGCTGGTGAGTGGAACACAGCTTCTGCTCCAATCTTTAAATAGTGACAACGATAACAACTAACCCCAGAGATTACCAGATGGCGAAAGGTAAACGTAATAATCTTACTAACAGAAACCAAGACCACTCACCATCATCAGAACCCAGCACCCCCACTTCACCCAGTCCAGGGCACCCCAACACACCGGAAAAGCTAGACACGGATTTAAAAGCATATCTCCTGATGATAATAGAGGACTTCAAGAAGGACGTTAATAACACACTTAAAGAAATGCAGGAGAACACTGCTAAAAAGGAAGAAGACAATAAAGAGGAAGCACAAAAATCCCTTAAAGAATTGCAGGAGAACACTGCTAAAGAGTTACAAATCCTTAAAGAAAAACATGATAACATAATCAAACAGGTAGAAGTCCTTACAGAAAAACAGGAAAACACATCCAAACAGATGATGGAAATGAACAAAACCATACTAGACCTAAAAAGGGAAGTAGACACAATAAAGAAAACCCAAAATGAGGCAACACTGGAGATAGAAACCCTAGGAAAGAAATCTGGAACCATAGATACCAGCATCAGCAACAGAATACAAGAGATGGAAGAGAGAATCTCAGGTGCAGAAGATTCCATAGAGAACATCGGCACAACAATCAAGGAAAATGTAAAATGCAAAAAGATCCTAACTCAAAACATCCAAGAAATACAGGACGCAATGAGAAGACCAAACCTACGGATAATAGGAGTGGATGAGAATGAAGATTTTCAACTCAAAGGACCAGCAAACATCTTCAACAAAATTATAGAAGAAAACTTCCCAAATCTAAAGAAAGAGATGCCCATGAACATACAAGAAGCCTACAGAACTCCAAATAGACTGGACCAGAAAAGAAATACCTCCCGACACATAATAATCAGAACAACAAATGCTCTAAATAAAGATAGAATACTAAAAGCAGTAAGAGAAAAAGGCCAAGTAACATATAAAGGCAAGCCTATCAGAATTACACCAGATTTTTCACCAGAGACTATGAAAGCCAGAAGATCCTGGACGGATATTATACAGACACTAAAAGAACACAAATTCCAGCCCAGGCTACTATACCCAGCCAAACTCTCAATTAACATAGATGGAGAAACCAAAGTATTCCACGACAAAACCAAATTCACACATTATCTCTCCACGAATCCAGCCCTTCAAAGGATAATAACAGAAAAAAACCAATACAAGGACAGGAACCACGCCCTAGAAACAACAAGAAGGTAATCCCTCAACAAACCTAAAAGAAGACAGACACAAGAACAAAATGCCAACTTTAACAACAAAAATAACAGGAAACAACAATTACTTTTCCTTAATATCTCTTAATATCAATGGACTCAACTCCCCGATAAAAAGACATAGACTAACAAACTGGCTACACAAACAAGACCCCACATTTTGCTGCTTACAGGAAACTCATCTCAGAGAAAAGGATAGACACTACCTCAGAATGAAAGGCTGGAAAACAATTTTCCAAGCAAATGGCATGAAGAAACAAGCTGGAGTAGCCATTCTAATATCTGATAAGATTGACTTCCAACCCAAAGTCATTAAAAAAGACAGGGAGGGACACTTCATACTCATCAAAGGTAAAATCCTCCAAGAGGAACTATCAATCCTGAATATCTATGCTCCAAATACAAAGGCAGCCACATTCATTAAAGAAACTTTAGTAAATCTCAAAGCACACATTGCACCTCATACAATAATAGTGGGAGACTTCAACACACCACTTTCACCAATGGACAGATCATGGAAACAGAAACTAAACAGGGACACAGTGAAACTAAGAGAAATTATGAATCAAATGGATCTGGCAGATATCTACAGAACATTCTATCCTAAAACAAAAGGATATACCTTCTTCTCAGCACCTCATGGTACCTTCTCCAAAATTGACCACATAATTGGTCACAAAACAGGCCTCAACAGATATAAAAATATTGAAATTGTCCCATGCATCCTATCAGATCACCATGGACTAAGGCTGATCTTCAATAACAAAATAAATAATAGAAAGCCAACCTTCATGTGGAAACTGAACAACACTCTTCTCAATGATACCTTGGTCAAGGAAGTAATAAAGAAAGAAATTAAGGACTTTTTAGAGTTCAATGAAAATGAAGCCACAACATACCCAAACTTATGGGACGCAATGAAAGCATTTTTAAGAGGAAAACTCATAGCTCTGAGTGCCTCCAAAAGGAAACTAGAGAGAGCACACATTAGCAGCTTGACAACACACCTAAAAGCACTAGAACAAAAGGAAGCAAATTCACCCAAGAGGAGTAGACGGCAGGAAATAATCAAACTCAGGGGTGAAATCAACCAAGTGGAAACAAGAAAAACTATTCAAAGAATCAACCAATCAAGGAGCTGGTTCTTTGAGAAAATCAACAAGATAGATAAACCCTTAGCCAGACTCACTAGAGGGCACAGGGAAAGCATCCTAATTAACAAAATCAGAAATGAAAAAGGAGACATAACAACAGATCCTGAAGACATCCAAAACACCATCAGATCCTTCTACCAAAGGCTATACTCAACAAAACTGGAGAACCTGGATGAAATGGAGAAGTTCCTAGACAGATACCAGGTACCAAAGTTGAATCAAGATCAGGTTAATGATCTAAACAGCCCTATATCCCCCAAAGAAATAGAAGCAGTCATTAATAGTCTCCCAACTAAAAAAAGCCCAGGACCAGATGGGTTTAGTGCAGAGTTCTATCAGACCTTCAAAGAAGATCTAATCCCAGTTCTTCACAAACTATTCCACAAAATAGAAACAGAAGGTACTCTACCCAACTCATTCTATGAAGCCACAATTACTCTGATACCTAAACCACAAAAAGACCCAACAAAGATAGAAAACTTCAGACCAATATCCCTTATGAATATTGATGCAAAAATCCTCAATAAAGTTCTTGCTAACCGAATCCAAGAACACATCAAAACAATCATCCATCCTGACCAAGTAGGTTTCATCCCAGGGATGCAGGGATGGTTCAATATACGGAAATCCATCAACGTAATCCAGTATATAAACAAACTCAAAGACAAAAACCACATGGTAATCTCGTTAGATGCGGAAAAAGCATTTGACAAGATCCAACACCCATTCATGATAAAAGTCTTGGAAAGATCAGGAATTCAAGGCCCATACCTAAACATGATAAAAGCAATCTACAGCAAACCAGTAGCCAACATCAAAGTAAATGGTGAGAAGCTTGAAGCAATCCCTCTAAAATCAGGGACTAGACAAGGCTGTCCACTTTCTCCATACCTATTCAACATTGTACTTGAAGTCCTAGCCAGAGCAATTCGACAACAAAAGGAGATCAAAGGGATACAAATTGGAAAAGATGAAGTCAAAATATCACTTTTTGCAGATGATATGATAGTATATATAAGTGACCCTAAAAATTCCACCAGAGAACTCCTAAGCCTGATAAACAGCTTCGGTGAAGTAGCTGGATATAAAATTAACTCAAACAAATCAATGGCCTTTCTCTACACAAAGAATAAACAGGCTGAGAAAGAAATTAGGGAAACAACACCCTTCTCAATAGTCACAAATAATATAAAATATCTTGGCGTGACTCTAACTAAGGAAGTGAAAGATCTGTATAATAAAAACTTCAAGTCTCTGAAGAAAGAAATTATAGAAGATCTCAGAAGATGGAAAGATCTCCCATGCTCATGGATTGGCAGGATCAACATTGTAAAAATGGCTATCTTGCCAAAAGCAATCTACAGATTCAATGCAATCCCCATCAAAATTCCAAATCAATTCTTCAACGAATTAGAAAGTGCAATCTGCAAATTCATCTGGAATAACAAAAAACCTAGGATAGCAAAAACTCTTCTCAAGGATAAAAGAACCTCTGGTGGAATCACCATGCCGGACCTAAAGCTCTACTACAGAGCAATTGTGATAAAAACTGCATGGTACTGGTATAGTGACAGACAAATAGACCAATGGAATAGAATTGAAGACCCAGAAATGAACCCACACACCTATGGTCACTTGATCTTCGACAAGGGAGCTAAAAACATCCAGTGGAAGAAAGACAGCATTTTCAACAAATGGTGCTGGCACAACTGGTTGTTAACATGTAGAAGAATGCGAATCGATCCATTCCTATCTCCTTGTACTAAGGTCAAGTCTAAGTGGATCAAGGAACTACACATAAAACCAGAGACACTGAAACTTATAGAGGAGAAAGTGGGGAAAAGCCTTGAAGATATGGGCACAGGGGAAAAATTCCTGAATAGAACAGTAATGGCTTGTGCTGTAAGATCGAGAATTGACAAGTGGGACCTCATGAAACTACAAAGCTTCTGCAAGGCTAAAGACACCATCAATAAGACAAAAAAACCACCAACAGATTGGGAAAGGATCTTCACCTATCCTAAATCAGATAAGGGACTAATATCCAATATATATAAAGAACTCAAGAAGGTGGACTCCAGAAAGTCAAATAACCCCATTAAAAAATGGGGCTCAGAACTGAACAAAGAATTCTCACCTGAGGAATACCGAATGGCAGAGAAGCACCTGAAAAAATGTTCAACATCCTTAATCATCAGGGAAATGCAAATCAAAACAACCCTGAGATTCCACCTCACACCAGTCAGAATGGCTAAGATCAAAAATTCAGGTGACAGCAGATGCTGGCGAGGATGTGGAGAAAGAGGAACACTCTTCCATTGTTGGTGGGATTGCAAGCTTGTACAACCACTCTGGAAATCAGTCTGGCGGTTCCTCAGAAAATTGGACATAGTACTACCGGAGGATCCAGCAATACCTCTCCTGGGCATATATCCAGAAGATGTCCCAACCGGTAAAAAGGACACATGCTCCACTATGTTCATAGCAGCCCTATTTATAATAGCCAGAAGCTGGAAAGAACCCAGATGTCCCTCAACAGAGGAATGGATACAGAAATTATGGTACATTTACACAATGGAGTACTACTCAGCTATTAAAAAGAATGAATTTATGAAATTCCTAGCCAAATGGATGGACCTGGAGGGCATCATCTTGAGTGAAGTAACACAATCACAAAAGAACTCACACAATATGTATTCATTGATAAGTGGATATTAGCCCAAAACTTAGGATACCCAAGATATAAGATACAATTTGCTAAACGCATGAAACTCAAGAAGAATGAAGACCAAAGTGTGGACACTGTGCACCTTCTTAGAATTGGGAACAAAACACCCAGGGAAGGAGCTACAGAGACAAAGTTCGTAGCTGTGATGAAAGGATGGACCATTTAGAGACTGCTGTATCCAGGGATCCGTCCCATAATCAGCTTCTAAACGCTGACACCATTGCATACACTAGCAAGATCTTGCTGAAAGGACCCAAATATAGCTGTCTCTTGTGAGACGATGCCGGGGCCTAGCAAACACAGGAGTGGATGTTCACAGTCAGCTATTGGATGTATCACAGGGCTCCCAATGGAGAAGCTAGAGAAAGTACCCATGGAGCTAAAGGGATCTGCAACCCTATTGTTGGAACAACATGATGTACTAACCGGAACCCTGGAGCTCTTGTCTCTAGCTGCATATGTATCGAAAGATGGCCTAGTCGGCCATCAATGGAAAGAGAGGCCCATTGGACTTGCAAACTTTATATGCCCCAATATAGGGGAATGCCAGGGCCAAAAGAATGGGAATGGGTGGGTAGGGAAGTGGGGGGCGCTATGGGGGACTTTTGGGATAGTATTGGAAATGTAATTGAGGAAATTATGTAATAAAAATATTAAAAAAAAAAAAAATATGATGTCCTTATTTTGATTCAGCGGTTTTTCAATTCAAGTGTTAACGACAAACCATTCAGATTGTCATCTCATCTAAATTTGTTCATTGTGGACCAGACACTTAGAGGGGCCCAGTGGAGAGTGAGCAATGAATCAGCCTTGTCCTCACCTGAAAAACTCCAGGCTGAAGGAAACTTAAGCCTCTGTGGGGAGAGGGGAAAACTGCCCCAGGGGCAGTAGACCAAGAGCAAGTTTGCCTAAATAGATACTTTGGGATAGCAGGCAGGAAGATACCTTTAGCAGTGGCACAAGGCACTGATGGCTGAACCTTGAAATGCAAATAATGGAAAAGCAGTGTATAAGAGTTCTGGACAGAATTCTTGGCCTGTGGAAAGGTCAGCTGTGGGGAACCAGGCTTTGCACAGAGTCAGAAGTGGCTCTGTTCACCAGAAGTGCTGGACTTGTGAAAAGAGAAACACACTATAGACTCGGTCCATTTTGGTTTTAGATAAAAGTAAGAACTGGGGGCTGGTGAGATGGCTCAGTGGGTAAGAGCACCCGACTGCTCTTCCGAAGGTCCAGAGTTCAAATCCCAGCAACCACATGGTGGCTCACAGCCATCTGTAACAAGACCTGGCACCCTCTTCTGGAGTGTCTGAAGACAGCTACAGTGTACTTACATATAATAAATAAATAAATCTTAAAAAAAAAAAAGTAAGAACTGCCTTAAATGGCAGCAGAGTTTGGGCCAAAGTGAGAGCCAATAAGGAGTTGTGGAGGCTCTCTGAGCAAGGGAAAGTTATGGTCAGAATTCTTATGAGTACTTGAGCTGGCAGTCATAGCTGAAATAGAAAAGGTGGAAGGGACTTGGATACAGGAAGGCTGACCACGTGTCTAAAACAGTCCTGGAAGGAGGTCACTGCTACTTCTCTGTGAACAAGCACCATGCACTAAGCACTAAACTTGACTTCGCTCAGCAATGCAGGAAGCCAGAGTGGTTAGCAGATGTACTCAAGACCAGAAGGGGGTTAGAGTGGAGTGGGGCAGAAGAGGGTGGGCCTGTGATGAGATCATGCTTGGGGACAATGAAGGGGGCGTGAGGCTGGAGGTTAAGAGGCTCTTAGAAGAGATCCAGACTAGACGTTGCCTGGAATCGACAGCAGACAGCAAGCACACTGCAAGATCTGGAAGAGCTGTAAAGGAAGAAAGAAAAGGTTACAGGCTGACCCCAGCATGCATATCAGGCTGGAGCCAATTAGAAAGCAAATTGAAGCTGGCTAAAAAAAGGGGAGCCCCCCACCCTACCCAACCACCTCCAATATTGCCTTCCTCATGGATTTACAGATGGCAGAGCAAGCAGGCACGTCAATCTGTGCCCTGTCAGCATGCATTTTCAATGGCATCGTGTTGACAGCTGCAGCTGACACATCACCTCCGTTTGCAGAGGCATCCCTGATGCCCTGGGGAAAGAGTTTTCCTACAACCTGACAACGGTAAGTGCTCTCGAAGGGAGTGGGGGCTTGAAAACACATTTTTATACACCCTTTCACTGGGTTTTCGTTTCTGAGAGGTACCAGGCAGGTACATTCTTCCTCTTTATAAAAGTCCAGAGAAAAGAATTTGTCCAAGACATGAGGAGATTTACCCAAGTCCAGGGAGCAACCAAGCGGCAGACCATGAGGACTTAGGTGAGCGTAACCATCTGAAATAGGAAACTGGCCAGGATGGTGGGTAGGCACTAGGGCCATTTGGACAGAGAACGGATGGAAGGCAGACTCAGATGGCCTGAAAGTACATGTAAGCAAGGCTCAGACACAGGAACAGATGGGCTCCTGTGTCTGTCTAGCCCTTGTCCCTGTCAGCCTTTGTCTCCCTCAGCCATGCCTGGCAGACAAATCATCTCCAAGGCAGTTTCTTCTGCTCAGTTGACAGATCACTCCCCTCTGTCATTCACTTCCAGAGTGAAGGCTACACTCACCATCCTGGTACCTTCTCTACCATCACCAGCCACCAGGGCACTTGAAGTCTGAGTGTCTCCACCTAAAGCCAGATGAACTGAGATCTCACCAACAAAGCCTTCTTCTGCTTGCTTACAGGTTCACAGGGTTAGTCCATTATCATCATGGCAGGTGGCATGGCAGCATGCAGGTAGGTGCTGGAGCAGTAGCTGAGCACTATATCCTGATCCACAGACACACACACACACACACACACACACACACACACACAAAGAGACTGAGTTTGACATGAGCTTTTGAAACTTCAAAGCCCACTCCTAGTAACACACTCCCTCCAACAAGGCCACACCTCTTAATCCTTTGCAAATAGTGCCAACCCCTGGCAGAGGCATTCAAATAAATGAACCCATGGGAGCAATTCTTATTCAAACCACCACAGGCAGGATGATCTTTTCAGCCTAATGTGAAGAACCAAGAAGGGCTCTGACCAGGGAGAACACAAGAGCCTTACCCCTGTGAGATCAGTCTGTAAGGAGGAGGGAGTCGGGATGTATGCAGAATCTATTTGGCTGTACCAGCCAATTTATGAAAGCAAGTATCAGAAAATGGGGGACCACTGAAGGTTTCCAAGTAAGATAAGATTAATAAAACCTACTTCTCATTTTGTTTTTAAAGAAACTTAGCTGGTGATTTGTATAGAATATAGACTGGATTGAAGAAGATCTGATATCCAAGCAAAATTCGGATGTTTATTGCAATAAAATAGATAACAAATAGTAGATTAAATGAGGTGACATGAAATAGGAAAAATCAACCAAACGTGTTGATCAGCCATTCATTACCATGACAAAATGCCGGACATAAACAACTTAAAAGGAAAAAAAGTTTTTCGTTTCAATGTAAGGTTGACTGGGCCCATTACTTTCAGGCCTATGTCCAGGCAGAAGCATCATGTGGCTCACCTCATAGCAGCAAGGAAACAGAGGAGAAAGAGGAAATTTCTGGGGCCAGGCACTGCCTTCCAATACATCCCTCAAACTGTTGACTTCCTCCAAGGGAGCCCCTCTTCTTAGTTTTCATCATTTGTCAATAACACATCAAGTTATAAATCTATCCATACATGCATTCATTCATTCATGCATGCATTCCTTCCTTCATTCATTCATTAGATCAGAACCTTCATGATCCAACCTCCTCTCTATGATGCAGTCCACCAGCTGGGGAATCAAACTTTTGACACATGAGTCTTGGGTAAGGGACACTTCTTATCCAAACCATTATAGTTTATGTTCCCTGGGAACCATTTAGATCCAACATGTGGGGCCATTTCGGCTGAGCCCCACCCACCCACCCCAGAATAGGAGCAGACCCTTTACTAGGCCAAGCATTGGCCATGAGGCATCCAGAGTGGCACTGTGTAGTGATTTCTTCCAAACTGAAACATCCCTTCCTAGAGAGAAGTAGGAAGCTGAGGAAAATTCACACGGCTTGGAGGACCTCAGAAAGTTTACAAGACCTCCAAAGTCTCGAGATCTCAGAAAATGGCAAAGCTCAAGAGGTTCCTGTATGCAGTTATGTAAGCAGTGAGCAGTTGCTAGGGAAGAGAAAACTCTTGAGTGGAGCTGCTTGCAAGACGGACAGGGAACCGGATGGGTAGGAAGCTTTATCAGTTGTCATCATGCTGGGTAAAACAGCTGATTTGAAGTTACCCACACTCCCATAAATAACCCCAGTATACTCATTGTATCACCAAGCTAGAGTAGAATCTTTTCCCTAGTCTATCAACAGTGCCCTATGTAGGTGAACAGAGTCATTCAACAGGCCCAGTTTGGTGTGATTGACGGGAAAGAGGCCGTGCGTAAGAAGCATCATTTACTCTGGTCATTTTCATTCAGAGACTAGCCACAGTCCTCTTCCAGTCTTCAGCCAGGGTATTTTATTTAGTGTGAAACTCAGTTAATTTCTCAACATAATAGGAGTAAGAAGTTGTCAAATTTAGAAGTACATATGTGAATTTCTCCACATAGGAGAGAACATGAATCCTATTAGTTAAAAATAGCAGATGCACTCAATCCCCCCTCTCCACGTGCTAATTTTAATAAACTTACTCTGAAATTAGCCTGCCACTACAAAGATAGCTGCTCATCAGAAGCATTCCCAGTGAGCTCTCTGCTCTCCTCACAAGAGTTCAAGCACTCCCAGCAAGCTGAACAATGCAGAGTTCAAAATAGAACACATGCTCTCTCCTTACCAAGCTCTTTTGCCCCTACCTCCTGCCAGTCCCAGTGCCACCAAGTTCAAGCTACCTATCAAGGCCATCATTCCACTCCACTGCCCCATCCAGCTTGCTGTGACTCCTGCAGGGGTCCCCCTACGGAATATTTCTCATTGCCATTGTGTTCAGTGCCCACTAATTCTATATTTCCTTTGACCATTGATGCGGTCATATAGTCTATACTTATGACTATACCTCCCCACAATAGACAAGTCTAGTACACAGTGTAAGATTACAGATTAAAGACTTTGAGTTACTTATTACCTAGAAATTCAAAGCTTTGGGGGTCCAGTAGAGAGATAGAGAAATTCAGAAGAGTTAGGACTCACTGTTATACAAATTATATTGGTAAATTGCTGTGTTCTGCTCAAACTCACTGAGAAGCTAAGGCTAGAAAAAGGTACACAGACACACAGACACACACACACACACACACACACACACACACTTTAGACCCAAGCATGTTTATATCAAGTGTGTTCTGAAACCCTCTGTCCTAGGTCAGACTTGCCCAAACCTCTATAGAAAAAGGATGTCATTAAGAAGCTAAAATATCATGTGCTTGCAAACAGCTAGAAAGTAAAACTATCTCCAAGTGTGGTTACCAGTCTCTATCCCATAGTATAAAATGGCCTGCTGTTCAGCTGTGGAAAGCTCATCTCTGGGGAGGATGAAGAGGACCTGAGACTCTTGATTGGGAATTCCAGCCGACTGCCCCAGCTCCCCCAGTCCACCCTCGTAGCTGTTTAATGACGTCATCTCCTCTGCTTCTATTTGATCTTTCACTTGGAGGCCTGATGGGACACTGCTTGGCCTGGGACTCTGGAGGGTGAACTGCATCTGAGTGCCTCAGTGAGATTTGCCCGTTTTATTTTCTGCTGCATATTCGTAAGATCCATACTTGATGGTGTCCCCCGTGTTTATTCTCTCAGCTGTACGACTCCAGTTGAGTCTGCTAATGGTGTAAACTCCTGACTTAATATTTCACTGTCTATCTGTAACTTCTCTCTAGCTGCTAATTGCTATTCGTTCTTTTACTTACTCTATACTTAATGAAGTCACTCATTCAAAACCAGAGCTCTCTGGCTATCGTAGCCCTTTCTCTAGACCACATAAAACAACTGAGAGGAGTGCTGTTGGCAGACAAGATCAGATCAGTGGTAGCTCACCCTCACCTGTCTCTCCCTGACTCCTAGGAGTTACTACATTGTTTACACCTTCCCACTGCCTGGCACTGTGCCCTGCAGATGATTGAAGCTCTGTGACACGTGGGTTCAGTGGAAACAAACCTACCCTAAGCCCTTTTCATCAGCTTGGACTCTAGCTGAACAAGCATTTGGTGCCTCTGCTCTGGCTACATCAGAGCATTTGTTGCTACCTCATGTACCACTGATCTGCCCTGTCTATCTCTCTACAGTGCATGCTATCTCCCAACCAAGTAGTTCCTGCCCCTTCTTGGAATGCTTCCTCTCAGAGGAAACACCAGCTCAGGCCCATCTCTGCTCATCTTAGTCTTTGCCCTCTTTAACTAAAAACAGTGGTTCATGATCCCTCTGGGGGTCATATGACCTTTTCATAGGGGTCACCTAAGACCATTAGAAAACACGGATATTACATTCACAACAGTAGCAAAATTAGTTATGAAGTAGCAACGAAAATAATTCTGTGGTTGGGAGTTCACCACAACATGAGGAACTGTATAAAAGGGTTGCAGCCTTAGGAAGGCTGAGAACCACTGAGCTAGAGGGAAGGGACCCGGTTCATATTCTACTTCCTCTATGTCTGCTCCTCTGCCCAGCTTATGTATTATTATTGTGCATGGTCCTTTTATTAAACAAAAAATATCAGCTAATGGGAGTGAATATATCAAGAGATTAACAGGATAGGCTGTCTTCCCTTGTCACCTCCATTTCCTGTACTCACTGCCCTGATTCTCCCTGCGTATTTCTGTCTCATTTTAAGAGGCCAGACATTTTGCCTTTCTGTCCCAGAGAAGGGAAGCCCAGCAAAACCCAGGGATAGCCATTTCCATTTTGAATGTCTTGCCTTCATGATGTCATATAGCATAAATGGCTTCCCAGTAGCTCCCTCTACCAAGATCTCCCAGAGATAAGAAAGAATATCCTATGTTAAGGGTAGGGCAGAATCAAGCTGCAAAGGAGGACTTGGTCCTTGGTCTCTTAGAAAGGATGCTGAGCTTGATGAGAGAGAGCGTGAGGGATAGGGAGGGAATATGCACGGCTCCTTCAGATACAAACCTGTTGAGTTGAAGAACTACAAAGATACAGAGTACAGCTGCCAATCGCAGTGGCTGAATATCCGCTGCCTCCTCTTTAAAATAAATATATGCACTGTCATATTTTCATGTAATTTGCATAGGTAAAAACCACCTTTCTAAAATCTGAAGTTCTATAAACTTATAGCCACCCCCATAATCGAGATAAAGGATTTTTCCATCAAACTAGAAAGTTCCCCCCAAGTTCCGCTTTCACATCACTATAAAGCTCTGGCAAACCACAAGAGTTTTCTATCTCTTTACTTTTGGCTATTCAAAGATTTCTTTATTCTTTGGTCTCAGTAATATCCATCACTGGGTGGATATTCATGCCCCAACTATCAACTGCACACACTAAACAAATGTGGGGTTTTATATATCAAAGAAACCTTAATAAAACTGTGTTTAGAGACTATATGAAGGGCTAGAGAGATGGCTCCGTGGATATGAGCACTTGCTGCACACACATGAGGGCCTGGTTTCAAATCCTCACTGTCCACATAAATAAGTAGCTGTTGGTGTGGCACATGCTTGTAACCCCAGCACTAATCTCAGCACAAGTGGGGAGAAGTCAGGAAGAGCTCTGTGGCTTGTTAGCTACCAGCCTAGTTCTAGGAAGAGTGAGAGCCCCTGTCTTAGAAGAATGTGGCAGATAGAGACAGAGTAAGACATTGAGTATCCACTACTGGCCTCTGTGCATGCACAGGTACACACACACCGAGACACACACACACTCAGACACCCACATGCATTCACTAGCACACAATGACATAGACAGACAGACATTCAGACACACTCACATCACACACACATACACTGACACAGAGACACTGACATAAACAGATAGACACACACTCATATCATACACACATACACTAACACAGAGACATTGACATAGACACACACACACTCATATCACACATACATACACTAACACAAAGACACTGACATAGACAGACACACACTCACATCACACATACATACACTGACACACAGACACTGACATAGACAGACACACACACATACACACTCACATCACACACACATACACTGACACACAGACACTGACATAGACAGACACACACACTAACACACAGACACTGACATAGACAGACAGACAGACACACTGCTTTCAGAAGTGACTACCAAGGTCTATTCCTTCCAGCAGTGGAGAATTCTGCTGGCTCCGCATCCTGCTAGTTCTTTATTAGTTTATTTGCTGTTTTCCATTCTAACAGGAGTGTTGTCGTCTCTCCCTGTGGTTCCAATTTCCATTTCCCTAGTGACTGATGATGCTGAACAGCTGTGCAGGTGCTTACTTGCCATCCCTATCTTTTCTTCAGAGCAGCATCTACTTAACTTTGCCCATTTGGAAAATTAAATTGCTTATTTTCTTATTTAGTCATAAGAATCGTTTATATATTCTGGATATGAGATATGTATTCTGCTCATACTATCTCCCAACCCATGGCTTGTTTTGCATTCATCAAGCAAGTCTTTCATAGGCAAGTAACTTCTAATCTTTATAAAATTCAGCTTAATCTACCTCTTTCTTTAATGACTTTTTCTTTCCATGTTCATAGATACTCTCTCTCTCTCTCTCTACCCTTTAGTAGGATCCTTCAAATACAAGTTGGGTATATCTAGCTAAAGATTATATTTTCTTTCTATCCTTTCAGTCAATATTGGTCATATGACAGCATTCCAAGCAATGGCTTGTGACCAGAAGTGATACAGAAAGCTCTCCATCCCTCCTTCAGACAAGAAAAGCCCCTGCTCTGGACTACCCCTGCCCTCTCCCTCCTACCCTTCCTATGGGCTAGGATATATAGCAGCATCTGGGTTCAACCACCCAGCTGATGGCCATGCCCTAAATTATAGTAGAGCAACAATATGGAAGGAGCCTGGGTTCTGAATGATCCACAGTGCAGAGTGTAGGCCCACCTGGACTGCAGCAGTGTACCAGGAAAGGCACATGGATGTCTATCTTGTTTAAAATAGTACATTTAGAGAGTGGGTAACTTGGATTTTAACAGATATACCCATTTTTCTTAGAAAGTGAAGTTCTTTAGACCCAAGTTTTACCTTCATCAAAGCTGGGGTCCTATAGCTTATGCTCATTTGTGCACATTCACCTGCCAAGCACAAGGTTCAGTACAAGCAGGCATTAGTGTGTTTTTATCTTCACAATACCTAAGGTAGCCAAGCACGGTGATGCAACCACTAATCCCAGCCCTCAGGAAGCAGAGTGGATCTCTATGAGTTTAAGATCAGCCTGGTACACATACAGAGTTCCAGAATAAACTCCAAAAACAGATGAGCATTTTTACTGTCCTCTCAAGGATTAGGGAAAGAAACAAGGAGGCTCACAGGAGCTGCATGGCAGCTCTTATTTGCTTTGCTTAGTCTCCCAGTTTTATTTGGGGATCTTTTTTATCCCTGTTCTCAGTCTATGGAGCCTTAACAGATTCATGTGCACAAATCCAGGCCTAAAACCATCAGATCACCACATTGCTAAGCAATCCCTATAGGAAAAGAGAGTGACCTCCAAAGGGGTTTGGCAGCCAGGCACAATGGCTCCTGTCTATAATCCCTACACTGCGGGGAAGGAAGAGGATCACCATGAGCTCAAGGTGGGGGGGAAGGAAGGAAGGAAGGAAGGAAGGAAGGAAGGAAGGAAGGAAGGAAGGAAGGAAGGAAGGGAGGGAGGGAGGGAGGAAGGGAGGAAGGGAGGGAGGGAGGGAGGGAGGGAGGAAGGAAGGGAGGAAGGAAGGGAGGAAGGGAGGAAGGAAGGGAGGAAGGGAGAAGGAGGAAGAGAGGGAAGGAGGGAGGGAGGGAGGGAGGGAGGGAGGGAGGGAGGGAGGGAGGGAGGGAGGAGACAGAGACAGAGACAGAAAGAGATAGACAGAGGAAATTAAAGGTGTTTGTAGTGTCCTATGATTTTATGGGACATTAGACAGGTGATTTCACTTTCTCTCTGGACTTGAACTTGATGGGATGAGAATACAGAAAATAAGCAGACCCAAATATGGGGGGGGGTAGAATTCCTTTGTGTGCCAAATCCAGAAATGCAAAAAGAAGCACACCCAGTCACAGTCACTGGACCTGTTAGGTAGGGCTTACCATAACACTACCATACACCAAATGTGGCAAACCAAAAGCAACCAACTCTCTCCTAGTCCTGGAGGATAGAAATCCAAACCAAAGTGTCAACAGATCTGTGTTCATTTGAAGTAAAGTTCCACTGCTGCCTTGACTAGCTTGCAGTGGCAGCTAACAAGCCTTGGTATTCCTTCACTGGATGCTAACTCCAAATTCTGCTTAGGTCACGAGTTGGCCATCTTTCTCCCTTGTCTTCAAGAGTCTGTGCAGTAAGAACACATCCTGACTTTCTCACGTTTCCACAGACACTACTTTAGAATAAAGTCACACTGATAGGTATAGAGGGGCACAGTTGACATATACTCTGAGCCACCATTTACTGTGTAGAATCAGTTGATAAAATGACTTCTAAGTTTTAGCCATTTTAGCTCAAGGTTTTGATCATTTGCACCAAGCAACAGGTAGAGCCAATGCTTGTCCTTAAGCATCTTAATATCTGTTCGCATTTCATCTAGGCTCCACCTCCACAATTACCTGGCAACAGCCAGGTGTGACTGACATACGATAAAGGGGGCTGCTTGCCCTCCCCCCTCTTGCTCTTGCTCCCTTACCCTCTTCCCTCCCTCTCCCCTTCCCCCGCTTCTCTCTCTACATGCTCATGGCTGGCCTCTCCCCCCACCCCTCTCTGCCTTTCTGTCAACTCCCATCCTCATGAATAAAGTCTATTCTATAGTATACCATTGTATGGCTGGCACCTCAGCAGGGAAGGGATGCCTCAGAATGAGCCCACAGAGGCACCCCTTTCCCCCACATCATGTGACACCTCCACCAAACATAACCCTTCTTCTTCCTTTCTTTTTATAAAACACAACAATGTCTTCAGAGTCTAAGTCAACACTAAAACTAAAAGCTGGGTCTTTGGATTAACTGACCACACATGAACTCCACACTGGCTTTGAGTTTTTCAAAACCAAAGAGCTGTGACTTGGAGCTGAGATAGAGGGTTAACTGTCTTTTGTCTGCCTTACAGTCAATGTATACAACATGCCCAAATGAACCAACCAAATTCCAGTCAGTGATTAGGCTAAGAGACAACTGTCAACTTGACTGCATTGAGAATCACTGAGAAGGTTGGTGGGGACACTGCCATGGGTATATCTGTTTGGGCATTTCCAGGAAGAATAATGGAAGGGAAAAGACCCACCCTGAATCTGGGCAGAACCATGCCATACCATGGGCCTAGACTAATGAATGAGGAAACAGGGGAGAAAGCCAGCGAGGGAACTGAACTCGCTGCTCTGTTTCACCACATCTTCCCTGACCTGATGGACTGAACTGTCTGAATGCATGCACCAGAATAAACCCTTCTTCCTTAAGTTATCTTTGTGGAGTTAACTGGCCACAGAGACAGAAAAGTAATTAATACAAGTCACAGATTATGTGTGTGGCTGCTTTTATGATTTCTCTAAGGCTGATCGCTCACCATGTGTGGCAACGAGATGCCATTTGCACCTCCTCAGGCATTGAATGTCACACTCAGAGCATTTACAGCAGGGCTGTCACCACTGGTTACCCTAAAAATGGGGAAATGGCCTGATCTCTGTAGGCTCATTTTAAATGAAAACCATGTCTGAACCAGTAGAGGAAACCAACTGAAAGACAGCCAGGGCTCCAGGCAGGAAGGGAAATGGTGTAGAGACCCAGGTGGGACTGAAATCCAGACTTTCTGCAGAAAGAGGTGCTATTCCTTTGCAAAGCTCATTTGGCCCTGGTACAAGTTGCTTCCTCTAGGTGCCCAAATCTCTTGGTAATGCTGCCAGCCATGGTTCATTGCATTCAACTTGGACAGATACCAGTCCACACACAGAGAGCCCCACTAGCTAGAAAAGTGGATAGGTACTTTTCTGGGCAGCTGGAATTTCAAGAAAGGCAGACTAGGGGGGGAATCTCTCAGCACATACTTCTCATCGCTTTCCAGCAGCAGGTGGATTTGTTCCCCATGGCTGATGTGTCAAATGAACACCAAGTAGGACTTAAAAGACTAAACACGTATTCCCTTGGTCAGGGAAAGCAGATGCCCAGAGTCAGTGTGCCAGTGGACACTCCTTGACTTGTGCGGCACTACTCTAATCTCTGGTAGTGTTCATAAGCTTTTTCTCTGCGTGTCTGTCTTCCTATAGCCTTCTCCCCATGTCTCGGTGTCTCTCTTTCTCCTTTCTGTAAAAAAGACACTAGACATTAGATTAAGGGCCCACCCTAAATGTAGGATGATCTCATTGCAAGATCCTCAACTTCACAATATCTAGAAAGACCCCACTTCCAAAGAAAACATATGACTAGTTACTAGGAGCTAAACTTCAGTCATATCTGTGGGTGTTTGGGAAGGAAAATTCCATTCACTATAAATAAATTGAAGACCCAAAAATCTGTCCTTTCATAAGCATCCAGAATGACTCCGATCTTCAGGCCTTGTTTTGAGAAAGCTGATCCATTTGCTTCAGATCCAAAGATGGATTAAATATGGCCCCCTGCCTTGGAAGGCTTACCATTTGATGAGAGATGTAGACAAATCATATGAAGCACTGCCTCATACTGCCAAGCAAGGTCCCAGGACCAGGCAGACCAGGGTTCAAGTCACTTACAGCAGTGAGGCTTAGAGCATGCTCCTTGGCCTTCACGAGCCCTGATTCCCATCCTGTTTGTGAGGTGATTCCTATATAAATTGTTTTTGAATGAGGAAAATATGGCTTTCTGTACAAAAACTGACATGAAGGGCACAAGACAAGAGACGGACATTCGGACCTAAGGCAGAAAGCAAATTCTGCTCCTGCTCACAGTGTAGGGGCCTTTGATATACAGCTATGAAACAACGAATTCCATTATTTTGTAGCATGTAGCCCATGATAGCTAGGAATGTCTGCAAAATTATGAACCTGAGGCATGAATTTTTTATACATGTTTATAGCACAATTGCATGTTTCTTATATGTTATGACATCAACAAGACTTTGGGATAGATGGGACAACTTTTAAAAGACCCATTTCAGGATCTGTGGGCTTACTTAGCCAACTTTTATCCATTATCTTCTGTATATGGAGCTCAAATTATAGGCTTTGGAGAGCCAATTAAAAAACAGTCTAGCTAGAATCCCACTACCATGCAACGTGGTCAGTCCAAATAAACACCTGGCACTGGGCGGCACCCTGAAGGGACACCTGGTACAATTTAGCTTTGATTGCAGTCCCTTTCTCAAGATGTTTTCATTGTTTATTGAGTGGCTTTCTTCCCAGTAAACATCATGTGTTTTCTGAAGGCAGGAGGTGCTGAAGTGTCCCCTGAGTCGGTGACCACTGCATTCTAAGAGCAGAATAGTGTAACTTCTTGTTTATTGTTTATTTGTTTGGAGGGAGAGAGGGTCTTAGGCAGAGCTTTGAACTCACTATGTAGCAGAGGATGGCTTTGGTTGGACTCCTGATCCTCCTGCCTCTACCTCTACCAAGTGCTGGGACCACAGGCGTGTATCCCCATGGCCAAGTAGTGTGCTTGATTTGGAATGACCATTCTCAACATAGATCTACCTGAACAAGAATACCGTATCTTCTAAGTCAGAGCCCACTACTGGACTTCCATGGAGAACCCACCCCCACCTTCATCATCTTTTACCCACCCCCACCTTCATCATCTTTTACCCACCCCCACCTTCATCATCTTTTACCCACCCCCACCTTCATCATCTTTTACCCACCCCCACCTTCATCATCTTTTACCCACCCCCACCTTCATCATCTTTTACTGCTATAGATGATTCTGGATGGGCCCAGAGATGAGATTCCCAGTGGATATATTCCTTGACACAAAGCCTGATAGAGAAGATAACCTGACAGAGAAGATAGAGATGGGCCATGGGCTGAGACATAATCCTTTCCAGTGCTAGACCAATGTTTGAAGGAACTAAACTAAGTGGCTCTAAGTGGTGGAGTTCATGACTCTACACACACTGGGTGTTAAGTGGCTAGATAATGGAGGAGCCTTCCATACAGGTGAGGGAGGTGAATTGGTAGCTTGCTAGGGGAAGGAAGACATCAGGATCCCTCTCACCTGGAGAAGCTAGCGGCCCGACCTGAGCCAACCAACTGGGTGGATCAGAGAGAAGGCAGCCTAAGAGTCTGAAAGCTTCCTTCTGGCCCGTTCACAGGGGAGGGCATGGAGTTGTCCATATCCACAGGTCACATCACCTCTGTACCTGTCTCATTTTCCTTTGAGAAGTGAATGGCTTCACTACCTCACAGCACATAGTAGGTGCGGGAAACAGGAGCTCAGAGAATGGAGTAAGTGAACGCATGAACCAACCATTGCAAGGATGCCAAACTCTTTCACTTAAGCCGCTGCTCCTAGTCATTGCACCTGCCCAGTTGTTACCCAAGGGCCCGGATGGTCCCTCAGGCGTCACCTTTTCAGCATCGGGAATCATCCAATCGCTTGCCTCCATAACAGTGGTGACTAGGCAGGCAGGTGGGGCTTGGCTCTTTCCCCTCCCGGATCCCAGGGCTTCTCAGCCTCTCCAATCCTAGGCCAAACACTGGCGAGCGAAAGGCCCCTCCCCAAAGCCTGGCACCAGATGGTGCGGGCGACAGCGGCGCCCCCGCAGGCCCGAACGTGCGGGGTGGACCATGCACCTGCAGGTCCTGCCGCGGCCACCTGCTACCCGGGCTCACACGGCTTGGGGACCCGCTGCAGCGGCTCCGGAGGCCGACCCGGAGCCCCGGCCTCACCTCGCTCACCAGCCCCTGCCAGTCGCTCTCGGTCCGATCGCCGTCCATGTCCCTTCCTGCGTGCGCGGGCGGGCTGCACAGCCGCCTCCCTTCTCCTCCTCCTGCTCCTGTCGCCGCCGCCGCCACCCCGGCCCCGAGCAGCCCAGAGAGGGCCAGGCACCTCCGAGCCTCCGCGCCGCCGCCTCCCGCGGCCGCCCGCGCCGCTGCCTCCACGTCAGCCTCCGCGGAGGAAGGGGAGGAGGAGCCGGGCCCCAACCACTGCCCTACAGTGGCTCGGGGCCAGTGCCAGCCGCGGCACCCCGGGGACCCCAGGCCACCAGCTGTGTCTCCTAGGGAAGGGAGCCTGCGTGTGAACCATCACATAACCCCAGACTCGAGCTTTCCCAGGCCTGTGGTGAGGGAGGGAGGCTGGCGAACAGGTGGGTGTCACCCCCAGGTCGAGAAGCCAAACTCCTCCATCCAGCCATCCCCTGCCAAGTCAGGCCTCTACCATTGAAACTGAAGCTCCACCAAGGAAGGGCCCTTCTTTCCCCTGAGTACACATTGGAACAACCTTGGCACGCAGTAGATGCTCTACATCTTTTGGTCGAGCGTATGAATGAAGCTCACCATACTGTACATACATTATACTGATTTTTAAAGCGACCAACATTTCTTTTTAAGTATCTGATGTCGTACTAGAATGCAAGTACAAAGTTTGAAAATAAAACTCTAAATTCTGAATAGGGCCAAAAAGCTTGGTGGTGGGATTTAGCATGAGTTAAGAGAGGAGCTGAAGATTGTGCTATTTCTGGGCTCTGTGTAGAAGAGGAGGTGGAAAGGCTGCAAAGAGTCAGAGATGGTGGGTGACTTCAAGGAAACAGTTTGCAAGCACAACAGGGCTCATATGGACTCTCAAAACCCACACAAGCCCAAGTCAGCCACAAAAATCCCACACTGAGAAGAGACATGGCCACAAAGTCTCACCCCTAACCAAGAAGCGATTTGCAACTGATAGCTTCTGGGAGAGGGAAAATCCGTTTTCTTAACAGAGTGACATTTCAAACACACTGCAAGGCAGGCCCCGAGTTAAGTCCTTGTCAGCCAACACAATAGAACGTCACGATTTTTTTTTAATGCTTTTGTTTGTTTTGGTTTTTATGAGAGAGAAAAAATAAGAAGTTGGGGGTGAAGGGAAGGAGCCTAGGAGATCTTGAAGAAGAGGAAAGAATATAAGAATATTTAAAATATATTGTATAAAATTTTCAAAAAAAAATCTTTCTAAAGATAATTCCATGAAGCTTTCATGGGAAAGGAAGACTAGAGACCTCCAGAGGGGAACTCAGATGAATGCTATGTGATTCCCGCCCCCACATAGTTGCCAACAGAAAGCTTTCCATACTTGGGGAAACTCCGCTTGTACAAAGGAGTAGGTGGCCTGAGAAGCTGGTAAATCCATTTGGCAGCTGTAAAAACCTCACGGCCACGGCCACCGTGGATTTACATGTCAGTCCCTGCTGAGAGTGGGTCAGTTCTGTGACATGGAAGCTGGGTGCTGAAAAGTGGAGAAGCGGCCTTGGCCCCAGCATGCTATATGATGAGAATGGGAAAGGCTGAGCTCTGTTCTTCCCTTCTCTTCTGTGTTTCCAAAATCTTTCCATTATCTCTCATCCTGGGCTCTTCATCATTTGATCTGCTTTGCCCAAGCAACGTTTACAAATGTATTATAATAATCAAGTCATTAATCGTCTTTGGGGGCAGGGTTTAAATCCGTGAAAGCAGTCCCAGAATGGCTTAATGGATGTCACTGACTCCCTAGACAGACAGACACCAACCACGCACCACATATGTGAGGTCCCATCTGACACGGTGCACGAGTAAGTCCAGCTAAGACAGCAGAAGAACTGGCCAGCTATCACTACCCAGTTTGATGCCCCACAGACTCAGCCAGTAAATAAGCAGTGCCTGAGGCTCTGTGTTTGGAGCTAGTTTGCTGTATTCCAGCAGTAACTGGTATCCACGGTAGTAACACTGTTGATAAAGAACTCTCTCTTCTCTACCCTTAAGGGAGCATCCGTGCCTGACACCATAGCCTGGTGGCTTCTTATGGTGGTTTGAATAGGAATGCTCCCCACAGACTCATTGGTTTGAATGCTTAGTCATCAAGGAATGACACTACTAGGAGGTGTGGCCTTGTTGGAGGGGGTGTGTCGCAGCTCCTTCTCTGGCACCACAGTCTGCTTACACACTGCCATGATTCACCGCCATGATGGAACTGAACTAAACCTCTGAGCTATAAGCCAGCCCCAATCAAATGTTTTTATAAGCATTGCCATGGTCGTAGTGTCTCTTCACAGCAATGGAAACCCTAACTAGGGCAGACCTCATCCACAAAAGCTTCTAGAATAGACTGACTGACTGGGAAGGGACTATGGAGAAGAAGCCAGCCTACCTGTGGCTGGGGAAGGGGCTTTGTGCCTCCTGAACTCATCCTAGAAAAGGGGACGAACACTGCAGCCCGCGATCCCAGTCCTGATGATGTTCAAACTAATGCGCTAAAGAATTGGGGGAGGGGCCGGAAGGATAAACTAGTAAGCTACTAAATCTTATGGCCTTCTCTCCATTCTAGCCCACCGAGGTCATTGTCTTTGCAATCCAAGAAGCTGGAAAGAGGTCATCCTGCAATAGAACCTCTAGGGTTAATTAACTCAATGCCAAGCATTTATTCCTAACAGCCTGTCTCTTACCTAAAAAGCAAGGTACTGTCTGCCAATATACTGCCCTCTGGCAAACCATCTGCTTCCATTCTGACCTGTCGATGAAATAGACGATAGGGAGAGTGGGCAGATCTGGGCCATCTGCCTTGCTCTCTGCTGGCCTTCAGGTGGGAAAGCCTCTTCTGGAGACCTGGGTTAGCTGACTCTTTAAGCTCACCTGCTGCATGCATGAAGCCATCGCTGATATTTTAAGCAGCAGGCTGGGGAAATCAATGAAGTGCTAAGAGTGGAGGAGGCTTCCTTTGGAAGCCGTGGACCTTTAAGACAACTCTCTGTGATTTGCTTTCTTTTCCCAGAAAATAACAGACAACGATCGAAGTAGTTCAAAGGAAAAAAAATAAAATAAAATGTGCAGGGAATCAAAGTGCATCCGGCCTCTACCCTACCCGCTCCCCAGCAGGCTGAGGGATCTTCCAGGGAAGTTGACACAGCATCCTGAGCTGCTGGGGTTTACTGGAGATTTCATGTGCCGGCTCTGCCGGGAAGATGTGATAGAATCACGGAGCAAGTCAGTGGAGCTGCAAGCCATTCTTTTTTATCTCTTTCCATTTATGTAGCCTGACATTGAGTAATAATAATAATTAGATCCAGTTTAAGCTTTTAGGCACCTATACCAGAAGGCCTCTAGACACCTCATCAACGGCAGCCCTGGCTGGTGTAAACAAAGCTAATTATATTGTGGTTAACCATTTTCAAAGAAAAATAAAATAAAACCGCTTACCAACTGCCTTCACCTCAGACAAAGCAATCTATTAAATGTCCTACCCGGTGCCCATGCACACAGGGCCAGTTTAAAGACAGTGACCTTCTGTTCAACTTGCCATCCTGGCACAAAATACAGAAAAGCTGGCTTTAGCTTTTTCTTTTTTTTCTTTTTTGGTTTTTCGAGACAGGGTTTCTCTGTGTAGCCCCAGCTGTCCTGGAACTCACTTTGTAGACCAGGCTGGCCTCGAACTCAGAAATCCTCCTGCCTCTGCCTCCTGAGTGTTGGGATTAAAGGTATGCACTGCCACCACGCCCGGTTCCCCTTTGCTTTCTTTAAAAAAAAAAAAAAAAAAAAAAAAAAACATCTCTGGTGACCCAATCTCTTCATAAGTACTCATAGTCCCAAGACCAATTTTAACTGTTTTATTTCTACACACCTGAAGTGACTGGATTACCTGGATGCCTTTGAGTGACACTTCTCACTTTTCAAAGTCTGAGAGGGCTTTAGATAGGAAACTCCAGAATAGTTCAACCTAAGAAATTAAACCAATACATACTAACGAAAATAAAACTAAACCAAAAAAAGTTTCTGCGAGATTGGGGAGAAAAAAAAAAGAAGAAGAAAGAAGAGTTCTCTGCTGTGCAAGATCATCTGGCCCCGTCCCAAGAGCTTCCGACAAGCAGAGAAACCCCCAGAGCTTTTGATTCTTCCACAATATTGTCTGTTTGAATTTTGGTCGCCCATGCAAAAAAAAAAAAAAAAAAAAAAAAAAAAAAAAAAAAAAAAGTCAGAGTTCTCATTAAATCAAAGGAGGTAGTTTTCCTGGAGAGATTCGCGGGCCCTCCCCTTCTGAGCTGTTGAGGCAATAGTCCAGGCGAGTTCTTTCCCTAATCACTGCCTTTCTCCTGCCTGAATTAAGAAACCCAACTTAGAAAGATAATGACTCTTAATGGTTGTGGTTTGCTGGAGGTGAGGTGCGCACACTTGTGTTTGTTGGCGTTACGAATTTAAAGATTGTGAATAGCTCTTTTTCCTAAAGAAAGGCTCAATCTGACCGCCTTACTAGAAGCCTTCACGGGCTGGCTGCTCCGGATTTTAGCTGAAGACAGAGAACTAGTAATCTTAAAGCCCTTGCAAGAGCTTCCTGAACAGCCTTGTATCCTGAGGTCTCCTGGACCATGGACCTCAATTCTTTGGAAAAACAAGGGTCCATCGCTTCCACTGCTGAGGGACACTCTGTGAGGGACCTCATTCATCATTTCCCTGCAGAGGGCCAGGCAGCGGAGGGGTAGATAAGGGATTCAGGCCGCTTCCTCATTCTCAGCACGCTGTGTGTGTTAGCCGCCGGAGTTCCTGGGGCCTCCCTGCCATTGCCACTAAGCCCTCCCTGTCCAGCAGCAATCATGCACGCTCACGATCCGCCTCCAGCTCGGCTGGCTGCCAATCAGCCGGGCAACAGGGGGTGGAAGGAAGTTCCACTTCCCGCTGAACCGCGCAGAGGTGCTCGGAGCCACTGAGTTGGGGCTGATGACCGCCTGGCAGGCTCCGGGACGCAATTGTCACCCTGAGCGAGAGCACGTCTGGGCGTGATTGGCTTGGGCGTTGCGGGAGGCTGTAGCGGGGAGAGGCGGAGGCGGAAGAAGGAGGTTGAAAGAAGGGGGCTGAGATGCCCGGAGGAAAAGGAAAAGCCGGGAAATGAGCTGGAGGGGGCGAGGGACCCAGGAAGAGGCTGGGCCTGCGCGCCTGATGAAGAAGCCAGAAAGTAAGGAACCTCAGAAGGAGACCTGAAAACCCCAGGCGCCAGGGAAATCTAGCCCCAAGCTCTGTAGGAAATGGAGTCCTGGCCACAGAAAGAGTTAAATGGAAAAGTCAGATAAAGTCAGTCGACGCTCAGATCACTCAAATTTGTTGTACTTATTGATAATGTTTCATCTCTTCTGCGGGGGTTGGGGGCCATGATTCAGCACAAAATTGATGTAAATTTATGGAAATGGAAATGCAGAGAGGCTGTGAGCTCCAAGCTGCTGGAGGGTTGGCTGTATGGCTCTCAGCGAGGGGAGGTGACTGCTCTCTGTACTAAGGGAGCTGAAAATAGAAACGTCTGACTTGGGGGCCACTGGCCTTTCCTGCAGGCCAGGAACAGACTGACCCTGTCGCTCTGGAAAACTTAGGGGGAAAAAAAAAAGTTTAAAAGCTGATGACTGTCCAAAATAAGATCACCTCCATTGGCCTCCTGTCTCACTTTTGTCTGAGGATCAGGGAGTGATTTTTACCCAGTGGTTATGGTCAGGCTTTTATGAATAGGAAGGGGGTGCGGTGGTGGGGAGGGGATTGTTCTCTAGAACCTACTGTGTGCAGAGACTTAGCTAATAAAGTGACAGGCTTTTTTTTCCTTCTGCACTGTGGGAGAATCTTTTGACAGAGAAGGTGAAAGGTGGTATCCCATAGAATTGTCCCGAGCTGGTAAAAGGTTTACTGCCCATTAGGCTGTCCTTCAGAACTGCAGATGGGAGATTTCTGTCCCCCCACCCTTCATACCAGGTCATGACATTTGTCTATTAATGTGGCTCTCCCAAGTCAATAGCAGTCTCTCTGGCCTGGCTGTGGCCAGACAGCACAGGGAAGCTTTCAAAGTCTAGGAATTGCTTCTCTGGGCCAGACCTTGCTTTGCAGTTTGCAATTGAATTGAAATAGGAGAGTCAACATGCCAAGGGCAGGAGAATATCTCGGTGACAGAATGCTCACCCAGCATATATGAACCTTCGGGTGTCATCCCCAGCACTGCCGAAAATAAAAAATGTCACCAATGCGGCCCCAGAACAAAGGGTATCACTTTCCCTTCATCCCTGTTGTTTAAAATATATATTTATTTTTTATTCTGTATGCCTGAATGTTTGCCTGCATGTATTTAAGTGCATTATGTGGTGCCTTGTGCCAGGGGAGGCCAGAGAAGATGTGAAATCCCCTGGAACTGGAGTCTGTAAGCCAGGATGTGGGTTCTGGGAGCCCTGGTCTTGTACTCCTAACCTCTAAGTAAGTGGTTCTCAACCTGTGGGTCACAACCATCAGAAATCATGTATTTCCTATGGTCTTAGGAACTGAGATACCAACATGGCTCATTAGCAAAATGAGAAGTAGCAACTAAGTAGTTTTATGCTGGGGGGGGGGGGTCACCATAACATAAAGAACTGTATTAAAGGGCAGCAGCATTAGGAAGGTTGAGAACCACTGCTCTAAGCTGTTCCTCCAGCCCCCGTTATTATTATTGGAGTGAAATATTCCCAGCACTGACCCTGCCTTTTGCCAAAGCTACATTCATGTTCTGAATGCATAAGGAAGGCCTCCTTCAAGCTCCTAGGGGTGCTTTGGTATGAATGTGGACAAAGAGGAATGTGGTGGTTTGAAAATGCTTGACCCATGAGAAGTGGCACTTTTAGGAGGTATGGCCTTGTTTAAGGAAGTGTGTCACTGTTGGGGTGGGCTTTGAGGTCTCCTATACTCAAGTTCTATCCAGTACAGAAGAGACTCCCCCCACCCCGGCTGCCTTTAGAAGATCAATGGGTCAAGATGTAAAACTCTCAGCTCTTCCCACCCCATGTCTGCCTGCACACTGCCATGTTTGCTGCCATGATAATAATGGACTAAGTCTCATTGCAAGCCAGTCCCAACTAAATGTTTTCCTTTGTAAGAGTTGCTTTGGTCACGGTGTCTCTTCACAGCACTGAAACCCTAACTAAGACAAGGAGATTATCTGAAACCCAAGGTCATGGCTTGTAGGGATGGTGAGGCTGGGTAAGATCTCATCGTTTTTAGAGCTTGTGTGAGGCAAAAACTGTCAGTCCTTGGTGACATTTCATACAGCACTTCAAGCTCATTGAGTCAAATCTCTTTTTGTTCTCCAACAGAACAAAAAGATTGCAAGCATGACTTCTACATGGAGAATGCCAGCAAGGATGATTGCCAGCTTGTAATTTCCTTATTAAATTTCTTTTTCATTCAATTAATTAAATTTTAATTTTAATTTTTAATTTTAATAAGAAATTTAATTGTAAATTTCTTAGTAAAACTAAGACCAAAATGTCTTATTTTTGAGGGAGAAAGCACACGTATTAACTATCTGTATTTTTCACAGAGCACAGCTGTTGCCACTTATTAAGCCCCTCTCTTTCCATGAGATAGAAAAAGCTCCGTTAAGATGATATGCTGCCTAGTGTTTATGTCAACCTGACACAGGCTACAGTCATTTGGGAAAGGGGAACCTCAATTGAAAAACTCCCTCTGCAGATTGCCCTGTGGATCGTTTTCTTGATTAGTGATTGAAGATGGTGGGCCCATCGCACAGCTGACAGTGCAGCATCTAGACGGTTGGTCCTGGATGGTATAAGAAAGCAGGCTAAGCAAACAAGTCAGTACAGTACACTCCTCCGAGGCCTCTGCATCAGTTCCTGCCTTGACTTCCTGCCCTGACTTCCCTGAACGATAGAGCAATCTCTAAGATGAAATGAACCCTTTCTACCCTGTAACCTTTCTTTTCTATGCCCATCCCAGTTCTCAAATAATGACACAGGGGCATAGTTATTTATGAATTCACGCCTTGGCCCTAATCTAGGCTTGTTTCCCACCTAGCTGGCAACTCACACATTTATACTATTCTATGTCCTTCACGTGGCTGGTTACCTCTCCTCATTTTCATACATCCAACTTTCTTCATGTATTGGTGGCAAATCTCCCACACTGGACTCCTTCCCAGAGAGTCCCCCTCTCTCTGCCAGATGTCCCAGCCATTCTCTCTCACCATTCAGCTCTTTATTAACAGGCGATACTTTTACACATTGCACAAGAGATTATCCCTACACCTCCCCAAGTTATTTTTTGGTCATGGTATTTCTCACAGAAATAGAATCCTAAGAGAGAGGCTGGAGAGATGGCTCAGTGGTTAAGAGCACTGACAGCTCTTCCAGAGGTCCTGAGTTCAATTCCCAGCAACCACATGGTGGCTCACACTGGGATCTGTGATGGGATCTGGTGCCCTCTTCTGATGTGTCTGAAGACAGCTACAGTGTACTCATAAACATTAATAAGTAAGTAAATCTTAAAAAAAAAGAGAGAGAAACATGAAAGAAGGAAAGGAAGAAAGAAAGAAAGCCTAACAAAGACATGTGAATAAGAACCTTAGTGGTTTCTCCTCTCACAAACAGAGCACTTAATTCATTCAGCTAGGGTTTCTTGAGCACGACTTAGGTGGTGAGCTAGGCTGCAAGCTAGAGCCAGGACTGCAACCTCAAACCTCTTGGAGCTTAACAGGCAGATCCCGAGCAACACTGGAGAACTGGGGGCACCTGAGGAATGGATGCTACAGCTACCATGTGAGATACAATCTGCCTGTTCAGCAACGGATTTGATATATGTAAAAGTGAAAGGGACATAGGGAGATGTCTCTGCAAACAAAGTGCTTGTTCTGTGAACAGAAGGTCATGCGTTGGATCACCAGAGCCTGTGTTGTTGTTTTGTTTTGGTTTTTTTAATGTTTTTAAATACATAATCTCCAAATTCTGGGGGCCTAAACAAATGGGTCAGCAGTTAAGAGCACACCCCTTTCTTCCAAAGGACCTGAGTTCAGTTCTCAGCACTCCCATCAGATAACTTAAAACTATTTGTTCCCCCTTGGATCCAATAGATCCAACTCCATCTTCTGGACTCTGTGTGTACCCCCCCACACACACACACACAGAGACAGACAGAGACAGAGAGACATAGACAGACATAGACAGAGACAGAGAGAGGAGATCTTAAAAACAAATAAAACACAGCCTGTTTGCTGGTGTAGACTTGTAATCCCAGTACTAAGGATCGGATACCCGGGGCTGGTCAAGAAGGCAGCCTAGTCTTTTTTTTTTTTTTTTTTTTTTTTTGGTTTTTCGAGACAGGGTTTCTCTGTGTAGCCCTGGCTGTCCTGGAACTCACTTTGTAGACCAGGCTGGCCTCGAACTCAGAAATCCACCTGCCTCTGCCTCCCAAGTGCTGGGATTAAAGGCGTGCGCCACCACGCCCGGCCTTTTTTTTTTTTTTTTTAAAGATTTATTTATTATATGTAAGTACACTGTAGCTGTCTTCAGACACTCCAGAAGAGGGCGCCAGATCTCGTTACAGATGGTTGTGAGCCACCATGTGGTTGCTGGGATTTGAACTCTGGACCTTCGGAAGAGCAGTCGGGTGCTCTTACCCACTGAGCCATCTCACCAGCCCCAGCCTAGTCTTCTTGACAAACATCAAACCAGTGGGAAACTCTGTCTTAGAGAAACAAAGTGGGTGGCACCTGAGGAACAACAGCTAAAGCATCCATCCTCTGCCCTCTGTGTATGTGCGCACTCTCCTGCATTTGCACACACACATTTGTAAGTGAGGAAATTTTATGCTTGTTGTATGTACATACTTTTAATACTCTTACTCTTTGGAGAAAAAAAATATTTACAAATGAAAAAAAAAACAGGTCCATTTAATATTAAAAGGAAGGTAAGATGGAAGCCTGAAGACACAGCAAACATGGCTGAGGAGACACTTTTCAGCAAATCCTGGAACATCTGTAAAGAGGGAGCAGATGTCTGAGTAAAGCTTAGGATGGCGCCTAACTCCTCCAAAGAAAGGCCATTGAACCTCCACTGTCTTCGTTACTTTTCTATTACTGTGATAAAAAGATGACTGAGGTGTCTTGGTCACTCTTCTATTGCTGTGAAGAGACACCATGACCATTGAGAATCTTACAAAGGAATGCATTTAATTGGGGAAGCTTGCTTACAACTGTAGAGGGTTAATTTAGTATCTTAATTGCGGGAAGCAGACAGCCATGGCACTGAAGCAGTAACTGAGCTTTACATCCTGATTTACAGGCATCAGACAAAGGAAATGAGACCGGGTCTAGTGTGGGCTTCTGAAACCTCAAAACTCCAATGGCACACCTCCTCCAACAAGGCCACACCTCTTAATCCTTCCCAAACAGCTCCACTTACTGGGGATCAAGCATTTAAACCTATGACCTTGTGGAAGGGGCTGGGGTGGCATTCCCCTTCAAACTACCATAGCAATTAATAGAAGGAAGATCTTATTTGGTCTTATAGTTCCAGAAAGAAGAGGCCACCATCACCACCATGGTGGAGAAGCAGTGTAGGAGCCTGCAGGCATGGCAGATGGATCAGGAGCTGAGAGTTCACATAGGAAACCATAATATGAAGTAGAGAGACTGAACTGGGATGGAACATGGCCTTGAAACCTCAAAACCCATCCCCATGAACTTTTACAAACACTCTACAGGTGTCACCTCATTGAACCTTCATCAAATGTGTCATTATCAATAGATAAAGCTCCCGGCTCATGTCAAAGGAATAAAGACCTACTTTGTCTCAGAGTTTGAGAATTTTCAATCCATATTCATCTGGCTCCACTGTTTCTAGACTGTGGCGAGGCAGAACATCCTGGCAGAAGGGTAAGAGTCTCTATTGCAAAGTTGCTTTCTCATCTGGGTCAGGAAGCAAAGAGAGTCAGAGGGAGAAAATAGGAATAAAATTTAGGTCACAAAAACAATTGCTCCCAAAAGGCCTACTACCTCCAACTAGGTCCCACCTCTAGATGTTTCTACCACTTCTTAATAACGTAATCAAGTTATAATCTACCCATGGATAAATCCATTGATGAGGATGTAGACATCATCCAGTTACCTGTTAATGATTGGAACCACCAGCTGGGACCTAAGCCTTCCTGATATGACCTATGCGTGACAGACACTTCCTATCCAAATTATAAAAGTAGGTCTCCTGGACTATGTCAACTTGACACAAGCTAGAGTCATCAGAGAAGAAGGAACCTCTATTGAGAAAATGTTTCCATAAGACCAGGCTATAGTCAAGCCTGTAGGGCATTTTTTTTTTAATTAATTATTGATGTGGATAGGCTCAACTCATTGTGGTTGGAGCCACCCTTGGACAGGTGGTCCTGAATTCTATAAAAGGGCAGGTTAAGCAAGACAGGGGGAGCAAGCCAGTAAGCAGCACCCCCTTCATGGCCTCTTCATCAACTCTACCTCCAGGTTCATGCCCTGTTTGAGTTCCTGCCCTGACTTATTTCAATAATGAACAGTGATATGGAAGCATAAGCCAAATAGACCCTTGTTTCCCCCTCCCCACCTCTTGATCACTCCAAATTGTTTTGTGGTGTTTTATCACAGCAATAGTAATCTCATGTAAGACAGTAGATTAAAGCCAGGAAGGCTCTGTTGGCTGAGAAATATCAAAGCACTTCCCTCGATATTAGTAAATAACAGCTGGTCCACTATCCTTCAGGAAGCCATTCCTCTCACTCTTGTCTCCAATGAGCACCTAGCCTAGGAAAGCCCCAGGTGGACACTCCCCAGGGCCTCCTTTCCTAAGAGATCTCTATGGTTGTTCCTCAGTTCTTCTCTCCCCATGGTCTCCATAGCCCAAGTTACCAAAGCCCTGAAGAAGGAGAAAGGCCCTGGTTCAATTGGTGTTATAACCTCAGCAAGTCAATGCTTGATGCAGTCTCACCATCCAGGACAGGTGCTGGTCCTTAGCAGCAATTGTGCCTACCGTTACTGGCCTGTGGCCCTATGGGAAGAGCAGGCACCTGTGGGCTGTTGAAAATCTGGTGTCGTGTCCTGCTTGCATTCAGAAGAGGAAAGTAAAGATTCTAAAGAGTTTTAAGTGACTGCACCAACACTACCTAACTATTGAGAAGAGGATCTATGCACCTCGCCATTGCGTTCGGCAAATGTGTTGATTTGCTAACGATGGTGTGACCCTAAGCTGGGTAGTTTTAACAGACAATTTGGTTGTCCTACAATTCTAGATGCATGAATTTCAAAGTTCAAAATAATTGGCAGGGTCGTTTCACTCAGAGATCTCTTTTCCTGGCTGGTCCAGCTCCACTCTTGGTCCCTTCACGTCATCCTGTGTCTACATTTCCCCTTTTAGTAGAGACCCCAGCCACATTGTGTTGGTACCCACCCTACTCTAGTGTAATGACATTAGCAATGACCTTATTGCCAAAGAAGGTCACATCTGGAGTACAGGGTCAGGACGATTCAACATATGAATTGGAAAGGGTGACACAACCTTACTCGTCATGCTTACTGCATCTTCAATGTGATGCCTCCCTGCCTCTCTATATAACATATCCACTGAGTCCTAATGAATGCTTCATGATTCCCAGGGCTCCCCCTGGCCTCATCCAGAAGTCCCAGTGAGTAACCTCACAGTATTTATCTGCCTTCACGCCACGCAACCCACTCTGATGTATGGTTGAAAGCTGTGAAATGGGCATTTTTGACTCATTTTTTTCCCTATGTTTCTTTGATATCCTCAAGCTTGCTGCTGGTCCTACAGTCAGTGAGTGGCCGGCGAGTTGGCCTCTGTTCCTATAGCAATTCACTGAACTGCAGCTTGCAAGACTCTGAGTTGCCACTCACATCTGATGAGTCCCTTCCTCACACTAAGGAGCTACTTCAAAGGCTCTCTCTGCAGAGTGCTGTGGAAAAGCTCTACCTGCAGAGCTTGTCTCTCACTAGGGCGCCATTCTGTGACTGTGAGATGACTGTCTGGCTTCCCCTCACACCTTTGAAATACAGTCACCTTGGTCTCAGATGCAGCGTCCTCAGACTTGGAAACTCATTGGACCAAAAATGTCTACAACTTATTTTTTTTCCCCTTAGATTTTCTTTTTGTATTGATTTTCCATTTTTAGCACAAGATTGATCACCAGCAAAATACCAATTTACATACAGATTCTGCTAAACTCAGCATCCTACATACCAGGAACTTTTTCGTCCATAAACCAATTTTTTAAAGAGAGCTTCTATTATCAGAAGCATCTCTGGTGACACCCGGGTCTCTTGGGAACAGACCCAGGAGGGACATAGCCAGGTCGGGGAGAAACCAGTTGACTTGTGTGCATGGCAAGTCAAGGAACCAGGGATGCATACGGACTGATAAGACATTGTTTAATTCAATGGATGTCATCATGAAACTGACAAGCCTTGGTCAGCTATCTTAGAAGGTCATGCGATGGCCTTCAACAAACACATTGTAAGCATCTTTTATGAGATAGGGCATTGTTTGGGTACTGGGGATAGGGCAGAGCCCAAAGATCCAGAGTGTGTCTGGGTGATGGCTACAGTACAGTAGGGAAGTACATGACAAACAACTGTGCAAACAATTGTTTAAGCTTCCAAGGAAGTTTAAATTTTACAAATCATATAGGGTTCTTAGGAAAGTGTATAATATAAAGAAAGATAAGTCATTGTAAGTAAGACCTGAGGATATATAAAAGTTAGCTAGCAAGAGGCTGGTCTGAAAGAGGCTCTGTCAGGATGAGGGAGAGAGTGGGGGAATAGAATGACTGGGTGAAAACACGTGTGACCTGAGAACAGAATAAGGAAGGACACGGCAACAGACCAGGTGACAGGGGATCCCGAGCCTGAGCCAGGATAAGGTCATTGGAATCTACCACACAAACCCCAGGAGTCTCTGAACAGTGGATTGGAATTGAAACCAGACTCTACTACAGAGAATCCAAATATACAGTGGCTCGGCCAAGAGAATTTGATTTGTATGCAAGGTTGCTTTCTGGGTATAAAGAGAGCCATGTGAATAGGTGGAGCTCAGCTCAACAGATTTAGGCTTTGTGTGCTTGCAGACCATGGGAAAGAAAGAGCCTGCCAATAATGCCAGCCCCAGTCACCAAATCTCCCCACCTGTGTCCCCAAGGATTCTGGAGACAAGCATGCCCAGTCTACTGGGCTCTTGGCAGATTCTTGATTATAGACTCTATGACTACAATGAGGTGCTCCCACACCATGGGGTCTGAGATGACTTGCACAGCACTGGAAACTGGAACCCTGCATCTGATTTTGACTTAATATTTAGTCAGAGCGAGCGTTTGGTCTAACAGGCTTCCAAGAGTCTTCATAACTACAAAGTCTTGGAAATCTGATCTCATTACCATGGGGCTCAAAACCCTTTAGATCAGCACAGGGTCCTCCTGGAGACCGCATTTCCCATGCCCCTTTGTGGTGGCTTAAATCCATGTGGCAGCGTCCACAAAGTGCCATGAAGGCTCAAGAACAACAATACTAGTAAAAACTGTAGAAACTATATTACCTCATGTGATGGCTCTAGCCCTGGAAATCATGGAGTTGTTACCACATTGGGGAATTACATGTAAATCAAAAATGTCTCTCGGCTCTAGCTTTTGGAGGAAAGAGTGGTAAGGATGTGTCTTGGTGGAGCTTGGGCCTGGGAGAGTTACTGTGGCCATCTTAGCAAAGCACATTCTGCCCAAGAGCCACACACACTGGCCACAATACCCATCACACATCCCCCCTTCGCTCCAAAGACACACATCTCATCCTACAATTATACCAGGCGCTAGTCCAAACCCCCATTCTTTAGATCTTGTCCAGATCTTGTCCAAGTGTAGATTAGGCTCCTTAAGGTTTTGGTATTTTTGTTGTTTTTTTTTTTTTAAGTTAGCATCCTTAATTTGCTCATTTTGCTCTTTACATTGGAAACTGGGAGAGATACATCATTTGTCCCTGGTCCTCTGAGCATCTTCTTGGCAGCTCTTGGCCCTGCCCTTCGAGCTATTGTTCTTTTTCCATAAATCCTGTCCAATACTACATTGGACTAGACTTTCCAGTCAGCCTTCCAAGTGTAGGGATGGTTCAAATGGCTTCTTTGAATATTTCCTTTTTTATTTTTATTTTTTATTTGTGTGTGTGAGTGTGTGTGTGTGTGTGTGTGTGTGTGTGTGTGTGTGTGTGTGTTTGAGACAGGGTTTCTCTGTGTAGCCCTGGCTGTCCTGGAACTCACTCTGGAGACCAGGCTGGCCTCGAACTCAGAAATCCACCTGCTTCTGCCTCTGCCTCCCAAGTGCTAGGATTAAAGGCGTGTGCCACTACAGCCCGGCCCACTATTTCCCTCTAAGTCAAAGTTGACATATTCCTTATAAAGATATTATTGCTTGTTGTTGCTGTTGTTTTAACTATGTATCAGTATAGAGTCAGCTCTTCCAACCACATCTGCCCATCATTTTAGGAGAGTCCCCACCTCTGTCATGGATCACTGAGGGACAAGGCCCACAAGACTTTCTGAAGAGTTATTCCATAATGAAGAAAATCAATAAGACACACTACAGATGGGCAGATTGAAGATAAAGATTGTCCTGGAAGATAGAGGGTAGAGCCCTGGATCTTGCTGAGAACCAAACATGGGATCTTACGGATTTTCCTGAGTATTATCCAGAGCCCATTTCTAAGCTTGGGAGTCTTTCTGCCTTGCTTGATACACTGTGGTGGAGGCTTGCTCTAGCCTCCAATGCCACCTGGAAACCCAAGAAGCAATGCTTTACCCCCTCCTCTAGCGCTGTTTCAAGCAAGGTGGGCAGTACCCTCAACCCTCTGCCTCAATGTCAGATTTGGTCGACACATTCTCTCTTATGCATTCTCACAGAAGCAGTTTCGCTGAGCTTCCTCTCTCTGTGTAAGAACGATGCCCCTTCCATCAGTTTCTGGCCCTGTTTCCATTAAACTTTCAACAATCTTCTTGAGGCATGCACACCTCCCCTTTCCTGCCCTCGCTCTGGTCTTGCAGAGCATGTCTGCCGTGTGGAGCCGAGCCCAGTGCTTCCTATTTCATTTATAATCCTCTCTTACTTCCAGATTCTGAATTTCTGTTCCACATTCTGTTTCTGTGGCTACCCAATCTATTCACATTATTTCTAACATTGGCACAAAGTAACCATTGTACAATATGCATAGATTATGTGGGTCAAGCTGGTCTCCGTCCTGGGTCTTGGCTGGAAACACTCAAAGGTTTGAAGTGACTTCAGACTGGGACCTTGGGTCGTTGCAAGACCTCTTCAATCAAATGTTGGGCACTTAAGAAAGGAGAACTCAAAAATTAGAACTAGAGTTCCAATGTGGGGTCACTCCAGCCACCCAGCTCTTAACAGCATGGCTGCCTCCAGACAGCCAAGCTTCTTACACAACAGCATGGCTCCAGTGTGAATATTCTAGTGGGCAGGCAGAAAAAGCATGGCCCCTAAGACTCAGTCAGACTTGGAAATCCTGCATGGTCTCTTATGCAAAGATTGCTTGGTTACAAGAAGCCCTAAGCCACTTAGACTCTAGAGGAAGGGAGAAAGAATACACCCCTTGCTAGACGAGTGTTAGTGACATTGTAGAGGAATCTGTGGGCTGTAAGAGTTTTGAAGCCATCTTTGGAAAACAGAATGAGCTACATCCTGGAAGGCCGTTACTGAGGAAACAGACCCCTGTCCTCGCCTGCTGCGGCACTGATGAGTCAGCAGAATTGTTTGCATGAATGAAGGACCTCATGTTATTAAAAAGGAAAGTTGAAACATAAGGCAAGAAGCCAAATTCAGCCCCAATTGAGCATTCTCTGTATTATAGATACAGCATAAATATATGTTTTCCATAGCTCTTGCAGAGCAAACAGCTGCATTTATTTGCGTCCAAAACCATGGAAAAGTTCCAAACTATAAGCAAAAAGGAAGGAACTCAAGAAAGCGCCTCCCGCTTCCGTAAGTGTGAATCTTCATAAAGATGCTCAGAAGTTTGATGGAAGCAGGTGTGGAAACCTTCTAGCCTGAAGTGTACCACTTATAGATAACACCTTACGACATAATGGTGTCGCTCTCAGGGAAATACTTGTACATTCAACTCAACAGTCACATACCTATTAAGCTTCTTCATGAGAACTTGAGCCACCAATCCTCTCTCTCATCTCCAACATATATATATATATATATGTGTGTGTGTGTGTGTGTATGTGCATATATATATATATATATATATATATATATATAATGTTCTCTCTCTCTCTCCCTACCCCGCTCCCTCCCCCTCCTCCTATCACTATCTCTCAGAGAAAAAAAAGAGAGACAGTCTCTGGTACTGCCCTTTAGAGTCCTTACCAAATGTACTGGCTGGTTTTATATGTCGACTTGAAACAAGTTAGGGTCATCAGAGAGGAAGAAGCCTCCATCAATAAAATACCCCCATGAGATCCAGCCGTAAGGCATTTTTCTTGATCAGTGATCAACGGGGAAGGGAGGGCCCATTGTGACTGGTGCTGTACATGGGCTGGTAGTCCTGGGTTCTATAAAAAAGCAAGCTGAACAAACCATAAGAAGCAACATTCTTCTGGTCTCTGTATCAGCTCCTGCTTCCAGGTTCCAGCCGTGCTTGAGTTCCTGTCTTGACTTCCTTTGGTGATGAACAGCAAATGTGGAAGTGTAAGCTCAATAAATCCTTTCCTCCCCAGCTTGCTTTTTGATCATGGTGTTCTGTTGCAGCAATAGAAACCCTAAGACACCTGATTCTCTCTCTCTCTCTCTCTCTCTCAATCTCAATCTGTGTGTCTGTGTGTCTGTGTGTCTGTGTGTGTGTGTATGAGTGTGTATATGACACACACACATACACTTTCCCTTGACTTAGCCAGAAAAACAAACAAACAAAAAAACCAAACAAACCCTCAGGACCCTGATAAACTGTTTGCATCATGAAATCTGTCCTTCCTATGTGATTTCATGTGTGAGTTCTTCCCCTGTCCCCACAAATAAAGATACAGTCTAGAAGAAGGATGAGACTGGAGAACCTTTATAAAACCACTCACGAATCCCCAACTCATCACATTCCAGCTCTGAGCTGGGAATCCGAAAGAGCCAGATAATGCATTCCTCCCTAAGATTTAGCATTAGCAAGAGAATGCTTTGAAGGGATTCTATTACCTCTTTATGTCCTTGCACATAAACTAGGCCTTCTCTGAAAAACTCAGTTCAGATCGGATTTTCAGTGAAAATTTCTAGTTGTTAGAGTTTTAAGGCATAAAGAAGGGAAACACCACATAGGGCTTCTTGTGTGCAAACACTATCCCTCGTGCTTCTCTAGAGACATACAAAGAGAGGTAAGACTTACTCAGATGCAGCTGGGGTGGGTAGTCAGAGAGGAGGAGGTGACAGAGAGAAAACTCTAGGAGGGCAGACCCAGGGAACTTGGAGGTCAGTTTTACAGCATCCCTTGGGAATCCAGCACAGTGGATAGTATGTGTAAAGGAAGAGTGAGTGACAGCCATCATTTATATTTCTAGTTTCCTCATAAATGTACTGACTCTATCACTGTCTTTAGGGTCACTTGACCAGATCGGGGTGATCAAAACCCTTCACCTCAGCTCCTTCAATATTCTTGCTTTCTCTCTTCCAGCCACACCAGCCAGGTCCTAGTCTTCCCCCACCTCAGGGCCCACTGTGGGTTAGAGATGAAGTGTCTACCCTCCCCAAAAGACTCATGTGTTGAAAACTTGGTACCCAGGTGGTAGTGCGACTAAGAGGTGATTGGCTCACAGGAATACTAACGCCACCTATGAGTTAATCCACTAGAGGGTTGACACTAAATGAGCTACCAGCAGGTCGGTCCAGCTGGAGGAAGCAGGTCCCTCATGATGATATGACTGATTGTTATTTTCTTCCTATTTCCTGGCGACCATGAATTGAGTAGCTTTCCTTCGCCATGCCTTTCTGCCACGGTGTTTCTGTCACAGCATAATTCTAAAAGCATTGGAACTAGCCTACCATGGACTGAAATCCCTGGAATCATGAGACAAAATTAGTATTTTCTCCCACAAGCTGTTTGTGTCTCCTTTCTCACCACATCCTGCCTGACGCAGGATGCCTGCATTCAGAATGCCTGAAACAATTCCAGTCTCGAGAGAAGAGATTCCAGTTGTTTCCAGCTACCAATTGTTTTGTTGACTTGTGGTGGTGTCCCAGGGAAAAAGATTCAGATGTTGCCCTGATCTTCATAGGACAGTGGTCTCTTCCTGCCTCTCTTCAGTGTGTCCAGGAATGAGAAACAAGAACCAGAGAATGGGGCTGGCTCCACACACGCCACACTGAGGTGGGATTTATGGTGAACAGAATGACCTTGTAGGACTACCAACTCCACCTGCCAGCTTGCTGAAGTGTTGCATGCTTGGGAGGCCAGTCTGCCTCATTTAAACAAGGAATTGGTACCTGTATTGTAATAACACTCCATCACTGATCCACAAGCAACTTAAGTCTCAATGCTAGCAAAAATCTGGTGAAGACTTTCAGTCCTATCCAGACCTTACCTAAATGTGGTGGTTCAGGACTGCTGTGTTCTCTACAGTGACTTCCAGGGTTCCTGATCTACTAATTCCCAAGACAGCTCATGATCTGTAGCACTTTTTATTCAGCAAATATCAGTCCACAGAGGCTCATGGGTGAGAGCCAACAATTCTTTCTCGAGCGAGATGGAGTTCTGAGAGATTAGGAAGTGTTACAAACCCTCTTCTCCCTTCACTTCATTAGCCCACCAACACCATCATTTCCATAATCCTCTTTATAATTATTTCAAGTGGGAAAGGAGCAATGTTCCTACCTAATGAAGAGGAGGTGGGGAAAAAATAGAAACGGTTGATAGATGATTGAATAGCCTCTCAGAGAAGTGCAAACAGCGTGTGATTAGGGAGTTTGAGAGACTGGACCTGACACACCTTTACAGCTCAGACTCCCCTCTCCAACCTTGTCGGCTTCTCTACATCAAGGCAGCTTTCTGACTTTCTGCCATAAGAATTCCGTGGTGTTCCCCTGTAGTGGAGCCGTTCAAAGGTCACCCAGAACACCACACCATCATGAAATCCCCTCCACACCATCTCCTCACTACTATCTATGTGCTGCATAGTCACGTGGTCCATGATAGACCACATCTACCACATACACGCTGCTGGTTCCCTAAGATAATAATGGACTTGAAAAATACGTATCACTCAGCGATGCTGTAGTCATAGTAACATCACAGCAGTTGTGAAGACGTGTGTATAACAAACTGACAGCTCTGCCAGTTGTATAAAGACACAGCAATACAATTACAGAGAGTAGGGAATACTCGGTAATAAACACTTGTGTTACCAGTTTATGTGTTTACCCCACTGCACTCTTTATCACTATTTCAGAGTGCACAGCTTCCTTATTTAAAACAGTGCTCTGTAAAACAGTATGCTGTATTACTTTGTTGGCACCCGTCTCAACATGTTTCATGTTTATGGCATCTCTTGGCTGCATCATTTTCTCTCACTTTTGATTTAATCATGAACTGTTCGTTCATCACAACTGTAAGAGCAACAGGCTATTCATCCATACACTATCCCTAGGCATGCAGAAAGCTATACCACCCAGATTTGTGTAAGCACGTTCCGTGTCAGTCTCACACTGACAAAATAGTAGGACAATACATTGCTTAGAACAATGCTTATCCTTGGACAATGCACTGCTGTCTGTCTTTCTGTCCACATTTAATACACAAGAAATACATATATACATACATAGTTTTCATATACACGCATGCACATGCGCATACAACACACACACACACACACATACATACATACATGTGTGTATGTGTGTTCTCTTGCTAGGTTATAAGCTTGAGACTTTATCACAGTCTTCTCCGTATCTCCAACTCTAGATACTGAAAAACACGCTTTTGACAGAATAAGACCTCAGGAGCTGGGAAAGGGGCTCCACAGTTAGGAGCTTGGTTCTTCCAGAGCCATCTTTCCCTGTGATGATCTGAGGGGCCAGGCCCTTTCTGCCTTAGGGATTTGTGAACTTTCATTCAGTTTCCAAGGTCGCCATACTGCCCACATCAAGGATGCTGCAGAGGAAAGAAAATGGAAAGTTAGATATAACTGGGTACTGGCCAAGAAAAAGTGATTGATTAGTGTCCCTTGTAGCTGAATGTTGTAGGTGAAATTTGTTCCTGGGAAGGAGATGCAAGGTGTTTGGAGCAACAGCGGCATCCCCTCCCTTCCCCCACCTAGCATTGTTCCACTAATACCTTTGTTCTCACCAAATCACAAAAGCTGGTGCTAAACTCTGGCTTCCTGTTCTTCTAACAGGTATCCATTGAATTCTTTTTTAAATATTTATTTTGTTTTTTATTTGTGTGTATGTGTCTCTGTATGTACAGACATGGGGCGGGGGGAGGGGGAGGCGGGTCCGTGTCCCAGGAGGCCAAAAGAGGATGTTTAGTGCTGTGGACCTAGAGCTACAGTTGATGCTGGCAAGAGAACTTGGGTTCTTCTTGCAAGAGCAATAAATGTTTTAACTGCTGACATATCTCCAGCCCCTAAAATGGATTTTAATATGCAAGAAATACACACACACACATATAGCATATATACATACATAGTTTTCACACACATGTGCACATACAACACACATACATATACATGCACATATACATACATATACATGCACACGCACACATACACACACACACACACATTATTCCTTAGACACCTAAGTCTTTTTCCACTGTGGGGCACTTTGGAGTTTTCTTCTTGCTTATGGAGGGGTGAGATTTTCCTTGCCAGAAACACATTTCCTTCTCAATGACGGAATGCATGAAAGATATGGGTCACTCTTTCTAGGATCTGTTGCCTGAGTCAGGATTCTGTTTTCAACAGGAAATTCAGTGTTCCTGCCGCTCTGGTCAAAGAGGGTCTGAGGAGAGAGGTTGAAAACCATGATAGTCAATCTCTGTCTTGAGATTTAAAAAGAAAAATCGCTTTCTGGGATTGTCTTACAAGACAAATGTCTTGTGTTCTGATGTGTGTTGGGAAAGGAAGGGAGCCTGTTGTGAGTCGGATGAAGAAAGGTCCCTCATAGGCTTCTATATGTGCATACTTGGTCCTCGTTGGTGACACTCTTTAGGAAGGTTATGAGGCCTGGAGGAAGGTGTAGCCTTGCTACAGAGAAGCGCATCACTGGGCAGGGGGTTTCATGGTTTGTAGCCTCCACCCTCTTCCTGTTTCCTATATGAGGATGAAGACTGTGATTGAACACCTTCCTGCTCTCCTTGCCATGCCATGGTAGAGGAACCACAAGCCAAAGGAAACTCTCTTTTTCTCGAGTTGCTTTTGGTCATTGTATTTTATTACAGCAATAGAAAAGCAACTAACACAGAGCCACTGGACCAAGTAGGCACCACTCAACACCAGGGAGCACCTTGCTCAGAACTGACTCTACTAGATTCTCTGTGTAGTTATTCCAGGAAACAGAAACATATTGTTTTCTATAGTGCCACATTTCATAAAATTAGATTCTCTCACTGACGTCCATAGGTGCTTTCGTAGCTGACGGACACTTGTCTCTCTAGTCAAGCTAGCATTCGTTCCGTGTTTATCCTGCCTTGTTCTTTAGGGTTGTTTTACTTTCACTGTCTTACACATACACATGGGTGGGATCTGTATATAGTGTGAAGTGTGTTATATATAATGTCAGACTGGACAGGCAAAGAAATACACCAGTGAGAAACTAAGGATAGACTCCCAGGGGTTCAGCAAGTATTGGGTTTGCATTTTGCTCACACAATGTACTCACTCATTGTGTGGTTGTCTGTATGCATTTTCACTAGGAGGTGTCTCTGATCCACACTCACAATGGGGTACTCACTCTCATAGCCTTCCCCACCCGTCCCCCAGTAGCCACAGCATCTGGGACAGGAGATCACTGCAGCAGGAGAGGGGAGACCATCAAGTACAGTGAGTTCTTACACACACACACACACACACACACACACACACACTGCATTGGCCAGAACGAGTCACATGACTCCATCTATTTGCGAAGCATTTAGAAAATAGGTGAAGAAAATATAATACTTGTGACCATTATCAACTTTTCCACTCATGAATCTTTTGAAAACTATTTGGTGAGACTCAAAGTTGTCCATGAGGCTAGCCTTGATCTCATTCTATTGCCCAGGTAGACTTTGACTCTTATAGCTATGTACAACCGAGGCAGCTTTTACATATTTAAAAAAAAAAAAAAAAGCTTCCAAGCCTTCCAGAATCCTTCCATCAACGTCTCCTGTCTCTGAATTCTGAAGACATTTTATATGGCATCCTTTGTAATAAACATTTCAGTCTCACATGGAAGCTATAGGAACATGTACACCCATAATTGCTATCCATATAAGACAGAAGTCACTCTCCATATGCCACACTTCCATCTGCATCTAGTAACACATTTCAATGCTCATAAGAACCCCTGGAAGGAACCACATGTCCAATTCACAGACAGGAAACCGCAGACACAGAAAGGTGAGAATTCTAAGAGGAGCCTAGGATTGGCAGTTTAGTTCCCCTGCACAAACTAGACCTGGCTCCCCATTTGAACGGCCTCATCAGCAAAGAACAAAATACAAAATTGGCTCAGCGCTTCATTTCTCGCGGAGCCAAGTGCAGTTCTAGACATTCTGCTGGTTTTCTGAAATGCTTTTTCACACAACTGGAACCTTTTCCAAGGAAGATCTTCAACGGGGTTGATCTTGTGTTAGTTTCCCTTCCAGAATTGCCAGACTGCTCCTGCAGCCCCAGAATTTGTTGTTATTTTGTCTCCTTAAAAACCTACAGGTCATCACAGAAGATAGAACGGGGTCTTTGGGGGCACTAGGGGCAGGCAGGCAGAAGCAAAAGTAAGGGTAAGACACTCAGGAAAGACCGGAGCCACTTTGTTTGTATTGTGTTTGATTTTGTGCTTAAGAGACTGTTAAATTGAAGCAGGAAAGTGTGCCTGCTAAGTCTATTTGGCCTTCTTTTGAGTCCCTAAACTCTGTAAATAAATCTAGGTCTCCCAGAGGACTTACCTTTGCTTAAGTGTGGGCTCCTGGTAAGCTATAATCCCCTTCCCCTGACTGTGAGCCTTCTACAGACTAAATTTAGAAAAATTAAATTACAACCCGGCACTGTGGCTCCCGAAATGAAATGTATAGGACAGAATACCTGAAAACACCAGAGAGAATGTTGCTCAAACAGAAGAGTCGGGGCCTGGTGATCAATCTCACACATCTACACAGAGAGGCAGAGGTCCTGATCGTTTAGAGAGAAAATGGGACCGCGCCAGCCAATTTGGAACCATCAGAGCAATGATCGGGGAGAGGAGCCCCCTTCTAATTATGCCTCTGCGTTCCAACCAGGCATGAAAGAAATCACAGTCAACCTGTGACTGAGAAAGGTGACTGCAGTGTGCGGCATCCAATGTCTGTCTCACACGCGGGGCAGCCGGGGCCAGTGAGTCAGGGGCGAAACTACCGGAAAACGGTCTTCTTTGATGACTAACAAGGAGGGGGCCGTTCTTGAATTTGTCCTGATGGAAAAATTGTTGGGATCTCAGGAATTAATAAGGAACTAGCAATCCCAGCTTGGATGTGCTATCCTAGATGTATGGACTTGTATGTACTTAAAGGGGAGGGGCTGCGTGGCACTGGAAATCTATCCTGGGGAGAGACGGGACTAAGTGGTACTTTGTCATTAACCTACCCACAGGATAGCTCTGTGCTACCCAGAGAATGGGAATAATGCCCATGTCATTTAAAAATGTGCTGCAGACTTTCAACCAAAGTATTTTCTGGTTTTTTTTTTTTTTTTTTTTTTTTTGCCTGTTTTCTTAGCAACCCAATACAGATCTCTATTTTAAAAGGGAAATGTTGGGCCAAGGGAATAGCTCAGTGGTAGCATGTGTGTTTGTAAGTCAGGCTCTAGGCTCAATTCCTAGCACTGACAAAAATACGAAGTCTTTTTAAAAGAATAAAAGGCAAATACAACTGGATCTTGGGACTTAAAGGACAGTATTTTGCATTTTAAGGGTGTGTGTGTGTGTTTTGTCTACATATCTGTATATGCATCATGTGCACGCCTGGTGCCCACAGAGGTCAGAAGAAAGCATCAGACCCCCTGGAGTTAGAGTTACTCATGACTGAGACACCATGTCAGTGCTGGAATTGAACCTGAATCTTCTGCAAAAACAACAAGTGTTAGCTGCTGAGCCATCACTCCAGCCCCAAAGAGAACACGTGAATATGATGTTTCTGTTTTGTCTTGCTGTGGCCACGTAAGCTTCATGCATCATTTAGCATTCCTACTATATTAACTTATTCAACAAGTATGTATGAGCTCCTAAAGTAGACTGAGTATTATCCTAAACTATTGAGATTAGTATCATGAGGAAATCAAGATCTCTTTCCCCATAGAGTTTATATGGAGAAGAGAGACTTAAATGATGATATGCTGTTGACAAACCAGTGATGATTCAATTTCTTGTTGAGAGAGGAACTATAACGGAAAGCAAATGCGGTGAAGAATCCAAGGGTATTTTACTGATCTCTTGTCATGTAACAAACTCTCCCCACGTTGAGTGACGTTAAACAACTACACTAGTTTCCATGATTCTGCTCACAACCATTGGTCAGAATTAGTCACATGACTCTCCCTAACTGTAAGAGAGCAGGCATGCATGGGAGAGAACATGGGATTTGGTGAGGAGTCGATATTTTCAGGCACAGGCCATTCTGGAGGAAGATGAAGACTGTCATCTATGTGAGGTTTTCAGGCACCAAATTCATCCTCTTCCTTAAATACCGAGTTGCCTCTTTAAGGATGTTTGCCTGGTGGGAGGGGAGTGCTAACCTTTTTTGCTGTTGTAACAAATTATCCCAGAGAAACAATTTGAGAGAGGAAGGATGTATTTTGGCTCCCGGTTTCAGATGTTATGGTCTATGGCCTCTATGTTTTTGGACCAAGGTGAGGCAGATCGTGGCAGAATAACACCCCGGTGTTAAGTTGTTCTTTCACAGTGGCCAGGAAGTAGAAAGTGCAAGAGAAAGCGTGCCTGCCTGGCAGACTTCCTCTGCGTTTCCCATTCAGCTTCCATCCTAGCAGACTGTGACGTCTACATTCAGTGTGATCTCCACATGCCCACTGCTTCTGTTAATGACCTCAGGTACAGCTAGTGCTGGGCTTTGCTATCCTTTTAGACATTTTCAGTCCAGTCAAACTGATAATCAATGTTAGCCATCATTGTTAGTATTTAGTATTTTTGTATGTGCCTTCCTATTCTTCTACAAAAATACTTACCATGAAATGGTGGACATGCTTGAAACCTCTTCATGGCTGATGGATTGATTGATACATAGCATGGAGTTCAATCATAGTGAAATCGTGTAGTTCACCTGAACCACAATCTCCAAGTAGCATCTATTCAGTTCACCCAGGCCCTAAGAATGCACTTATACCATATATCAGTCACTGGTGTTAGAGCGAAGTGATCCGCCAATCAGGAGGAATATGAGTTTGGAAATTCTATGGGGAAAAAAAAGGAACATATTCTTTTTCCTTTTGCCACTAAAATAAGCTGCAACTTCTCTGAAGGAAATGGCGTTAAGTGCTGGATGGGGGTGGGGTGGGGGGCTTTAAAGATTATAAATCTGTTGCCAAGGTAGAAGTATGTCCTTTAGTACAAGCAAATTCTGAGAGCTCCTGTGTGACGCCTTCCGTTGATGCTCTAAATGACTGGATCAGATGATGATAATGATGCTCGTGATAATGGCTATTTCAGGCAAGAAACGCTTGCGGCGTCATCAGAGCTCAAGGGCAGGTCCATTATTGGTCTTGGGTCCTGCCCCTGCTGCCATCTTTCCTCTCCCATCAAACTTCCTTTGTCCTTCAAGAGGTAGTTTTCCAGACAATTACAGTGAGAACTAGATGCTTGGTTGGGAGCCAAACATGAGCATCTGCTGGGACCCATTTCTCACATCTCAGCATGAGCTCCCATGCAGGTGCTTGCTGGGAGACTCTCTTAGACCATGATGCCATAGGGGCAGGGCAAACCCTGAGAATTTGTATTTGCTGGGTAAATAGCCCCCAACCCCTGCCAAATCCGTACCCATCACAACCCTCAGAATGTAGTCTTACTAGCTTCTGAATTCAGATAAGATAGAGCATATTCAGTGTGGTATGGCTGTTAGCAGAACGTGGCCTGACTGGAAGTAACAACTTTGCAGATTATTCAGTGAAGATGGGATTTGCTGACTTAGGTTGGGGTCTAAATTCAAATGACTGGAGTCTTTATAAGAAAAATAAATGCAGGTCACAGATCCAGAGAGAGACCCAGAGAGACATAGTAGAAATAGATGTGATGACCCAGGCAAAGTCCAGAGTGATGAGCCTGCAGACCAGGAGACACCAAACATTGTTAGGAACACCAGAAATGAAGGAGAGGCAAGAAAAAAATTCTTCCTCAGACCTCCAAGTGTGTGTGGCCCCGCTGACAACTCCATTATAGCCTTCTGGTCTCTGGCGCTGTGAGAGAAAGATTTCCAATGTGGTAAGCACTCTGGTAATGTGTTCAGCAACTCTAGGAAGCAGATGCATCGTGCAGTGCTGATACTGTTGGCATGGGAACCATAACTTGAAAACCATTGTTTCGGGGCCTTTCTATAGGAAAGAAAGCTTAAAGAATTCAGATGATGACTGTGTTAAAAGGGGCGTTCTAACATGATGTCATTCTCTTTTATATGGGGTCTGTGATGGACATATGTTATTTGGGGGTGGCCACAAAGCATCCTGGATTTTTTTTCCTAAGAAATGGTCATGAAGATGATTATTCTTTACACTACTGTGAAGTTGGATCTTTCTTTCTGTGATCTGGTACAAGCAGCAGCAGGCACATGACCCAACCTGGGCCACACTATACTCTCTCTTCTGGAACTTGGGATTCAAAGCCACGCCAATGCACACATCTGGCATTCGCTATTCCCACTGCTGTGCCCAGACACTATGATGATATGGGTGTTAAGGTTGGGGTGCCCTGCCTTAATCTTCCATATTCAGGTCAGTTCTCCAGCCTCCTGAAGATTCTGCAAGTCTCCAAAAAATCCTTCCAGTGAATCTTTTTGTGACATTACAGCCTGCTTTTGTTGCTTGCTATGCTTGCTATAAATAATCGAACATAGATTATCTCTCATCTTCACATGTCCCTGATGCGGTCTAGATGTAGTTAAGCTGAGTTTTCATTGTGCTTTGGCTTTAAAATCTGCCCCACTTCCCCACAAGCTTATGTTATGCACCGCATGCCCCATGCAGTGCAGCAGTGTTTGAGGGGGGGATATTTGGGACATTGATTAGATTGAGGGCTCTGCCTTCATAAATGGGTTCATCCATTTATGGATCTGTACTAGATCTTAGAGGAGAAACTTTGTCATAAGCGTGAGCCCTTTCCTTCTGCTTCCCAGCCACCAAGAAGAGAGCAGCTTTGCTCCATCGTGGGTATACACCCATGGCTATGCTCCTCAGCACAAGCACAAAAGCAATGGCTGGAACTATGAGCCCCAAATCAGTGTTTTCTCCACGAATCTGATTTCTCTGGGGCATCAGCAGTTGTCATACTGATGGAGTGCTAACACAAGCATCTGGGGGCTTTTCCTGGTTATAAATGCGATGAGACTGTTGTGAAAAAGAGAGGGTGCCCGCTAAATATTTATTTGTAAAGAGAGTCCTTTAGGGCTGAAGAGGTGGCTTGCAGTTTAGAGTGCTTGCTGCTCTTTCAGAGGTCCCAAGTTGAGGCAGAACTCTCATCAAGAGGCTCACAGCTGTGTATAACTCCAGCTCTGAAGTATTTGATGCCCTCTTCTGGCCTCTGTAAGCCATGCACGTTCGCGAGCGCGCGCGCGCGCGCGCACACACACACACACACACACACACACACACTAATCATTTTCCAATACAGTTATTTATTTAACTTTTGTTTGGTTAAGTGCCACTGCCCAACTAGCAAGAAGGAACAGATTGGTTCCCTAAAGGGTGATGCTCCAGGAAGGGTGTTTATCCTAATGACATCTAAGGAGGCCACAGAACTGATGAAACTATTAATCTTTATCTCAGCACCAGGCAAGGGTTTCCCAGCCATCAGCTTGTTGGGTAAGGTGATATTAGTGCAAACTTTGTGATTAGCCTAAAGGTTTTCCTCAAATTTGTGTTCATATGAACTCCAGATGCAGCTCTGAAAGAGAAGCCTCTGGGTATTAGAGTGTAGCCCCATGTTTTCTGTCCGAGCTGAACTATCCCCTCTTGCTGTCACCTGCCTTCCCCACCTGAGCCACTCTACAGAGATTTCAATTGTTGATATTAAGAGCTTCCTCACTGCCCTGGTCGGTTTCCCATGCAGGGCATTACAACTATGTGTTATAAGCATTGGGTAAATTAGGCTAACTTTCCCCCTTTGCTGGTGTAATAAATCGAAATGATCCCAACCCATACCTGCTCCTTCTTTGCCAAACTCCTCCCTCCTAAACCTGCTCACATATAGTCAGACCTGTTGAATGGAATTCCCGTGAGCTCCTTCTCCAAACCCCACCTCCCCTGCTATGAACCCCAAACTGCAGTTGCCTGCATCCCTTCGACGATCTTCCTCCAACATAGGAAACAAGCAACTTTTGCTGCCCCCCTCCTAAAGGTTCCACAGCACAGTGCGTCTCAAAATGCCCCTGTTTTAAAATTAAAGGAACAGCAAAGTGCCTTCCAAAGTTCAGTCTGAGTTTAGAAAATTCATTACACTGAGAAGAGAAAAAAGAATTTTTCTTTATTGCTGATAGTTAGTGGCATTGACGGATCACGGCAGAGCCATCCGCAATATGGCCAAATAACTTCACTGGAGAGGATTTTATATAGCTACAGCTAAAATTCAATGAACTGATTCAGAAGACTCAGTATAAAATATAACAGTGGCTTCCAGTGCCAAATCAATTTGGGGGCTTGAAGGGAGAGAGAGAGCCTTCGTTCCCTCCCCTTTCATGGATGTGACTTTAACTAGACTGTAAATTCCGAGGCAGAGGAGTGGCAGGCGGTCGGTTACAGCAGGTGATTTAAGAGACCTACCATGAAAACTCAGCAAGTGGTGGCCAGCACTGGCACTTCGAGCGTGTGACTCTGGGGGATGTCCTCAAGAAGAGTTGAAAAGCTCAAAGGATGTACTGGGAAAGGGGGTTGTGCATGCATGTAGAAGAGACAGGTGGATGCTCATCTTCCTGTCTCCATTCTCCACCTTATATTTTGAAATAGGGTCACACACTGAAGCTAAAGCTTACTGATGAGCTAGGCTCATCCTCGTGCCCCCACTTTCCAGCTCTGGGACTGTAGGTATGTGCCACCATGCCTGGCTTGTTACATGGGTGTTAGGAATCCAGATTCAGGCGCCATGCTTTAGAGATAAGCATTTCATCCATTGAGCCCTCTCCCCAGCCTTCCTCTCCTGACTTTGCTCTTCTTTTGGCTTCCACCATTCTCCCATCCTCTCTTCCACGATGTTCCCTGGATTTCAGAGTGAAGTTCCTTTTGGGTCCAAGCCCTCATCAGTCACACTCAGTACTTTGACCATCATTGGCTTCTGAAAAGGCTTCTCTGACCAAGGCTGGGAGCCACCCTAGTCCATGGGTATAAACAGAAATATTTAGAAGGAATTCTAACTATGTGTCCATTTGGCAAAGTATCAGTAGGTGATTTCCCCCATAGCACCTGTGATTTGCCTAGCCATAGACTTTTGAGCAGTTCTATAGTGCCATGTATGTATTTCCTACCATGGAATTAGGCTCAAATCCAATCAGATAGTGGTTGGTTAATCCCAGAACATTTGAGCCAGTATTGTATCCATGGGCAAATCATGCTAAGGCAGTTAAAAGTTGTAGAACATATAAGGTATAGCTGGGTGTGCTCATTGATGACCTTTCCCCCCACCCAAAAGCTTAGATACAACATCTTCTGCCACTATGAAAGTCAGTTATCATGGCAGAAGCTTCCAGCTCAGTTAGAGTGCTGTCTTGTATCCAGGGTCTTGCTGTTCGGTTCTGGTAGGCCTCCAAGAGCAATGGTAGTAACCTGTATTATTTGGGGCAGCCTCTGAGACTCTCTGGCCAACAACTCATAGGGAAACACCACACTCCTGGCATCATGATATGGGTTTGAAAACCTATGACTTTCTGGGAACAATATTAACTACCTATGCAGAGTACTTCTATTCAGTCTTTAGAAAGGAAGAAGGAAAGGATGGGAGAGAGGAGAGAGAAAGAGAGAGAGAGAGAGAGAGGAAGAAGAAGAAGGAGGAGGAGGGAGAGAGAGGAAGAAGGAGGAGGAGGGAGGGAGGGAGGGAGGGAGAGAGAGAGAGAGAGAGAGAGAGAGAGAGAGAGAGAGAGAGAGAGAGAGAGAGAGAGAGAACAGTTTTAGTTAGGTTATAAAGTAGTAAGTTTCTGTATAGCTTTTTCATGCATTCTTAGTTTTGGTTGACACCCCTTCCCCCGCACCTTCACCTTTCTTTAACCTCACCTCTGTTCTCCCTTAAGCAATCCCTCCTGTGGTGGTTTGTATATGCTTGGTCCATGGAAAGTGGCACTATTAGGAAGTATGGCCTTGTTAGAGGAAGTGTGTCACTGTGGAGGTGGGGCTTCAAGGCCTCATATCTGTTCAAGTGTGGCTAGACCCTCTTCCTGGCTGACCACAGAGGACAAGCTCTTCCTGGCTGCCTTTGGATCAAGACATAGAACTCTTGGTTCCTCCAGGGCTATGTCTTCCTGGATGCTGCCATAGTGGACTGAACCTCTGAAGCTGTAAGCCAGCCCCAACTAAATGTTTTCCTCTATCAGAGTTCCCTTGGTTATGGTGTCTCTTCACAGCAATGGAAACCCTAACTAAGACATCTACCTTAGTCTCCTCTTCTACATTCGTATTGCACGCGGTTTACTATCTGTCCCAGTTGGTTTTCTATCAACTTGACACAAACTGACATCATTTGGGAAAAGGGACTCTCAATTGAAAAAATGACTATAAGATTTACCTGTAGGCAAGTCTGTAACGATTGACATGGGATGACATGGGAGGGCCCACCCCACCCAGGCCCTCCCCACCCATCCCGGACCCTCCCCACCCATTTTGCATGGTACCATCACTGGGCAGGCATTCCTTGGGTGTATAGAAAGCAAGCTGAGCAACCCATTGGGGGAACAACTTAAGAAGCAGCACTCTCCCATGGTCTGTCATGGCCTCCCATCAGTTCCTGTCTTGAGTTCCTGCTGACTTCCCTGAATGATGAACTATGAGCTGTAAGATCAAATAAATCCTTTTTTTCTCCAGGTTGCTTTTGGTCATGGTGTTTTATCATAGCAACAGATAGCCAACTAAATACTGTCTTCCCCTCCGCCTTTAAATTTCTCCCACCCCACATACCTCTCTCTCATGCCTCCTTTCTTGCCACCCGGCCTTGACTTACTCCAACTTAAATACAGATACCAAAAAAATAAATCTGAGATCTATGTATAAGAGAGAACACGAGACATTTGTCCTTTCGGGCCTAGGTTACCTCACCCGGTATTATATTTGCAGATCCCATTCATCTTCCTGCAAATTTTCAAAATCCCACTTTCTTTTAGTTACAAACAGAATGCCATTGTGCACATGTTCCACATTTTCCTTGTCTGTTTCACACCTGATGGACATCTATGCTGACTTCAGTCCCTAACATCGTGAATAAAGCAGCAATGTGTAGGTCTGAGTAGGTATCTCTAGGTTGGGGCACAGAGTCCTTTGCATAGATTCCCAAGAGTGGTAGAGCTGGGTCACCTGGTATTTCTAACTTTCGCTTTTTGAGGAACCCCCACACTGGTTTCCATAGTGACTGTTTCAGTCTACACTGGCATCAGGCACTGTTGGCAATCAGGCACATTCACGGACAGCTGAAAGTGACTCGGCGACAATCAGGCATCTTTACAGCCAGCTATTGAAGGACCTCATGACAAGACGCGTCGTCACTAGCTGCCCAAGAGGCGGTACTTTGTCGTCCCTGTCCGGTCTCTCCTTGCACATGTGCGAGGGCCCCAATAAAAGTCACGTTCCCTGTTCCTCCACTCTCTTTCCTCTCTCTCGGAGGCCTCTGTGTCGCACGTGAGATCTGTCACATGGTGTGGTTTTGTAGGGACCGCCGCCTACTCCAATCAGACACCATCTGATATCACCCAGTACCACATCATCAAGGAATTACAGTTCTAATACATGACTTTAGAGACAATAGTAAGGCCTTTCCCCAAAAATGTCACCAGGGCCTATGTTTAAGACAAAGGAGCCGGAGCCAGGGCCTGGGAAGATGTGGAGGGCATTGGTCCCTGTGGTGGTTTATTCGCACACTTGTGGGTACCACTGATATCTAGCTGGTCCCTAGACCGCAAGCAGCAAGTGACAGATTACATGTGTGCCTCCCCATTTAATGTGCTCCTATCTTCCAGATCTGCTCGTTGCCAAGAGTTTCCAGGGCAAGCTGCCCCGGATGCTTCCATTCGGCGTGATTCATCCTCACTCAGTTTTGGAAGCTTTTAAACTTGGGCGGGGGTGTGGGGGTGGGGTCGGGGGTGGACAGCATGGCCCTTGGGAATGCGCTGTCACACATTAGCAGTTGATTTTAAACACCAAATATGCTGCCGTCAGTCACGGAGGGACATAATAATACGACTTCAAAAGTGCAGGGTCCAAAAGAAAGGGCATTATTAATGGGGAAAAATTTTTTTTTAAGTTATATTAAAGAGCCTCGAGTCTAGTGGAAAAAGCCAAGAAATGGGAACAAAATTAGCATGATTATAGCTTTTCATGGTAACTTACTCTGGGTTTTTATGGTGGCTTTATAAGAAGAGGGAAAGGGGGAATGTCGCTGATCATAATTCATCCAACCAAATACATTTCCCATCCACGGCACACCTGCTATCCAGGCTGTATTTAAAGTGTTTTCTTTTCAGGCCTTTTCCGTGTCCATTGGCACCTTGCAGTGTCCTTGGGGAGCAGTAAACAGAGGAGCTCTTGGAAGCCTTTCAGGAAAAGGTTCAACTTAAGGGCCAGGGATTGTGCCTATTAACTTACATCTTAATAATTCAAATCCCCACAAAGCTGGCAGTAGAAAGGCTCTCTAGGAGACCCTAAGTGACTGGCACAATAGCCCTGACCTCCGGTGTCAGGGGACAAGATGGTCTGAGAGGGTCAGGGCTCCCTCCCCCACTAATAAGCTAACGCTGGCTTGGATGCAAACGCACTGGTGTCCTAGGTCTGGAGGAAGTCTTCTCAATTTGGGTTTGGGTTTGTTGTTGATTTTTGTGTTTGTTTGTTTGTTTGTTTGTTTGTTTGTTTGTTTTTAAGACAGGGCCTCACTGTATAGACCTGGCTAGTCTGGAGTTCCCTATGTAGCTTCGAACTCAGGAAGATCTGCTTATAGTCTGAAACATGGCATCAACTTGGTTTGGAAGTTTAAATGGGAAGAGAGAAAGAAAGAAAGAAAGAAAGAAAGAAAGAAAGAAAGAAAGAAAGAAAGAAAGAAAGAAAGAAAGAAAGAAAGAAAGAAAGAAAGAAAGAAAGAAAGAAAGGGAGGGAGGGAGGGAGGGAGGGAGGGAGGGAGGGAGGGAGGGAGGGAGGGAGAGAGAGAAGACTTTTTTATGGTCAGAGATGCATGTATTATGGAATTTAACACCTTAACTAGTTTAACTGTGATATCCAGTGATATGGAGAGTATCTCTTTCACAAAGGCAGACCCTCACAGTCTAACCACTGCTCATAGCTCCGCCCCTTAACACTACTACACTGGCAACATCTGCATCGTAGAGGAGAGTGTTCACACCATAGCCACATAGATAACCCAAGAGATGAGTGGCTAAGGTAAGCGTAGACTATACACACTATAGAACTCTAGTCAGCTCTACGTATGCGGTGTGTGACATGGATGGACCTTGAAGACATTAGGTCAAGTGACACAGGCCATTCACAGAGAGACAAATACCATGCTGAGCTGAGTGGTCCACACCTGTAATCCTAGCACTTGGGAGATAGAGGCATTAGGATCAGGAATTTAAGGCCATCCTTTGCTATTTATGAGTTCAAGGCCAGCCCGGGATACCTAAAACTCTGTCTCAAAAACAAATACTATATGATTCCACCTATAGGAAAACCTGGAGACCTCAAAATGACAGAAATGAGAAGTAGACTAGTGGTCACCAGAGGCTGAGGCAGGAGGGATGCAGGGAATTTCTCCTAACAGGTAGAGAGTTTCAGAGTTTCAGGATGACAGTTTCTTGAGACCGGTGGAGTGAAAGCCATCCACTATTTTGAGTTGTACCCTCAAAAATGGCTCAGGCACTCTTTGCTTTTATATTCACCCAAAGGGATGGCAGGAACCTGAACTGCACATGTCAGAGTCTGAAGGAGCAGCTGCAGGAATAGAAGTACAGTAGCTAGAATAATGAGAGGCAACAACACGAGCTTTCTGTGGCGCGCACCAAGTTAACTGGATGCATGAGACGTTTTTTCCTCCCTCTGCTGCCCTGAGGATGAAGCTTCCATGGTGCCACAGAGATGACAGAAAACAGAGTTAATCTAACTCAACCAACAGCAAGGGTTTTCCAGAGCCGGCCCAGGGTGATGGCCCAAGCTCACTGCCTCACTGACACTCAATCAGCATAAGAAATGTCTTTCAAAGTGACTTCCAGGGCTGTGCTGTTCTGGTAAAGGCTGCTGCTGACAGCCTGAGCTTGCTCCAGCCTGAAGGTTGAGTTTGTTACATTGCCATACTGAGAGGTCTCATCCAGACCTGACCACTACAGCCTATTAAATAAGCTGTCTAGACCCAGTATTCCTGTCTTCTCCAGCATACTTACACTCACAGTTTACCCCAAGCTTCCAATGATGCCAAATCGACAGGACCCAATGAGTAAGTGACATTGCAGATGCCACCGTAGACTGCTCCGTGAATGAAAAATAAGCCCACAAAGAATGGGGGTGCTGCCGCACTGGAAAAATGGATGAGTAGGCCATAATATTCCCTCCAAAGTAAACAATACAACCCCCCCCCCCAAAAAAAAAACCTATGCATTGAAATTTAGACCAATGATTAAAAGGAGGTATAAACTTGGCAGGGCTTCAAGGGGTTCAGAGGGCACAGTAAATGATTGATAAAGTCGATGCAGTCAGTGGGAGACTGGAAGCTTCTATATTTGATTGGTTTGCAGAGCATGAGAAAGTTCTCCAGTGAGATGATAATTTCAGCACCCTGGCCGTTAGAACCATATGTTCATGTTACTAGACACGTATGTGACAGAGAAAGATACTACAGGGAACTTCTGGTCCAGTGGTAGAGATAGAGAACTCTGAGGGAAAGATCATGAGAACAGAACACCATCCAGACCTAACAGAGACATGGCATATGACTGGGCACTGAAAGAAACTGAAACCATGAGCACAGACATCACTTAACTGTGGAGCTAATACTTGTCATAAAAAAAAAAAAATAGGCAGACCCCAGTGATCTTCGATTGTAAGGCAGACAAGGCTTCTCTGGGATCAGAAGGTACAAGTTAGTCTGCACAGACCAGTAGCTCAGATCTTAATGCGGACCAGCGTTTGATTGACTTGTCTTCAGCCCACACCTACGATAACTCACGCAGCAACCTCTACAACTAGATGAAGGAGGTACGTGAGTTCAGACTCACCCCACTGATATACTGACTTAATATGCACATATAGGTCTAAAACCACCACCAGACTACAGCAATAGAAAAAGAAAATGGGCTTAGATTCCAAGTGGGCAAGCTCTGGTCTATGAGCCAAATCTCCCCCAGTACTTGTTTTTATAAATAAAGTTTTATTTAAACAGCCCGCCGCTTCACTTTCATTATTATTTGTGGCTTCATTTCCACTGTGATATCAGATCGGTGTGGTTGCCACAGAGACCAGATGGCAGACAAGAGGTAAAATACTTACTATCTAGGCCCTTTACAGTTTTCTGATTTCTTACTCAAATATTTAAGGCTCTATAATCAGACTGAGAACTGGAAGTTTGGGGGAAGTCAGATGTGGACACGCCTATGAGAGTAGACATCAAATATAATAACTCTGAAGATGACACTAAAGATCACAGGAAAGTATCGAGTGCAGCTCCGATATTAAACAATCAATGGACCAATGACTCAGCCAGTACACAGGAACAGCAGTCCAGCCTTTTGTGCAGTCACTATGACTATGACAGGAGCTTGTCATAGGTCCAATAGCACAGGCTATCTCTCACTGATGTTCACAGCTGCTAACATTATTGAATCTGTAAACTTCCACAACAGAGAACAATTAACCCTGTCTATGGCACCATTTCTTGAGAAGTCCAACAGCCACTTGGAAGCCAATAGATTTCATCTGATGCCTTCTGGTGCCAAACGGACAACTTCACCCTGACCAGGATTGTGTCCTCAGTATTGGTTTGCCGCAGGAAGCATCATGATCAGGATGCTTGCATTTCTCTATTTCACTAGAAGTGACAAAACGTTTGCTACCCCAGCAGTCTGCAGTGGAAGTGACAGAACAGAACCAGTGAACCCAAGGACAGCCTCTAGCACATAGGAATGGTAAAAACACCTAAAAACTATTAAAGGACTCGGGTCGCACCAGATGTGTCCTCTAACCACAGTGGAGTTAAATTTGAAATCAATAATAGACTTACCTCTGGAAATTTTTGCAAACAATCAAAGTGGTTTTCATTATTCAGTTTTCCATTGCTTTGGGAGGAATGGAGGGAGGGGAAGCTGCAACCAAGGTGTATTGTTTGGGAGAATAATAAAAACTTTAAAAAAAAAGAAAAAGAAAAGAGAAAAACACCTGAGACAGTCAATTTATAAATAGGAAAGGTTTTGATTCGGGCTCTCAATTTTGGAGGTTTCAGCACATGACTGACGCCATTGCTTTAGGTCTGTGGTAACATCAGGACAGGAGTGCATGGTTCAGCAAAGCCATTCACTTTATGGGCAGAGACAAAGAGAAAAGAGAAGAGGTTCCCATAATGCCCTTTGGGGGCACACTGCTAATGGCCTAAAGCCTTGCACTAAGGAGGGCTAAGTTGGGAACTCACCCCTGAGCCTCCAGAGGACAGATTCCCAGATAGGCCAGGCTAACTTCAAGTTCACTGTGTAGCTGAGGCGAGCCTTGACCTCAACTTTCTCCAGCCTTCACCTGCTGAGTGTTGTGAGTCTGTGAGCCACCATACCAGGTTTGGGGGTGTGTCTTTACTAGCGCACCAGGGAAGCAGTCGGACTGTCCGGGGAGTACAGTGCGGCCCATTAGGAGCCCAGAAGAGCTTCTGCCCTGGGCTCTTCGGGGAGAGTCAAGGTCAGTTGTGTCTCTGCTTCTCAGGAGTATTTTTAGTGGCAGATAAACAAACGGGAACAAATCCTGCAACGGAGATTTCCTTATGCAGCCTGCAGTCAAACTAGGTCAGCCTAGGCCCTGAAGAGGCACATGGTGTCCCAAAAGCAATAGCAGAAGGTGGCCAGAAGCAGGTTTCTTGCCACTGAGAGGAGTTTGAGACTCTCAGACTCCTTGGCCCAAGCAAGTCTGGGCAAGTCTGGAATCATCAGCTCCGTGTCCCCTATTTCTACAGGACTGTGTCCCCATCTTAACCTAAAAGCCAGGGAACAGGAAGCCGTAGGCCCCACAGATGAAACACCACCAAGCCACTCTGAAGATGTCAGTGATTCCCAGTGGCCTTGGAATTGGTGGGGAGTCAGGGTGGCAGACTTGTAGCTCTGATGCAGTTCCTAGAAATAGTGCCCTGTGTGTCTCCCGGTCATTGGACGCAGGATTTGAGGTCATAATTCCTCAGTCACCAAGGATACGGATAAGAGCCAGCCACATGTTACAACAGCATACCCAACAACAGTGCATGTATACAGCAAGTGCTCATAACTCCACTGAGCTAGGACTGAACACAGCCACCCACAGTGTTTTGGCTCCATGTTTTAACTGCCTCACCATAAGCTGGTACAAGCTGTGAGTCCCTGGGGGCATCTCCACTGCTGTCTGTCCACGGGCACACATGGGTTTAGAGTTAAGGTCTCTCAGCAGATGCCTAGTACAGGAGATGAGGTAGGGCACTGTAGACCTCTGTTTACCACTCTCCTGCTTGGAAACCTCTGCCTGCTTCTCAGGGGAAAGCAAAAGCCCATCTTCTTTACCGTGTAAATGGATTTGGCCATAGTCTAACCTTCCACCCAGCCCTTCTGTCCTTCCAGTCTTCTCTATCTCCTTCCTGGTTCTTGTGTGTCTGGGCCCTTCTCCATTCAGGCTCAGCTCAGCTGCCACACTTGACCTCCTGTGCATAAGATCCCCCCACCCCCCACCTCCATCAGTTTTACGCCCTAAAGGAATCTGCCAAAGTCTGTAATGACCACTTTTGATTTGTGAACTTCCAGTTTCGTGGTCTCTCTTGGCCAAACTACAATATTTTCCTTTTCTTTCTTTTCTTTTTTTTCTTCTGACTTTATGCCCTGTGCTTAGGGAAGGATTGCTGTTACTAATGCTTAGTACAGGATTTCTCAGTGAGTATGGAGGCTATGAATTCTTTCAGATCCTAGGTTCAAGTCCTTGTTTTGAGAGGGGGTAAAAAAAAATGAGGCTGCTGATCAGAGCCTCCAGCAGGACATTTTGGATCAGGACATTTTGGGAGTTGCCAGATTCTGAGAGCCTGTTGCTGAGAGTGACGAAAATTGCTCTCAGTGGGAAGGAAGGCTGTGTGCTTGTTCACAGGTTATATTGCCTGCCCAACCCCCTCCAGCTCTCTTGTGGGAAGTGAAGGAGCCAGCTTCCCTTATTCCCAGGCTATGGGCTCACACATCTCCTTCCCACACTCCCTACATCCAAGAGAAACTTTTTGTTTCTTAAGCCCAGGCTAGCAGCCAACTTGTAAACTCATGTGCTGTTACCTCCCGAGTGCTGTCATTACCAGTGTGTGCCTGTGCCTGGCTGAGTGTTTGATCCATGACTACCACTAACTGTAGGGATTCCTTCAGAGGTAACTCAAGGCAGGCTGTGTTTCATGTGTCCCCTCCTAAATACACAGAGTTAACAGTGTGATGGAAATAAGAGGTATTAATGGCGCATGTCTTTAATCCCAGCATTTGGGAGGCAGAGGCAGGTGGATTTCCAAGTTTGAGGCCAGCCTGGTCTACAGAGTGAATTCCAGGACAACAGGGGCTATACAGAAAAGCCCTGTCTCGAAAAGAAAGAAAGAAAGAAAGAAAGAAAGAAAGAAAGAAAGAAAGAAAGAAAGAAAGGAAGGAAGGAAGGAAGGAAGGAAGGAAGGAAGGAAGGAAGGAAGGAAGGAAGGAAGGAAGGAAGGAAGGAAGGAAGGAAGGAAGGAAGGAAGGAAGGAGAACTGGGCTTCAGGCTGGACACACAAAGGCAGGCAGATTTTTGTGGGTTCAAGGATAGCCTGGTCTTCAGAACAAGGTCTAGGACAGCCAGGACTATACAGAGAAACCCTGTTTCAAAAACAAAGAGCTGGGCCTCTTAAGAGGGGGCCGAGCTAGCATCTCACTTTCTGAATATGGCCCATGTAAGTGTTCTCTAGTCACAGAACTGAAGCAAGGCCTTTCTCAAGGTACTTTGCTATCTGCTTTGCCTCTCCTCCACACAAGGATACAGCTGGAGGGCCCTCACCGGGCTCCAGTGCCTTAATCTTGGACTTCCCAGCCCACAGAACTGTGAGAAGCAAATTTCTGTATGTATAAAGGACTCAGGATCCCATGTTCTGTTATGAGAACCCAAAGACATGAAAGGGAGGGAGGGAGATGCTGAGACTGAAGAAATTAAAAAAGAGGTGAGGGATGAAGGTCACTCACCCTAAGCCAGTTACTGAGCCAGTACCTTTCCCCAAAGTCACATCAGTTCCTGCCGAATCGACAGCTTGGTAATTGACTGGTTATGTCAGTTTTCCCTCTCCTCTTACCATGCAGATCCCAAGAATCACACTCGGGTCTTCGCTACCTTTATCTACTCAACCATCTTGCCAGTCCCCGTTCAGTCCTTTTTAAGATAAGCTGTGCTCAAAGAGATCCTGATGAGTTAATCAGGGCCCTTTGGAGAGACGGCAGGTCTGCCGATGCTCTGTGTCCAATCCCAGTCATCCTGGAACAGAGAAAGAGACTGAGTGTGAATGCCCCAGGGAGCAGTCGGGGCAGGATGTCAGGAGGTACTGAACCGGTGTGAAGAAGTGAGACAGGAGAAAGACAGGAACCTTGAGAGGGGAATTCGAAGCCTCCTGTGGGCACTGAGGGCTCAGTCCTTGGGGGACACTTTGAGAAAAACAGTGCAAATCACAGCTCATAATTGTCCCATTGAGGACTGATAGCTGAGGTATTTATTCACTAAATTTTATTCCCTGAGGTGGAGAGGCAATCTGAGGACATTTACTTTCTGGTATTTTCAGCTTATTGTATTTACCTCTGGGGACAGAGGATGCCCTGGGGCAAAGGAATGCAGGGAACGTTGATTATGAAGGCAAGTGATCTTTAGGAAAGTTCCAGATGGTGTCTGCTACACCATAGAAGACAGGGAGAAATGCAAAGCCCTTGACAAGTGTCCTGATCTGCTGGAGCAAGCCTTCCCTGAAGCCTAAATCTAGAATTCTCATTTATCCACCCCTACACATTTTGCGTATTTTTAAAAAATAGTTTGACTGAGTTTTCTGGCTTTTGCAAGGTAATTAATTTTTAAGTCATTCCTTCCCTAAAGTTGTTCTCACAACCAAATAGACTCTCTGAGACTTGGAAGTCAGGAACCACAGTTTGGTTTACGTGAGTAAACCAAGCCATCATTTCTTTCTGCAGCCAGAGTGTAGGGGTGAAAAAGTGAGGAAACACACAGGCTAGTGGCCAATCTCTCTTTATAACCTAAAGGCCACCCCAGCAAAGCATCCTAAAGGAGGATTTGAGTCTGCTGTGCGTCCAACAATGTGAACCGTGGAGGCTTCAGAAGGGGGCAATATTGACAACTGGGGTAGAAATTGTTTTTGTGGTATTTTGGATGTAGCTGATTACCCCCATTCCTACCCACCCCCATATTCTAAGAATCTATCTATGGCTAAGTTGAAAAATCCTGTAGTAATTTCCTTGGCAAAGAAAATTTCAAGACAGCCTAACACTGACTCTTTCATGTAGTAATTGGTAACTACTCTTATGCAATTCTACAATTAAAAAAAAAAAAGGAACAGGTTGGACAAAAGTAAATATCAAATGTACAGTTTGGAGTGAAGAAGAGCGCTGGGAGATGTAATGTGGGAGCCAAGGCTTATGCTGAAAGAGGTCTGGAGAGACCCGCTATGACGTGGAATAAAGTAGGGGAGCCCTCAGGGCAGCACCCCAGAGGCTAAGCCTCCAACTTATAAAAAACAAAGCCTAGAGAATCTTCTGCCTCTAAAAAGCAATAACACAGTAAGGCATATGCAAACGTAATTCAAAGAGGGGGCCAAGCTCCATCAGGCCTGCCTCGATGGCTGAACTTGGCCTCAAACTTGAAGCATCAAGCATCATAACCATGAAGAATACACAAGTAGGGGGGCTGTGGAATCTTGAGAGGTTAAGGGGGGCTGCTGGAGTCAGGTGTGTAGCGATGGAGTCCTGTCTGGCAGCTCAGAGAGGCCACTGTAAGAAGGATGGGAAAGAAAAGCCCACACTGTGTTAGAGACCCTGAGGAGTCAGAGGGGCCCGAGGGGCCTGAGCCTTGGGATATCTATCAAGGAGAGCTGCAGGCAGTCTGTGGACCCAGCCCAAGAGACTGGGTATGTTACAGTCAGCAAAGATGGAAGAGTGGAGCCTTGGACATCAGGTATGGAGCTACAGGATTCAGTGTGCCCTGCTGGGTTTGGGTTCTCCTTTGGTTCCATATTTCCTCACAGCCCCTCCTTTCTTCCCTTTTGGAATGGTAATGCATGTCACTGTATGTTAGAACTATGCAGATTTTACGGGGGGTGGGGTGGGGTACAGTTACCTTGAGTCTTTTAAACAGTGTTGACACAGTAAAAGACTATGGAGAGTTTTGAAGTTTGACTAAATTTATTTTGTATTATGATATTGCCACGAGTCTGTGGGGACCAGAAAGTAAAAGGGGTAGTTGGAATGAGAATATCACTCTTCATAGACGACATTTGAATACTTCACTTAGTAGGACTATTTTGGAAAGATTAGGATATGTGGTTCTCATTAGAAGAGGTATGGTCACTGGGGGGGGGGGGTAGGCTTTGAGTTTCAAAAGACTCTAGTCACTCCCTGTTCCTCAGGCTTGTGGATCAGGATATCAGTTCTTGGCTACTGCTCCTATGCCCTGTCTGCCTGCCTGCCTGCCTGCCGCCATGCTCCCTACCACGAGGATTGTGAATTCTAACCCTCTGGAACTGTAAAACCCCTAGAAGTCTTTCTTCTATAGGATGCCTTGGTCATGGAAAAGTAAGACATGACTCCAGTGCGTTCATGTTTAGTCCCCAAGACGGAATTCCTACTCATAGTCTCACTGTAACAGCTCCCTACACTTTTCCTTGACAGGTAAGAAATTCTCATAAGCAGTATGTAGGAAATAATCAAGAATTATTTTATAGCCGGGCATGGTGGCGCACGCCTTTAATCCCAGCACTTGGGAGGCAGAGGCAGGCGAATTTCTTAGTTCAAGGTCAACCTGGTCTACAGAGTGAGTTCCAGGACAGCCAGGGCTACACAGAGAAACCCTATCTCGAAAAACCAAAAAAAAAAAAAACCAAACAAACAAAAAAAACACAATTATTTTATAGGCACTATGGGATAATTGTTTCCAGATATTTGATAAACAGGACAGGAAAAGATTTCTTTTGACATCTACATGGTCTCAAAAAGTTCTGTGGAGTTCAGAACACACCCCGGTTCCAGGAAGATTGGCTTGTCTTTCTGAGACCTTCTGATTGCCCATTCTTTGGCACCCAGGCTCCATCAGCTTAGGTCCCCACTTACTCAGCAGAGGGGTGGAGGGACGAGATCATTTTCACTTCCTATGCGGCCACAAGAGGGCGCACTCAGTGGACTTCTAGAACTGAGAAGGAAGCCACCGTGGGTCAGTAAAAACTGACAAAAGAAAACTTGGTTTAAAAGGTGTCGTCGGTCAACCTCCCCCTACGCCTTGCCCACCTTTTTCTTGCCATAAGATGAACGCAATCAGCGAACACTTTCAGTCTGTTCAGGCATCCTTCTTAGGATGCGAGAGATGTTGTCCTATTACAACTAGGTCTTTTGATGATGGGCATTCCCATATCCCAGGAGCTGCTCCCTATATTTATAAGGCGAATGTCAGAGCGACGGGATTCAAGATGCCAAGAATGAGGAAAGTTAGCGCTGAGCCCTGCGCCTGGTACACAGACAATGGAGCCGGAACAAGTGTTTACCTCCGGAGATGCTGGCCTTCGTTCCCGATTGTTTCTGAATAATGCCCCATCACCTCCCTTCCCCAGCGTTTGTCTAGATCTTTTCTATTCATATTTGAATTGATCCTCGCTCACTTTTCCTTTTTTATTATTATCATTTTGCCTGGGACTTCGGATCATTATAAGATTGCGGGTAATGACAGACTGTAATTAAGCTTAACACAGATTTTTCTTTTAGGAGAGAGAAGAATCCACCAACTGAAACTCAGATTGCCTGGGCTGTAATTTGTGGCGCTGTCACAAAGGGGTCCTTTTCCGCATGGTGCGCAGCGGTGATGAGCAAGCGCTGGGCCGAGGGTGTGCGCTTCTCTCACACGCTCTGGAGCGAGCTGCAGGACTCGTAAATAGCTAAGTATAGCTTGAAGCTGATTACAGGCCCGATCCTCCTATTGTGCCTCATCACTTGTCATTGTTGAGGCGGCAATTGCCGCTCGACGTTTCTCTTTGTGGCTGGCTGCAGCCGGTTTCCAGGACAGGAGGAGCCCGGAGCTGCCGAGACTGGTTCTTCCCGCCGGATGGGCGTGGCAGGTGTTGGCGATGAGATTAAGAGCAGGCTCCCAGGATAGACACCTGTTGCCCCAGAATTGCTGTTTATGCACGATCTCTGTCCATGGGGGGGTGACAGGAGTCTCTGAGGCCAGGCTGGCTGTGGGAACATGAGCAGGCCGTTCGATTTCTCTGGCTTGGTTTACTCAATTGTAGAAAGGAGTTTTAATATTTAATTTCTTACTCAGAAAGTACATTTGAGGACCTGTGAAATAAGTATACAAATATCCTAAAAGCAGGTATAGTCCCCAACAGACGCAAACATCCACCTTCGAATAGGTATATACCCACAATACACAGACTAGCCATAGAACCCACCTGTGTACCTTATTGTAATGAATTTGTTCATGCATGCATGTGGGCGTGGTATTAGGACACAGCTGTATAGCTGACTGTAACAGTGACCACTGCCATCTTTAGGCTTTTCCTGTAAATCAGGCACCATTTTGAGCTCTTCTCCAGCACCAAAGCAAAGCTCCCAACAATAGCAGTAATAGTCCTGGAATGGGGCACTTCTTCATCTTCGGGGACCTTCCTCGTCCTGGGTGCTGTATGATTGCCGCCAGGGATCTGTCTGTACCTTCAGTATCTCTACTGCAGTCACATGACAGCCTCAACTCCCTCCCTTTCCCTGATGACAGGGCGGGTGGGAATGGTAAGAAGATGATAGCTGTCTGGGATGAAGGGTACATACTTCTGATCACCCTGCCAACTGAAATGTCACACTGTACCCTCATGAAAATATGCAATTAATATATCAGTAATATATATATATACATAGAAATGTACGTTCCCATGGAGGGAAAAAGGATTCAAATATCCAACTGAGAACAAGTTTCCCAAGTGTAGATGTAGTGCCTGGTGCAGTGTCTGGGGTCACAGGTGCCTAGGGTCACCATGTGTCTGAGTGTAGTAAAGGGGACCACTGATCCCACCAGGATGCATTGCAGTGTAAGTGGTGCTGCTGGGTATGGGCAGAGGTACTGTATTTGTTACGCTCCTTTTTCTTTCCTGAGTCTGGATCGCTGGTCAGGGCTAGCCTCAAACTTGCCATGTAGCTGAGGATGACCTTGAACCTCTACATCCAAGCCCAACCCCAACTGTGTTCCATTATAGAAGGAGGTCACCGCATTCAGTTTACACCTTGCTGGGCGTCCACCCAGGGCCTTGGGCTTGCTCTGTGAACATTCTATGGAGTGAGTTACATCCCCGCACAGATGTTATCAGCTGCCTTTCTTGTTGCTATGTGTAAATATAAGACCAGAAGGGAAGATTTGTTTGCCTCATATATTGAAGGCACAGTCCACCATGCTGTTGAAGGCATGGCTGCGGGGACAGTTTCCACCATGGCAGCAGAATCAGGAGGCTTCTTGGTAGCTAATGAGGCAGAGAGGGGACAAGAAACAGGGTGGTCTATAAGCCTCCACCCACCCAGTGGACACTCACTTCCTCTAGCTAGGCTCCACCTCCTAACTATCCTACAGCCCCATCCCCCACCCTTCACTCCCACCCCTCATTCCAGCCCTCTGCAAAACCCAAACAATCCAACACTACCAACTGACAATTAGTGTTTAAATGCATTAGCCTGGGATTGGGGGTGGGCATTGTCCATTCAAACCGGGACAGTGTCTCATTGCTACTTTGTATAAGATTATGAAAGATAAGACCTAAAGAAGAATTCAGATTCATTTTGCATTTTGTTTGTTTATTTGGTTATTCTGAGTTGGGTCTCACTATGTAGACAGAGCAAATCTTGAGTTACATACCCACTGCTTTGGCTCCCCAAGTGCTGGGCCAGACATACCTAGCTTCTTTGCTGTTTTTAATGTATTCAAGTTCACCCCAAATGTACTTTGGGGTTTGTACTCTATTTTATAGAACAGTGATGGTCTAGACAGTGGGGTGTGGTGAGGGGCTTTGAGCCAAAATAGCATCCAGCTGCTATGGTCTGCACAGTTTCGGTCTCACCAGTATCTGAGCTCTCTTCCATACCGACAGTCTTGGCTGGGACCCGATGGCTTGCGTTAAAAGAGCCTTATTCTTAGATTACTGTGTTATCTAATTTTTGTCAAAAAGAAAGAAAGAAAGGATACACAGAAATCAACTAGATAGGATCTGGGGGTGTTGTTGCAAGAGTAAGATAGTCATAGAGACACATGCCTGCAATCCCAGCACTCAGGATGCTAGAACAAAGGCTGGTGAGCCCCGGGCCAGCCTGGGCTATCTAGCAAGAAACTGTCTAAAAAAACAAACAAGGGCTGGGCATATGTTTCTGTGACAAAGTGTTTGTCTACACATGGAAGGATGCTATGTTTGAGTCCTGGCACTAAAAGATGGGGAGGGGACCCTTTATTCTCCCTCTCTTTTCCTGCTTGGAGTGCACAAAGGCTAGGGTGGTGCAGCCTCTTTGGAGCCATGAGGTTGACAGTCATAGGAATGGATAAAGGAGACTGAGTTTCTTGAGTAGCATCCTCAGGCCAACAGGGCCCATCCAGGGCTCCATATCATGTGAGCAGAGGGGTGGTGGGCATGTGGGTGTGGGTGGGGAATGTGTGTGTGCCTGCATGTATGTGTAACTGGTGGTCATTCAGCCTGTCAGCTCAGTACCTCCGTAGTCCCAACCTGGCAAAGGAAGCCCCAGGAGTTCCTGGAGAGCCACTGGTCCCTATTCCATCATGAAAACTTGGGGACACTGGTTCTGTTGTCAATGGAGGGCTTGGTAGCAGCTACAACTGGGCAAATGGAGCCAAAGGCAGGAGGACAAGCTTCCTTCTGAAATACCCATTTTGATCTGGGCTCCAACCCAAAGGTACCGCCCACAGTTGGGGTGGGTCTTCCCACATCAGTCGGGACAGTTCTTCAGGTGGGGGTCTCTACGCAGGTGATTCTAACATGTGGCAAGTTGACATTAAAACCAACCAGAATGCCCCTAGAGGTGATGCGTACCCAGCAGGGACTTGTGCAGGGTCTGACCCCTTGAGAGTCTTATTATAATCCAATTCCATATAGAAGGACCCAGAAGGCAGCAGCACCCCAGCAAAGAATGACCAGGTGAGGTCAGGTACCTCTTTGCAGTGGACCTCCGTGACTTGGGTACAATGCAAGGCATCTCAAATGATATCCACCTACCTGTCTGCAGAGGTACGCACACACACACCTGGTGGGCACACACAGGTTACTGATGGTCGATCAAGTTTTGAAGCTTAGAGAACATGACCAGTGAGGAACTCCTTGGCTCCTTCTTTCCAGCTCACCCTCTGCCTCTGAAAAACCCACACTGTGAGGACTCCTTCACGTTCTGACTCAGGAGAGGTCACACCCCAAATCACTCACGAGAAACAGTCTTAATGCAAATTGCAAGAGGACTTTTATTTCAAGAGCGTTCTCGGGCCCACGGTCATTCACCACGCAGAGGTAGAGGGCCGTGGCACTGAGTAGCTGGGAGAGTGGGGTATTTAAAGGAAAAAAACACAACTCAAGGGGGTGGGAAGGGCGTTCTTGGAAAATACCAAAAATACCAGTTAAGAGTCACGAAGAAGTGCAAAGTCACAAGAGTCACAAGGAATGCCTGGTAATTGTGCAGGTTTTTTCTCAAGACAGTTTCCATGAGCCTCTAACAATAGCACATTTGCATAGCGGGTTCCATGAATGGTCAGGGTGACCCTTTTTGAACAAACACTCCCAGAATCCCAGAACCCAGGAAGCAGATGGGTGGAGGATTGTCCCTGTTTTATATTAGCATGCCTTGGAGCATTGAGTCACAAAGGTCACATTCTCAAGCCTATTCTAAAGGCCTAGTTTTTATGGTTTTTTTTATGTTTCACTTTTTCACCTCCAGCCCAAGAACATTTATGGAGAGTTAATTACACACACACCGGATTCAAAACCTGGCAGCAACAGTCATGTGCCTTGTGATCTTAGGCAGCTTACCCTCTCCCTGCTTCTGTTTCCACCTCTCCCAGGCTGTGGACTGTGCACTGTGCCTTCAACCCCCTGCCCCCCCCCCCCCCCCCGTTCCCTCTACTTAGCTTCCTGTCTTAGAGATGCAATGGGGAGTGAGTGAGAGACTCCATTTCGAATGTGTTTAGCCAAGTCCTGACAGCCAGGTTAATTCTCTCACGGAGTCTTCCCAGCAGTCAACACCACCCTTCATTGACCTCACTACCCCTAAAAGCCAAATATACGCTACAGTGGGGAAGAATCGGAAGTCCATGCCCTGAGAACATGGGAGTCCGGAAGCAACCTTGAATTCCGTGTGTCAGGACTTCCCTCCTTAGCTCCCAAACACAGATCTGTGGAACTGCCAGTGTGACTTGACTCTGCTAAAGGCCTTTCCTAGAGAACTCGGAGCTAAGGAACTGGGCCGTGGCCATGGGACCAGCAGGACCGCCATAATATTGATCTGCTTCCCCTCTCGCGAGCTCGCTCTTGTCTGCACAGGAAGGCTTGGGGAACCGACAGACCTGTCCAAACTGCCCCTTAAGCCCCGCCCCCTTCCTCCAGCCATCCATTTCTGAAGTTGCCAGACCCCGTGAGCCTTTGGCCAACGTTGGGTCTGTGTGACCAGCCGCATTGCATTAACAGCTCACAGCCTTGTTCTCCCATACTGTGAGGATTTATATGTTGTGGTTACCTTGCAAGGCACCCTGGAAGTCTGCCCATTCCAGACCTGGGGTGGCTAAATACAGGGTATGGTTACCCCTGGACACTAAGGAACAAAAGTTGGTAGCAAATCACTTCTCTTTCCATCACCTTACTATGTAGCTTCGGGATCACCACACAGTCACTTGGGAGTCCTTCCCTCAGCACCTTCAAATCCAGTGGCTCAGTAGGACAATCCTGAAGGCCAGGCCTGTCCCCCCGGCCCTGCCTTCTTGGAACCGATGCTCAGATAGTCCTTCTGTGTCACCTGAAAGGAAATCTATCCGTTATATAAGCTACATCCACACATACTTTACTAAATGAATATTCTGTTAGGATCTGGGTATAAAGTAGTTCCCATAGGCTAGTGTTCTTGAACGTTTCAGTCCTCATCTGGTAGCGATGTTCTGGGAGGTTGTAGAATCTTTGGAAAGTGGGGTACAGCTGGAGGTAGTACATCCTTGGGATGGGCCATTTGAGGTTTGTAAACCCCATCTGCCTCCTGTTCTCACTCTGTTTCATTCAGATGTAAGGACATGAGGTCCCCCCCAACTCCCCCCCTACATTCCTCCGTGTACCATGTCATCCCCGCTGTGATGGCCTGTATCCTCGCACTGTGAGCCAATCCCCTGAGAAGGCCTGTATCCTCACACTGTGAGCCAATCCACTTCGAGGGCCTGTATCTTCACATTGTGAGCCAATCCCCTGAGAAGGCCTGTATCCTCACACTGTGAGCCAATCCCCTGAGAAGGCCTGTATCCTCACACTGTGAGCCAATCCCCTGAGAAGGCCTGTATCCTCACACTGTGAGCCAATCCCCTGAGAGGGCCTGTATCCTCACACTGTGAGCCAATCCGCTTCGAGGGCCTGTATCTTCACATTGTGAGCCAATCCCCTGAGAAGGCCTGTATCCTCACACTGTGAGACAATCCCCAAGAGGGCCTGTATCCTCACACTGTGAGCCAATCCGCTTCGAGGGCCTGTATCTTCACATTGTGAGCCAATCCCCTCAGAAGGCCTGTATCCTCACACTGTGAGCCAATCCCCTGAGAAGGCCTGTATCCTCACACTGTGAGCAATCCCCTGAGAAGGCCTGTATCCTCACACTGTGAGCCAATCCCCTGAGAGGGCCTGTATCCTCACACTGTGAGCCAATCCGCTTCGAGGGCCTGTATCTTCACATTGTGAGCCAATCCCCTGAGAAGGCCTGTATCCTCACACTGTGAGCCAATCCCCTGAGAAGGCCTGTATCCTCACACTGTGAGACAATCCCCTGAGAAGGCCTGTATCCTCACACTGTGAGTCAATCCCCTGAGAAGGACTGTATCCTCACACTGTGAGCCAATCCCCTGAGAAGGCCTGTATCCTCACACTGTGAGCCAATCCCCTGAGAAGGCCTGTATCCTCACACTGTGAGACAATCCCCTGAGAAGGCCTGTATCCTCACACTGTGAGACAATCCCCTGAGAAGGCCTGTATCCTCACACTGTGAGACAATCCCCTGAGAAGGCCTGTATCCTCACACTGTGAGACAATCCCCTGAGAAGGCCTGTATCCTCACACTGTGAGACAATCCCCTGAGAAGGCCTGTATCCTCACACTGTGAGCCAATCCCCTGAGAAGGCCTGTATCCTCACACTGTGAGCCAATCCCCTGAGAAGGCCTGTATCCTCACACTGTGAGCCAATCCCCTGAGAAGGCCTGTATCCTCACACTGTGAGCCAATCCCCTGAGAAGGCCTGTATCCTCACACTGTGAGCCAATCCCCTGAGAAGGCCTGTTTCCTCACACTGTGAGCCAATCCCCTGAGAAGGCCTGTATCCTCACACTGTGAGCCAATCCCCTGAAAAGGCCTGTATCCTCACACTGTGAGCCAATCCCCTGAGAAGGCCTGTATCCTCACACTGTGAGCCAATCCCCTGAGAAGGCCTGTATCCTCACACTGTGAGCCAATCCGCTTCGAGGGCCTGTATCTTCACATTGTGAGCCAATCCCCTGAGAAGGCCTGTATCCTCACACTGTGAGCCAATCCCCTGAAAAGGCCTGTATCCTCACATTGTGAGCCAATCCCCTGAGAAGGCCTGTATCCTCACACTGTGAGCCAATCCCCTGAGAAGGCCTGTATCCTCACACTGTGAGCCAATCCGCTTCGAGGGCCTGTATCTTCACATTGTGAGCCAATCCCCTGAGAAGGCCTGTATCCTCACACTGTGAGCCAATCCCCTGAAAAGGCCTGTATCCTCACATTGTGAGCCAATCCCCTGAGAAGGCCTGTATCCTCACACTGTGAGCCAATCCCCTGAGAAGGCCTGTATCCTCACACTGTGAGCCAATCCCCTGAGAGGGCCTGTATCCTCACACTGTGAGCCAATCCCCTGAGAGGGCCTGTATCTTCACACTGTGAGCCAATCCCCTGAGAAGGCCTGTATCCTCACACTGTGAGCCAATCCCCTGAGAAGGCCTGTATCCTCACACTGTGAGCCAATCCCCTGAGAAGGCCTGTATCCTCAAACTGTGAGCCAATCCCCTGAGAAGGCCTGTATCCTCACACTGTGAGCCAATCCCCTGAGAAGGCCTGTATCCTCACACTGTGAGCCAATCCCCTGAGAAGGCCTGTATCCTCACACTGTGAGCCAATCCCCTGAGAAGGCCTGTATCCTCACACTGTGAGCCAATCCCCTGAGAAGGCCTGTATCCTCACACTGTGAGCCAATCCCCTGAGAAGGCCTGTATCCTCACACTGTGAGCCAATCCGCTTCGAGGGCCTGTATCTTCACATTGTGAGCCAATCCCCTGAGAAGGCCTGTATCCTCACACTGTGAGCCAATCTGCTTCGAGGGCCTGTATCTTCACATTGTGAGCCAATCCCCTGAGAAGGCCTGTATCCTCACACTGTGAGCCAATCCCCTGAGAAGGCCTGTATCCTCACACTGTGAGCCAATCCCCTGAGAAGGCCTGTATCCTCACACTGTGAGCCAATCCCCTGAGAGGGCCTGTATCCTCACACTGTGAGCCAATCCCCTGAGAAGGCCTGTATCCTCACACTGTGAGACAATCCCCTGAGAAGGCCTGTATCCTCACACTGTGAGACAATCCCCTGAGAATGCCTGTATCCTCACACTGTGAGCCAATCCCCTGAGAGGGCCTGTATCCTCACACTGTGAGCCAATCCCCTGAGAGGGCCTGTATCCTCACACTGTGAGCCAATCCCCTGAGAAGGCCTGTATCCTCACACTGTGAGCCAATCCCCTGAGAAGGCCTGTATCCTCACACTGTGAGCCAATCCCCTGAGAGGGCCTGTATCCTCACACTGTGAGCCAATCCCCTGAGAAGGCCTGTATCCTCACACTGTGAGCCAATCCCCTGAGAGGGCCTGTATCTTCACATTGTGAGCCAATCCCCTGAGAAGGCCTGTATCCTCACACTGTGAGCCAATCCCCTGAAAACGCCTGTATCCTCACATTGTGAGCCAATCCCCTGAGAAGGCCTGTATCCTCACACTGTGAGCCAATCCCCTGAGAAGGCCTGTATCCTCACACTGTGAGCCAATCCCCTGAGAAGGCCTGTATCCTCAAACTGTGAGCCAATCCCCTGAGAAGGCCTGTATCCTCACACTGTGAGCCAATCTGCTTCGAGGGACTGTATCCTCACACTGTCCTTCATCCCTTAGATCACTTTTGTCAAATGTTCAGTCCTAGTGAAAGAGAAGTTACTAATATATATTCTGTGTTTTAATGGACAAAGGGAAATCCTCTAGTTCTAAAAGGAAGTATGTAGTTCTCAAAGAAAGTATCTTTCTATGTGTAGCCATCCCAGCCATGGTCTCCTAAGTAGCCAAGATGGCTACGAGGTTCTGGGCACCTTGGTGTGGACTTACCTTGAGGTAAGCTGACCCAGAGGAGGATCCGGGGCCAGCTCTGCCTTTTTAACCCCATAGATTATATGACTCCTTTGCTTTGATCATCCATCTCCTCTAGGTTGGTGTTTGGCCTTGTGCTTGTGCTGTCTAAGGAACCTTGCAGGTCGGTCTGAACAGTGTTCCAATCTTCCCACCTTTCCTGGATGCTCGCTTCCTTGTTCTGGCCTCTCTGCCACTGTTAGATCAGCCATCTAACAGTGGGGATATTATTATAATAGCTTTTGCATGCCTGTTGGGCACTCGAACTGGGGCACACCATGGTCCCAGAAGTAGACAGGTACCTGGAACAGCAGAAGGAGGTAAGGTGGGTGGGTTAGAGAATCGCTGAGGACAGGAGAGGCAGCTAAACAGATTCCCTACAGACCTCATCCCTAAGAAGGGACAGTCTGTGTTGCTGCTCTCTGACTGTCCCCCATTTGGAATGCCTGCTGCTTCTATTACCACAGATGTTCGAAGAATGATCCTAAAAGCTTGGAGCTTAAAATCAGAATTATCTGATTTTTTTTCCATGTTTCTGTTGGCCCAAAATTTCAGGAAGGTGCTCAGCTGGGTGACCAGGTGGAGGCTGGAGCTGTAAGAGGGGAAGACTGGAGTGGCCAGGCTGTGGCATCTCTTGTCTCATTGGAGGTACTGGGTTTCTCCAGAGATCTCCCTGCTTGGCCTGGCCTGGCCCTCCTCGAAGCACGAAGTTCTCAGGACTGTGGCACTCTCCGAATAGACACCAAGACTGCCAAGAGCACGTGGACATTCTTAGGGATACCGTAGGAGTCTTACCTTCCTAACTTCTGCAGTGTGTCTAACCCTTTAACGTCTGGGGTGCATCTAATCTTCTAAAGTCTACACTGAATACAACAAGGCTTACACTGTTCATGATCTCTACTGTCTACACTGTATGTAAGCCCTTAATGCCTACCCAGAAAGCATGAGGCAGTGTCATGCTTAGTTACAACATTGTGGCATTTGTCACACCACATCCTGACCCAGCACGGCTTTAGTGATGCAGCAACTTCAGATGTCACAGAACCACTTCTGTATCACTGTGTGGGTGACAAGTGAGCCATAGGCCCACCCATACTTGAATATTGGGAAGGAACGTATTGTCAGGATTGGACAGAAGCACCCAGCCTGCAACATTGGCAGAATTGAATTTTAATGTGTGAGGTCCATAATTAAAAGTGGAGCTGGCTCTCTTTATCCCCATCATCATAATTTGCACTTCAAGTCTCCTGTTCTTCATGGGGAAACCATGTGAGCTTTTCTCAAGGGTGTCTGCCCCCTTGGTAGAGTCTCTGTGATGATTTGTATATGCTTGGCCCAGGGAGTGGCACTATTTAGAGGTGTGGCCTTGTTGGAGTAGATGAGTACTGTGTACTGTGGGTGTGGACTTTAAGACCCTACTCCTAGCTGCCTGGAAGCCAGACATCCACTAACAGCCTTCAGATGAAGATGTAGGACTCTCAGCTCTGCCTGCACCATGCCTGCCTGGATGCTGCTATGCTCGTCTTGATGATAATGGACTGAACCTCTGAACATGTGAGTCATCCCTAGTTAAATGTTATCCTTTATAAGACTTGCCTTGGTCATAGTGTCTGTTCACAGCAGTAAAACTCTAACTAAGGCAGTCCCCAAGTCACACGGTGGCAGGACCTACTGTGAAGCAGGCTGTTTCAAACATGCCTCCCATGCCACACAATGTCTTCATTGGTAGGAATGTGATAGGCTCAGATCTGAGCCTGGAGGACACCCACTGAAGCCTCTAGATTCTTGTGTCCCAAGGACAATGAATTGTACCAAGGATCCATTCTGAGTGATGGAACTAGACTCCATTACTGAGACAGGACGTGCTCTGAGGATGGGAGAGGGCTCTGAGCTGGGACTGAGCATTGCCTCCAAAAGCACTGGGCCACCATATACCTTTATAGTCATTTACACAATACATCTCCCACATCTGTACCAGGGGCTTTTCTTACAGATGTATGTAGCCCAGATGGGGAAGGGTTTTCAGTCTTTTCTTGCCCACTAGCTTCTTTTAGGTTAATTTTGCTGTTTCTCTAGTCCTTACTCGTTTGCTGCAGAAACAGCTGTGTATACCTGTGAGTTTCCTTCCTACCTGGCCCTTCCCACTCTCACCTGCTTTCACTGGGCACCGGCGAGTGTTTCTCAGCCTCTTGTGAAGCGACCTCTGACACAGGTGTATCCAGCCATTTCTCAGGGCTACATCTCCCCTAAGAAGCCCTTCCCTGGTCCTGCACTGTTCCTGAGACCCAATAGAGCAGCCCACTAGCTATACCCCATCTGCTGCCCTCAGTGAGGAAGGACCTTGAGAACATTTAGGCTAAGCAGACTGAGATGGGGCTCGCTCAGTTGTCTTCTGCAATACCCCCACCTAGTGGATCTGCTGGAACGAGTCTCCAAAGGGGATAAGGATTCCCAGTTGCCCCAGGGAAGAGAAGGAAAGGTTTTAGCCAAAGAAGGAGGCCAGTGGGCAGCTGAAGTCTATGAGCAGCTTTCCCTAACCTCTTTAGCAAGAGACTTGACAGCAGTGCCCTGTCAATGAGACGCAGATTCTAGATCCCCTCGGTTGTAGTACCACACTGAAGCTTGGCTGTCTCTTTTACAAAGGCACAGGGCACTCATGGGATGGTGCAGAGAAAGTGGGACCACCACCCAGAAGATGGGGGTGAACGGGGAGAGGGGCAGGGAGAGCAGAGAGCACCTGGCTGAGGTTCTGGGTATTCGACATGTGCTTGGAGGTCAGGGTAGGACCAACAGGGATGCAGAGCCCCGGACACACCATCTCATGCATCCCAGGGGAAGTCTCCTCCGACAGTCCACCCCCTGCCCCCACCCCAACACACACACACACAGAGAGAGAGAGAGAGAGGGAGAGAGAGAGAGAGAGAATCCAGGGGGAAGTTCCAGTGAGCTCTTTCAACATGTCCTCAAGATAGGTGGCCCCAAATGTCAGATGCAGAAGGTCTGACTCCATGGAGCTCAGAATGTATATACCTGTCCTTGTTAGGTGAGGTGACCTGCAGGGACTGAGAGGACTAGGGGAGGGGCCTTCAGGGGCAACAGCTGCTACAGGAATGTCCTTGAAATGGAGGTAGTGGCTGCTATCCAGAGCATTGGATGCCACAGGACCCCTCCCTAGTATGCAGCACCACTGCGGGGCTGTCCATCCGTTATAGCAGGGAGATCTTTGAACTGGATGATTAGATTACGAAAAATGGCGATCTTCATGTTGTGCACAACGAAACCGAGGCACCTGCCTAAGATCACTCAGAGCTTAGACAGAGCCAACTTGACCCTAGTGGTCCTGAGTCAGAGGTTAAACCAAGACAGGGCAAAGGACAACCAGATCCAGAAAGTTCTACACATATATTTAATCCATTTTCTACTGCTCCAAGGACTCTGGAGAAGTCCTGGAAAAGCCGGAGAGGGAGGGAATCTGGAGGACAATGAGCTAGTGGGACTCATTAAAATAGCGGGTTAGTTTGGGGCTTGGGACTTACTCTCAGATTACTGGAGTGGAACTAGTATGGTTTACTGCTGCTTAGTGTTGTAGGCTACATAAAGGAACATTAGCACAGGCCTGACTTGGTATCCCAGTAGTTACAGAACACAAGAGACCGGGGCAGGAGAACTGAGAGAGCTTGGGAGCAGCCTGGGCTACCTAAGAAAACACTGTCTCAAATAAACAAGTAAGCAAGCAAGCATGCCAACCAGGGGAAATGAAGAAGCTGCGTTTCTGGCACACAGAGTTGGCTTATGTCCTCATTACTGCTTAGCCTAGTCTACCTGAGGCATGACTTGGTTTGAACTTGAGAGTCAGGCAGTTCCGGGTTGGAGTGCAGCTGAGCTGTTTGCTAAATGTTGGGGCTTCATTTTCTTCACATAAAAGTCTGTAGAAGGGCTGGAGAGATGGCTCAGCAGTTAAGAGCACTAACTGCTCTTCCAGAGACCCTGAGCTCCATTCCCAGCAACCACGTGGTAGCTCACAACCATCGGTAATGGGATCCGATGCCCTCTTCTGGCATGTGTCTGAAGATATAATATACTCATATAAATAAAAAATAAATTCTAAAAAAATAAAGTCAGTAGAAGAAGTGCATGTCACGAAGAGCAGAGACCAGCAAGCATCTTCCATAAGGGCCAGAGAGTGAATAGTGAAGGCTTAAAGTTCACAGAGCCTCCAATGCAGCCGTTCCACTGTGCTAACAGGACAGGAAATGGCAGCAGATGATACTGAGTATGCTTGATGTGCCAATAAAACTTTATTTGCAAAAGTGGGCAGACAGATTTGCCCCGCCCCACCCCTTGCTGGTTGTGTTACAGAGTTTCTTAAAAAAAAAAAAAAATCACCCCTCAGCTAAAGCAAAAATGTCTCTCTCTCCTCTTTGATGGTCTGGAGAAAACCAATGTTTTCTCCATCTTCTGTCCCTTAGGGACCAGGCTCGCTCCCACAGTCCCGAGGGATATCCCAACAGCCGCAAGGCTGAGGCTGGAGAGACCGTGGCTGAGCAAGCAGAAGCTGCAGTAGAAGACAAGATATGGAGGTTTTGCAGAAGTGGTGGCTCCCAAGTGAGACACACAGAAGAGGCATAGAGAGGGGTGAAGGCTTGAAGGCCATTGTGCGGGATCTCGCTTCTACTCTGTGACTGATGGAAAGTGGTACCTTTGGCCCTGACCCACCTGTGCTTCACTCTCCACAGGACCCCTCAGACCCTGGGTGGAGAACAGACTGCAGTGATGGAGCCAGGCAGGCATCTGGAACCCACAAGACAGCCGGGGCAGAGCCCCAAGATAGCCAGCAGTGACTTGGGAAGAAGCAGGCAGATTTTGGAGTGATTTTTAAATGCTTTTTTTTTTTCCCTGCTCAGAAGGTTCATGATTTTGCTCAGCTTATCAAAAACATTACAAAGCGCTTGCCAGTCACATTTAGGATATGACCCAAACCCTCTGGAAACACTTCATCTCTGAGTGCCATTGTACAAACAGCTGCACACGCGCGCGCGCACACACACACACACACACACACACACACACACACGAATTGTATGTCCTTCATTAGGCGCTGAAGGATGCTGCTTAGCATAGGTTATGACACATGGGGCAACAAAAGTTTGCAGAGAGAGCAAGAACAGGCAAAGCAGGAATTTCTCTCTATAACTACAAGAATGCATGGAAGTAGATTGTGTACCAATTCCCGGAGTCGGCTGTAAAGCAAATCTTGAGGTTGCTTTCTTTAGGATGGAGACTTTTCACTGGAGAGTCCCATCGGGTAAAGAAAGGATTGCCAAGGTGAGATGCGGGTGTGGCACAGGCTAGTCCACTCCAGCTTGAGCAGCTTCAGCCTCCTGGAACTCCTCAGGCCGTGGGCCTTCACGGCCCTGCTTCTTCATCAAGGAATGGGTGACGCTGCAGATAGATCCCCGTGGGTAACATGCACTTTCCCTTGCGTGGTAAGGACTAGGCACAAGCAGAAAGTGACCAGGTCAGACTTAAGGAAGGGTTCATAATCTCTACACTTCAGCTTCCTCCCCAGACTAGCCAAGGCTCAAACTCATGTGGCCCAGGCCTGGTCTCTCTCACGTGCTGGCACTAGAGGGAATGGCTGGCTAAAGGTAGCAAGACAGCAAATGTACTGGACACGAGAAACAGCCGGCTTCAGAAAGCATCGCTCGTGCCTATTACTAGGCCAGGGCTACATCAGGGTCACATACAGGTGTTCTGTATTATCCTGGGCAAATGTCATGAACAACCCAAGTCTCAGCTCCTCCAATCATATTTAAGTTGCCCGTGAAAAACTTCACAATAAAGTAAAAACTGTTTGCGAGTATACGCTAAACGGAGGCCAGCGTCGCTCTGCCAGGATGCCCTCATGGCTTGTTGACAGTGCCTGGCAAGGGTAAAAAGTAGGCTGCTGGGAAAAGTCATGAGATTTAGGGGAGTGAAGGAGAATAAAGATGGGGAGAACTAGTTTGTATTTCAGGGTGGTGGGAAGATGGCTCAGCTAATCCTCTACAAGCATACTTCTAACCTCCCCCGCAGCTTAAATTCCCAGCACCTAGGTGAGAAGTGGGTCGTGGCAATGCTGGAAGGTAGAGACAGTTGAGTCCCTGAGGCTTGCTGGCCAGCCAGTCCCGGCCTCACTAGTGAGCTCTGCATCAACGAGCCATTGCTTGTTTGGAATTCAAATTTTACTGAGCAATCCACACTGTATCTGGCAACTCTATTATGAGGGGAGAGATGGGGGGTAAATTGGTTATATTTGTGTTCTGGGTACAAAGCTGAATAAACTTTCTAACCATTCTATACCATATCGCCCTAGTTTTGCCACCCTTTCGCTGTGTGACCTTAGCGAAGCCCTCAACCTCTCTGTGCCTCTACTTCCCCATCTGTAAGATGGCCAGATGGAGAGCATCCACTTCCCAGAGGCCTCTCAAGAATGAATGAGAGAAAGAAGGAAGGTTTAGTCCCACTGCTCGGTGCCCAGTACTCAAAAAGGTTCCGCCCCTCTCTGCACTCCCTGGGTGGGGGTGAGGGGACACACTGGAGGAACAGTCAAAACCCACCAGGCCTGGATTCTGCAGTCAGCGCTTCCTCCTGCCCCAGCTTCCTCCCCACTACCACCCCTGCAACAGCTTTGCTAGAATTTGCTCTCACTTTCCCTTCCTCTGTGGTGTCATGACTGTAAATCATTGCCCGGGATTCCTGGGCTACACAGAGCCTGGGCTAGAACCTACACACTGGAGGTTTGCTCCAGTTATTTATAGTGTCAGAGGGTGCAAATGGCTGGCAGTCAGCAGAGGGAGGGAAAGCCACCTCAGCAGTCTGTGCCACTGCAAGTGCAGATGGCAGGCCGCGGGGAGCTGTGTTTTCAGTAAATAGAGCAGATACTCCACTTGGCTGGAACTACAAACCACCAGAAAACTTCTCACTTTCTATGTGCGAATTGACCGGCTTCTTTCAGGACCCCGTGACACTGTAGCTCCCTGTCATCAGGATACTGCAATATGAAAATCTGGTGAGCACAGACTGGTGAGAAGAGAGGTGAGGAGATTGTTGCCACCTTGGCCAGGTCCCCGTCACAGACCTCATCACCTGTACTGCAGACTCGTCCTGTCCCTCCTTACCAAACTCTCCTCCTTCCCTAACCTTCCTCAGAGAAGAAAGATCTTTTCCAATGGGGTAAAAATAGATTCCCTGGTCGCTGAGCAGAGTTTGCAAATGGAATCAGGGGACAAGGAGCCAAGCTCCCAAGGATACCAGGAATGTTGGCTTGTCCTCAGAAGGGGACAATTGACAACTGACCTTGATGGAAAAGGTTGGTTTTTTTTTTCCCCCCACTTCAGAGGATTCCTTCCCCCATATGGGAATCCTGCTGTGAGATTCCCAGCAGCCTCCTTGGGGCCTTGCTCTCTCTAGCTCCTACACAGTGAGTGAGCTGAGTCATTTAGAACCTGGAAAGTGGGCTCCTTGATCCCTACCTCAGTCTGGCCTCTCTGGTCCTCCTGCAGAGAGTAAGAATGCCCCACCCCCACCCCCACCCCTACCCCCCTACCCCCCCCCCCCCCCGCTCATTCCTGTCAGCAAGTCTGCACCTTGGTGAGCACTACAAGTCTCATGGTATGATCTTTATTACTAAACAGGTGCTGGGCGGACCTTGGCCCTGCTTCTCAAAGGATGTGGTACTCAGGTACTCAGATGGCTTGGGACAGGGTGATCTCAAACCCCAGGAGCTGCCCAGGACTTTATATTATAAGGCCTAGAATGCTGTATGGTAGCCGTAGTTTCGTTTCAAATGAGTGGGCTTAATCGTGCAGCTTAGCAGTAGCCAGAAGACGGACAAATGCCATCAAATCAGGTGCTTATGACATCCAGTAGAGATGAATAGATGTCGCATGGAGAGAAAGCTAACAGAGGTGTCATTTGCCAGTCTAAGCTTAGGTTATTTATATATGGAAAAACGCAGTGGGGCATGTGTTGTTTCCTAAACCTTCTCAGAGTAACAAATTCCATCTAACAGTGACTTTATCCGATGTGACAATAGAAAGGGAATATATTACCCTCTGGTTCACACTAAACTTCCCCCAAACTCGCCAGTTTTTAAAACAATAAACACTTAAATCTCACATTGTTTCCGTGAGCTAGTAATCATGCAGTGGATGCCAGGCACAGGGAGGTGACAGTCAAGATGACAGCCAGTTCTGGGTCATCCAAAGGCTCAGCAGAGGTTGCCACCCTTCATGGGAAGCCCATTTCTCTTTGGACTCCTCAGCACACTCCTGCAGTAGCACACAGCAGCAGGTCTTCTTCAGAGATTGTGATCAAGGAGATTTTTTTAAAAAGCACTCTGCATTTTAAAACCTGCTCTCTTGAGAGGCAAGGGCTGGCCAATCACTGTAAGTTCAAGTCCAGCCTGGTCTACATAGAAAGTGCCAGACCAGCCAGGGCTGCATCATGAGACTCTGTCTCAAAAACAAACAAACAAAAATATTCACCTATTCCTATAAATCTTTCATCATTGCGCTACATTTTTACCCTACAAGCAAGTCTCTAAACACAGCTCACACTCCAGGGTGAAAATCCAGGTCCCACCTCTTGATGGAGGGAGAATGGAGGAATCTGGGAAGACTTAAAAGTTCCCAGAAGTAGAGCAGCATAGAAGAGGGAAGCCAAGGCAGAAGGGTCTAACTGAGGAAGCAGGGATCAAATACATGACTGTTAGCTGCTGCCTGTGTCCCACTCCCTCTCTCTGCTGAGGGAGATGGGTGTGGGAAGGAGAAGGGGTCAGGTATGGACAGAGTGGAGAGCTTAAAGAGGACATTAGAGAGAGATACAGAAGTGGCCTGTGGAAGGTTGGACAAAGGCCTTCCTCTTCGGCTGTGGACACAAGGAGAAGACCTCAAAACAGCTGGTCCTGTCTGTGTGATGTGTGGGCTGTTTCATTAAGGGTTGTACCCACTCACTCATGTTCTCTCTCTCTCTCTCTCTCTGCCTGTCTGTCTGTCTGTCTCTGTCTCTGTCTCTGTCTTTCCTTATCCCTCGCCCCCTCTGCCCCCTCCTCCTCCTCCCCCTCTCTCTCCCCCCTCCCCCTTCCCCTCTTTCTCTCTTCCCCTCTCCCCCTCTCCCCCTTTCCCCATCTCCCCCTCTCCCTCATTGGCTGACTAGGGCTATGTGTAGACCAGGCTTCAAAACTCACAGAGCTCTGCCTGCCTGTATTAAGGACTTGTGAATTCTGAGCACACACAGCACGAGTCACATGGTGAGAAATCAGAATAAGCTAGAAAGAGTCGGATAGACAAGAGACTTGGGATTTTCATGGGATGTAAGATCCAAGGTGCTGTATGATATAAAGGGACTAGGAAAGGAGGTAAACATGAAATTCAGAAACAAACCTTATGGAACTCAGTGTGTCCACCATTCATGGAAGACTGAAGAACACGAACGTGGGAGTCTTGGGCGGGACAAGCATCCAGAGTGGCTCTTTACCTGAAGCCCCTCCCCTGGTTCATTGTTGCCTTTGACTATGATGCCCTCCGTGAGCAAACTGGGTTGTTTGCAGTGACTACCTCTCACCCAACCTGGAACTAAGACGGAGCTCTGAGCTCTGTGCCATCTTGAGGGGTGGGAGCAATGTCAGTCTTGATTCAGTGAGCTAAACTTTCTCCTCTTGCCCTGAGGGAAACCCAGCTGTCCTTCCCCTCCTGTCCATTGGAAGCCTCTTGGACCAGACACCCAGAGGTCTATATAGAAGGTTCTGGAGTGGTCAGAGATGGCTAAGTTACCGCCTGAGGAAACCTTATACCCTCCATAGCCTTCCTGCCTGGTTCGCTGCCTGACTCCAGACAAGACCAGAAGTTCACACTTAAGGAGAGGCTGCCTGGAGCGGAGGCCAGAAGGTTGGGTTTGTGGGATGCCTTCATCTTCACCTCTGCTACCAGAGGGGTTTTTGTTTGTTTTTTTAAAGTCATCTGTGCCAATTAGACCTGGTAGTAAAGGAGTGTGCAGTCTAGGAGGCAGGGACAAGTCAATTGTACAACCAGTTGATCAGTGACGGTGGCACATCACTTGGGGCTCCAATTCTTCCCAGACAGTTCAGCTTCAACTAGTGCTCTGATGAATGAAGAAGGAAAGTGTCTTTGCCTCTACTGGGGTTGCCAAGCCTCGAAGATATCCAAGACCAACCACACCAGGATGTCAAGACCAGCCTCTGCCTTAATGAGCTCCAGGCTTGCAGGCTTGGAGATTTTTACTTCTTTTCTGCACTTCACAAACATGAAACAACAGAATAAGAATCCGAAAGACTTTCTCTGGTATCTTTCTATCACTAAGGTATTTCCTGTGGCCCATGGTGACCTTGTCCCTAAGAATCAGCTCTATGTACAGCTCCTGTTGCCCTGGGTCTGAGAGAATGCCATTTGATGGTTGGGGCTTGTTCTGATGAGCTGAGCATCCAATCTTAAGAGGAGACACTTTAGGGTGACTTCTCAGTCCCCATAAACTGTGTCCTCATAGAGACCTTCAAGGGATGAGAGCAGAGTCTGTGACCTGCATCAAAGCAATAAAACCAGGCCAAAGTGTTGGGTTTTCTCTTCTGGGCTCCAGAGGACCTGGAGAAGCCCACATATATGGGGCTGAAGGAACGCTGGAGAAGGGCAGGGGCCTGGGGGTGGGCTCTCGGTGCTGAATGAGGCCCCCAACCGAAGGCCAGCAAGGAGATGGGGACTCCCACATTCCAATCATGAGAAAGTCAATTCTACGACGTGAACAAGCTGGTTCTCTGGGGGATTCCACACACAGTCCTAGGGGACCTTGAACAGAGGCACCAGCTATGCCCCCCTGGGAATGGGGTACAACTGTAGCCATAGAAAGCTGGTACTGTGTCAGGCCTGGGCAGTCATCTGTCTACTTATGACCCCTAGTGATTTGTTGTTGTCGCTCAACTAGCAACACAGCCGTCTATGAGCAAGTGAACTACACCTAAGTACTTTTTATGAAATTCACGGCACATCAGAGTGCTCCGCACACAGTAGGTATCGTCTCCCTTATGTAAATTAAGCTGATGACCCTTCCTTTGTCCAGCTACATCAACGGGTCTGAGGCTAAGGTACATGTGACAGCCATGTGTTATAGACCTCTATGCGCCACTTAGATCCTAGACACACAGAGGACTGAGGTCCCTCCCTCTAATTGTCCCAGGTAACCACAGCTCCTGAGAGATTCCTGAAACCCCCAGACCACCCAGCAGGCTTCAGAGACCACAGATCAGGTAGCAAGCCCTTCCGTGAATATTTAGTGGCTTTTAGACAAATTCTTAGTTTCCAAGTGAAAAACCAAACGGCCCCCATGGTGCCTATCTTCTGTTTAAACAGCAAAGCAGCCACATAGGCCTCTCCATCCTCCCAACCCCCCCTCCCCAACTGCTCTCTGTATCACCCTTCAGCTCTGCGATCCAGTGGGTGCATCCATTTTTTTAAAAACAGACCAGAGATCAAAGCGGTGTTAGGCATTTACTACTTTTTATTCACAGGATTACAGAATATATAGAATCAAGAGGCATATCATGTGTCCAATCTATTTTCCAAAAAGAGCTAAGTAGATACAGCTTTAAAACACATCCAGCATTGCCCGTCCACTGTAAAATCCACGTCCATACACGTATAAAGTATTATTTCACCTAAGTTGTGCATTTAAAAGACATAAAAACAGTACCAAATGGCATATTGGCCTATTTTATCACAGTTCTCATACATTCCTGATAGTCAGGGGGTTTGGATAGGGAATGCATAGTTTCCCGCTAGAAAGAGGTGGCTGCTGGCGCAAGCAATGAGACAGGGTAAAGAGCAGAATGCTCGGCTGAGAGCCCAGTGGCCCAGGGATGTCACTGTTGTCTGAATCAGCATTACAGTGGATGCTGTTCAGTGATTGGCATGCTGCATATGTGCCTGGTCATCCTACCCTCTGCTAAGGCAACAGAGATTATCATTACTCTTTCAAGCTCATTCCTCGTTCCCCCACAAAGCATCCCCTCCCAGACCATCTGCCCCGCACGTCTCCCCCACTTTTCCCATGGAGCCCCTGGGATCTAAACCACCCTGTTCTTTGTACCTGCTGCTACGTTGCTGACTCTGCTCTAGCATGCTGTCGAACACAACCCTTGGCCTTGCCTAAGGAAGCAAGGATTGAAGCCACACAAGGATAGTCTCCTGCAGAAGACTCAGGAAGCTGGCTGGAGGCTTCCTTTAGGGGGCATGCAAACCAGAGCCCCTCCTGCAGACCTTCCTCTGGTTTGCCTGGAGTCCCCTAAGCCAGAGAAATCCCCATCACAAGCACTCCCAGCAGCTCAGCTTGCAGCATCTCACATTGATTTTTTCCCCCCTAAAAACATGCAGCCTCATTCCACGAGAAGAATACAACACTGGCCCGGAGCAATTTACCATTGCTCCTGAGTTGGGGTTTTTAATTTCTCTCCCCTAGAACTCATCTTATCTGGTAGACACCATGACAAGAACCAGATGTGTCCAGCCTCAGTATTCCCTCCATGGCTATATGTGAGGAGACACAGTCATGCCGGCTAGAAATCTTCGCTAGACAACTGAAGCCATCCACCATTTCTGGAAGGCTTTCTCAAGCCTGGCTAGACATGCCCCACAGTTCTGAGGTGCTTGCTAATTGTTCGATGGCATTGACGATTGAACGGTGTGGGTCAGGCATGACTTTCACCCCTGGCTCTTCATTCTGCTTGCACTTTTACTTAATCTACAAGAACTGCTGCTGTCTTCACTGTCATGGTAACAGAGTCTGACTTTGGGTGGGCACAGCAGAGCATTAGAAAGAGAAAATGCAGCACCTGCTGTCCACGGGAAAGTTCTAGTATGCTGCTTAAAACCGGATAATCTCAGGCAGGCCATCTACTTCGGTTCTGTGTCTATTTCCTTCTCTCTGAAATTAGAATAACACCTGCCCTCTGTAAACCAAAGAGCTACATGTGACACATGAGCAGAACACAGATGCACAGGGGGAAATGGCAGGAAGCTTCCGGGATGCGAGCTGATCTTATCCACAGCCCAGGAACAAAGTGCTTGTCAGCCTTAAGGTTTATTTTTAGTCTTTATAGAAATCTACTACGGATCCTACAGAGTCTGAGGACTAACCCTTGCTTTAGGTTATGGCCTTAAAGCCGCAGGACTGATTGGAGGGATCATCTTAGAAAGCCAGCTGCAGAGCGGACAAAGGGCGGGCTGAGCAGACGTCAGTGGATGGGTGTTGGGAAGGAAAGAAAGAAGAAATGAGGAGGGAGGAAGAAAGAGAGGGAGAGGGGGGGGGAAGGAGGAAGGAAGGGAGAAAGCAGGAAGGAGGGGGAAGAAGAGACCAGTCTCCCTCAGCTGGACAGTCCTATGCATTTCTCTGCCTTGGGCTCTTGTTATAGCTGTGTGGGTGGGTTTTGTTATTTTACTGGAAGAAAGCATTTTGCAGAAACTGCTTAAAACTTCAGGGATTCTTGGGAGAGAGCAGTAAGATTAATGAAGCAGAGCTTCCCACCTTATGCCAAGAACATCTATGTTCCTTCGCTAAGTTGGCCAGAACAAATATCTCCTCCCATAGTGCAGGACTCAGAAGGCTGCAGACTCCAGTCTGGTATAAACTTGTCTTACAAAGAAAACTCGATTGCAGCAGAGCAGAATGCTGGTCCTCTCATACCCCTGCTGCACCACCCACCAGGGTCTTTTTCACTCCCCAAGTGCTTCATCCGGGTCTGACAGCCTGCTCCACCCCCAAGTCAAACCCCACATATCTTGGCTTTTTGGACTCTAAGCAATGGCCGTGGCTTTACCCTGTGAGGAAGCACAGAGAAGCTGGTGCCAAGCTCTGTAGAGGTGGCACTCTGAGAGATGCCTGCCCCTGTGGGTTCCTCTACAAGTGGTGGGAAGCAAAAGTGTTATCTCTGCCTGACATCAGTGCTACCTGCCTGTCTGCAGGACCCATGCATGGAGGAACATGGCTCCCCAGTTCTTCAGAGAAAGGAAAAGCAATGATCACACTTCCAGCCTCCAACAGGGAAAGCCGGGAACTCATGGGCAAGCCAATTGAACCAAGAAGACAGAAGGCAGCGAAGAACGTGTAATTTACGCTTAGAACATTAAAACAGACCGCTCTTTCTATTTGCTTGGCATTTAGCACCAGCAGTCTAAGCAACCACACTATAGAGCCAGAGTTCATTAAAGTCCTTGATTCCCCCTAGGCTGGAAGCATCAGCCAGGAGTGCTGATTACCATCAACGCATAGCTCTCCAGTATGGTGTACCAATCATCCCCTGCTGCTTACAGTCAGGAGACAGCAGACACATTCGCATTTGTGGAGTACCTAGCTACAGCGTGAGGATGACCGTTAAAACGACACCGTACTGCAGTGGGACTCTGCAAAACACTCCCCTAAAACAGCTGCTTAGACAGAATAGCCACTGTGCAACCATCTACACAACCAGACCCCCAGCGTTTCCCTGCCGTCCCCACAGGAGGCCTATTTTGAAATAAGCCACCTGGTCCCACACACAGACCTGGCCTATGAGATTAAGCTCATCTGGTTCCAGCTGGTCTCGCCTGAAGCTCTATCAGATACCCCACCACTAGCGCATGACCTGCTTCCTATTGCTAGCGTGCTGGATGAGGGAGGTGGGTTCCCGTGATTTTGACTTTTGTATGTTCAGAAACTTCTGCAGGGCCACACAAGCCAGCCACTGTGCACACCTACAACTTAACAAAGGACTGTTCCAGGCGGAAGGGAGGCAGGTGGGCAGGTAGGCAGGCTGCTATTGAATCAATTACTTGAAATATTAAGTTGTCCAGAGGGCAAAGACATGCAACAATCAAAGGACCCCCTCTGGGTCTCAAAGCACATGGAGATCTGAGTTAAGTGCCCTCTGACTCCATAAAATCTCACTTCAAAAACCCTACCCAATGCGCAGGAGATGGGAACACCTGTTCCATCCCTCTAAGGGACAGATGAAAAGCACCAGTCAGCCTTTGGCCTGCCTGCCAGTTACCCACAAACTAAAAGGATGGGCTCAGAGATTTGAGCGAGCAACGAGAACATCAAACACACATGATTGCTCCAGCCACCTCAAGGGTTACCTTTAAACCACACACACACACACACACACACACACACACACACACACAGGGAAATCCCTTCATCTTGGGCACATCCCAGGCTGGCTTAGACACGTGTCACCCGAATATTTTCTCTGTGGCAGAGGAAACGATGTTAAACATTAACCTATGTGCATACTCATGACAGAGATCGACCCTGATGAGGGCAGAGCCAAGGTTCTACTCCAAGGAAGATTCTGGAAGACTGGCCTGGCCATGACTTTCAGGAAACTAGCATGGCTCAAAATAGCACTGTGGAGTGTTCTAAGATTTTCAAACAAATGATCAGCAAATCTTTTCAGCTCACTTTGGCTTTACCAGTTCTTAATTGAAAGACTGCCTTAGCAGTCTTTCTTAATTTCTTAATTCCTATCTTAATAGGAATGGAAAGGTCAGTGGAGTTAGATGGGTGGGGGTCTCTTGTCTTAATTTCACTAGAAGGGCTGACCCATCTTGTCTATTTTATCCTTTTTTATTGAAATTAAAGTAGAAGCACACTGCCTTCTAGATGGTAAAGATGCTGCGCTCCTGTCTCAGATATTACAGGCTTTAAGATGTCGCTTGTAAACAGCAGCATAGGCCTGTCATGCAATCAGCCAAAAGAAAAATGCAATCCCTGGTTAAAATGTGAATCCTAAAAGTTTGAAAATGTCTAACTATTTCCCCCAGTGCATTATGAATTTTAATTTCAGAGCTCTGAGCCTGGCTTATTTTATGATTTTTTATTATTATTATTATTTCTTCTTGGTCCTGTCTCTCTTGTGAGAGCTAACACTACACATCTTTGAAATGCTTCCAGTCACACCTTCACAAACTTAAATCAACAATGATATGTTCAAAAATCTTTGTCTTCCCTTTGAAACTGGATGCAAAAAAGAAATCTCTCCTGTCGGTGGAGACGGCTGTGAAGGACCGAGGCGCCTGCACATAGATTTCTTTAAACTTTTTAAACTGCTGTTTCTCTTTATCCCACTGGTAGATCTGTGAGAACGTGTAGTCACTCCCCAGGGCCAGGTAGTGGTTATCTTTGAAGGAGAAGGGTTGCAAGGTCATAGCCCCCCGGGAAGGAAGAGCCTGGACCTCCACAAACTGCTTACTGTTCCAACGCATGACCCGCGAGTCCCCGATGAACCGGGTGAGGGAAAGGTAGAGGGTATTCTGCATCCGGAAGCTCTTCACAGCCAGCACATCCTCCATATTGGGGATGTCACCATGGGGGACAAACTTCTTGGAACTTTTATTCCACTGCAGGATGATGGGGACCTGGGAGCGGCTAGACAGGATGAGGTGAGACTTCCCGTCGATGTCAACAAACTCCGCATCTGTGTCCCTGAACCACTCATGTAGTGACTGGTAGGAGTAAAACCCTTTGCTGTTCCACTTGTAAACTGTGGACAGCCCCGCTTTGGAGCTGTCGGCGATGATGAAGAAGGTCTCGTCGTCGATCTCAAACAGCTCAATGTCGTTGGGCTTGGAAATCCGAGACACCTCTATATCTTGGAACTTGACAAACTTGGTCCAGCTCTCGTCGTATTTGTAAATGTGAGAGCCACCGAAGAGCTGGGCCACCACCACAAAGACCTGGTCGTCAATGAGGATGGCCTTGCAGCCCACGATGGACTGGCCTGTGGCCAAAAGAAAGAGAAGACATTAGTGTGACTGTAGTGAGTGGTAACTCTCCCTCCGGACTGTGGATCAGGTGCTGCTGGCCTAAAGGTACTGTGTACAAGACACCGTGTGCTTTCTTGTGAGCTTAAACCTAGGCTTGCCAAATGACAATTCTATTTCTTGATACAAACCCAAAAAAGCTTAAAGCAAGGCCTGGAAGAGATACCTGGATACTAATTTGAGAGACCAAATGTTCATGTTTAGTCACTTCCAAAGGGACCATTGGGAAAGATGAAGAAGGCGACTTGCAGTTGGGGTCTGAAACAGCCAAGCAGACCAAAGGAAAGCCAGGGCTCTAGAAACCTGACCTTGGTTGTGTTTAAGTCAAATGTTAGGGTTGAACAGTGAGGTTGGTGTCTTAGGTATGGTTTCTATTGCTGTGATAAAGACACCATGACCATGACCATGACCATGACCATGACCATGACCATGACCATGACCATGACCATGACCAAGAGCAACTTGGGGAGGAAAGGCTTTATTTGATCTTACAGGTCCACGTTACAGTCCATCACTGAAGGAAGGCAGGGCAGGAACCTGAAGATAGGAATTCGAGCAGAAACTATGGAGAAAGGCAGCTTACCACCTTGATCCTTGTGGGTTTGCTCGACCTGCTTTTTTTATACCATCCAGGACCACCTCCCCAGGAGTGGCACCACCCACAGCAAGTTAGACAACCTCCCCCAATATCAATCATCAATCAAGAAGATGCTGTACAGATGTACAGATACACATGCCTTCAGGACAGTCTTATGGATACAGTTTCCTCTTCCCAGATATGTTTAGATTTGTGTCAAGATGACAAAAGACAACCAGAGCAGTCCCTGGGAACATTGGGGAAAATACAGAAGAGAGCTTGCAGCTGGGGTCAAAGACAGCCAAACAAACCACATGAGAGGAGAGGCAGGGCTCTAGGAAAGCCAACCAAGCCAGTCTTGGCCAGAACCCACAATCCCACAGATTCCTCTTTGGGGAATGTACTGGCCGGTTTTATGTCAACTTGACACAAGCTAGAGCCACCAGAGAGGAGGGAGCCTCAGTTAAGAAAATGCCTCTGTAAGATAACGCTGTGAGCAAGACTGTAGGGTATTTTCTTAATTAATATTGGTGGGGGAGGGCCCAGCCCATTATGGGTGATGCTATCTCTGGACTGGTGGTCTTGGGTTCTATAAGAAAGCAGGCTGACAAACCCACAGGGAGCAGCACCCTCCATGGCCTTCTGCATCAGCTCCCGTCCCCAGGTTCCTGCCTGGCTTGAGTTACTCTCCTGACTCCCTTTGATGATAATCCGTGATGCTGAATAAACCCTCTCCTCTTCCCAGTCACTTTGATCATGGTGTTTCATCACAGCATCACTAGAAACCCAAGCTAAGACAGGGAGCATGAACCACTGCCCTTTCTCTGAGTAAACTTGTCAACTGCACTGATAGTTACACCTTTCTTGCATTTCGATGCATCAAAGACATTTAATGATAACAGACTGAATTGTGGATGAAAATGATTCAAAAAAATATTCCTCAAGCTACTTCAGAAAAGGGACCACCCTAAGTCACCCCAAGGGTGAATCGCTGGAGATTGGTTAAGTCAAGGATTAGAAGTCCAGATGTAGAGATGGCTTGCTGCCAGGCTGCTTGGCTGGGCCTGTCCTCCATTCTAGTGGGCATATTTACTTTCACTTACCCTCCTGTTAAAAATAAACAGAGTGCTTGTTCTAGCTGTGCCCCTCCATGAGCTTTTCTTCCTCAGGAGAGCAAAGATTTCTGCCATGGCTGGGGCTAGGGGGACTTCAGGAGTGGGGATTTCTCCATCTATAACAACTTTGAGGGAACTGTGCTAGGAAGTAGGGGTTTGGAGCAGTAACTAGGCCACTCATGATCAGAACTACCCCGACAAAAGAAACCCTAGGGACCCCCTTCTGCCCTTTCACCATGAAGAGATTTGGGCAGGACTGGAGTGGGGTGCAGTTGCACTGAGAGACTAGGGAAGTGGCTCTGGGCATAAACACAAGGATCTGAGGTCAAATCCCCAGGTCCTAGAGTCCCTGTGCTCCTATAGCAAGATGGGAGATGGAGACAGGGGAAACTGTCCAGCTAGCTAGCCTGGCGTAGACAAACAACAAAAGAGAAATCTGTCTTGAACAACACGACAGGCAAGGACGGACATCCAAAGTTTTCTTCTGCCTGTACTCACACATGGAAGCACTCATATACCACACACATATGCACAGCTATGATGGGTGATCTTGCACCAGACTTGAAATCTGCTGGTCTCTTGATCTTGGATGGCTCAGACTCCAGAACTTGAGAAAGAAATTTCTGTTGCTTATACGCCTCCCTGTAATAGCAGCACTAAATATACCAAGACAGTCTTACTGAAAGCATCATTACACACAGCAGCTGAAAGGTGGATGCTATATCCACGCTTCCACAGACAGATTAAGGGATAAACCAACTGTGGTCCATGGATACCAAGAATAGTACTCAGCCTCCAAAAGGAAGGAAAGCCCGATGCTTGGTACAACCTGGACTGGCCTCGAGGACATTCTGCTAAGTGCATAAAGCCAGCCATGAATGGACAAAGCCATCAGTCCTCCTGCAGGTAGAGTCACAGGCACAAAGACATAATGGGATAAGGAGAGGGAAAACTGAACGCCCACAACGCCAGTGTACCTAACACCACAGCACAGTACACAAGAAGTGATGGAAATGGTGTTTTGCACTGCATGTCTCCATGGTGGGGGGGGTCCTCAGGGCCTCTGAAGACATCAAAGGGTATGCAAGACCCTTAGTGCATGGTGCTGGCACACAGGAGTGGCTGGCATCACATGATAAGTGAAGTAACTGAACTGTCCTGACAATCTCAAGACATCCCTCACCTCTTAACGCTTTCCCACAGTTCAGAAATGCCTGTGGAGTTTACAGTGGGCTGAGACCCAGCTCAGTATCGCAAGGGACCCACTCCCACTCTGCTCTGGGTTGCCACGGGCATTCTCTCTACACTGGATTCCCATCCCCCACTGAAGGCCACCTACCAAAGATGACTGCCCCTCCTTTGAGATCATAATACCGTTTTGTCTTTTAATTTTCCTGGTAATTTGACCAAAGTGAATTTGGTCTGTAAATTACAAGGATAATGATCCAATTTCTGTCCTGAAGATTAGCTTTGGGGCTAATCAGTGGCTTTCAGAAAGGTATTTGTTTTCTCTCTTTTAGTGTTCTGAACTTCCTGCAACCCGATCTCTTGCCTTTGTTTAAAACAAACTCTTGAATTGTATTTTTCTGAGGGCAAAAGTGATGTCCACCAAAGCAAAAACTGAAATCACCACGGGGAAAACTTAAGAAGTGGGTCCTTGAAAGCACCTACCATCCTAAGCACCTTTTCCTGTCTACTTCCTCTTCCCAGTCACTGCTGGAGACACTACAAGTCTTACCAACACGTTCGTCTTGCCAACAAGACACAGATGAGTTAAGCATTTCCTAGAAAGTCACATAGCCAGTATGTGATTGCACCTGGGTTTTAAGTCTTGATCACCCATACTCCATCTCTAAAGTACCAAAAAGACACACCCAAAATTAAAACCTATGCTGAAACCAATATTAATGGGTAAATGTTAATATTTTGATATATTTCCTTAATCTTTAGTCTATTATCAATATCTATATATCACTATATCAAATATGCTTTTAAAAAAACATTGGGGCTTATACTATATACCTGCTTTAAAAAAAATCTGCTTTTATGTGTATGCGTATCTGGTTATCATGTATGTACATGTGTGCCTGGTTATCATTTCTCATTGCAAGCCCCAGGCATCCAGCTGTCTCTGCCTCCTCAGAGCTGACATTATAAGCACAAGGCACCACATCTGTCCTTTTTTTTTTTTTAATGTGTGTTCTGAGGATCAAACTCAGGTTCTCATCCTTGCCAGCAACGCTTTCCCAACTGAGCACTCTCCCATCCTTAGAACCTACTTTTTTCACTTAACCTGTATGCGGTTAGCTATCTTCTACAACTGGATTTTTTAAAAATTACTATGTGTTGGTGCTGGAGAGATGGCTTAGAGTTTAAGAGCATTTGATGGTTTTTGGTTTTGTTTTTGTTTTGTTTTGCTTTCCAGAGGACCCCAGGTTAGGTTCCAAGCACCCACAGTGCAGCCATCTGTAATTCCAGTTCCAGGGATCTTATGCCATCTTCTGGGCTCTGTGGTCACCGGGAATGCAAGTGGGGCACATACAAATAGGGAGGCAAAACACCCTTAAAAATAAAGTATAATAAAACTAAAAGAGAAAAAAACCCACAGCACTATGCAACATTATACTGCATGAATGCACCAAATTCTATTTAACTGATCCTATACTGCAGGACAAAGCAATTCATTCTAGGGTATCGTTATTGATAATTCCTTCCACATACCGTTAAATAAACATGCTTTTAAAACCTCTGACAGTATTCTCGCATGTAAAAATCTGCTAGCATAAATGTTGGGTGTCTTTTCTAAGTAAGGCTTTAGGGTTTGAACTACCAACAATGCCCTTCAAGAACTCCCACTCTATAAACAGCAATTTCTAAATCAAGCTTCACTTCTCCCTGGGGTGGAAAGGCTGGCTAAAGAGGTCCCTATCCCTAAGGGAGACCTTAGAAGTCTGATTTCAATCCCATGGCCCAGATGACCAACCTGTGAGTGTGTCAGCAGCAATAGAAATTGAGTGTGTGTGTGTGTGTGTGTGTGTGTGTATACACTCAATATACACTCATATGTCTCTCTGTCTGTCTGATTGCCTGACTGTCTGCCTGTTAGTATAGGAACAAAGATTACAAGTTTGAACACATAGAAGTCACAAAACAACAAAAATACAAAAAGAGCTAGAAAGGAGGAGAGGAAGCCATGGGCATTGATGTGAACACGAATTTTCTCACTGGAGACAAAGGAACACCTTACCAGGGCCCCAGAAGAGAAACCGGGTGCCTCTCTGATTCCTCCGACACTCCATCTAACAGGCACACACTGAGAACACACTGAGCAGCTTAGAGTCACCCATGACCAAGCAAGATGATGGAGGAGGAAGGTCCTTCCCAAGGAGGTGAGAGCCATCCACTCTCTCCCCCTTACTCTTGTTCATGGCCAGTGGCTCCACACATGGCTTTGCCTGACCACCCAAGCCAGAAGGACTCTTTCATACCAAGCTAAACTTCAGCTCCCAAGGACAGGCACATACTCTTCCCCTGCCTGAGCAATTCACTCGCAGGAGTCTCAGCCAGTTCTGGGGTTCTCTGTGCCTATAAAAGTCTCGGAAGTCTTAGCTGAAGTCAGAAAGGTGCGGTCTCTGATGGAGGAGAGCTGGTTCCATTTCCACCATAGTGGATAAGGCTACCATTGGCCTCAGGATCTGCCTACTACACAATACCTATTACATCATTTCCAGACCGCCAAGGCCCATACTACACTAATCCAATTTCATTGATGAAATAGAAGCCACAAAATTCCCACTGAGCAATGAAAGAAACCTATGAACATTAATGAACTTGCCCAAATGCTATGTCCCCACCCGCTAGAATGCAGCTAGTTCGGAGAAATGCCCAATAAATGAATGCATGAAGAAAGAGTGATTTACAGTTGCTACCAGTGCTAGAGTTTTAAAAATAAAATCTTAACCAAGAGACGTGAATCTCTGGGTGGGAGGGAAATCTACTTTAGCAGCTGGGTCAAACACCTTGGCTAAGGACCACCTCCAGCGAGGAAGGCTCACCTTAAGCCATGCTAATGAGTTAGGTGGACTAATTAGTCTTTTAATGAGATTTTCCCATCCCAGAATCCTCACTTCTGGTGCAGAAGCTCGCGGACCCAGAGCACAGCCGAGCAGGTTCATAAGTCTGATTTTCTGAATTGGTCAGATAAGGGTCTAGCTTTTCCTTTTCCTCTCTCTTTTCTGAGTCTGCTTTGCGCCTACTCTTCAGCCTTTGGCTTCTTCCTTACCCTTTAGAGAAAGCCTTCCTCCCCACCGCATGGCCTCTTGCTCACCTGTATCTCACTGTCCCAGCTTAAATGGCATGGCTTTTTCTTCTCCTTCGTTTACCCCTCCAGGCAGCTGCTGAGACTTAGAGCTGTGTGTCCTGTACTTCTCCTTCTAATACTGATAACGTTCTCCTTGTGCTTACATTTGAGCTCATTCTTAAAACCTTCTATGAATGAGACTAAAGGAGGACCCCAGTCTCCCCTGCATGGCCAGCTGCCGTGAGTGGCAAGGGCAGGTGAACAACAATGCTACTCCCTTCTGTCCTCTTCGGACCGGGACAGGGACACACATAGAGATAGGTTCTGCCCCTGAATGAATAGAGTAGGTCACTCATAAAGCTGTGCCAACTGCACTGTCACAGAGGCAGGAGCCAGCCCATGCAAATTCCACCAAGCGTTAAGCCCAAAACTACAAAGCAAACTCTACCAGGATATTAAGCTCTCCATGCGTCCTCTCTTTCCCTTGCCGTGGTCCAGGTTCAAGGTCCTTCATGCAGATCTGCACTGGGTCTGAGCTTCTAGACTCTACACCAAGGACAGTGTGCTCCACATCAGAAGGCCAGGTGTTTGTGGCAGCAGCAACTAGCTCATCGGAGATGGCATCTCCTGGGCATCGGGGCTCATGATTAGACTCATTAGTAGCCTGTTCCCCAGGGGTGAAACACCACTGTTTCTGCCTACCTATGCGCTTGCATTTGCTGTATAGCCGCTTGTGCCTGAGAAACTCCTATGATCTTCTCAACCCAGACTTTGTACCAGATCCACTCCAGAGAAACAGTTCAGTGCCTCCTGAGCCTCGGCAGGACAATGGTCAGACTTTCAGAGTGATGTTTCTAAACGCCAGGATCAGTTATGTGGACAAACTGAGAAGCCTGAAAGATTGTTTCTATCCCTGATTTTATCCTTTTACTTAAGGAGCAAACAGATAGCTTGTCTTTAGTATCACTAAAACCCTCAGAACTCATATCAGGATCGAAAGAAGCCAAAGGTTTGAACTTAGGACCAGTCCATTCTCATTGCTATGCTTTTAATGAGTGTGAGCAGTGATCATCATGACCCAGCAAAGGAGCATGGGAGTGAGCAATGGGAGGAGGAATGGTGTGTACATGTGTATATGTGTATATATATATATATATATATATATATATATATATATATGTGTGTGTGTGTGTGTGTGTGTGTATGTGTGTATGTGAGTATATGTATGTGTATGTATGTATATGCATGTGTGTGTATGTGTGTTCATTAGTTAATAATCAGCTTAACAAAAACAAAGCGGTGACTTAACTCTGGTATAGACAGGCCACCCTAACTATGCAAGACCATGGGATTCCCATGGGACTTCTTGCCATTGATGGAAGAAACTCTCACCGTTCTCATGGAGTCGCCACCCCCCCTTTCCCAAAGGGATCTCCACCAGTAAGAAATCACCACCTGAAATTCTACACTTATCATCTCTAACCATATGGAGAAAACTTTAGAGGGACCATTAGCGTGGACTGGAATGTAGTCCCTGCCTCCCCTCCAGCTAGGGCATCAAGCCTTCCCTTGACGGCGGCAAGGGATGCTTCTCCTCACAACACACCTGTGATATTGTCATAACTCCGGAAATTCATTTCTATGTGGTCCCACTCCAACACCATGCAGTTCTCCATGCTGGGCTGAGCGATGGCCACGTACACATCGTTCTTGGAGTTGAACGTGTCTACTGACACCGACTGGTACGGCAGAGTCTGATGAACGACAAAATCTGAGAGTGGGTGTTGAAAAACAAATATTAGTTCACAAAATCCTAGTGAGAGTCCCAACTGCCATCCTCTCTGCTTGGCATCATCAGTCTGGGGACCTGGGGAGGAACAGGCAACTCCACACTGCCCTGGGGAATGTTCTGCTCTGTAGACTCTGAAAGATGGGACTGTAAGGTCCATGCAGTTTGTGATACTGCTTCCTGGAGACACACCCCCAAGTTACCAACAAGGTCTCAATGGTCTAAGCAAATGTGGGAGACCTGGCTTTCAGAAAGCCAAGGCAGAAAGAAGGAGGCAGGATATACATGAAGCTGGCATGCAAAACAGGGGATGTTGTGTTCTAGTAAGTTCTGAGAATGCTAAGCCTCTAGCTCTCTCAGAGCAGCCCCTGCAGGAAAGAAGATGGCTGAATATGGCTTGATGATATTCTTCTCAAACTCACTCAACACAGGGAGGCCTGTGATTTAAACCCAGTTCCACAAACCCCCTACCGGGAAACAGCGCCCCTGCAGGCCACAGTGAGTACTACATTCCAAACAGGGCATGCATAAGTTTGGAAACAAATACCTTTTGCTGTGGTCTTAGAGGTTTATGAAGGGCCCCCTGGGGAAGTTGACAGGAACCTAAAAGAGCTTCCTGGACACCAGTCTTGATGTCCTGTGCCTATGATCTGGGCATCATGATATAGCAGCAAGCAGGCACAGAACTCTGCAGGAACATGTGGCATGGGGATTGAGTGTCCTCACCCACAGAGAGCCCTTAAGTGACAACTCTCTGTGAAAGTTTGGGTATGGCACAGAACTGCCAAGGGATGAGGAGCAAGGGGCATGCCCACAGTGCTAGCATCACCTGTATGTAGGGGAATTAGAAATCTAGAAAAGAAACATTTTTTTAAGACACACACACACACACACACACACACACACACACACAGAGCAAGATGTGTGGAGCATGCTTCTAATCCCAGTCCTCAGGAGGCAGGCACAGGCAGATAGGTGGATTTCTATGAGCCCAAGGCCAGCCTGGTCTATATATCAAGCTCCAAACCAGCTAGGGCTACACAGTGAGACCCAGACTCAAAAAACACAAACAAACTAACAAATAAAACCTCACAACAAATGGTATAAAACACAGACTAAGCAGTTCTTCTGGCCAGAAATGCTCCAACACATGCAGCCCCTCCAGGAGGGAGTTCACATCCAGGAGATCCAGCGCTTTCTCACCTAATCTTTAACCATCTTGGTTCATGTCACCTACAAGGCCATCTCTGACCAGCCCCCACAACACTAGCTGGGCTCATCTCTGGACACTGACATTTAAGTCGTAATCATACGACTCCAAACAATAGTGTCAAGAGTCCCACTTGGAGACACTGTCTGATCAAAGAAGTCACAGGGGCCATGCATGGAGGGAGCCTGTTCAATCACAGAGGCAGGAGAAGTGACAGCAGCTACGCAAGGGTTGGGGTGGCAAGAATGAACAGGGGTGAGAAGGGTTAGTAAAGGCGTGTGGTGAGAAAGTCAGGGCTCAGGAGATGAGGACTGTGTGAGGTACTAGGGCAAGCATTGTGCCTGGAGGCAAATGGCCTGAAGTGACTTCCTGCCCTTAAGACCCCCCGGCTGGTGACTTTCAGGTCTTAATTCATCTGTCATAAGATGAAGGAAGGAGCTTCCCCTCCCCCACTCCCCACCCCCCGCCCAAACTCCATGGTGAGGACAGATCAGATCTTGCTAGGTGAAAATGCTCACCTCAGGGCTGAACACACTCAATATAAACAAATGCAGACAGAGGCCGTCCCACCTGCGTCTGTATCCTGACCATCTTTGTGAGGTGGGAGGTGTCTATTTTAGTAACATTGTTGCTGAGTTGTTTCTTCATGTTCTGAGTAACCTTGGGAAAATGACATTCTCTCTATCTATCTCTCTCTCTCTCTCTCTCTCTCTGCCTTCCTATGTGTGGGGGAGGGGAATGCACACATCTGTAACACACTTGCATGCATAAGAGCACCACTTAGCCCAACACAAAAGGAAGTTCCATACACCTTTACTGTAAGAGGTGTTCTTCTTCATCTGGGGTACCCAGTAAGTGTTCACTATGCTATTTTACTTAATGAGTGGGCATAGCCTCAACCCAGGTCTGTCGTAGAGACTGGGGGGGGGGGGCAGCAGGCAGGTCCTGTGAGAGGGGGTAGACAGAAGAGGAGTTTGTCACTGGGCACTAAGAGGAGGATGTTTCTGTAGTCCAACAGGCAGAAGGTAATTGAGAGGTGGTGGAGGGATAGATGTGTCTAGAGAACAGGATGCCCCTCCCCATATTCCAGCAGAGAGCAGCCTCCAGGGGAGGCCAGCCTTGGTGGACAGGAAGGTCAAGCTTCCACGTGACCAAAGGTGATCAGAGGAGCCTACACTTCCAAAGGCGGTGGTGACAGGCATAGCACCTGGCCCATGTCAATGGAGGATTTACTTCTGCAAGATGACAGTAGCAAGCCAGCTGCTGAAGAGTTCGGGAAGATGCCCTATAGCTTCTAGGCTGCTCCTGACGTCCCCACCCCCACCAAGAAAAAACTGCCGCCCCGGTGCAGAAGGCAAGGGGCAAGTGCTCAGGCTGCTTCTGTTCAAGGCGGGCAAACAGGAAGAATGGTAGCTCCTGCAGGCTCCCTCTCTTGGCCTCTACAACATGGAAGGACGCAGCTCTTTCCACTTCAGCAGACACAGTGAGAAACTCTTTATTAAGCTGCTCTTCTTTCATCATGAAGGCCACAGGTTCTAAGCACTCCCTGACATCTACCTGCTGGCTCGTTTCTCTCCCAACTGTGTTTGTTCTCAAGGCCCAGAGATGTAAGCCTCTGCAGGAGAATGTGCGCACTTTAAGGCAAACAAAAGCTTTTCACCTTTCCTGAGGAATCCTGAAATACAAAGGATCCGCCAGAATAGGGGCTGCAGAGATGGCTCAGTGCTCAAGAGGGCTTGTTGCTCTTGCAGAGGACCCAAGTTCAATTCCCAGCACCCATGTCAGCTGCCTCACAACTGCCTGTAACTCCAGCTCCAAGGGATACCACACCCTCTTCTGGTTTCCACAGGCACAAATGTATGCACAAATCCATAGGTATATCTACACTTAAAAAGAATAATAAAAAAAGAATTTTTTTGTTAAAAAAAAGTTCTACCCCCCAAATTTATCCTGTTTACAAGAAATGCAGGGACAAGGATGGAGCAGAGACTGAGGGAATGACCAACCCAACTTGAGACCCAACCCATGGGCAAGCACCAATCTCTGATACTATTAATGATACTCTCTTATGCTTGCAGACAAGAGCATAGCATAACTGTCTCTGAAAGGTTCCACTCATCAGGTGACCAAAACAGATGCAGAGACCCACAGCCAAACATTGGGCAGAGGTCAGGGACTCTTATGGAAGAGTTGAGGGAAGGAGTGAGGGACCTAGAGGGGATAAGAACTCCATAGGAAGACCAGCAGAGTCAACTGCCCAGACCCTTCAGGCTCTCAGAGACTAAACTACCCACCAAAGAGCATACACGAGCTGCACCTAGTCTCCCAACATATATGTAGCAGATGTGCAGCTTGGTCTTCATGTGGGTCCACCAACAACTGGTGCCTGTCTGTGGACTACATTCCCCCTAACTGGGCTACCTTGCCAGGCCTCAGTGGGAGAGGATGCACCTAGCGCTGCAATGAATTGATGTACCAGGGTTGGGGGGATACACAGCAGGGCCTACACATTTTCAGAGGAGAAAGGGGTGGGGGGAGATGGGAGGAGGAACTGTGAGCAGAGGGACTGGGAGTGGCGGCAAAGGTCTGGACGTAAAGTAAATTTGAAAAAAAGTTCTACCAGAACACAGAACACATTATACAAACCAAGCTTCCCTGGCCCTGTTTTAATTTATTTCTCCAAATTGAATTCATTGTTTCATAATATTTCCTATACTCTGACTACCTAGCATGACACACACTGTTAATCACCGAAATGACTAATCCTACATAGAAGACCTAGGACCACACCGACCACCTAAGGAACAGTGACTGAGACACGGGCCTCCATCCATCCTAGAGAGAGGGAGGAGACAAATTTACATACCCTTTCCTACCCCGCATCTGGACTTGAACTTTTACCAAAAAAAAAAAAAAGCCAAAAGCACGGTCATTGTGGAGAGACCTCAGAGGACACGCATACCGAGGTGTCACCAATTTACTGGCGGTAAAATATTAACGGTATGTGCCTCCATGAAAGCCACCGCTTCCATTCACACCAGACCAAGTTCATGATGTCAGTGGGTCTCTTACAATTTCAGCCTTTCTCCCACTGGAATCCATGGATTTTTACATAGCTATTTATAGAACTTGTAGAAAATAAATTATACATGATGCTGAGCCTATGGGGAGAGAGAGTGCACATTAATGCATTATTTCTCTTTGCATTTTCATCAGCCCCGAAACAGGGACGGTAACAGGACAATTAGGATGCGCAACTCACTCCCTCTAAGGAATTTAGCGAATTATCCACCTAACATGGGATCATCGATGGGTAACAGGGAATCTCTGCCTGGTTAAAAATAGACTTGAAGGGGAGGGTGTAGAAGAATTGTGATTAATCTGAATTGCTGAGGCAGCGGGGTGATGGCTGCCTGCTCATTTCTCTCCTCTGCAGAGGAGCAGCATGGTAACAATGTCGCCATCATCTCTTGGGCCAAACAGCTCTGAGCTAAGAGAAAGACTCCACAGTAAGGAAGCCATAAGGTGACCCTACCTGCTTGGGTTCGTTCTCTCTCTCTCTCTCTCTCTCTCTTTCTCTCTCTCTTTTTCCAGGAGTCTCATCTCCACCCCTCCACACACACACACACACACCCTCATACCCACCCTCCAAAGTCTTTGGTAAAGCACCAGAGGCCAGGGCTTGATGTGAGCAGAAGACAAGAGAGTCAGACACCTCATAATTATAGAGGGTATATGGCAGGGACAGTATCTGGGGACAGGTCATCTTGTGTCATTTCACCCATGCACCCACCCCATAGAAAAACATTGGAGCGAGCAAGGGTGTCCAGGAGCTTTACGATAACAGAGACAGACAGTCAGTGATGTCTCATCACTTGAAAGCCTCATGTGGACTTTGCAAAGGAGTAGGAACCTCATTGGCAAAGACAAACCCAAGAGAGATGGCTCAAATGTGTTAAAAGACTCGCCACATTGCCCCCGGATTCTGAGACTCAGAACCTGGCCTTTCTAGTTCCAAACTGTCTCTTTGCCAAAGACAATTCTTAATCCCAGAATGCGATTTGAACCGTCCAGAAGGCCTTGAGGTCAGAAATCCTTTTTGTTGTTGTTGTTATAAATGATGCTCTGTTCTCAGACTGTTCACTTTCCATAAACCCATGTCATCTTTTCAGAGGCAGACACTGGACCAGGTCAAAGGGAGTGATGGGAGACGCCAACCTCACTGTGGAGTTTAGAGAACTCTCCAGAAAGGAATTGAAGGCAAGGCCCAGAGGAGCCTCAGATGCCTTCCTATGCACTTAATGTCAAATGGTCTTGAGTGACACCTTTCTGCACAAATGTCATTGACCGTGACCTCTGATTTATTGGCCTGATAGCATAGTAAATAACCCCTTAGTGGCCTGCCTGAGTAAGGGACACCTGCCAATTACACAGCTGAATAGCCCCAGCTCTGGGGTGAAAGACAAGGTTACTTCCTTCAATCTTCCAGTTTCCCATCAGAGAGCAGAACTTGTGAGCTTCTCCAGCTGTAAACACACCCGGGCACGGGCACACAAATTGAAACACCTGGAATTCATTCCCTACTTGGTAGCTTTCAGTTTATTTGTTTGGAAAGGCAGTAGTATATTTTGGCCTAAATACGATACTTTGTTTCTGGGAATCTTTATGAGTTTTGCGTTTCTTTAACTGTTTTTTCATTTTTTTCTGAGTTCTTTTGACATGCCTTCAGGCTTTGTAGATAGCAACTCCTAACCCCCCGCCGTTTATTTCCACAAACATCTAGAAAGCTGGCTGCACACTGTGGATTGATCCTCCCTCCTTGAAAATCTGCCTTCAGAAGCAGTGGAAACCTGCTTGAACCTTTCGAATGGAGGCACCCCTCCCTTCACCCTCTACCTGCAGGGACACGGAGGGAGTCGGCATTTTAAATTTTCTTCCATAACCTCAAAAATGTGGAAATGGAAACCCTGAGGTGGACTCTGAAAAAACAAAGCCAAGCCACCTTTACAGTTTCCCCCTCTATGTGACTGGTTTTTTCCAGCAAGCACTTGTCAAGGTATATATTCTGCTTTGCCACTGGCTATAATTTTCCTAGTTATCTCGTCCTACTTGAAATGGAAAATAATTTGTAGATATAAAAACACATATTAAACTTACTGTATCATCTTACTAGAAAAAAATAAAAAGCCTATGACAGTAAAGTTATCCAGATCCCTCTGCACTGGATTCCAAGGGAAAGGCAGGCCAGGCTTGTTCAAAGAGGGTCCTCATGCTAAGTTCTCAAGTCTGCATTTTAATCTTTAAAGAAAGGCAGACAGATAGACAGTCTGGGAGAGCTAGCTTAGCCAGAAAAGTATTTTCTGCAGGTGAAGACTTAAATTTTCTTCCCCAGAACACACATAAAATACCTGAATGTGGTAAAATTCACACAAAAGCTCAGTGCTGGAAAGACGGGAACAGGCAGAGCCCTGGGTCTCACTGGGTATCTAGTCCAGCTGAGTCGGCAGGTTCCAGACCAATGAGAGATGCTGTCTCAAACAGCAATCTCAGAGGAATGACCCCCAAGTTTGACCTCTGCCATCCACATACCCATGTGCACACACAAGAACACGTGTGTGCACTTGGACACACAAACATACAATTAAAGGGAAGAAACAACACTGGAGGATTTGAATTTTGCAAAGAATCAAAATTAAATCAGCCTTGGTGAAAGAACGCTTGCCATACCTCGCCCTTGGGAAGTGGAAACAGATTTGCCTCAACTTCAAGGCCAGCGTGCTCAGCATTCTATCTAGCCTAGCTAACCAGGCTAGCCTGAGCTACAGAGCAATACCCTGTCTCAAAAGGGGCAAAAAGATAAAGAAAAAAATTAAAATGAGAGCCAGTACAGCTAACAAAATCCTCCCCAACTGTTGAGATGTTCTCCGAACCCCATTGATTCTTGATCTTAAACATTTTACACGATTTCTTTTGTGTGTGCATCTGTGTGTGCACGACCATGCTCCTGTGTACCCCAGAAGACAACTGAGAGAGTCACTTCTCTCCTTCAACCACAAAGGTCTCAGGCATTGGACTTAGGTCACCAAACTTGGTAGTAACTTTACTCAATGAACCACCTTGTCAGCCCTGATTCATTTCTTCTAAAATCCTTACACTTTCTCTAAAGTGATTTTTATAGAAAAATATCTCCATTCGCTTTCCCTTGTCTGCAGCTGACAGTCTACAAGGAAAACAAAGGGTTGTTCTACATGCCCACCTCTGAGGGCAGAGGCTCTGCCTACCTGTGGTGGTACACTCATAGTCAAAGCTGGTCACATCATTGAGTTTCTTCTCCTGGTATTCTGGTGGACCGATACACAGCACGTCAGAGACGGTGGAATTTGTCATCTTCAGCCATAGATACAGCCACTTGGCTTTGCAGTCACATTCAAATTTATTACCCCTTAAGTCTCTGAAACACAAAACACACACATACATAGGGAAGCAGACATATCTGGTGTGTTTTGGAAGTTGTACTGCTGGTTTTGTGTGTCAACTTGACATAAGCTGGAGTTATCACAGAGAAAGGAGCCTCCCTTAAGGAAATGCCTCCATTTTCTCAATTAGTGATCAAGGGGGGAGGGCCTAGCCCACTGTGGGCTAGTAGTCCTGAGTTCTATAAGAAAGCAAACTGAGCAAACCAGGGGAAGGAAGCAAGCAAGCCAATAAGCAGCACTCCTCCATGGCTTCTGCATCCATTCCTGCCTCCAAGTTCCTATCTCTGGGAGTTCCTGTCCTGACTTCCTTTGGTGATGAACAGCAATATGGAAGTGTAAGCTGAATAAACCCTTTCCTCCCCAACTTGCTTCCTGGTCATGATGTTTTGTACAGGAATACAAACCCTGACTAAGACAGTAGTAATATGAAACATTGGAGTTATTTATTCATAGCCTGATAGATCTAAAACATTCCATATATGGAACTGTTTTTTAAAAAAATAGTTGAATTTCATGGATCTTATTTCTTGTACAGACTTTTCTCTTGGTTGAGTATTCCTTGATGTGGTGATTTTAGTTGAATGAGATACAGAAGGTTCTCAAAAATGAGACATCAGCCCTCTTAAAATTGTCTCAGCACAATGCTGGAAGTGGGAAGGGATGAAAGAAAAATATCCCAGTATTGCTTCTCATAAATGACAAAGGATGTGATAGGAAGGCAGTATTCACGAATACAACTGGAACATTTAAAGTCTTGTTAACCTGCATCCAGTAAGATGTGCTACAGTCACGATGCTTCCAGTGAAATTTAAGAAGGCAAAGCAGGTGGATAGACTACACAGGAGCCAGCCAGCCAGCATGCCTAATTTACTATTGGACGCAGGGTACAATATCTAATGGCTGAAATCAACACAAGACAACACACACGCTGTTTCTCAGTGTGGACTACTTTGTGGTCAACGGTTGAGAGCAAAGGGATTTGAAAGATGTTATTGACTAGGGCCTGTGGCAGTATACACAAATTTAAATTGCATTACTCACAGTTCAATGAGGGAATCCAGATCACTGAACACGTCCCTGGGAAGTGCTTTTATGTGGTTGTTGGCCAAGGAACTAGAAAACGAAAGTCACATTTTAATGTGGTTACTACCTTCCTGCCAATCATCCTGAAGTCCCTTAAAGTACATCTAATGATTCAAGGAGAGTTCTGAGCCTCCACATCAAAACATTGCTCAATCCATAGCTTGATCATCACTGAAAGACACAAATTCCATTACACAAAGACAACTGGATTCCAACGTAAGCTTTTTTGCTTTTAAAATGAGCACTTTATTAAGTAAGCTCTTTATGCACAGCTATTAAACTACAGTTGGCTTCTATAGTTGCTGGAATAAAAGCCAACGTCCTAGGCCAGGTTTAGTGGAGCAACACCCTTAATTCCAACCCTTGAGGGGCAGGAGGAGGTGGATCTCTGTGAGCTTAAGGCTAGCCTGGTGTACGTAGTGAGTTCCAGGCCAGCTCATCTTATCTTCAAAAACAGGAAGAATAAAAAAAATGCAAGGTTCTATTTCATGGCATGTAGGACTCTCCATAACCTAAGCACACCCCCATGAGGTGAGACTGCACTGCCCACTACTCTAACCCAGCCACACAGGACTCTCTGTCACAGCTCCCTGGTCTCGCTTGGGAGATGGTCATTTGCAAACTATGCTTTACTCGTTTGCTTCTTGACTGTGTAACTTCTTAACACAAAAGCAACACACAGACAGACACTGCTGTCCGTCCGTGGTTTCATCCCATCCCTAGAACAGGGCACACACATAGGAAGTTGTGAAACTTTTGCTCATAGAGAAGATGGATATGCTATTTTTAAAAAATGAATTAATGAGGCATCAATATAAGACAAACAGCAGAAGGTGCACAATCCTCTCCCAAGTAGTCCTCCTGTGGTCCAGCCAAGTGTATGCGATCATTTGTGCTTCTGAAGCGGACTCAGTGAACCCTCTTTTGCATGAAGACACTCGGCAATAACAATAAAACCTCACTAAGGTGGCATGCTTAGCGAAGAACTGACTGTGATCCATTTTATCTTCTCCTTAACCAAGGCTGATGAGAAACCATTTCTTTGTTTCTTCTGAGGGTTGCAGAGGTTTCTGAGACGCTAGCCCACACCCACCTCCAGCAAGAGTAGAGGTTGTAAAGAGCCTCAGCTCCCATCGATTCAGGATTCTGCACTGCCCTGATGCCAGCCCACTGAGGATGGATGGCTACAGCTCAGTGCTGCTGTGGGAAGATGCTGAGTGGAAATGCTGGGCACCAGATACTAAAGTAACGTGGTCAGGAAATGTATACCTTCCTCTTGAGATGTCTACTACACATGAGTACAAATGGCACCATGTATAACTGATAAACACGTAGGTGGTTTATAAAAATGTATGAAGTTAGTCATACCTAGTCATAGCATGGTCACGGCCCATCCCAGAACTACAGGTAAATGAACAAGCACTCCTGCTTACAGTCAGTTGGGTGTAGTAGAGAGCGTAAGCCCATTTTTACTGCAAACATTCTTTCTTCAAATACTGACTGAGACTGCGGAGAACGATAGTTTCTAATCAGTCCCCTTCCCACTCAGGCAACCATAAATGGATTAGGATACCATTCTATGGGCTATTTTACCTTGCTTTTCATAATGAGGTACTTACACATTTTTTGATGTGTTGGGAAATAAGCTGATTATATAATCACATTGAACATACGCTGGGGGTGACTTGTGGGGAAAGTTTAAAGGGGGTGTTTGTTTTGATATAGAAAACAAAGCACAAAAAGACTTTAGCTAAATATCAGTTCATTGTTTGGTTGGTCTTTTTTTTTTTTCTTAAATGTGGCTACCTGAAAGCTGTTGCATTGTAATGGTAATAATGTAACAATATATATAGAGACTGGTCAAAGAAAAAAAAATCAACCAACCAAACGAACAAATATATTTTGCAATTGTTTCAAGCTTATAATTTAGATTTCATAAGCCAGCCCTATTTCCATAAGCTCTCCACCCTATCCAGGCTAAGTGCTTAACATCTTCCTTTTAATTTTGTCTTCCTTTTTATTTTGTCTACAAACCCATAGCACTTACTTCATTTCTCAAACTATTTAATAGCTTCCTGTCCCCTGGGTTCTATAAGAGTGCTAGAACACAAACGTCCTAGATTTTAGTTACAGATTGGCACTGCTCCCTCTGCTTTGGAACCCAACCTGGATTTTAATATGAATGTGGGCATCTAAGTGTCAGGAAAGCTCACCGAAGGCCAACATCGAACATCTCATTTAAGTGACAAGAGTCTGGCTAGTGACTTCCCTAAGCGAGTGCTTTCTGGAGCCAAGACTTCCTCTGCATGAGATGTTTAAAGAGGAACAAGGGGACAGTCCCATCTATAAACAATGGGTTAAGTTCTGCCTGCAGCCTGTGATCAATAGCAGCGGCCCTCCTTCCTTCTCAAGTTTTGAGACCCACCCTTATCTGCCTCAGTTGCTCTTCTCCACACAACCACATCTGCCCTTCAGCACTCTCTATCTGGATATTCAAGTCACCAAGAAAATTTAGCAATCCAGGGAGAAAACCAAGACTTTTTAATGACTGGAAGGATGAAATGATACTGTCATTGAGGAGAGGAGGAGGAGGAAAAGGAAGAAGAGGAGGAGGAAGAGGAGGAGGAAAATGATGATGATGGTGGTGGTGGTGATGATGATGATGATACCTGCCAAACCCTGGGCATTGGCATTTACTATGGAGAATAGGGATGCAGTCTTTGGAGACTGCACGCATCATTAACCATTATGTACATCATACCATCCACAGTCAGTAAAACAATGCTTATCTCAAGAATGAGGAAGCTAAGTGTCAGAAAAGCTAAGTAATATCAATAAGTAATCACTGGGTTGTGAACCCAGACCTGAAGTCTTAGTCCACAGGAACTAAGGACTCCAGTAGACAGGTTGACTCTGTCCTTCCATAGCAAGTGAAGAAACCCGAGAACAATGTCAACGGATGCGTGTTCTCTGTGCAATGTGCTGACAGCTGTTTTGATCCCCCATGGTCATTCCCTACCGCCGTACTCTCCAGTCTCCAGCTCAGCCAGGGCTTCTGCTTGGTGGCCCAGATGCCAGGCTCACTGTGCCCACCAGCAGGTGTCTTCATCAGGATCATTACAGCCTAATAAGAAGAGGCTTTGGGGTTGGTTTTGTTTGTTTTTCAAGACAGGATTTCTCTGTGTGTCCCTGGCTATCCTGGAACTCACTCAGTAGACCAGAGTGACCTCAGAGATCCACCTACTTCCGCCTCTGAGTGCTGGGATTAAAGGTGTGCACCACCACCTGGCAAAAGAGTCTTTTTTTTTTTTAATGAATATGCCCCTACACTGTGGTCAGGGTTACACTCAAAGGTACCACCATCCTTGCCCTGCACCTAGACTCAGTGCTCTCAGTTTCCCTAACTCTCCTTCTTAATGTAGACAAGGTGACCATAGATATATAGAACCCATCATCTTGATTATGCAAATTAAGCCCACATCTTAGTGAACAAATGCCCTCTTCCACCATGACAGCGATTGGTTTGCATTTCTACAAACACAGCCATTATTTTTCCAGTCTTATTAACTTTTCTAAGTGTGTGTGCTTGCTTCATTCTGATATGCCAATCGATTCAGATCAATTCCTCTACCCCCCCCCCTTTGGTCTCTGGAACGCTCTTAAGGAATTGAAAAGCTTAGCTGAAATTCAACATAAAAGAAAAAACAACTTTCATCCTACAGGGAGGACATTCAAGGTCTCTATACCGCTTTATCCTCTAGGTGATGTCTTTTGCTGAGTCGCTTAAGTCAGAGTTCCCAATTCTGTAAAATGGGAACTCACAAATTATCATAAACCCTGGGAAGGCCTGTGGGTACCAGGTCTGGCAGCTGGCACCAACTGATATGAGAGCCATGCCTCTATCCCAATTCCTTCCTGAGCACACGGTCCACACAGCACTGACGGTTTCCCGCTTCCCATGGAGTCCTGTGTGGTCTCCATGGTGACATAGGATGATGGAGATCAATATGCAGATAATCACCCCAACAAGTGCTGTCTGACAGCAGAGGAACCTCTTAGGCAGTGTGAAAATGAGTCTCCTTTGAGAGATGTTGTGACTGTGGAAACATCACAGAAAACACCAAAGAAAAACAACTGTGCGTGTGTGCATGTATGTGTTCATGAACATGTGTGCACATGTGACCTCAGGAGCCATTCACTTCATTTTTTGAGACCAAGTTTCTCCCTGGGACCTAGGCATCATTGCTTAGGCAAGGCTGGCTGTCCAACATGCTGCAGAGATCCTTCTGTCTCTGCTTCCCCAGCACAGGGATTGCAAGCATGTACCATGATGCCTGTCTGCTTACGTGGGTTTTGGAAATCAAATCAAGAGGCCTCATGTTCTCGTGGCCAGCCCGTACAAGAGATTGCATAAGACTTACAGGTGAGTCAGGTCACGGAGGCCCCGAAAGGCATTTCTTGAAATGGTTTCTATTTTGTTCCCTTCAATGAACCTAAGGAGAGAAGCAATATAATATAACTGAATTCCCTCTCCTTAACATCTCTAACAGATGATGCAGTGTGCTTTGGCAATAAAATCAGAAAGCACTTATGAGGTACAGACACTCCAAAGTTAGCAGCATGCTATGCTAAACTCCGTGAGGGAGCCGGGCATGTGAGCAAGAACACGTGCTCTCTGCTCTAGCCAGCCCAGCCTGGGCGTCTCCAAACTCAGAGCTGGCAACGTGGCCAATCACATCTTGGGTTTGAGCAAGGGAGAAGAATGTACTGCACAGGGGCCAGAAATTCTCCCATCTCTGCAACACTGGAAAGCTTCCAGGCAGTCTCCCTGCTCTCTCTTACAGTGCCCTGTGCCTTGCTAGCCATACTAATACCATAGTCCCTAGAGGAAAGCCCATTGTTTTATATCTCTATGTTTTAGTTTTTGCTGAGGAAGGAAGAGTTCCATTAAGCACGGCTTCCAGAAACCTTGAGTTCATTTTGTCCTATACAGTCTCCTATCTGGGCAATTGATAACAAGGTAGAGGTGTTCTCAAGCTCGGGACAAGGCTGTATCCCAAGCAAGGCTGGCTTGCTCTGGGCTGAGATAGTACAGGGCTTACAGCAGACACCTTGTAGCAATGACATTGACTAAGCCATAAACTCTCAGGATATGACAGGGATACATTGTAACTGTTCTCCAGGGCCAAGGAGTTAAGTCAAATAAATGCTAGCGGGTCTTTGCTGAGATATTCTATGGGAAAGGCTTTGCTATGTCTGTGACACAACTGATGAGTTAGGTCTCACAGGGAGCAGTCTCTGATGCCTGTTTTTTAAAAACTCTGGTGTCTGTTTAGTACTAGACATTAGTGTACCCTGATAAGCTGCCTTTCTCCCTGACACCCTGGGCAGCATCTGAACTCCCCACCAGAGAAAATCTCAAGTACCCCACAGCTATTCGTGGGCTTTGGGGCAACCCTGGTGGCTTCAACCCTGCAGCTGTGACACTCTTTGCACATCAAATACATGTCAAAATACCGGATTATAAGAGGATTCTCCGGAGAAAAAGTTCCTAGGGAGACAGCGTTCCCTGAGAGTTCATATCAGCAGAGAGCTTTTTCTACCTGGGATGTGTCTAGAATTCCAACATCTACCTGTTCACCTCAGATAAGACAGCAGGAACAAGGCTTTGCAAATCCTCTGAATGCTAAGCAAGGAAATCCCAAACTGATAGCAGGATTAATGTTATTACTGACTTACCAAATACAAGGCTAGGACAACTTAAGGGGGAAGAGAAAGGTTTGAATGTGAGAAAGGCTGACATAAGAACCATAGCCAAGCTCATTGCTCAAGGGGAAAACGGTCCATCTGAAGAAGGGAAGAGAATTCCCTCTCCTGTTTTCTTGTTGTTATGGTTTGATTTGGGTTTTCATTTTTAGAAAAAGGAAAAATCTAATTAGACCTTCAACACGACTCCCAGAAGCCAGAGCCAATGGGATATGGGACAGCTGGATAAAAACCAGGCAGTTTACCCCCAAATAGGGAAACTTTGTTAGAAAAAAAAAGCCCCCAGAAGTGTCCAGCTCTATTTCTGGCCCATCAGCAAACCCATGCCTAGTTATGGAGGTAAAAATATCCAACGCGATTTCCAACTGTGCTTGCTACATGACAAATTAAAGGTCAGCAGAGAATGAATGAGTGAGTGTCTCCCTTCCTGGGCTTTGTCTCCAGCCTCTTCCTGCCCTAGCACACTGAGAAGTAAGTCAACTCACAGGTCAGTGCTGGCATGAGAATGGGGTTTGCTGCCCCCCTCTCCCACCACAGGACACAACTCAGAAATCTCCCAGAGGCAACAAACTTTCAGCAGACACCACACAACACTTACAGGTATTCAAGATGAAAAAGGCCAGCAAAGGCATCGTCCCGGATCACCGTGAATGAGTTAGAGTTCAGCAATCTGAAAACAAGGCAGGTTTTAACAGAGATGGGAACGTGATATCACCTGAGGAAGCCATTTCTTTTTCTTTTGCTACGTGATGGTCCCTATGCAAATGAGGGCTATTCTCAGCCTAAGGACAACCCCTTAGGTCCCTAATGTCCTCACCACTGTGATAGGGACAGCAAGAAAGGGAATTTCCCCCTTTGGCTGAATTTCCCCCACTGTCTCCAATACTACCTGTCTCACGCCTGGAGGAACTTAGGAACTGATGGCCATCATTCAAAAGCAGTTTTCTCCTAGGCACAACAAGGCAGCCAATAAATATTTCAGGATGTCCAAGAAACCATGGAATTTCAGACCTGCAAGGTCCATAACCCAACTGTATCCTAGAGATTTTAAGCCCCAAGAAGATAAGAGACTTGACTAAAGTCATACAGTGGGAACCTAAAAGCAAAACTCCTTTCTACCACACTATACCTTCTCATGAGAAATAATCATTTTTTAAAAGGTTAAGAAGTCTCTAAAAGACTATCTCTATGTAGTTTTCAATTTGCGTGGCTAGGTAAATCCATTTGATAAATATTTACAAAACCACCTATGTTTATTTGACTAAATAATATCTACGCTATATTTCTATTCTAAAAGAGTGGAGATTTAAGGGTATGTATGTATTGCAAAGTTGTATGTCCAAAAATGTATCTGTGAACACAAGTGTGCCATAACATATATGTGAGGTCAGAGGATAGTTTGCTGGAGTTAGTTCACTCCTTCCACCAGACAGGATCAAACTCAGGTCATTAGGCATGGCGGCAAGCACCTTTGCCTACTGAGTGTGTCCTGTTGCTGGCATACGAACTGAGATCTTAAGTGGTAAGTTTAATGTTATAGTAGATATACAACATATTAAAGGCAAAACTAACAATGGCACCTTATTGTGGCTAAGAAGTGATGAGTATCTCTGACCTTTTCTACAGTGCATTGCTTGCTTTAGGTATAGTCTCACTCCATCCAAGAAAGATGGCAAGTGTCAGTGCTATATACTCACGACTGCCTGCTGATCTTTGTGTTGTTTGTGTAGTGTTAAGGATGGACCCCAGCGCTGCATGGTAGGCAAGCGCTGTACCACTGAGCTACATACCCTCCACACACACATACAGGCCCCTGCCTAGTGCACTGCTTTCGAAAAGTGACTGTGGGACAATTATTTTCACTATCATACATCAACTGACTTGGGTTTCAGGACCTTAAACAGGCACTCACCATGACTCGGTAACTTGGATGTGATTCCCTAAGAGGAGCTGGGGCAAACATAGTTTGGGGCTTCCAGTTTGGATCCTGACTCTGTGACTCAAGGCAAGGCAGTTACCTTTCCTGAGCACCAGTTTCTTCATCTGTCAGATGGGAAAACGAAAGTACCTTTCCTGCAGAGACGCCATGCCCGTGAGATAAAAACGCACACACCTGTGCTGCTTGCTGCATGCATGTGAGACAGACTGGAAGCATTCCTATCGAAGAGCAATATCAGGATTTTTTTTTTTAAAGATAAGCTTCTTTTTGAGGTGAGATGTTGGAGGTGAAACTCTGGTTATGGTCGATGCAGCCACCTCCCAATTGCCTGATCTGTGACTGAGATCTACCACAAGTCCCAGGGGAGAGCTTGGCCTAAGTCAGGGAAGGCCCTGGAGCAGGAGAACAGTGGTTTAATGTGGACCAGCTAGGGTGACTCGGAGGGCTGTTGGTTGTAGGAAGACCCACAGGAACAAGGCAGGCACCACATCTCATACTCACAGCAGCTGCAGAGAGGGCAGGTGGGAAAACATTCGGTCCTTGATTTCCAGAAATGTTCCATTTACCAGGCTCCTACGGGCAAGAGAGGGACAGAGTGAGGCCCAGGGTCCTTTGAGGAAGTGCCGAGCCAAGTGGGCAGTGTGCAGTGGGCATTTCCTCCACCTGAACTTCACACTCCTCCTCTCTGGGTGAAGATTCCTGTGTTTGGCCATTGTCTTCCCGGGGAGCAAGATGAGAAAGAGGACAGTTGCTTCCCAGTATACTTGGTCAAGAGGAAAACTAGTCTGGCTAATAGAATCCAGTGCTACGTATGGGTCTGGCTCCTCTCACAGACATTAGCTCAGTCAGCTTAAATCAATTCCTGAGCTTCCCTCCCTTAACTCCAGGAGGCCTCCGCTGAAGGTGGATAATTACTTCACCCAGGATTCTGTTTGTGCAGACACAAAGTTAATGTTGGCCCACAAAACTCTGGGGTAGGATTAAGCATCCCCCCTTGGAAGCACAAGTCTCTGGAAGACACTCAGAGAACTTCTGACTAAATGCACTGTGAAAGCCTTGGGGGAAACTCACAGACACCTGAACTGGCCCAGGAAGCGAGAGGCAGGGCCATCTGCCAGACAAATGGTCGAGCTGGGAAAAGAAGCTTGGCTGCTTCTGCCTCAGGGTCTCCTGCCCTTTCTGGCCACAGCAGGATTTCCATACATGACTGGAGTTAACATGCAGAACACTTCAGCTTTGATCCCATCCAAAGGGTTTAACAAGAGAAATTCTAGAATCCTCCATGTGATCTAATTTAGCAAGAGTAAGAGGCAAACAGGCCTGCTGTGCCCACAGCCGAACTCTTCCAACTTTTTACAGATGTAAGCAGGATCTTGGACCCTCTCCCTCCCTGTACGCTGATGCTGTTTTTGCCCTGAAGAAGCACAGGACACGATGGAGAAGGCACAAGCAACGTGGTACCCAGAACTACCTTACCCTCAGGATCCCCTCCTCTACATCTGCAGGGTGTACCCCAGCACCTCAGCCTGGAATAAGGGGCTGTCCTAGCAAGAGATGCCCCAGCAATAAACAGACCACCCTCAGGTCCCTTCCTTAGCAACACTTCACCATTGCCACTGTGTGAGACCTAGTTGAAAGTGCTTAGCAAGCGAGTGGAGGAATCTCCCTGGTTAGTTCTGTCAGTGCTGGTAATACAACCCACCATGGAGAAAGATGGTAAAAAAGGGGGCCCTCTTGAACTCAAGGCAAGAAGTTGGAAGGTTTCCCTCACCAGGGGGCTCGGCTGGACACCATATACGGAAAAGCACTTAGAAGTCCTCTGGGTTTCCCCTATTTAAGCCACGTGGAGCAACCCCTCTACTTCCAGAAGCTGTGTGCCTTTGCACAGACTAGGCTTTTCCTAGCCTGCAGTGTGGAGAGGTCAGGAGGGGGCCAACCTCCCAGCAGAGCTGAGGCCCGCTGCGGTGAGGCCTCACCCATTCCTAATTAGCCGCTCAATCCGGGCGCGTACAGCTGCTCTCCAGTCACACACCCACCCACTCACCAACACAACAGAACCACTCAAAACTTTAAGGTACCCCAAGGATCACCCCGTGGCCCAAAATACAGGCTGTGGACTCTGATTCAGAGACCCTACCCCAAGGTGGGCCCTGGGTCTGCAGTAGCATCAGCTCCACCCCCCCCCCCCCAGGTAGGTCTGATGCAGGTGGCCTCGGGCCACAATGAGAAACTGTCACGCGGACCTGTCTGGATTCCCGTACTCTGGGGTTTGGAGTCCCCCTATCCTCCACTCCACACAGATTCCACCCACGTTCCATGCCCCTCAACCCAAAGGCAAAGAAAGGGACTAAGGAGCAGGGTCAGGTGGCGCTGCCCCAGCACCAGCCGCAACTCCCTGGCGGCGGCCGGCGCAGGGCAGGGCAGGGCAGGGCGGGGCGGAGATGGAGGGGTCCCACTCACAAGGAGCTGATGTCGCCAGGCACGATCCTAGGCACCCAAGAGGAGCCCACGCAGATGATGGACTCCTTGGTACAGCTGCAAGTGGCGGGGCAGCGCGCCAACCGCCTCACCTGCGCGCTCGGCGGGATGAGACACGCGGCGCTCAGCAGCAGCAACCCCAGAGCCCCGCCGCCTCTCCATAGCGCCATGCCGGGTCCCCCGGTCCCCGCCCGGGCTCGGACCCCCGCCGCCGCCGCCGCCCCGCGCCGCGCGCTCGGACCCAGCGCCGCAGCAGACGCGGGTGCCGCTTGCCGATCGGCCGCCAGCGCTGCTGGCGAGGACGCGGGCGCCGCGGGTGTGGGAGGCCGAGCCGCAGCCGAGCAGCATGCTGGCCGCCACCCCCACTCGGCGCCCCCCCACCCGCGCCCGGGCTGCTGGGCGGCCGCCGCACCCGCCTCACCCGCGCTGGCCTGACATCAGCACCCGCGCCCGCCGCGGGCCCGGACCAATGAATAATGCACGCGGGGGCCCGCCCCGCGGGGGAGGGGGGAGGGAAAAGTTGGATGACCTTGGGGGAGGGGCCGGCCGTGGCTCAGACCCCCTGGGGGCAGGGACCCTCAATCCTTCTGTGGGCTGCAAAGAATTTCACAGACAGTGGACTCCTTTCTACAGGGTCAAAGCCTGAGCTTCCTTCCCCGCAAAAAATAAATAAATAAATAAATAAATAAATAAATAAATTTTAGAAAGTAGAAACAGTAAGAACTGGAGCCTCTACACCCTCAGAAAAGTAGGAGTGGGGAGTACTGTCTTGATCTGGGAGAAAGGTCTCTATCCCCGAGTGCCCCGAAGAGGCCAGACCTTTGGCAGACTTCATTTATCTTACAGAGGACCTAATAAATGTGGCACAGGGGCCCGACTGGGCCACCTTGGCTGGCCCACCATGTTTCTGTGGGGTCTGAGTCTCCACTGCACCTCAGCTCACTGAAGACATCCCTTTTCAGTTGCCCAAGGAAACTAGAATCGCAAAACTGCTACAGCAGGGTATCCCCTGCCTGGCTGTTGGGCCTTGCAAAAACCTATCCTGCAAAGAAAAGTTTCCTGGCTCAACACGGTAGCTACGCCCCACCCCCACCCCCCTGATTAAATGATGGGGGACACAGATTGTTAGGGAGAGACAGAGTTTGTTGCTCTGAGCACTGGGCCTTTCATCTCCTAACCCTTAGCAGATGCTATCCATCTTCAAGAATTTAACTGATGAGAAAACTGAAGCCCAGGAGTCCTGGGTAGCTGTCAGAGTGTGCTGTTAACAGTCAACACCAAAGAGAAAGACTGGAGCCTGAGATGGGGATTTGTAACTGGCCCCAGGGAAACCCTTTTTACTTCTGGAATCTGTCTTAAGGAGCGTTAATGTTATCATAAGGTCGTGTGCTGCTGGGAGGCATGGAGGGAAATGCCAAAGCAGAACAAAGCATTATAGATCCCCTACCCCACCCCTGCAACTGCTCTGAGCTCAGGCCTGTCCATCAGGCTACCAACCTGGGCAAACCATTCTGATGTTAGCGTGTGCCTGAAACAAGTACAGCCAATGCAGAAGAGGAAATTCATCGGTGCTGCCTCTCATTCCCGAATCATTTTAGCACAATTCAATGGGGGAAATATCTGGCTGTCCACTATGGGAAAGGAGAAAAACTCTCCCTATGGGCAGGAAAGTTCAGTAGCTGGACAGATAGCCCAATAGAAGGACCTTCCCATAGGTACATGGATATAAGAGACTGGCCAAAGGGTGGAACGTGGGATGCTACTATGGCACTTCATGGAGAGAGTAAAACACGGTCTTAGTTACTTTTCCTGTTGCTATGATGAAATATCCTAACAGAAACATCACAAATAAGCAACAGTGGCACTATCTAGCAGAGATATCCAGGGCTCAGCCTCAGCACCAATCAGCAGGTGGGACCAGGAGGGACACCAAAAGAAGTTCCCAGTTGTGCCTCTCTCAGAGAAGCAAAGATCAGCAAAGACAGGAGACCAACAAGCATTGCTCAGCTAGCTCTGCTGGCAAGCCAGCTCAGCCTCCCTCACTGTCTGTTGAGTCCTATCTATAATCCCTCCACCCATCGCATGTCCCCCACAGGTCTTGCCTCAGCACATGAGTCTGTCTCAGCTGACATCACTCTGCCATCAGCCCGAGTCTACAGAAGTGGCAAGAAGCTGCAGCACACCACCAGAACTTTTTCAGTAACTTTCTCTCTATGGAGTCCTGACAAATGGAGCTCAACTATGCAATGTAAGGCGTGTGTGTCCTTTCACCGCTGTTTGCTTCGGTGAAATGTTCATTAACAGGTCGGCCTTAGCCTTTAACCTGTGTCCACTTCAGTGAAATGTTCCTTCATGTTCCACCCAGCAAAACACCATCCAACACAACTGACTTTCCAAAGAACACTAAAGTTTCCATCTCACTGAAAGTTCCTCAAAGATGTTCCTGAAGGTTTGTCTTCTAGGTGATTCCAGTTGGCACTCAACCATAACCATCACAGATATCACTGAAGGTCACCATGTATCCAACAGGTACATTGATGTGAACCACATATTATCATAGACTAGTCACACACACATACACAAACACACCCATACACACACATCCTGATATGCAAATAAGAGGCAGAGAGAGAAAGCTAACTGGGGAAATGGCATGGGCTCTGGAAATCTCAAAGTCCACCAAGCAGGGACACACCTCCTCAACATAGCCACACCTCCTATTCCTTCCCAAACAGTTCCACCAACTGGAGACCAAACATTCAAAGATATAAGCCTACGAGGGGCCATTCTCATTCAAATCGCCAGCATGCTAGAATCAGCTGCAGCCCATTCTGAGTACAGTGTAGAAAAAGACCAGAGGAGTAGGCCTGGCAGAGCTGTTATTTGTTTAGGCTCTGGTAGAGACACTAAGTGAGTGCTTGTAAATTATAAGGCACAGTTTATAAATTAAGAACATAAAAATGGAAATGCAGATTACTTTGGTTTAGTTCCAAGATCTTCAGCAGTTTGAGGGGAAGAAAAATGTAATAGACAATCAGAGAGACACAATCTGTTTCCAGGAACTAGTCAGAGATTGTGAAAATGTAAATGCCTTCATTCCAATGGACAGTTGTCCCCGTGAGGCCTGGCGATATGAACGCCCAGGCCTGTAGTGTAGGAAATGGTAGAACTCCTGTTTCTTTTTCTGAATTCTCACACTGTCTGTGCTTTACATTACTGCACATGCTTCAGCTTCAGAACTGTGTTCATTCATGCCCCTGCAATCAACCACCAGTCAGCACTGACTGGGAGCTTGCTAGGAGCTGGCAGTGGTAAAGCAAGGCCAAGACAGGCATACTCCCTACCTCCATTGGAGACAGACATTAAATAAAAGAATGTACTAATGGATAGGCAGATACAAACAGAGGACAGGATATGGGAAGATCTAGCTCAGGGATGAAGGAGACAAGGAGAAGCAGAGGCCAAGGAAGGCGGAGTGCAGGCAGAAAGCACAGCACATGCAAAGGCCCAGGACTGAGACGAGCTGAGTGCCTGGTCAAACTATATATGGCATGTTCAGAGATAAAGGATGGGGTGCCATGAGTTCTGGAAGGTAGGAGCAAACAAATCACACAGGACGCTGCAAGCCAAAGCAAGGAGCTCAGCTGTCCTTCCTAATGCCAGAGGGACCTGAGTCAGAGAATTGGCATGATGTCATATACTTCCAAGTAGCTGATTCTGACTGACAAGTCAGACCCAGAAAGGGGGAAAGGCAGCTGGGCTCTATCTACAGCAGGAAAGAACTATGGTGCAGTTTCAAGAGGCATCCTCAGGGAAGAGTCAGCAGAGCTCACGTTCATTTCAGGCGGGAAGTCAAAGGAATCGAGTGCCAAGGTTACCTCTCAAAAGCTGGCTAGGGCCTGTGTGTGATGGATGGTGGTGTCACTTCCCAAGATGACAATGTCTGAAAAGGAAGAGGGCTTGGTGAGAGAGGAGTGTCAACAGTTTGGTGTCAGGGACATTGAGTTTTAAATGTCCAGGAGGCATCCAAGTAATGTACATGCCGAATGGGTCTTTAGATGCCCGATCATAATGGTTCATACTGGTCGGGAGGAGTTATGGGAGGTAGCCTTCACATCCCCTGGTGAAGCTTCCGTTCTTTCTCCGTTCTCAGTGTGCTGTTGGTAAATTGCATAAGCGGGAGGGAGACATTTCAGACGTACATTATCGAGAAGATACCTCTCAGATGTATTCAGCCAGGAACAATGCATATTACAGAGAACTGTGGAGCTAAGAATACTGCAGTTGGGGATGTATTTTTAGATCGCAAGTACTCTTCAAGTCCTAAACTGACTATAATAAGTCTTTTGAGAATCCTAGAGACTTTCTCATACAGTTACTCTCCCTTCCCAACTTGCAGACTGAAGTCTGCCAACAGCCCCACCTAAGTGTCCCCACAGAACCGCAAGCCTTGGAGAGCTATCCCAGCACCCAAAGCTCTTGGCTCCCAAGCTTAGAGAGAAATTTTGCCCACTCAAACCTCAGAGGCATTTGGTTTGAATGATTGCACTTTGATGATCCCCCAGTACTGTCCTCCCTCACACACACACACACACACACACACACACACACACACACACACACACACTGAGTTTGCCAACCCCAGTTCCACGACATCCAATCTGCCACTCTGTGTTTGGCTGCTGATCAAACAAACACAGAAGCTATTTCTGCCCCCCTCCCAGGCCCCCATCCCACCACAACCCCACCCCCGCTGCTTTTATCAAGAAACCCAGGTGAGTCCACAGGCTGGAACCCACTCTGAGCTGCCCCTTGATTTCAATCAAGTCCCAAAGGACTGCCTGTGGGTGGGTGTCTTGCCCCTAGGACACTGACAATAGCTTTTAGTGACCTTTGTTACCTTGTCCTCACCACCCGTGAAGTGGAACCTTACGAGCCATTGTTAGCTTTCACCAGCAGCTATGTGGTCTCATGGCAACAGGACATAAGTTTGCATGATAAGGAATCACACGTCTTCAACCACATGGCTCACTTGAGGGGCAACTTCAGCTTCCATTTCAGACATCATCTCCACGAAGTTGTTCCAGAACACTCCGTTCGCCAAGCCACACAGACCGAGTAATTGATTGGTGACAGTTAGTATTAAATGTCAACTTCATACCTGGGAGGCAGGTCTTGGGGTTCATCCAGGAAGGATTGTCTGCATAAGATTAGTCTCTAAATCATCTAAAAGGAATTGTTTTGATATGTTACTTGACATGGGAAAACCCACCCACTGTGTGCAGGACCATTCCCCAGGCAGAGGATCCTGGACTATGTAAGAGAAAAAGTTAGGGCTGGAAAGATTGCTCCGTAGTTAGGAATGTGAACAGCATTATAGAGAAGCAAGTTCGGTTGTCAGTGCCCACATTGTCTGGTTCATAACGGCTTGTAACATGTGGTCAAAGGGAGTCCATGTGTCTGGCCTCTGTGGGTACCTGCTCTGGCATGCATAGACTCAAATACAAAATATAGATGCACGTAATTTTTTAACTAAAAAAGATGGGGGACATAGTGGTCAACACCTTTAATCCAGCACTCGGGAGAGGGAAGCAGGCAGATTTTTATGAGGTCAAGGACAGCCAGAGATACATAGTGAGACTTTGTCTAGAAAATAACTGCAACAACAGTAATAATAAACACTTAAAGAAAGAGTGGAGGAAGTGAGCGTTGCGCTCATCTTACTGCAGAGGCATTGCCCAGCTGCTTCAAGTTCCCGGGCTCTTGGCTTCCCTGCAGTGGTGAACCATGCTTTGAACTGTGAGCTGAAATAAACTCTTTCTCTTTTAAGTTGCTTGTCGGGCAACAAGAACAGCAACAAGAAAAGAAACCAAATGTAGGTTTCACAAAACCCTTGAGGGAGCACTTTCATGAAACAATAGGGAGCACTCCCTTCCCTACCGACCAGGGAGCTGTGTTGCTGAGGGTAAGAGAGTCCACACAGCAGGAGCCAAACCCTACCTACAAGTGGGCTGCTGTGACAGTTTAGGGACCTCAAGTCAAGCAACCCATTCAAGTGTTCAGTTATGTGGGATAATAGATATCCCCCTTCGTTTAAGTAGTATGAGTCTGGGTTTTATCCAGGGTCCAACTCTTCTCTTTAGCCATTATCAACAGCAGAAGACAATATTCGGGGACACTGAGAGGAATCTCAGAAGTGACCGAAAACAAAAGCCAGGTCCCCATCTTCACTTTTTCTATGATTACCTCATTTAGTCAAAACAAACGAATTGTTTGTTTTGGTGGAGGTGTGTGCACATGTGTATGCACATGCATATGCAGGTATATATGTACTTGTATGTGTGTGGGGGAGAGGCAGGGCCAGAGTTCAACTGTGAGCATCTTCATAAATGATTCTCCATCTTATATTTTGAGACTGCATCATCTTTTATTGAACTGGAACTTGTCAATTTAGCTGGACTGACTGGCCAGGGAGCCTGCAGGGACACTCCTGTCCCCACAACCCAGCACTGGACTATAAGTCCATCATGCCCAGGTTTTTGCAGTGCTTCTGGGGGTCAACTTCCACTTCTCAAGCTTGCATAGCTGTCACTACTTTACTGACCAAGCCACGTCTCCAGCCTCTTCCCACAGTACTGTGATGCCTTTGTCAAAGAAATTTTAATGATGTGGTGGTTCCATTTTTACCAAATTTGCATATTAATGTTTATTGTGGCACTATTAACAGTTTTCAAATTATAGGACCAACCTATGTGTCCATCAACAGATGAGTGGATAAAGAAAATGTGGTCCAGATATATTGGAGTTTTATTCAGTATAAAGAAAAACAAAGTCGGAACTGGCTCAGTAATTAAGAGCACTGGCTGCTCTTGCTGAAGACCCAAGTTCAGTTCCCAGCACCCACAAAGGTAGCTCACAAACAGCTGTGACTCCAGTTCCAGAGGATTTGTTGCCCTCTTCTGGCCTTGAAAGGTATTGCATACACATGGTATGCATACCAACATGCAAGCAAAACATTTATACACAATAATTAAATCTTTTTTGGGGGGGAGGGGGTTCGAGACAGGGTTTCTCTGTGTAGCCCTGGCTGTCCTGGAACCCACTCTGTAGACCAGGCTGGCTTCAAACTCAGAAATCCGCCTGCCTCTGCCTCCCAAGTGCTAGGATTAAAGGCGTGTGCCACCACTGCCCAGCCAATATTTTTAATTTAAATTAGAAAACAGAAATGCATACACTCAGAAGTGCCCTCTCTCTTCTTTTGAGCAGCATTTCTGTTCTGCTGATTTTCTTGGGGGGCCTTTGCTGACTTTTTTTTTTTCTGCTTTGATTTTCCATGCTTTGACCCTACATTAACTACCTATTCTGTCAGGGACTGCTGTAATTTCTATATCTATCTGTATGGAATTCTGCACTTTATAAAATTCTCCACCAGTTAGAGTCTCTTTATTATTCAAGTCACCTTCCTTTGAGTTACTTTATATTTATAAGCCAGAATACCTTTAATTATGCTCCTACTTCTAGGAGAAAATGCTAACTCTAGTTGGGTTAAATGGGATAGAGGCACACCTGAGAGGTCATGCACAGAGGGTTCATGATATGTCCCCTAAAACAAGCACAGTATTCTGCATGACAAGTGTTCAGTCTCAAATTCACACGACAGTTTTATGGGATATCTCTGCTCTTCTTAGTGAGCACGCTTAGAAGAAACTTCACTTTATCAGAATGAGTCGTGAAGTAGAGATTTAACTTAGATTTATAATAAGGGGCCTTAAAATAGCCTCTAAGCTGTTCTCTTATCCTAAATCAAAATGAGTCTCGTGCTTTACATTCTGGCCTTTTATCTTCTCCAGACTCATGCTTTCAGAGCAGCCTTTGGTCCCTATTTATTTTTAATCAAATCTGAAACTTAACAATTTCCCTGTTCCACAGCATCTGAGTTACTCTGTGATCATATGCTCTTGATCAGCTGGGCCGAACCACATCAAAACGTGTTCTGACGGAATCCTCTGAAAGGCTCCCACATGAACCCCAAAGACTGCCTATTTATTGGGTCTCCTTATATCATGGTTCAGATCTAAAATGTCCCCTGAAGGCTCCTGCTATGAGCATTTGGTCTCCAGTTTGTGGAACTATTTAGAAAGCTGTGGAGCATTTAGGAGATGAGCCTTGGCTGGTCGAAGTAAATTACTAGGGTTGGACCTTGAAAGGGCTGTAAACTGCCCATACTTCCGGCCTAAGTCTTTGCTTTCCTGGTCTGCCAAAAATGTGAGGAGCCCAGCCACATACTCTACTCCTTGCCACAGATACAATTGCCCCAATTACTCAACACAGACACAGCTGCCCCCATTCTCACTATAGAGGCAGCTGCCCCACTCCTCACCATAGATTGATCTGCTCCACAGTAAGACCTTTCCCACTCTGGTAAATGGAAATCCCTCTGGAGCCATGGGCCATAATAAACTTTCCTGTCTTTGAGTTGCTTCCAGCAGGTATTTTGTCAGAGTGCCAAGAAAAATAGCTAATGCAAAAATATAGTACCAGGAGTGGGGTTGTTGCTGTGCTAAATCTGACTCTATGGATAGTACCAGGAGTGGGGTTGTTGCTGTGGTAAGTCTGACTCTATGGTTAGTGGGCTTTATAAGTGGGTTGCATGAGGAATACAGAAGACTTTAGAAATGGAGGCTAGAGAAGCCTCAGAAGGCTAAGAGTAAAATGCTATAGGCAATATGTGGTAAGTGTTCAAAAGACTAGACTTGATTGACATGAAGAAATGTAGCTCTCAGATTTAAGCCAAGAACCATGGCGAGGATGGCAAAAACACATTTCTGTAGTGAGACCATGGACTCAGTTTTCCACTGCTCCCTGCAGGCCTAGCTATGGGTGTCTCCTCTTGACTTCACCTATGTCTTACAGGAAGAATTCTTCAGATAAGAAGTCGGCAAAGCTTATTTCTGGTACTCTCCACACACCCAGAATCTTCATTTTCTGGGCACTTCAAAATGGAGTACTATCAGTGTAATTAAGAGAATTCCCAACACACTTGCTAGCAGCCTGTTTTTATGGAGGGGATTTCTTAGTTGAGGTTCCCTTCCCTCAGATGACTCTAGGTCAAGGAGCATTGAATATGGGATCAGAGTTGATTATTTTGAACCCCATTTCCACTGTTTTTCTTCAAGATATTGATTTTCTGTTTTGAAGGTGGGAGAGAACTGTATACAACCACCTTGTTGCTAGGAAGATCAGTAAATTCCTTATATATGATACAAGTTAACCAAACAGTTAGCAAGTTTATCTCTATTTATTTAGTAAGAACCATAAATTATCACAGATGCAGATACCATGATGTATGCACTACCTAGTTTTATGTCAATTTGACCTAAACTAGAGTCATATGAGAGGAGGGAAACTCACTTAAGAAATTCCATCCCTAAACTTGGACTGCAGGCGAGTGTGTTTGGAATCTCCTTAACTAGGGATTGATTTAGACTACCCTAGGCCCCTGTAGGCAGTGCCTCCCTTGGCATTGTCCTAGGTTCTAAAAGAAAGCAGGCTAAGCAACCCATGAGGAGCAAGCCAGTAAGCAGCACTCTTCCATGGCCTCTGAATCAGCCCCTGCCTCTAGGTTTCTGCCATGTTTGAGTTCCTGTCCTAATGTCCTTCAATAATGAACTATGGAATAATATGGAAGCATAAGCCTAATAAACCCTTACCTCCCCAAGTAGCTTTTAGTTATGTTATTTCATGGCAGCATAAATAGGTACAGACATTGGAAGATATAAATCTAACACAGATCATTTTCCTCCAGAAGTTTCAAATGTCCTCAGGAAATTAAGATTCTCTTGTGTCAGAAAAGCTTCCTGGACTCTCTGAGTTATCTTAGTTCTTTCTCATCACTTTTCTATAGCTTCAAGAGATGGAATTTATGTGTCAAGCTGAAGACTAAAAGGTGCCATCTTCTCCTTTCTAAGCAACTCCTATGGACCTGGCTCTATGACAGACTCTGAAATCCACCATAGACAATGTGATATCTGCTGCCTTCAGAGAAACTTTTATATCAATGAATCTAGTGAATACTTAGAACTCTGCAGTTAACAGCCCACCCCACTCTCAGCCAATGGGACTATCTTAGGGTTCTACTGCTGTGAACAGACACCGTGACCAAGGCAACTCTTATAAGAACAACATTTAATTGGGGTTGGCTTACAGGTTGAGAGGTTCAGTCCATTATCATCAAGGTAGGAACATGGCAGCATCCAGACAGGCATGGTGCAGGAGGAGCTTGAAAGTTCTCTGTCTTCATATGAAGGCTGCAAGCAGAATACTGGCTTCCAGGCAGCTAGGCTGAGGGTTTCAAGACCACTTCCACAATGACACACCTACTCCAAAAAGGCTACACCTCCTAATAATGCCACTCTCTGCACCAAGCATATGCAAACCACCACAGTGATTCACAGGATCCTGTAAAAGAGCAAGATGGTAGAGGTGCTAAAAGCCCCTCATCCCCCCACCGCCCTCATACCAGGGCAGCACCAGACTTGCCACTGCACAGAGACATATTTCCATCCCTTAAGCAGGCCTAACTTCCTGGTTCTGAGTCTTTTGATGACCCTGGAGCTTAGAATTTATGTGTCTGCTAAAGACTGGTAATTTGTCAGGCTAGCAGGTGATCCATCATTTATGGAAGGGCAAAGGGTCTTTCTATGGACCCAATACCTGTCATACAAGAGGAGCAGATGGTCATAAATTCCATATTTGTCCTCAGCAGGTCATCTTCGTTCATATCACACTGAGGCTTATTTTCCATTATGCAGAAATTTTTGAGAGTGTCTGTTAAAGCACACAATGTTGTTGAGATATTTACCTTATCTACTCACTTTGAAGAAGAGAAACAGCCCTTAGGGGCACAATGACAGTATCTGACATTTGCACGGAGTGCTTACAATTTGTAATGCCTTTTACCTCTCTGATCTCAACAACAGTTCGTGATAACCCTGGATCAGAAGAAGAAACCTAGGCATAGCAAGTAGCTTGTCCAGAATCAGACAACTAGAGTTGCTATGTCAAACACTGTACTGAACGCTAATGCTTGCCACATTCTAGAAAAGGCAGAAACCTAGCTGTTCCTACCTCCTTACCCCAACTATTTTGAAGGAATCTTTGATGTTAAAACTTTTCTGAAAGCAAGATGAAATATGACCATTCATAATCATCATCAGAGAGCAATGTTGTAGGGTATTTGATCACACTGTGAACCCTGAGATTGTGTTGTTTAGTGGAAAAACCAGTTTGTAGTTGTGATGTGTCTTAGCCTTAGCACACTGGCATGCCCTTAGTACACACCTTTAATCCCAAGCAGTAAACTTAGTTTGTAAAAGGAAGTAGCCATGTTTGAAAGTGATACCTAATTGAGTGACAAAGTGATGAATCAGAGAAAGATTTGACAGAATAGGACATCCCAACTCTCCAAGAAGAGAGGGGAAAGGGAAGCTACTTAAGGAGCAGTGCAGAGAGGAGAAGGAGGCAGCTTTATCAAGGCAGTTGTACAGAGACAGGTTGCAGAGAGAACAAACTAAACACAGGGGGAAACAGAACAAGCCAGAGAATGAGAAGGAGCAGAAGATTAGAACAGATTGCTAGAGTTAAGTTTGAGGCCAAGCAGAACAAAATATCAGAGCCCGAGGAGGAAGCCAGATTGAATCAGTCAGCTTGAAGAGTAATTTGAGCCAGAACAGCTGAGTTGAACCAGCCATCCAGAGCTCAGAAAGGGCTAGGAAGAGTGAGCTTATTCGGAAACAAGACTCAGAGGCTGAAAACATTCTGGACCTAGATAAGATTAGGCTAGAAGCTTCTAGGACTAAGCCTAGGTTAACGGACAGAGGCAATAAGCCTCTGAGAAGACAATTACATCAGGCAAATTAAAATTACCTTTACAGAGTCAGTCTTGACAACTCAGACACATGGGAATGACAAGATGACCATGCCCAAACATCCCAATAGGTCCCAGCTGAGTGTGTGGGAAATGGCAGAATGACTGTTCTTTATAAACTTTCTCTAGGCAACTAAGACCTAAAGGCAAAAATCTCCAAGAACCAAGACAGAGCTGCCGATGGTGGAGAAGAGCAGCAGGGAAGACAGTCACCCTTGGAGATCATTCTTGAGGGCCAGCTGGAAAGCTTCCCCAGCTGCCCTCCACAGCCCTCGTGGTTCTAATGGAAGCTTCAGCACCTCCAAGGGGTGCCATCCCAGACAGCCCTCTGTATTTTTATTTTTTATCCTTTATAAGAAATAATAGAATTCATAAATAATGTCTTGGTTTTAGACTCATTTGGGAAATCTGAAAATGTGCCTTGAGAATAGCACACTCTGATCGAGTTTACTATATTTTAGACAATGTAATTACAGCTGGATTCCCCAGAAAGATTCTTAGCATCCTTTCTGATCTATGGACAGGCCACCGGAAAAGGCATCTGATGACCTTCAGAGAGCTAAAAGTTGCTGCTGCTGTTGCTGCTGCCGCTCCTGGATCAGTGGGCTACTCTTGAGATATATCTTTATATTGCTTGAATATGTGTAGGGGTACTTGTACCACTGTGTGTGTGTGTGTGTGTGTGTGTGTGTGTGTGTGTGTGTGTGTGTGTGTCTGTGTGTCTGTGTGTCTGTGTGTCTGTGTGTGTGTCTGTGTGTGTGAAGTCAGAGGACAACTTTCAGGAGTCAGTTCTCTCTTTCCACCATATAGGTTCCAGGGATCAAATTTTAGGCCATCGGGCTTAGCAGCCAGCATTTTTAGCCACTGAGCCATCTCAGCAGCCCATAGCAGGATATCCACATCAGGATATCTTGGGCCTTCATCTGCTACGATGTGCAGTGCTGTAGGAGCTCCATCTGCTCCGAGCTCACCCCAGGCTCTCTTGGACCTCTGGCATGCAGTGAGTGCCTTTTGACATTGCTCGGAGGCAGACCTGATCTGGACTGAGAGGGAAAGGCCCACTGGGGAGCAGAAGTAAAGGCTGGAGTAATCTGGGCAGAGGAGCCATCTATGGCAGGGTAGGCATGAAGACAGTCTCCACCAGCCCATTGGGGAGCTGGAGACAGAGCTACCACAGGGAGAAGTCCCACATGGGTCCCCAGTGGAAATGGCTGGAGCTTATACCATCACCTTGTTCAGTCACAGTCTGGGGTTTCCTGGATGAAGAAGGATCTCAGCTCACAGACTGAGGAGGATCCCATGAAGCAAATAGCTGGAGGCTATCAGCCAAGCACACGGCTAGCCCCTGAACAGCTTAGTCCTTTGGTGGGGAGTCATCTGAAGTACCATTCTCTGGTTCTGCTGCAAAGCGGGAAAGGCGTGTGGGCTGGGTCAGTGGACATAAACAGAAAGGGTCTCAGTGAACACTACTGCACATCTCTAGGGCTCTCTGACTGACAGACATTATTCCTGATGCTTCACGAGGAACTCGTGCTCTACATGGGACTTAGTTGTTGCTTACGCTTACAGAATGCTAGCTGTTATTTCTGCTGGCTTCTCTGTTCTATAGGAATGGGTAAACCGGTCAAGAAAGATGAAAAAGGAGGCTTAGTGTGTAGCTCAACAGTAGAGTGTTTGCCAGGGAGGAGGGCAATGAAGACCCACATCTGTGCAGTTGCAGAAAACATAGGTCCTGGCTCATCACAGGCCAGAGACTCGAGCTTGCTCTGCCGTCTTCACCATTTAACAGGGATAAGCTGAGAACAGAGGTATTTAAGGCCACCATTGAAGAGGCTACAGAGGACACCATGCCCAGTGAAGGAGGCTACAACCAATCAAGAAGGCCACACCTGGGTGTGTTTTAGCCTAGGAGGAGCCTGGACCAGTGGCCTCAGAGTTCTGGGTCCTCACATGGATCCCCGGCTCAGGTGTTCCCATAGCTGACCCACTAGCCATGCCTTGGGACTCTGTAGGAGAAGGGATCTCAGAAGGAAAAGCTGTCTGTCCTTCTTGCAGGAGGAATGTGACAGAGGGCAGCTCCCAGGGACACTGAGAGCTGAGCCCAAAAGGCTTGGGAACTTGGAGCCATGAGCTGGCTGGCACAAGGGCAAGGTGATGTTGTTTGTATTTCAATATTAATTTGGACCCCCAAAACTAGTTGTCCCAGAGACTGAGAAAAATAAGCACATAAACACTAGCTAAGTGATCCTACCCCCAGTTAGTTGTGATTGCTAATTAAAGATGCCAACAGCCAATAGCTGAACAGAAGAGACATAGGTGGACTTTTGGTTCCACAGGCTTGTGGTCAGAAGAGAACAAGAAAGAAAAAGAAGAGATGGCTCAGTGGGTAAGAGCACCCGATTGCTCTTCCGAAGGTCCAGAGTTCTAATCCCAGCAACCACATGGTGGCTCACAACCATCCGTAACGAGATCTGGCGCCCTCTTCTGGAGTGTCGAAGACAGCTACAGTGTACTTACATATAATAAATAAATAAATCTTAAAAAAAAAAAGGTATCTTTAAAAAAAAAAAGAAAAGAAAGAAAAAGAAGAAGAATATGGAGGAGAGGAGGAAGGAGAAGCCACCATGGGTTAAGGGGTCAAGAGAATATCGTGGCCCTGAGAGTTCCCAACTGAAGTTAAGAGCAGCCCAGATGGAACATAGTAAATGATAACTCGGGGTTATGGATAGGAAAGAAGATTCTAACAGCATGAAGGGTAGGCAGCTGCCCAGCTCTTGTGCTGTTTAAGGCTTATTGTATATACAGGAGATGGAGTGTGTCTTCCATCCAGGAACTAAACGATCAACACATTGGATGGGTGGTGGGGGGTGGCAGTAGTAGAAGCCCCGGGCAGTCTCAGTACCTACCGTTCCTTTTTAGTAACGTGCTGAGCACAGGTGTGTTCAACTCAGCATAAGCATCTCTGTACCAGAGTCAAGTGGTCACCCTGGGGTGCATGCCTGGCATGATTTCCTGATTCTCCAGGACAGCACGTTCTGTCCTGCCCATTGACCCGCTTCCCAGAGCCAGGTGACAAGAACCCTGTGGCCCCGGAGATAATTAGTTTGTGATCCAGCAGTTTTAGGAAATGAGTCATGAGACACCCCTCCCCGAACAGATGAAGGACTCTCAGGGGACAGAAGAAATCAGAGTATGTGTGTTGGGGCCTCCTTTCTGTCACGCAATGACCATCCCCAGCATGCTGCTATAGTCTCCAGCTAAAGAGGACATTGAGGCTTCAGGAGGGATTTCATCAGCCAGAGGGTGGATGGAAATGCTAAGGTCCCACCCGCCATGCTGGCAAACCCTGTGCCCACTCGGGTGCTGAGGACTAAGGCTCCACGGAATTCCAGTTCTGTCTCATGGTCTGTCTCACCTTCGCTGAACCATGGCCCACCCTTTGCTTTGTTAACCCCATCTCTCAGAAGAGTCTCCTGATTTTAAATCCTGTCCCTGTTGTCTTCTAAAATGTTCCCACCCTCATCTTCATCCATGCACACTGCTTCTGCTTCCTAAGTGGTTCCCGTACTTAGCTTATTTATTTGCATTGATGTCTGTTTTCTCATAAGAGCACAACCTTTCTAGAAGCATAGTCCCTGCTGTCTTGTTCTCTTCTCAGTCCTAAAGTCCCAGGATAGCCCATAGAGGAGAGTGAGAGGATGTATGGATGGCATTGAGGCTGCTCCTGCAGAGGTCTGAGGTAGTGGCCTTCCACTGCCCCAGCACAGCCCACGCTAGATCACAGCCTCAAAAGTTCACTGACAGAATAAAGGAAAGAACACAGTCAGGACTCATTTCCTCCAGAAAATGCTAAAGATGGAGCACCACACAGAGAGAAGCCAGGGAGAGCCAGGAGTTCTCTAGACCACTGGGGTCATTCAGACTCTGGTCTAAGAAAGGAAAGAGAAAGGAAGAAGAGATGGAAGATGGAGGAGTGGGGATGGGGACGAGAGGAGAAGTTGTTCAGATGTAACAGGCTCATCCCTAAGCCGTCCTGAACTAGTTAAGTCCATGAATCCTTAAGTTAATGACTTACGCTAAACTTGCAATTGGACATAATATAATTTCCCAATAGGCTGGTGGTTTTCTTTTGGTTCTTCTTTACAATTCTATAACTATGGTTATTTACTATAGTGCCCCCCACCAGCCGGGGGTGGGATGGCAGGGAGCCATTTATCCCATCTATTCCAGATCTCATCAAGTTAACACTGAGATAACAACCATAGATGTTAGGTGACTGTAAACAATCTATGTGTGGGTGGGCCATACATCCCATAACTTTAAGCACATATATATCTCATCATGTGTGCACACATATGAGATTGTAAATATGTTTTGTTCTGGTTTGTTTTGGTTTTGGACAGGTCACTTCAAGGCTAGACATTCTTTTTGTTTGTTTGTTTGTTTTTGTTTTGTTTTTCAAGACAGGGTTTCTCTGTGTAGCCATGGCTGTCCTGGAACTCACTCTGTAGACCAGGCTGGCCTCAAACTCAGAAATTTGCCTGCCTCTGCCTCCCAAGTACTGGGACTAAAGGCGTGCACCACCACTGCCCCACAAGGCTAGATATTCTTTATACCAGTCCCAGGGAGCTAGAAATCCTCTATCCTGTGGTCCAATATCATCTTAATGAGAGACATCACTATATCAATGGGGAACCTACTTCCTTCAAAGTCCTATCCCAATGCTGTGGGTTAGACCTTTGACATGTGAATTTTGAGGAGACCTCAAATCAACGCAGATATTCACAAGATGTTTTCATTTCAATCTTCTGATCAATATAAAAATATTGAGCTATCTTATTTTCTTCATATTAAGTCATCGAAACACAGAGTTGAATTTTATACAGAGGCGTCAACTTTAGCGGTGTGCTTTGCAGTTAATGACAGTTTACACTCACAGTGCTAAATTTTCCTCAGCTACATTTTATCTATGTTTGCTATTTAACACATTTCTAGTTGAAAAAAGAAGCATATGCCCAAAGTTTTCAAAACATACTTCAAAGTTGTCCAGTAATTGAACGGAATACCTAAAGAGCCATCTTCCTTCAACTGTTCTGCATGAGAACGCACGGGGTGTCTTTACCCACATAGACTGCTACCACGTCCTTGAACGTCCCCCAAAACCGTGCTACATAAACTACTGGCTTTTATTAAATGCATAGTCTTGGAGATTTTGTTATAGCAACCAATTATCTAAAGTAGACTTTTAGGGGAAAGAATCTATCATCTTAGAGCATGGACCAGCAGGTCTGGAGACACTGGCATCTTCCCTAAAGAACCCAGGAGGCCTCTTCTCATAGAATATCTCACTAGCCTTTATTCCTTTCTCCCTGATAAGGAAGCTGGAGCTTAGAGAGGTTAAACAGCTTGTCCAGGTCACGTTTGCTTCATAGCTGGCTTAGTCCTTCAGCATCCCAGAGGCCCACTGTAGAAATCCTGGTTCCATCTCCCCTTGAGCTTCGTTCTGGCGCTGTTATTCCCGTAGGCTTCATATCTCATAGGAAACATAAATACTCGTGCAATTAATACAGGATCCAAGGTGAACTCACAGATGGCCTCTGGGCCCCTTAGTGTTTTAATGGCTTTCTGGTGTAGCAGGATACCAGCCTCCAGTTTAGCTTTCTCCTCAGACCACAGGCGTCCAGCTGTGCTGGCTGAACCTAAGCACCTTCTAGGGTCCTAAAAACTTCTTTGATCTGAACCGGGTGAGGTTTTGAGTATCTAATCCCTGCTCCCTACCATACAGTTGTGAGAATCTGCGTGGACTATCTACCCTGAATGAGGGAGGCAATATCAGTGAGGTTTCTGGTGCTGTTGCTCCATGGTTGTAGCTCAAGCATGCACAGTTTTAAAATTAGGGAGTAATAATCATGTTAAAATGTAAAGCGTACCTCCTCAAACTCCAAACTCAGGAAACCACTGTGGTGAGGGGTTCGTTCATTCAACAGTCATTGATAGAGCCTCTAATATATGCCAGGCTCTGTCCCAGGCACTGGGGCTGTAGGAAGTCGGTATTTGTGAAGACTCACCCCTAGGTTTGGGAACTAGCAGGTATACACATGCTGAGAAGCATCCGGAAGGCATATGAGGACATGGGTGGTATTTAGGAAGCTGAGTAAGTGCAGGGAACGTTGCACAGAGGAGACAGAAGGCAACAAAGGCCTTGGGGCACTTGAGGGCTTGGTGTGTGCAAGGACAGACAGAAGGCAGAGGCAGGTAGCCCTGACTGTGGAAATCAGCAGGCTGACATCAGAGCAGTCAGAGGGAGCTTGCAGGGCACAGGGAACAGTTTGGGGTGTGGTGGAAATAGCTGAAGGAAAGGAAAGGAAAGAGGTGAGAAGCTAAGACACGCAGCCTCTAAAGGGCTTGCTGTGCAAAGGACAGACCGAAGCAAGCCAGAGGAAGCAGGAAGGTCAGGCTCTAGAAGGGTCCTGGGGAAAATGTCACACAGGCTTGGGCTTGTCACAGTTGTAGAGAATTGAGGCTGCCATCTGTACTTCCAAGAGTTTCAACCCACACTTAGCCTCTTCATTTAGTAGCCCTGAATCCTGGAGGTACCTAATCTGTGGATATAGCATGCAAACATTGAGCTAATAGCTAAAAGCAGAAAGATGAACGTGTGGGTCCTGAGCTGGCTGTGTTATGCCAACCCATTCGAACTTCAGCTCAGCTCTCTCAAGTGAGATGGAGAGAGGGAGGGAGGAAAGGAAGAAGGAAGGGAGAGGAGAGACCAAGCCATTCAGTCTTTTCCCACAAGGAAACACATTGCTGGGGAGCAGAACAAGTGGGTAGCTGGCCTGGGTATGAGGGCTCTGGGCAACAATTCTCACCCATTAGTTCATAATGAAAGATAAATAGTAAACCATGCCATGCCGTGAATAAATAATTATCGAGTTGAGGTGCTCTCCAAATGATGTCAGCCAAGCTGTTACATATTAAAACATCAACAGAAAGCACTTCAGGTACTTGATGCAAGACGTTCACTCAACCCCTATCAACCTGAATGAATTTGACCTGCAAAGATTTGGCTACTTCAGCTCCAAAGCTGGCTAGTCAGACCTCTTTAGTAAGGTTTGAGAAGCACATGAAAAGGTCCACATGAACTGAATCAAGGACACACAAAACCACTCTCTCAACAGAAGTCCACGCAGTTAAATTCATTACTATATTATGGTTGCCGCTATTATTAATCTGTTAGCCCTGGGTGTTGAGGAATCTGGCTCCATCTGTCTTTCTTTCGTCTTTTAATTTCCTTTTCCCTAGAGTGGAGAAAGAAGAAAGGAAAGGAATGTTGGAGCTTTGGGACTCTGCCATTAATTGGGCTGTAGAAGCTCTTGCAAAACCATGAGCCATTATGACGGGAAATACCCTTTCCATCCCCACTTCATTTATCTGAATCAAGTTGGCTGCCTTTCATGAGGACATTCCATTAATCCCATAAGACACTTCCCGACACTAGCAAACGCCATCCTGGTGATGCCACAACAATACCAAAGCAAAGCCTACGGGTTAGAAAGGACGTTTGTCAGAGCACAGCATGGTTACCTGCTGAGGACAGGCACCGAGCTGAATGCTGTTGTGTGTGTGAAGAGCAAACATCTACACAAGATGGGTGTGGCAACAGTGAGTACAGCCACTTCCCTAAGACCGTGCTGAGGACAAAACACTCAGGGTTCATGTGTGCTAAGCAGGCAGCCTACACTGAGACATGAGCCTATCTAGCCCATGGGTTTTAACTCATTGGGCTGTGTGAAGTCACCACTGTCTTGGTCTTGGCCATTTGAGGTTTCCTTGGCCTCTTTGGTGAGGAGTTGCTATCAGGATGAGAAGGGAAAAGGAGGCTGGGGAAGATCATGCTGAATGTTGGGCCCTCCAGTCTGAAGTAGGAGAGGCATTCCCATATTTTCTCGATGCTGGGCCAACCCTCCAAACCCAGCACTTTGCCTCCACTTTTACCCTGTTATCTTTCTGCCTGGAGCAGAAGGCTATGGTCAGTCCCCATCTTCCCTGTCCCCCAGAGGTTTCTCTAGGCTCCCTAGGAGAACCTCTGCCTCCTCCTTTGCATCTTCTACAGGCTTCCGTGGTCCATGGCTGGGGGCCCTTTCCCCATATTCAAAGCCTGTTATTGTTGCTACCACCTCCTCCATAAACTAGGCTCCTCCTGACTCCCGCCTGCTTCCAAGGCCCCAGTGATTCACTGAGCTCTAGGGACCCAGAATCATCTCTCCATCTCAAAAGCCTTTATTTACTCTCAGATAGACAGTGCCCTCTGCCACGGAAGGTAACCTGTTCCCGGTTCTAGGGTTTAGGGTGTGTGCATGTTGGCTTGTCTGCCTCAGAAAGGGAAATAGAAGATTAGCAAGGGCAGGTGTCTGGGCAATACCCAGAATGCCTTTCACCTCTACAACAGCTTTTTCTGAAGTATATCTTAGTGAAGGCTCCAAGTCCTGGTGGCTTTGTCCTTGGTCCATCCCTTGCCTGCTTTCGTTGTTGCTGTTTTGTTTTGCTTTGTTTAACTCTGTCCAAAGTAGCAGTTTCTTGAATTGCCCAGTCAGAAAGCTGTGGTATGTGATTATCCAGACGGGGAGGGGGGAGAGAGAGGGAGAAGGAGAAAGAGAACTGGCATTTCCATTCTCCTCTCATCTCGGGTTGTCACCCACTATCCTCTGAACTCCAGCATACCTACCACCAAGTCACACCCACCTTGTCCCCAACCCCTGACCCCTGAGCTCTGGTAATGTTGCATTGTCACAGATTCCTCCTGAGGACTGTCTTGTCTTCCTGCTGCTGCCAACTTCTGAACTACCTCTCTGTGGCCTTTAGACTTCTCACCACCACCAACCCCCCTCACTAGTGTGACCAATTACTTCATTAAATTCCCTCTCTTCACAAACCTGAAGTGGTTTGTTTTCCTCATTGGATTCTGATTGATTAAGCTGGTGAAAGATTAAATAAGCTCCGTATAAAAATAGACACTTCGTGATACTCAAATTAAAGTTCTGAAACTCCTCTCTCTTTCTCTGGGAATTGTCCCAGCATTGGGTTTTCAAAGCAGACAAACAGACTCCCAACTAGTCTGCCACCTTTCTAGACCTGTCATGAATGAACACTTAAAAATCACAGAAATGGGGGGTGGAGAGATGGCTCAACGGTTAAGAGCACTGACTGCTCTTCTGAAGGTCCTGAGTTCAATTCCCAGCAACCACATGATGGCTCACAACCATCCGTAATGAGATCTGGCACCCTCTTCTGGAGTGTCTGAAGACAGCTACAGTGTACTTATATATAATAAATAAATAAATTTAAAAAACAATCACAGAAATGGATCCTTAGCTCTGGAACCTAGACATCGAAAACCAAGGTGTCAACAACTCTGTGCTACCCACCAACCCCACCCCACCCCTGCCTGCCTTATGTGTGTAGCTTGGATCCTAAAATCCTGACTAAGGGCTGCAAGGGAACAAAGCTGGGGTCAGATGGGCTGTGCACACTCGGGTGGAGCAGCACCCACTCCCACAATGACCCAGAACCTTGAATGTTTATTATGGGTGAAGGGCCAGGTAGTCTCATTAGGAGGCCTCTATAGACAAACAGTCGCAGGCTGTAAGAAAGAGTTCAGGAAGAGGAAGCTGCAGCTGCTAGTTTTCGTACACACAGACTGTGGTAGTCTGGAGACACTTTTGCAAGAAGAAGGTTTTGTCCGTTGAGATCCTGGTCCATATGGAGGAAGGCTTGGCCAGTTTCCCATGGGTCCAAGGTGTTGGTCTTGTTACGGCTATGGTCACGTCTACAATGCACACTCACTGGGGACTTCACTCACTCAGGACTTACTCTGCTCCTACCCCAGACAGCTCAGAAAGAAAGGGCTGCTGGCCTTTTGTAGTACCTAGGGCTACAAACATGTCTTAGCTTGCAGCCGCATCCTCTAGTCTCTACTGCCATCCTGACGGGCTTCCCCTCTTGGTGTCTCTCAGTCTTTCTTTAGCAAAGATACTCTGTGATTTATCTAGACTTAAGCCCTTCAGGGTAACCCAGGATGGTCTCGTTGGAATACTCCTAACTTAATCACATCTACAAATACTCTTTTACTAAATGAGGTCGCAGATCCCTAACATTAATATACAGATACGGGGGCTAGCAAGAAGGCTCAGTGGGCAAAGGAGCTTGCTGCCAAACCTGAAAGCCTGGGGTCAGACCCCACAGCCCACATGGAGGAATGAGAGAACCCACTCCCACAAATTGTCCTCTAACCACCACACACATTCACATAGACACACAACAAATAAGCGTGTGAAAACTTCAACCGTTTCTAGAAGGCACAGATACATCATTTGTACAGAGGTGCCACTCAGCCCACTACAGTAAGTTTGACTGCTATAGGACAAATTGAAAATATCTATCTGTGTGTATGTGTGTGTTTATATACAGATTAGGTTTATTTCTCTATATCTGTTTATGTCTGACTCTTTCTCTCTGTCTGTCTCTCCATCCCTGTCTCTCTTTGTCTCTCTGCATCTGTATCTATATCTCTACTTCTTTCTCTCAATGCCTCCCTCTCTCCCATCTCTGTCTTTCTCCTTGACCCCTACATGAATTCTCTCATGTCACTTCATCCACTAAACTTAGCATCTTTTGCAGTTCCTGGAGGTCATCTCTTAAAGACACAGTTTGTCCCCAGCAGATACTGAAAAACATTTTCTGTCCACACCTCCAGAGCTGGTTAGTGGAAGCAGCAGCCATTGAAAGCTGCCATAGCCTTGGCCAATGTCAATCAGTGGAAAAGTGGCTGGGACCTCTCTGTGGAAAGTGTCCTGGTTCCATCTTCACCCTTCCCTGCCCACCCTGGCAACAGCTTTTCCTTTTTTTAATCGAAATGTATGCTTCCTAGTTTATTCTTAGTAAACATTAGTCTGCCAAGCTAGAGGTTGGCCATCGGTGCAAAGTTCCTCAGAGTCATCCGAAGGCTTCACATGCATGGGTGCCCGGGCCTGACTCAAGTTGACGGAAGAGCAAATGATGACGTAAATGAACACTTCACATGGCTTCTCAGAGAACCCCAGCTATGGGTTCAGAACAAACAGAGGTTCGGACTGAAATATCGTTACACTGACTAATGCTCACCAAGAATAAACTGGAGAAATCGTTCAGAGCAGAAATAGAACAAGTAATTGCCCTAAGTTTAAAAAAAAATGGAAATAATGTGCTTCAAAGATGACTCAAATTCTCTATCTTTTTTTTTTAATGTAGGAGATAAGCAAGGTGCTACATAGAACATCTGTACAAACTCGGAGTGAAGGAAAGAAAACTACTTCAGAGCAGACTAAACCAAGAAGATCAGGACTTCTGAATTCAAGGCTAGCCTGGGCTACATGAGATACTGTCTGAGAAAAAACAAAACAAAACAAGAAATAAAACAAAACAGTGCTCCATGGGGTTGTGTGGATGGCACGTGCCTTTTTTCCTGTGTATGGACAGTGCCTTACACCGTGCTATGCATATATTTGCTGTTATCCTAGGGAAAGAGGAAAACAAGGAAGCAAGAAGGTAACATCATTGGTTAAGGGCTCCAAAAAGGACACTCTGCTGTGCTGCTTTGAGTGAACATAGACCCCATAGGCTCATACGCTCATACCCCAGTTGGTGGAACTGTTTGGGAAGGATTAAAAGGTGTGGCCTTGTTAAAGGATGTGTGCCACTTGGGGGTGGGCTTTGAGGTTTCTAAAGCCCATTCCATTTCCAGTTAGCTCTTCCCATCATCAGGTACTTGCAGATCAGATGTGAGCTCTCAGCTACTGCTCCAGCACCATGCCTGCCTGCCTGCTGCCTCCATGCTCCCCACCATGATGGTTATAGACTCGCCCTCTGAAATCATAAGCCCCCTATAAACTCTTTCTTCTCTAAGTTGCTATGCTCATAGTTTCTCCATAGCTATAGAACATTAACTAAGACAGCCTGCTTCTATGTAGAAAACGGATGATTGTCAAAAGCTAGCTGTGGTGGTACACACCTGTAATCCCAGCACATGGGAGGCTAAGGCAAGAAGATGAACCTATGAATATGGGAGCTCATGTCTCAGTGACATATAGAAACCTGATTTAGAAACAAGAAGTAATTTTTTTTTAAATAGACAGTAATAAGGGATGGAAGGAATAGTTGATCATGGAAAGGAGAGAAGCTATAAGCTGGCCTACTCAAATTGTTGTTGTAATAGGGATGGCATATGAGTTTGGGTGCTAGGATGGAGATGGAGAGAGGGGCAGCAGGAAGAGACCATCAGAATCCTGTAGAACGGGGAGAGGAGAGAAAAGCCCTATCTGGTCAGTATCAGTGTCTCTACTGGTGAAAGCTCAGTATTGGTGGTCTGTGGAAGGAAGACCTCAGGCCAAACAAAACCAAAAAAAAAAAAAAAAATCTAAGAGGGCATTTGCAAAAACATGCAAGGAAGCTAGGGAAACAAACAAACAAACAAACAAACATGTACTGGAAGGGGTGTAGGGGAGACAACACCTGCCAAGCCAGCAGGAACATCTGTACCACCCAAGGCAGCCAGGCACACCTGCACCACCCAAGGCAGCAGGCACACCTGCACCACCCAAGGCAGCAGGCACACCTGTACCACCCAAGACTGCCAGGCACACCTGTACCACCCAAGGCAGCCAGGCACACCTGCACCACCCAAGGCAGCAGGCACACCTGCACCACCCAAGCCAGCATGCACACCTGTATCACCCAAGCCAGCATGCACACCTGCACCACCCAAGGCAGCAGGCACACCTGCACCACACAAGCCAGCATGCACACCTGCACCACCAAAGCCAGCAGGCACACCTGCACCACCCATGGCAGGTCCTCAGCAGCTGTCGGAATGGGCTCCAGGATTTTTTCTCATGTTCTAGAGTCAGACAGTGTGGTAGTGCTACTTTGTCTGTGGTTCTATTTCAGGAGTGAGAGCTTTTGAGTTTCCTTCCACTTATGGGACAGGATGGCTCCACTCACTGATTCATGGTGGAGATGGAATCCACCCTGCTTCCTCCCATCCCCACTGCTGCCTCCAGAGCTCTGGACAGACCTTGTACATCTTTGGAGGAGTGTCCTCCCTCTCCCTGGTGACCAGTGTCCTGCCTGGAGTAACAGACAGTATTTGGCGAGAAGGAGGGGAGTGTACTGAACAGTGCCCCCCAGGTTCACATCCACCTATGGTGTGACTGTGTAATGGGGCGGCTGAGGAATGTGGTGCTGGGGCAGAGATGGAGAGAGAGGCAATATGTTTTACAAAAGCAACCCAAGAAAAGAATGAATGATTCGGGGGTCACAATTCAAGTGACAGCTGAGAAGTCATAGCCACAAGAGTGTGAGGCAACTGGTCACATTTCATCCACAGTCAGGTGGCATCAAGTGATTTTTTTTAAAGATTTATTTATTTATTATATGTAAGCATACTGTAGGTAGCTGTCTTCAGACACTCCAGACGAGGGCATCCGATCTCATTACAGATGGTTGTGAGCCACCATGTGGTTGCTGGGATTTGAACTCAGGACCTTCGGAAGAGCAGTCAGTGCTCTTAACCACTGAGCCATCTCTCCAGCCCCCCAGGTGGCATCAAGAAATAAGTGCATACCCAGCTTGATTTAATCCTGCTTGTTCAGGTCAGGACCTCAGTCCAGGACTGTTGCCATCCA